>NC_138727.1:14580862-15243134 GCF_965113295.1 Leuciscus leuciscus
TGTGAATGACACCGTGGGGGAAGAGGACCTCTAGTGGAGACCAAGGGAACACAAACCAGACACTGTGACATATAGCTGCTGAGACTGGAGAAGGGCGATGGACTGCTGAAGATGGCTGAGTAGGTGGCGCTGCTGTGGCTAAAGTATATGGGATGTTGCTAGATGGAAGGATGTAAGGGTGTTGGGGGAGGGAAGGGTTGGAGTGGGGGATGGAGGGGGAAAAGGATAGACCAGTTGAAAATGGAAATGGAGGTTTAATGAGTCCAGATTGGCCAGCACAAGGAATAATTCCTTGGGGCACCGGGTAAGTTATCTGGACTGAAGAGTTAGCTATTGGAGAAATATCAGAGTAAACAGAAGCCATATTGCTGTAAACGGCTGAAGGAGTGGTGGAATAATGATGAAAGGATGTAAGTAAGTGCGCTTTTCTGATCATACTGTGAGCACTGAGAAGAAATAATGATGCAATTATTAGAGAAAGATCAGATGAAGTGAGTGCTGGTGGAAATTAAGCTTGGATGCCGCTAGGGGGAGCTAGAACTGTAGTCTGAGGCTGTTGTGGAGGATAATGTCTTGTGACATCACAAGTGACGGAGAGTGGCATGCTTGCAGTTGCCGGAAGCGTTGAAGGCTCGGAGTTTATGACAGAAGTTTTGGTGGATGCTGCATACAGTTGGAATAATCTTGCTTTGTTATCTGAACGATTGAAATGGATGACTTTGCTTTTAAGAGTGAGTAGAAGGCGAGCCGCAGTCCCGTTCCTGATGTATTGTTCTCGGATCGCAGAGGAAGGTTAAAGGGAATTGAGTGCTCGCAGGGCCGCAAGCATTGGTAATGACTGTGAACGGAATAATGAGAGATGATACTCGATAGGGTGGAATTGAAATCGTACAGATTGTCATCTGAATTCTGTATCTCTGAATCCGTAGTGAGTGAACTTCGAGAGAACGAGACAAACAGTACTGTAAGGGACGGCCCGATATAGAAAGGTTTTGAGAAGTCAGGTGATTAGTTGAGGCATGGCCCCGCTCCCGAACCTCAGTTAACTAGTGAACTCCATTAAAAATCTGGCCATATAAGCATATAAACGCACCACATGTGCTTTTACTGGTATGTGGCACCTTTTGTTCACTCCCAGTGTTCTTTTCTTTTTTTAATACACTACCATTCCAAAGTTTGGTGTAAGTCCCATACACTCAACAAGGCTGCATTTATTTGATCAAAAATAGAGTAAAACATTTTATTTTTTATAACAATTTAAAATAACGGTTTTAATATATTTTTAAATGGAATTTATCCTTGATGGAATTTTCAGCAGCCATTAATCCAGTCTTCAGTGTCACATGATCCTTCAGAAACCAATCTAATTAGCTGATTTGGTGCTCAAAAAACATTTTTTATTATTTTTCAACATTGAAAACAACTATGCTGCTGATAAAATATTTTTCCAGAATTCTTTGATCTATAGGGCGCAGATGATCAGTAACCAATGAGCTCGCTGCTCAACCTTCAAGTATTTGCCTTAGCAGTGCAGCACGCTGTCAGAAACCGTCTACCTTCCCCAGCTCCACCTGTGTAGATCTGCTACGGTTAATTCATGTACGCTATATTGTACAGCAGCAGCATTTCTTACTTGCTCACAGCAGTGTGTCGTGTATGTATTGGCAGTAATAAGTCCCATACTTTCCCTGCGGCAGCAGAGTAGCAGATCTATTCCGCCAAGACCAAATATACAACATTGTCATACCATTAGCATGCCAATCACTCTGAGAGTTGTCATGACAGAAATGGCAATATAATGAATACATCTACATCTAACTCCAACTTTAACCACCTTCATCCTTTCACATACAGTAGGCCAGATGATGGCTCCACGTTTCAGATCAATGGAGAGGGAGACAAGAACTAAAGACTTCCACCAGTGCTCTCACCTCTCCTTTAAAGAAGAAGAAGAAGAAGAAGAAGAAGAAGAAGAAAGAAGAAGTTTTATTTATATAGCGCCTTTCCATATAGTTCAAGGTCGCTTTACATTGTACATTACAATACATTTACACACCCGCACACACATTACAATCACATAAGGACACATTTTGTCACATTACCCAAAATACATGTTAAATAGATTTGTTTTTAGCTGAGTCTTGAATGTAGCCACATATGAGATATTACAAAGTGTAAGGGGTAGTGAATTCCATAATTTAGGAGCATTAATACTAAATGACTTTCCACCTACAGTAGACAACCAGAAAAGAGGGATGGACAATAAATGTGGTTCAGCTGATCTAAGGGACCGGGCAGGGCAGTAAGAGTAAAGTAGATCAGACAGATATGGAGGTGCAAGACCATTTAATGCCTTAAACGTTAGAAGTAATACCTTAAAGTGAATACGTGATGCCACGGGTAGCCAGTGAAGGTCATGAAGTAGAGGAGTAATGTGAGCAGAACGCTTGGTGGAGGTGAGAACTCTTGCTGCTGAGTTTTGAACATACTGTAATCTTGCAATACGTTTTTTTGGGCAGACCAAGAAATAGAGCATTGCAATAATCCAGACGTGATGTGATTAATGCATGAATTAAGGTTTCAGCATCAGCCAAAGTGAGAGAAGATCGAAGATGTGCAATATTACGAAGATAAATAAAAATATTAACTACTGTCAACTTAAGACAAACAAATTAGTCTCTAAGGATGAAGGTGCCAGACATACAGTCTATCACATGCTTAAGTGGAGTTTAATGTGCTGGTGATCAGAAATGCCCATCTGGTCATGAGGTGACTGGACACAATATATCAGTGCCAGGTCCAGTCTTCAGAGGGACTGAGATCATAGGTTTGTGACAGGGGCAGTAAAATTACAGGACATTTCCTCTCACATCTATGAGACGACTAGACTCTAAAGATCATGGAATTGGCTGTGATAGTTATTCAGCAGGGAATAATGCAGTAATCCAGACCATTAAAATACATTTCTGAGAATAAATAATGTCTCTCTAGAAGATTTAGCTCAGTTTTGTCTCTGAAATGTATTTTATTAAAGGTCAATTTGCGCACAGAATCTCTTTAACCCAATCTTGAGCCAGCCATTTGGGACTATCGATCAGGGCTGTGTTTCCCAAAAGCATCGTAAGCCTAAGTAGATCATAGAGCCATTGCCACCAATGGTCTCTACGATCAATTTAGCTCACAATGCTTTTGAAAATTGCAGCCCAGTTCAGTAATGCCTACATGATAAAACACACCGCTGTTAAATTAACTCACTATATGTTAAAGCTGATGGAAAAATAAAAGCAGACCACAGGTGGCACACAAGTCATCCCTCTTTGCTCACTCATTCATTATGCAACTACTCAGCCAAAACCCATACTCAAATCTCAACCAAGGCATGAGCGCTGAAAATTAAATCCATGTTGCATGATACATTACATGGTCTCAAGCATCATCAATCATGACGATGCAAAGCAAGAGAAAATTTCTATGCTTGCTGGAAAACAGGAGATACATCTTTTCATGGCATGTTAATTGGCCGGCTGAGATAGGCAAAGCGCAACGGGATATAAATTGCTTCTTTGATGGCCCCTCAAACGTTAATCCAGCATCTCACTTCCTTCACCACTTGAGTTAATACTCAACATCCTTCACTTATCAAAACACCCTAATGTATAGAAGATGTTTTCCTACTGTGATGTAAATGATTCCAAACAATGCATTTGAGAACTGTTACTGAACGGACTACAACTCTACCACACATTTGTCTGAACATGAAACCACAAGAGGAACATCAAGTTTTGCAATGGCAACTCTATCAAAATGGGTTCACATAGTTCAATTGCAATGTAGACATATGTTTAACGCTTCACTACATACTTCTCAGGAGCTATTGTGAACATGAAAACCATATGGGTCAGTGACAAACAAACTTTTTTTGTCTGGGTCTATAAACACATGTATTAAAACATAAATTAAAAATGCAATTCATACAGTACATACTGTGATATGGACATGTGTTGATACATTCATAATCGTGTGTATGTGTAAATATCAAGAATTCAATTTAAAAAAAAATGTAATTCTTGATATTTACACAAAGAGATTACTCTACAATAATAACATACTGGTACTGCAAGTATCAACATATGATTTATTATTTTCTACCATACTAAATCAGTCGAATTTGAAATCGTGAGAATCGTGATGTCACAATTCCCTAAAATGCTTCATCATCGTTTGTTATCAAGGAGGTGTGTTCTGAACAACTCATGTCTGTCCATCAATCAAAAGAGCAATACTGCTGTTGGATAAAGATGTCGAGTAAGACTGTCAAACTCAGATGTTGTTCCATCAGTGAATGTAAAGAAACTGCACCTCCAAAAACTTTGCAGAGTATTACAGCTGCATGGCTTTTAATGATGTGCCTAAAATATAAAGTTTTTGTTTCTTCTTTACAACTTACAATAGACTGCTTTTATTTTTATTTTATTATGCTCAAGTCAAGTCAAGTCAAGTCACATTTATTTAAATAGTGTTTTTTACAATACAGATTGTTTCAAAGCAGCTTTACAGAGATAACAGGAAAATAATGAAAAAAAGTTTGTTTCCAGAAGAAAATAGCGTCACGGTTCAGCTTAATTAAGTTCAGTGATGTATCATTTTTGTTTTAAAAAAGTTATTAATTTAGTTCATTTATATATATATATATATATATATATATATATATATATATATATATATATATATATATATACACTCACCTAAAGGATTATTAGGAACACCATACTAATACTGTGTTTGACCCCCTTTCGCCTTCAGAACTGCCTTAATTCTACGTGGCATATTCAACAAGGTGCTGAAAGCATTCTTTAGAAATGTTGGCCCATATTGATAGGATAGCATCTTGCAGTTGATGGAGATTTGTGGGATTCACATCCAGGGCACGAAGCTCCCGTTCCACCACATCCCAAAGATGCTCTATTGGGTTGAGATCTGGTGACTGTGGGGGCCATTTTAGTACAGTGAACTCATTGGCATGTTCAAGAAACCAATTTGAAATGATTCGAGCTTTGTGACATGGTGCATTATCCTGCTGGAAGTAGCCATCAGAGGATGGGTACATGGTGGTCATAAAGGGATGGACATGGTCAGAAACAATGCTCAGGTAGGCCGTGACATTTAAACGATGCCCAGTTGGCACTAAAGTGTGCCAAGAAAACATCCCCCACACCATTACACCACCACCACCAGCCTGCACAGTGGTAACAAGGCATGATGGATCCATGTTCTCATTCTGTTTACGCCAAATTCTGACTCTACCATCTGAATGTCTCAACAGAAATCGAGACTCATCAGACCAGGCAACATTTTTCCAGTCTTCAACTGTCCAATTTTGGTGAGCTCGTGCAAATTGTAGCCTCTTTTTCCTATTTGTAGTGGAGATGAGTGGTACCCGGTGGGGTCTTCTGCTGTTGTAGCCCATCCGCCTCAAGGTTGTGCGTGTTGTGGCTTCACAAATGCTTTGCTGCATACCTCGGTTGTAACGAGTGGTTATTTCAGTCAAAGTTGCTCTTCTATCAGCTTGAATCAGTCGGCCCATAATTCTCCTCTGACCTCTAGCATCAACAAGGCATTTTCACCCACAGGACTGCCGCATACTGGATGTTTTTCCCTTTTCACACCGTTCTTTGTAAACCCAAAATGGTTGTGCGTGAAAATCCCAGTAACTGAGCAGATTGTGAAATACTCAGACCGGCCCGTCTGGAACCAACAACCATGCCACGCTCAAAATTGCTTAAATCACCTTTCTTTCCCATTCTGACATTCAGTTTGGAGTTCAGGAGATTGTCTTGACCAGGACCACACCCCTAAATGCATTGAAGCAACTGCCATGTGATTGGTTGATTAGATAATTGCATTAATGAGAAATTGAACAGGTGTTCCTAATAATCCTTTAGGTGAATATATATATATATATATATATATATATATACTGTATATATATTAGGGGTGTAACGATACGCGTATTCGTATCGAACCGTTCGGTACGAGGCTTTCGGTTTGGTTTTCGGTACGCATTACGAACGGTTCGTTGGACCATTTTTTCTGCCGACCAAAATTTCGTTATTTCAAATGAAGGCGCGTCGCGGGTGGCAAGCGCGCTCATAGAAGCTGGCGCGACCACAACATCAACTGGCAAATGCAATGTAAGGAACAAAACTGAGCTACTCTTATTGTGTTTGTGTGGACCGTTTATCAGTTTTGACCTGTAAAGCGGGACTCGCGAGCCCTATGCGCGAGCCTGATCAAGCAACATCACACAGCGCTAAGAGATCCAGACCAGTAAAGAAAGCATTTGAATTTCAAATGCTTTTTGAATTCGCCACTGAAGTAATAACATCGCTGCGAGATCTAGTGAGAAACATGCACATTTCTCTGTTATTAACGGATCAAACAGCGCTGACGTGGAAACCAGGAAGAAACATCGTGCCATGAATGAACTGGCCGGTGTCCACAGATCAGCAACATTCACCGTGGAATGGATTTGCTGTAGTAACACTAACTGCAAGTATGGAAGTTTGTCAGGAATAGTGGGCTATAATGCTTTCAAGTAACATTACGTCTGTTTTATTTTGACATTATAAATACAATTGCTGCCCTCAAATGTTAATCTGAACTAAAATAAACCTTTGTTTTATAATAGCCTACTACTACAATATTACATTTCATTTTGTCCAAGGAGCTGTTTTGTTTTATATGCTCATAAGAAGAGTCAAGTATAGCTCCATTATTGCTCAGTAAAAAAAAAAAAAAAAAAAAAAAATCATACTTTATGATCATTAAATAAATTAAAAAAATTAAAAAAGTAATTCAAGGAAATTTCTCTGGCATTTATTTATTTTTGCTGTAGCCTATGGAAAACGTACCGAACCGAACCGAACCGTACCGAACCGTGACACAAGTGTATCGTATCGAACCGAACCGTGAATTTTGTGAACCGTTACACCCCTAATATATATATATATATATATATATAGCTGCTCCGGAGTAAACTGTGATGTCATCATCCAGCTCAGTTCAGTTATTGTATAGTAGTGTCAATGCAGGCAGATCAAAATTATTGTTGAATATTCAATTAAATGTTAAATTTAATGTCCCCAACTAAGCAAGCCAAGCCAGTGGCAACAAAGGTGGAAAATGGCGACAGTGGCAAGGAACCAAAACTCCATCAGGGCAGAATGGAGAAAAAAACATTGGGAGAACCTCAGTCGGGGGGCCAGTTCTCCTCTGGCCAATGAACAAACAATGTATGATTATGATTCAGGCAGCATTATAGGTCAGAAGTCAGATTGGTTTGGAACAATCAGAATATTATTCAGTTCCATCTGGTTGAAGATCGGATTCACGCTGATATGGAGACGAGTTTGTTGAGGATCAGTGTCTATGGCTGTCGTGTCCATGAGGCCTTCACAGGGCAGAGTCTAGTTGATACGATCTCTGCTGACACTTCAACATAACATGCTCAACATAAATTTCATTTGAAAGATATGGTAGTGCCAATCATTTTGTCCTCTGCGGCAACGCAAGTCTCGCCATGTCTACACTGGACATGATAAAGTGAATGCTCCTAATCCATTTGTCCTTTGTTTCAGAAGAAGCGCGAACACTTGAAGTATATCAGAAATATACATTTTGTCCCCATTATGTAGGGTTTACCAGGCCACACGCGCATACACACACCTTAATGATGCTAGTCACTCTCTTCCTCAAGGAAACTTGTCACACTGTGCAGTGCTTTACGTTCCCATAAGGACAGTGGAGTGAATCTTGCCGATGTTATCACATGCCCCTATCATCATCCTTTAGCTCAGGGCCGGTGCTGTGTCCCCTGAGACTGTGTCACTGGAGCATATCAGTTATAATGAGGGGCCCCTGAACCCATCAAAACTCATTTAGTGAGCAGACTGACACATTCTTGTACAATCTTATATTTTTACACAAGCTGTTGCAGTCACCTGAATTTCCCTGAGGTCCTGAGGGACGATTGCATCCCAATTGTAGGGTCATTTCAGTGGCCTGTGTGTCTGTACATGTGAATATGCTTAAAACTACTAGCAATAAGACTAATGTTTCCCAATACCCCTCTTGGACAAATACAAAACACCTAAAATTTTGTATGTGTCCTGCATTTGATACACCCCACGTCATGATTTTGCCAAGTTAAGCCCTATTCGGACAGGACTAGTTTAACATGGAGAGGTGGGGTAAAGTAATAATTACCAGAGCTTCTCTGTGATTTTAGTCCCGTCCGAATGTGCCATCTCAGTAATCATTACGGACAATGTCAGTAAAGATTACGGCGACTTTTACCTTCAGTAAAAAGGTCAGGAAAAATTATCTCAGGTAATACTAATTCCGTGCGAATAAATTTACATTACTCCATCTACCCCGTAAAGTTAATCCCGTCCGAATAGGGCTTTAGATGCGTTCCTGGGTCAATGTTTTTTGTTGATCCTTGAACAATATTCCTGTCAGAAAATGTAATCCTAACCACATCCCGACCCCTAAACCTAACCCTGCCCACAAATTATCAATAAAATCAGAGGGAAATTATAGGTGAATAACTGATGTTGAAGCATCTAACCCTGGTTGTAAGCCTAAACTTGACATAAACTATAAACTTGTCCCTCAAATCGGATTGGTTGATTGGAATGTTGTTCCAGGATGAACAAAGATGTTGATCCAGGAACATGTTGCACTTAGTGAAATCAGGTTCTGCATAAACCAGTTCTTGAGCACTATATTAACAAGCTGATGAGCTGAATAAGGTGTACTATAACCAACCCGGTCTCATAAAATGCGTCTCTATAACACGCATTGTATTTATTGTGCAATTTTACATGAAAATTTGTTTTTACGTGCATATGATATGCTCTGTAAACCCCTTGGGTAGGATTGTAGGGGAGTGCAGGGCACAACCTAACACATTTTGGTTTTGGCTCAATTATTTTTATTTTTTTTATTACGTTAGATTCATCTTTTCTTTTTTTTTCTTCTTTTTTTACACAAGCAACATACACATCTCTGCTACAAATGAACACTTCAAGTTTTTTTTCTAGGACCTACCATTTTTGTACAGTTGCACTGAAAGTGACAGAAGTGCAAATGTTACAATTTACCCCATATGCAGGGTTAAATGTAACAGACAGAGGGGTTAGTTGTAACACTTAATAATAATTCAGTACTATTTTATCTGTATAGATTGATATTGTTTGTACATCTGTATAGATACATAGCCATACATCCATCCATCATCCAATCATCCTTCAATTATGAATCAATATCATGGATAGAGATATGAAAGGGCTGCACAGTTTTGCAATAAATAAATAAAATCATCAAATATTGTAATTGCTATTAAATTATATTTGTGTGTGGCAGCTGCATGCAGAATTATTATTATAAATAAAAACAGTAATAACTAGATGTACCGCATCGCGGTACAAAATATGACCGCCGCTCAGGCTTGCACTGGCTTTCCACAAAAATAAATGACGTGGAGTAATTTGGCTGTATTGCGTGTTTATGTATATACCTAAAAAAAGTAATAGTATGTGCATGTCTGTCTGTGTGTGTGTGTGTGTGTGTGTGTGTGTGTGTCTGTGTGTGTGTGTGTGTATGTGTGTGTGTTTGTGTATGTGTGTGTCTGTGTGTGTGTGTGTGTGTCTGTGCGTGTATGTATGTGTGAGTACATGTGTGCGCGTGTGTGTTTGTGTGTGTGTGTGTCTGTGCATGTGGATTTGTATGTGTGTGTATGGGTGTGTGTCTGTGCGTGTGGATGTCAGTGTGTGTGCATGCTTGCGTTTGTTTGTATTCCTGCATGTGTGTGTGTGACAGTATCATCCTAAACCAGCAACCCTTCGCTCAACAGCACCATCTACAGGCCGATGAGTGTACAGTCACTAAATGTGCACATAAATGAATTTATTTTATACCCCCCCATGGATGAAATTCTACAAAACTTAGCAGAGGATACCCCCAGAGGTTGTCAAGTTAATCATACACATGAAATATGGTGCAGTTCTGAACATCTCCACTGAAGATAGGGGCGATTAAAGCAGAATAATATTGCATTTTCATTTTTTATGGGAGGGGCGCAAATCACAAATGAGTGATTATGGGCTAGGTTGATGTGGGCCCTTAAGAGCAACATACCATAAAAATTTCTTCATCCTCGGTGCCACGGTTCAGGTAGTTATTTAGGAAAAACTGCATTTTTTGGGGTTTGGGGGGGCCCAGCGCGGGGGGGGAGTGGCCCCCGGGGACCAAACGAAATTTTTCCGTAGAAGTGTAGTGGGGCTACATGCCCACCAAATTTCATGTTCCCCGGTGCTTCGGTGTCCCTGGTATCGTTGACGAAAAATGTACGGGGGCCCCAGCGCGGGGGGGGGGGGGGGGGGGGAGTGGCTCCCGGGGACCAAACGAAATTTTTCCGTAAAAGTCTAGTAGACCAACATACCATAAAAATGTCTTCATCCTCGGCGCCACGGTTCAGGTAGTTATTTAGGAAAAACTGAATTTTTTTGGGTTAAGGGGGGCCCAGCGCGGGGGGGGGGGGTGGCCCCCGGGGACCAAACGAAATTTTTCCGTAGAAGTCTAGTGGGGCTACATGCCCACCAAATTTCATGTTCCCCGGTGTTTCGGTGTCCCTGGTATCGTTGACGAAAAATTTACGGGGGCCCCAGCGCGGGGGGGGAAGTGGCCCCCGGGGACCAAACGAAATTTTTCCGTAGAAGTCTAGTGGGGCTACATGCCCACCAAATTTCATGTTCCCCGGTGCTTCGGTGTCCCTGGTATCGTTGACGAAAAATTTACGGGGGCCCCAGCGCGGGGGGGGGAAGTAGCCCCCGGGGACCAAATGACATTTTTCCGTAAAAGTCTAGTAGACCAACATACCACAAAAATGTCTTCATCCTCGGTGCCACGGTTCAGGTAGTTATTTAGGAAAAACTGCATTTTTTGGGGTTTGGGGGGGCCCAGCGTGGGGGGGGAGTGGCCCCCGGGGACCAAACGAAATTTTTCCTTAGAAGTCTAGTGGGGCTACATGCCCACCAAATTTCATGTTCCCCGGTGTTTCGGTGTCCCTGGTATCGTTGACGAAAAATTTACGGGGGCCCCAGCGCGGGGGGGGGGAAGTGGCCCCCGCGGACCAAACGAAATTTTTCCGTAAAAGTCTAGTAGACCAACATACCATAAAAATGTCTTCATCCTCGGTGCCACGGTTCAGGTAGTTATTTAGGAAAAACGGCATTTTTTTGGGTTTGGGGGGGCCCAGCGCGGGGGGGGAGTGGCCCCCGGGGACCAAACGAAATTTTTCCTTAGAAGTCTAGTGGGGCTACATGCCCACCAAATTTCATGTTCCCCGGTGCTTCGGTGTCCCTGGTATCGTTGACGAAAAATTCAGTAAGGTGACAAAAAAAAAAAAAAAAAAAAAACTTTGACAATCCCTATATGACCGCTTTCGCTAGCTACGCTAGCGGCGGTCATAATAATAAAAACGAGCTCAAATTCACATTTTAAAGGGTTTATAGCATGAAAAACAGGCTTTTTAAATAAATAAACAAGTGATCAATGCATAGTTAACAAATGTGAAAAAATCATACTTTGACATTTAAATATCAGCATTGTTTGTTAAAGTCCAACAAAGTTTTTAACATTTTAATGTGGCAAAATAAATATATAAATAAATACTCAAACCTGAAAAGTTGTGTGGCTCCCTGTTTTCATTTCATTATCGTTGTACACTTGGCGGCTTAGTAACACTGTGCTACAACTAACCACGCTGTAAAAAAATATTTTAAGCCTAGCTAACAGAGTTACAAAATGCTGCAAAATGGTGCTATGTTTTAGCCAACAAGACAGTGATTAAGGTAATATAAAGTTAGATTTGGTGATGTACACACCCAACTCAGAACCAGTAAAAAAATTACTTGCAAGGTGTCAAAACACTCTTTGTCCAGAATCTTCACGAAATCTTATCAAAACTTTCCACAAATCAGCGGGAGATTGTCCTCTGGCAGTGAGAGAACAAGAGTGGAAACATAACCTGCTTGACCCTGACTAACTATGTAAAAGGTCCGTGTAACCCCGCGTAAAATTTCCCCCTTGCTCCCCTACACATCCCATGAAGCATTGTAAATTGCCTAATCACATTTTTAAAAAAGTCATAAATGTGTATAAATAAAATGTGATCTTGACATGTAAAATGTTTCTATCTTGAAGTTTATACAATTTCTAAGAAAGCCAATGAGATTTTTATTTCCTGGAACCCAACTGTTGCACTCTATAGCCAACCACTTTGCTGTTAAAACCCTTACAAAATCCCCTGAATTTCAATTCTAAAATATATAAATATGACATAAACTTCTGGCTATTAAAGGGATAGTTCGGCCAAAAATGAGCCAAAAAACGTTATAAATGAAAATAACTGGCTTCCGGCAACGGTCGACGCGCATTCACGGGAGATGGATGCCAGCGTATGACGTAGGACCTAGCGTAGGAACCGTCGTACGTAGCGTACGTCCTACGTCATACGCCGGCATCCATCTCCCGTGAACGCGCGCCGACCGTTGCCGGAAGCCAGTTATTTTCATTTATAAAGTTTTAAATATGTATATTTTTACGACAAAACCGCACGGATTACCCTCAGAAGGCCTTCGTTTATCCCCCTGGAGCCGGATGGATTACTTTTGTGAAGGATGCATGCACATTTTTGGGACTTGAAGGAGGTGGACCCCATAACTTGACATTATAACCACTGAAAGATCTAAGACATTTTCTAAAATAACTGAAAATGTGTTCGTCTGAAAAATGATTGACATATGCATCTTGAACGGCTTGAGGGTGAGTAAATCATGGGTTTAATATCATTTTTGGCCGAACTATCCCTTTAAAATAATAGGCCAAATGAGTTAATACAGTAATAGGTACAGTAAAGTAAATGTTGTCTGTACAGTTTAAATGAGCTACATGTATATGAGTTTGGCTTAAATTTACTGATTTGTTTCTACATAATATTTACATATTAAATGTTCTGTACCCTCTCTTCCTGATTAAAAAGCCAAACAATGCACAAACCAAAGTCATTCGCATTGTACACTGTGCACAGGCTACAATTTTACTCCAAATGAAACATAAACTCAAGCCAAGCCAACTTCAGTACAGGAAAGATAATGCATGGTACACATTGTACAATTTTGCCAGACGAAAGATAACCAATCATGGTAATATCTGTGGTCGTTGTGGCTCCTAAAAGGTGGTAAATTAGAGAGGTTCAAAGACGGCCTTTGTCACGACCTTGCAACCAAAGCTAGCCTGGCTGCGATAATTTTTTGACACCGTCTACTGAAAATGCAACATGGAATGGCGTATCAACACAACATGGCTGTAAAACATAAAACTGCTTACCTCAAGCTCTATTTACAAAATTGTCATGCCAAGTTGGCCTCTTGCAATGATAGTGTCCATATTCTCCTCTTCCGCTTCCGCTTACAACAGCACAAATAAAAACCACAATATTGCCAAAATGCCATTAATCTTGCTCTATTTTTTTACTATTAGCTCATGCTTATGATGTTTTATTCTTCTATACTAACTTGCGTCATAGCCTACGATTCAATAGGTGTCATCATCGTACAGTCTACATACATGTCGTATCCAAGCTTATTAGCTTCATTAGTGTGATTTGTAATGCTCTTATCGCACAGTCTGTAGCAGGCATACACTGTAAAAAAAGATGGATGACGCCCCTTCCCTCTCTTCCATTGATGAGAACTGAAGCCGCCATTGTCCCGACATGGCACTGACATATTGGAACTTGAGTCTGCGCAGTAGCGATCTCGGGACCAGACCTGCGCAGTAGTGAGCAGGAAGTAAAGCTGCGAAATCAACGCTCCGCCCTCACTCTCGCAGAATGCACTCAGGGAGAGTGCATTCTGCACACTTTTTCAAAAATTGATTGCAGTACGACAAGAGGCTTGTTAAAATAAAGTAAATACAGTCTCCTCAGTCCTCCGAAGATCCCGAAAAAAATGTCCGTTGGTGCTTCAGTGACTACTTCGCTCAGAGAACCTGTCAATCACAGCTGTCAATCATGACGTTACACCACCGCATCACGTAACTAACTAAAAAACAACTTATTTTTGAAACAGACACTTGAACTTACATCAGCGTGATAAAAACGACAGCAAATGAAAGAAACCACCTTTGAAAAAATATATATTTGAAGTGTAATTTAATTGTTTAGTTGGTCTCACGTCCCGTTGACTAACACGGGGAGGCGGGGCTTATGACCTATACTAGGACCAGTCACCGGGGGGCGATCGAGACGTTTTGGCTTCACTTTTCAGGGCTTGTGCGGCACGCTTGGTAGCAGGCATAAGGGATACTCTCCATTTCTTTACATCTCAACTGATGTATAGGCCTGTGTAAACTACTGGTGTCAGGTGACAATTGACCATACTTTAAGCAAACAACAGATGTTAAACAGTCACAGTTTATGCCTGCAGCTACATATGTGTAAAAGATGCTTGACTGAATTAAGTGCTAAAATGCAATTGCTTTGATTTTGTCTTTCCGGCATGCATCTTCATTGCATTTGTTAATAAATGAAAATAAATGAATTTGTCATACTAAATGTCACACACCATTACACACATATCATTTCAACTTCAGTTGAGGCAAATTATAACACTAGAGAATTGTGACTGTACATAAATATTTCAAGATGAACAGACTCACAGGTCAAATGATTTGTATTCTAGACATTTTAATTAGCATAACAACAAATTCAGTGAAACGTACACCAATGAAATGCACAAACAACTGTCGAAGTGGACTGATTGTCTCTATGTTTAACCATTAATTTTAATGTTTAATTTATCAGATTATAAAATGTTACAAACTGCTTCTGGTACAGAATGCAATTCAGTTCCTTTAAATACAGGAAAATTCAGTTTTATATGTGAATACCCTATAGTATGGTGCTACTATATACAGTACATACATACTATATTCTGTTCATACATACATGCATGTATACAGAGAAGAGAAACACACTAGTCTTTCACATATTCACATACATGTTTAATGAGTGTTTTTCCCCTCTGTTCTTCTTGTTTAAGACAGTTGAGCAACAACAATTTTATTTTTCATGACTAGCGCTCTGTTTTATTTGAGATAAAAAAGTGTACCTTTGTAAATGGACAAAATACATGAAAATATGAAGAGTTCACAAATTCTTTATCAGTATTACACAGCATGCCCGACTGCTTTAATGAAGAACACACTTAAAATATTTTTCAAGTATAAAAACAATAATTTTCAAATACTGCTCACAAAGAGATTAATAAATTAAAGGGGATAATGAAATGGCTTCAAAATTTGCCTGTAAATTCATTCACCCTTCTGTTCATCTTTTATCTCAGCTTAAAATTATTACTTAAATCATTTTGACTAAGAAACATGATTTGATAGAGACAAAAACCTTATTTCAAGAAACATACTGTAGATAGTTGGGCAGGGTGTGATACATATTGTGTCTTATATTTCTTTTATGTTGTGATACAGTAATTGAGTCTAAAATACCTGGAGAGATCAATATGTTAGCATTCCCATTAATTTCAATAACAGTTGCTTGACTGACACATGGCCACGTCCTGATTTTGCCAAGTTAGACACGTTCTTGGGTCAACATATTTCCTAATCCTGGAACAACGTTCCTGTCCGAAAATGTTATCCTAACCATATCCCTACCCCTTAACCTAAACTCATAAGTTATCCCTAAAATCAGAGGGAAATGATAGGTGAATAACACTGATGTGTAAAGCATCTAACCCTGTCTGTAAGCCTAAACTTGACATAAACAGTAAACTTGTCCCTCAAATCTGATTGGAATTTGAATGAGGTTGATTGGAATGTTGCATGCTGCTTGCAAAGAAAAACAACAATTCATGACAAAATACAGCTCTTTCTGAATGGCTATGTGCCCTTTGCTTACATTCCATGCTAACCAACTAAACCTTGACTTTACAGTATGTGATAAATGTAAAGGGCAGTTATGTTGTTCAGGTAAACTATCACAAAATGGGACAGAATAGTCAAATTATAGCCTATATGGTTGGCACAGACATTTTACTTGATTGAAGGGACTTCAGATTTTATAACATACAAGATATGTGTGTGTTTCATCAACAAAGGTCTCAAAAGAAATGTGCTGTTTACCTTCCTTTTCTCCACGTCTCTTGCTGCTAATGGCATTTTTCCTGAAGGCTGTTTGAAATAAATATGCTTTTAATGTCAAACCTGGTAGTGAAAAGTTATTTTGACGTGAACAGCAAGAGCCTGACAGACAATAAACACAGCAGATATAGAATCTGCACTTACTCTGCAAACAGCTCTGCAGGCTTCCAGTAAATTGGCTCAACATTAATTCATAAAGTTATATTTCTTTTTAAATATAGTTTATATTTAAAACGTTTTATTTTGTAATATTAAAAAATATTGTTTGTTAAATATTTAGCTAATTTAATCAAGAGGGTCCTTGAGGTGTTTTGACATGCCCTGACATTTGTGCTTTTTTCAGTTGCTTATAAACATATTAATGGCAAAGGTGTCATTACACTCTATTCAGCACAAACAGGGCTACCATAATATGTGAGCAACATGTATGTACATGTTTGTATTTTTCAGAGAATAATGTTTATGCATGGTTATTGAAAAAACTAAAAATTAAAGTTTCTGAAATAAGACCACAAAACATATACTAAATATGTGTCCACAATATGACTAATGGATGTTGTCACCTAGAGTTTTTGCTTAAAAATGATCTGAAAATCACCCTGCCTAATCATTCACATAATACATTGATTTAAATTTTGTAAGACACTTTTTTTTTGGAAAGGCAATATGCGTGGGGGCGTGAATGATCATGAATAAAGATGTGATTCACACCTGAGAAGACAATGACCCGCATAATGAGCTGCATAATGAGCCTTTCATTCAGGTGTGTCACACAAGAAAGAATGTGAGGACAAAAAAAAAATTATAATTGCAATGTATATTTTTTTATAATAATAATAATAATAATAATATTAATATTATTAAAAAATTACAATGTATATTTTTTTAATAATAATAATAATATTAATATATTTTTTATAATATTAATTTTTTACTGATTTCCTGTTGCGGCTGCTATTGAAAAGGCCGAAAATATGCCGTCCCGCCCCTCCGTGTTCAGCGATCAGGCTTCATTCTCGCGCAGCTTTCATGACCGGGTCTTTTCCGCTGTGTGTGTGCGCTGCGCTCTCCGTTCCGCTCTCCGTATATATATATATATCCAACTCTAAATATAATTTATTATATTTATATAACTTCAGCTCCTTGGCTTCTCCAGTGGTTCAACTTTGCAGCACGGATCCGCCTGGGGCTTCACAGTCATGAGCTCCACCTTTTGCTCATGGATCCCTCAGCTCCACCTCAAGCCTCCAAGCCCCGGACTCCACCTCGGCCCTCCAACGCCTATCAGAGCATTCCTATATAAGTTCCATTCAGTATTATAAGAAGCTTTATCGCATTGCTCAGGATCTAATTGCCCTCCTCCATCCCCAGCTCCTCCTCTATCCCCAGCTCCTCCTCTCGTCCAGTCAGGACTTGGACTCTGATATTCCTCTTCTGATCACACAAATTTTTCGAATTATGTTGTACATTAAATTATTGAACATTAATACACGGCTAAATATAGGCCTCCAATAGTACTGATTGGTAGATCCTTTGAACATGCTCCTTCTGAACTTTGTTAATAAAACATATATTGAGAGTGTGAAAAGTGTGTTGTTGTATGTGTGTTTTATTTTTAATTTTTTTTAAGTAGATGTGAATTTTCATTTTTGGGTAAACTATTCCTTTAATATGATATGAAGATTTGTCTAAATAAATACTCCTCTAAGAAAAAGACAACTCTAAAGAGCTGTAAACCAGGCCAATTAAACCACAGTAGCAACAAAATAGCAATTTTCTGAAGAAATGGGTCATTTTTTCTTTGATCAAATTTTTTTCTCGGTACAAAATCACTGCAGTTTTCTTTGCAAACTGAGCAATTCAACCAATTTAAATGTATTTTTCTCATTAGTTAACTGATCCACCCAGACCAGATAGTCACAATAAATGCAAATCGCCTTAATGTGCTCGTCAGTTTTCATCTACATTTTTTCTCTGAAATGAGAGACTGTGCTTGCAGCCTAAAATATTTATACAACTATCTGGCTGCTTGTCAGCCTGGCACACCAAAATGAAATTTTCACATTTGCAAGTCCATTTGTTCCATCAACATGGTGTGACTTTTCAGGTTTTCAGGCCACTATTTGAAAGGAGCTGACTGTACTCTGACACCCCACCTACAAAAGACCTTGTTGCTGACGCTGTGATGGTCACCATGGTAATCTCGCTGGTAGCAGTGTTGATTTAACCTGTTGGAAGCCTCTTGGAGAGCTGTCAGAGAAAGAAGCTTCCAGGCAAAAGTTGCAACAGATCTAAATGACTCACATATGATAAGCATTTACAGGACCGACTGTGGTGAAAAATGAGCTCCAACCAAATTTTTTAAGGACAGTTCACTCAAAAATTTTAATTCTGGCATGCAAGCACCCTCATGTCGTTCCAACGCCTTATGACATTCGGATGTTCTTCCATGGAACAAAACAGAGGAAAACGCTCAGAGATGCAGTATAAACAACTAACAAGACTTCGCAGGGATTGAATGTGAAAACCAGGCTTATATGGGGTGAGCTAAACAAGGTAAAGACATACAGGTGAATGTGATCATGGCTGATTAGTCTGGGCCAAGGTTATTATAGTTTAGCATTTTTAAATTAGTTTTTATTTTAATATTATTTTCAAATTTCCTATAAATTTCAGTTTAGTTTTAGTTAGTTTCATTAATGGTTTTGTTAGTTTTAGTTTAGTTTTTATTTTGTGAACGCATTTCTATTTAGTTTTTATATATTTAGTTTTAGTTTTAGTAATTATAGTTTAGCAGAGTTAACAGAACACTTCCAGTTAAAGACATTTAATTTAAGCAAAGTTTAATGTTTGCAGTTTACAGTTAACTCTTGTGAAAACCTCTTAATAATAAAAAATAAAATAATTGTTTGAGGATGAACAAAGAACCAAACAAATGCAACTAAAAAGTAAAAAATACTCATTAAAAATAAAATCTTGTTAAACGTGGTGTATAAGAAAAAGATATGTGAGAGTACTCTCGTAAGAGAACAACACTCGGTTACTAACGTAACCTCGGTTCTCTCTAGAGAGGGAACGAGTGTTGCGTAACCTGCCGTGCTTGTGCTGCATTGTGGTTTCGCTTCTAGTCGACTGAAATCATTGTGCAACCTGGGCGATGGGTATTTATAGGATTAGGCCACACCCATTTTGGCGGGTCATGACGTAGCGCGGGAAGGCTTCCCATTAGCGCTGGAGTCATGCCAAGATGCACTGATAGGTTGCAGCAGTTGCTGCAGAGCAGCCAATGGGCACGCGAGCTGTCTCGCCTATGTCTGCCTGCTACAGCAAATGCGTTTTACATTTTGGAAAATTAAGGATAATTTTCTTGCTTCAGTATTCTCGAGAAAAGGAGTTTTCCCGTAGTGTAAGCTAAACTTACGCAACACTCGTTCCCTCTCTAGAGAGAACCGAGGTTACGTAAGTAACCGAGTGTCGTTTAATTGCCAGGACACTGCAGTGAATTGTATGCATCGATAAATATTTACAGTTTTGCTAAAATATATGCAGATTCACACATTTTCAATGAGCCTGGGTTGTATACAGAATACTAGGACTGGTACAAATCCTTCCACGACTTTCACACAATGTCACCATAGAAGAACGCCATACATTTATTACAGGGGCAAACCCCTGGAGCAAACCTGAGGTTAACTGGGCACAATGACAGATTTCTGAAATAATCAGCCGCACTTTATAAATAAAAAAAACTACGACCTACTGCGGGATCAGTTATTATGCTTTCATTCAAAGATTGTTATGGTGTTGTTAAATCAGCCTAGTTTATCATGTTCTAAAAATATCAGCCCCGTTTTTAACACTAACCCCTCACGCTTACCAGCAATTTGCTAGTTCCTCAGAACAAATGATTATTGTTCAGTCTCTCTTATCTCACAGCCACCTGTTATCATGAAAAACACTTTGAGAGATGTTATAGAGAAAGTACTAAATACAAGTTCCTGCAACCCTGGTTTCTATATCAGCAGGTGGCACAGATTAATCTCTCCTCATGTGAATTCGGACGAGGTGCTGCTGTTTCAGCCGTATAGGAAAATTGATTGGAGGAGCGGAGCAGGGATTGGTCATCTTAAGCCTAGCTCTCCACCAGGCTTTGGAGGATGCCCTGAGAGGATGAAAAGGGATTGTGTTATAAGGAGTTGTAAACAATTAATAAAAAAATATAATAATAAAAAAAACACAGACATATGAACATGCATACACAAGTAACACTAAACACACAAACAGACTCGCGCACACACATCTAGTTTACTATCTTTTTGGGGACTCTCCATAGAAGTAATGTTTTTTTTTGTTGTTTTTTTACTGTACAAACTGTATTCTATCCCCTTACACTAACCCTAGCCCTAAACCTACCCATCACAGACAACTTTCTGCATTTTTACATTTTCAAAAAAACTCATTCAGTATGATTTATAAGCTTGTTTCCACATGGGGACCTCAATTTAGGTCCCCATGGTGACACGAGTCCCCATGAGTCTGTATGCATTCAGGTTGAAGTCCCCACCGGGGTAGAAAAACAAGCACACACTCACACATTAGTATGCTATCTGCTGAACTGGAGAGAATCTGGGTTTGAGCCCTGACCTTTGACCCGGCTATGGTAATGACTGATTTAGAACTTGAAGTTGAATAGTTGCTATATATAAACTTCGATGTGGTAGTACAAATTGTGAATTTTGTCATTATTTACTAGGGCCACTTGGGTTATTCACTGAAAATCTAGCTCACAAATCTCTTTGCATCTGTGTTAAGTTAAAACATGACATCTGATGTATTCGGATGTGCCGTAACCAGTGCTGGGTAGAATCTGATTACATGTTATCTAGATTATTCAGATTCCAAAAATGAAGTACTTGTAATTAGATAATATTACATTTATACCACTTGTAATCAGAATTCAGTTAGTTTTTTTTATTAATTAAATGATTATGTTATTCTCACAATGGCAGTAAATTATTCATAATTAAATTATTATCCCATACTTATTTTTTATCTTTTAAATTTTCCTTTCTAAAAAATCCAACTGCTTTTATGTTCTGAAGGTTTTCCAGGTTTGTGGAATTGCACACACAGACCATCCACTATGTGTCTATCCTTGAAACCTGAGATCCACAACGCATTTGAACGCATTGCAACATTGCATATCTTATCAACTCCTGACAAACACATTAATTATGAATTGAATCATCACTTAGTGATTAATTTAACCATGCATTACTGTCTTTGGAAGGGTTTTGTCTTTCAAACACATTAAATGTATAAATTCACTTCGTTTAGTCATATTTACATTCTTTGGAGAGTTTCCCCAACTTTTGTTCTCTTTGACTTGAAGTATATCCTGTAATTTTAAGTTAATGAATTAGGTCAATAATAAAATTAAAGCTGCAGTCCGCAGTTTTTCCTCTCTGTCACCATCTCTGTTCGAAATCTGCAATTGCAGTTATTCGCGGAATTATCAACTTTACGTGGGTTGTGCCTCGGCATGGCACAGCGCGGATGAATCCAATGTTTTGAGGAGAATGTGCAGCTGTCAATCACCGTGCTGGTGTGGATACTGTCATTCGCAATCACAGATCCTACTTTTTGGAAATATGAACAACATAAGAATTTTCACCGGAAAATGTCATCTAAACAAGTAAGTAACATCCATTTTTGTTCTGACCAACTAAGGGGAAAAAATCATTGCAGTAAATCGCGCCGATTAAATCTAACGATCACTTATCATATCATGTCAAACCGTGCAAATTATACTTTGTTCTCAAATTTTTCATGTTAACAACATCAGCATTGCGTGACTACATTTAATGCCCTTCCGATATTTGTCCTTGTTTTCGCATGGGCCGGTTGCAGTGTCTTTATTTCTGTTGCCACTCCGAAGTCCGAAGTCTTTTGCGTTTTACATCTGGTAAATCTCCAGTTGTCACTGGTGATTGTCGTTTGAACCTTTCTGTGAGGTTGCTGTGAGAAAAGGCTATAAATCTCCACCTCCAACATCCTCCTCGCACACAATATAGCCTACTAGCCGAGACTCCTTCTTTATGTGTACAGATGTGACGTAATGACGCAAAGACATGCTCGAATTTCCTGCGGAAATCCACCAGTTACACTGGAATTAAAAACATTATTACAAGCTTACCATTTTGAATCGAGCTACTGCAAGCAGATAGTTTTGAACACTGGCTGGTTATGTAGGCCTACTTGCTCAAAAAATTATTTTGGATAATTTTTAACCCAAAAAAGCTACGGACTGCAGCTTTAAGTCAATAATACTAATCATAATAATAATAAATAATAATACAATTAAGTTCTCTGATGTCGATTTTATTACCTTAAATGTGTAATGTTTGATTATGTTACTAACTACAATTTTTGGTACTGGCTGTAACAAAATGTCAAATGCCGGTTTGAATATGTGGAAGGGATTTATAAGATCTTAAAGGGATAGTTCACTTTGAAATAAATGTTTGGTATGTTTTAGCTTACCTCAAGGGCATCCAAGATGTAGGTGTCTTTTTTTCCGCAGTAGTTTCAATTTTGATATTTTTAGGTCAAACCGTTCTTGTCTGTCAGTCATATAATGCAGGTCTATGGTCATTAAATCAAAACACAAGCACAGAGTCCAAATTAAAACAATTCCCCGTCGTCCAAATTAAACAATTCCCCATCGTAAGTACACATTGATGGCCTAAGACACGAAACGAGCGGTTTGTGTGAGAAAACGAACAGTATTTATATCGTTTTTACCTTTTATACGCAGCCATGTCGAAGTGATCTGATCTGACGTGTACGCAGACTGGTGCATAGATATATACACACTAGATGTCGCCTTGTCTACGGCAGTTCATTGGAACGAATGTCTTAAAGGCGACATCTAGTGTATATATCTATGCACCAGTCTGCGTACACGTCAGATCAGATCACTTCGACATGGCTGCGTATAAAAGGTAAAAACAATATAAATACTGTTCGTTTTCTCACACAAACCGCTCGTTTCGTGTCTTAGGCCATCAATGTGTACTTACGATGGGGAATTGTTTAATTTGGACGACGGGGAATTGTTTTAATTTGGACTCTGTGCTTGTGTTTTGAGATAATGACCATAGACTTGCATTATATGACTGACAGACAAGAACGGTTTGACCTAAAAATATCAAAATTGAAACTACTGCGGAAAAAAAGACACCTACATCTTGGATGCCCTTGAGGTAAGCTAAAACATACCAAAAATTAATTTCAAAGTGAACTATCCCTTTAATCACAGAGATTTCAAAGTTCCCAAAAGGCCAGCAGACTTATTCTAGGTTGTTTTACCTTGACGTTCACTGGCTTTTTTTCTTTTTTCCTTTTCTCGAATAATTTATGTCCATACATACTAAATCACATGGACACTTAATCTTCTGACTACAGAAACAGACCAGTACAAAACACAATTCCAAAGTCATGTATCTATCCATAATCTAGATTAAGAAAATGATGTTCATCTCAATAAGAATGTTGTTCAAACCCCTATACCCAGCCCTAAAACTAAAACCTAATCCTAATCTTAAACCTAACACTAAAATCTGATTGGTTAATAGGAATGTTGTTCAGTGATCAACAAGGATGGTTAAATCACATTAAACCTAGAGCACCACCAATAAAACTGATCTGTACTGCTGTGCTTCACTCAGAGGTAAGATTACATTTAAGGATTGGTTTGTTTTCAATTCATGAGTTTCAAATTTAATTTAATTGGCCACAACACACAGGTCATTGGGATTTGAATTGGAGTGACAGGAAATTGAATTTATACTGAATAAAAAATAAACACACACACACACACACACACACACACACACACACACACACACACACACACACACACACACACACACACACACACACACACACACACACACACACACACACACACACACACACACACACACACAAACAAGGCACTTCATTAATTAAAAAAATAAATAAAAAATTACATTAAAAAATGACATGTTACACTATTTATTCTCACCAGGATTTATTCTTAACAGGAAGGAATGTTGCAATATGAATTCGGCCATTAGAACCATTTTTATACCAAACAGCACCACAATAAATCCACCATGTTATCAGTTAACTTTAAATAAATATTGACTAAATTATTAATTTTAATCTGCTTATTATATGTTGATGATTGGATCCTTTTGAATGAGTTTGGGGAAATGTTGGGGTAAACTTCCACCATAGGTTTTAAACTTAATTAATATATTTTATTAAACGGTTAGTTCCAATCCTTGATTCTGATTGGTCAATAGCTGTGTTTTATTCACGATAAAACACAGTACCCCTAGCAACCACTCTTAGCAACGTAAACATATGTTTTTTCTATAGACTGTAAAAAAATATGGACGTAGTGTGACGTCACCCGTAGGTTTCTGAAGAGCACTTTTTGGGTGCAGCCGGCCGTCGCCATCTTGGCAGCGCGTCACTCCTGTATAACAGAAAATGGGCAAAGAGGCAGGACGTGGGTGGAGCTGAGGTGCCTGTTGCTGCAACCACGTCCGCCTAGCTCGACGTGATCGAGTTTGCTCAGGCTAAGAAGCTAATGCTATATGCTACACAATACCATAGCAAGGGCTGTGCAAAGTGTGCGACCGCACAGGGCCTTGCGCTAAAGTGACAGCTGACTTGATGATGTAAAGCCAATAGTTAAAGTTCATATTTTGCCCATCAAAATATTATAAAGGTTAAAAGACATGGCTAAAAGCGAGACTGTGTGTATCGTGATGCTGTATTATTCTGTTAGTTAAACATGTATTATGCAGTAACTTACAATACTGCTCTGAGTGTGTGTGTGTGTGTGTGATAGTGATTCATGCGCATACATGTCAGTCAGCGCGGCATCGCACGTCAAGTTCGTAGAGAGCTTTATTCAATCAATTTTAAATTCTGATTTTGGCCGCCTCTCAAATGGGTCAAACTATAGATATTAGCTAAGAAGTTCAAGTAAATGTGCTAGTAATCCGCGCTCATTCAAGTATGTGCATTTATTGCATGGACGGAGAAAGCACTGACACCTGCAGGATTTCATCTGATGGTACTTTTTTATTTAACACTAAAAAGTTAAATAAGCATATATATGTTCCGTGAGAGGAATGGTACCGCAGAACGAGTGTAGCCTCTATATCTATAGACGTTTTTAATTCTGAAAACTCCAAAAAGCAATGAAATTGTCAGACATCCATAAGTGCATGTTCACAGAGGAAAACAACTGGAAAAACAGTTCTGGTTGTTCTCTCGATACTCGACAACAACGGAATCCAACGAAATGGGCGAAGGTATAATGCGTGTAAAAAAGCACAAACACGGCAGAGTTGCCAAGTTCAGCAGGTGGAATTAGCTGAGGTAGTATGACCACAGACAGCAGACAAACGGCTAGTAGTGACAGCAGTGGCAATCCAACTGTCACTCAAGTGGTCACGCCCTTAATTATGCAGAACTTTAAGGCTTAATATAATTTAAACGGATGAGTTATAAAATCACCCCCCTCACAGTTTTCATGAAGGGAAAAAATAGCTAGACCAAAACCCCTTGCACCAGGCTGTAAAAAAAAAATTATAAATCTGCTGTAAAGTTGCCCATTTTAACATGGGGGAGATGCAGATTTGACTCCCTTTTGCATCCAGCCTCAAGCGGCCAGTCGATGAATTGCAGTTTAAGTCACTTCCGTGTTGATTTCAAGAGAGAGACAGGGAGGTTGCCGCTCATTTGTTCTCATTGATATTGTTCATTGAAGCTAGAGTAGAGTATTGTGAGAGATCAAGCAAGGGAATGTACCATATAGCATTTTCCTTCAGGTCAGTCCAATATTCATAATAAAAAATAAGTTTGAATGTCTGCTGCGATATCTTGTCCTTTTAACAGTCAAGGGGTTTTCCCGAGCCCTAGTCATTTGTCAGTAGCCTCTTGCTTTTCCGTGTATACAAGTTTGAGTCCTTTCAATATAAAAGTATTCTCTACTGACTCTTTTCCGCATTCTAATGGTGAAATAATGTATTTAACTTTTTCCCGCGTGAGGAAGGCTTTTAGTGGTTTTACTTCATGAAAGCTAACTTTCATAAGAAAACTTTTTTGAGAGTTGTACACTCTCAGAAAAAAAAGTACAAAAGCTGTCACTGTGGCGGTACCTCTTCATAAGGTACACCTTTGTAAAGAGTGCATATAAGTCCCTCAAAGGTACATATTGGTACCAAACGTGTACATATTGGTACCAAACGTATATACATATTATTACCTAAATGATACATATTAGAACCCTTTTGAAGGGTACTTTCCCAGTGACAGCTTTTGTACCTTTTTTTCTGAGAGTAATTGTATAGATACATATTTTTTCGGCTTTAATATTTGTATTGTGTGGTAACCGTTTTATAAAAGCAATAAGGCACTCTAGGCTAGTGCTATGCTATGTATTCACAATACAGCACAGCCTCTCGTACCTTATTGCTTACAAATAGTGAATTACATATTTAATATAAATTTCTATGGAGGACATTTTAAACATTGATTATTAATATGATCTACAGGTAATGTTTCTGGGAATATACTTGTATTGGTCAACTAAAAAAATGTATATGAATTGTACAAAAAGCCATAAGAACTCTTTGGGAATTCAAATTCAAGAAGCGATGGAATTTAAAACAGGAATGTAAAAGCAATTTTCAATTCAATACTTTATGCTGCCCCATATTTAAAACTAGACGTAACCAAACAACAGAGACCAGGGAATTTAATTTAGTTCATTCTTATGAGCTTTGTACACCTGAGAATGAGATCTTTTGAGATGTAAATAATAGTTTCTCACTTAGTGCCTTGTCTTCAGGCAACTTTCTCCTTTATCAAGAAAACACACTTGTAGACAAGGAAGCAATGCTGTTTATAATATAATTTTTTACTTCATATTTTACAATGTACGTATATGAACAGGTAAAATCATAAGGCTCGAATTATAGTGACTACAGTTTCACAACAGTTGAAAGAGCCAGTCACATTTTTGATAGAAGCATCACAACACTCAGTATGGCAGTTGCAGGAATGGAAGTCCTGTTTATCCTCCAGCATTTGCTGATAGACACACAGAGAAAAAGGGGGTGATAGGGGGATCGAGACAAAGAAATAGAGACAAGAGCAAGCTGATCAAGGAGGAGACATTAGCTTTGATGCTCTGCAGGCTCATTAGTTGTGTTTGGTTATCAGGATGAAGTTCTTTGAGGATGTCAGAAGAGGGTAATGAGAGGTTAAGGCACAGCACTCCACCTCTCATGCTCTGCTCTTGGTTTATCAGCACCCAACACACAAAGCCACATTGATCAGTTTCCAAAATGAAATGTACAGACCCCCTCAGAAAGGTATACAGTCAGGGATTGTGTACAATTTTAGGAAGGTCACATTAAAATATCAGTATTTTTTTCTGTGGAATTTCTTTCTTTCTTTTTCTTTTTTTCTTTTTGATGGCAATTTTGGATCTAAATAAATATATATATACATCAAAAGGATATTTTGTGTTAGGAGTTAATATGCATTTTAAAAATGACCATGAAAATGTAATTTTACAAGTTTGAGGAGTTAGAAAGCAGCAGTAGTGCAGCAACCAACATTTTAGCAACTTAGATCGTTTAAATACACAACAGAGAAACTGCAATATTTCTTAATACATTTCCCCAGATTTTCTTTTAAAAATAAGACCTAAATTAAAAGTAAAGTAAAAAAAAAAAGAAAAAAAAAAAGAAGCCAAAACAGGGATATAAACTTAAAGGGATAGTTCACTTTGAAATTAAATGTTGGTATGTTTTAGCTTACCTCAAGGGCATCCAAGATGTAGGTGTCTTTGTTTCCGCAGTAGTTTCAATTTTGATATTTTTAGGTCAAACCGTTCTTGTCTGTCAGTCATATAATGCAGGTCTATGGTCACTGTCTCAAAGAGCATGCACAGTGAAGTCCAAATTAAACAATTCCCCAGCGTAAGTACACATTGATGGTCTAAGACACGAAACGAGCGGTTTGTGTGAGAAAACGAACAGTATTTATATAGTTTTTACCTCTTTTACATCCGAGATCACGTCCGGCGCTTTCCGGCCCTTTGCTCAGACTAAGCCAGAACGCGCACACACGTCACACACCAGGAAGCGCGCGCGCCCTCAGATCACTTGGACGTGGTTGTGTAGAGGTAAAAACGATATAAATACTGTTCGTTTTCTCACACAAACTGCTCGTTTCGTGTCTTAGGCCATCAATGTGTACTTACGATGGGGAATTGTTTAATTTGGACTTCACTGTGCATGCTCTTTGAGATAGTGACCATTATATGACTGACAGACAAGAACGGTTTGACCAAAAAATATCAAAATTGAAACTACTGCAGAAAAAAAGACACCTACATCTTGGATGCCCTTGAGGTAAGCTAAAACATACCAAAATTGAATTTCAAAGTGAACTATCCCTTTAAAATAAAAAAATATTTTACATTTATGATATTGTGACATATTATGTTTTTCAATCTTTAAAAATGGACTAAATTCATACAAGATTTCCATCTAAACAATTGCGGGTTTAATATTTTATGTAAATAATTTTTATATTTTATATTATGTATTTTCCTGATTTTATGTAAAACTGTACTGCATATTAGGAATGATCCACATATCAGCTTTGTGTTAGGAAAAGACCAATATTTAATGCATTATTAACTGCTCATATGCACATTCACCATATTGGAGTGCTCATACCGTGCAAAGCAATGTCTATTAAACCCAAATGACCTTTTTAATTCCTAACACCTAATTAATTCCCAGATCATCTCCAACATGACCTTTAAAAATCCATTATAAATCTAGCAATAGCAAAACGTTCCTATGATAGGAATCCTATCGCAAAAACAAAAAAATATTCTGTACCAAAAATAACAACAAGGGTTAATTCACCCAAAGTTAAAATTCTGTCATTATTACCAAAAATGAAATTCAGTCCATGATTTACTCACCCTGAAGCATAGGTGTATATGACATTCTTCTTTCAGACAAAAACAATCGGAGTTAAATTAAAACATTTCCTGACTCTTCCAAGCATCATAATGGCTGTATTTCTTTGGAAGTCCACCAAAGCGAATCTATTCATGATTAAAGTGCTCCACGCATCTCCAGGGGTTAACTCACGTTTAACTCGCCCTCATGTTGTTTTAAACCCGTATTTGTTCATCTCGTAAACATAAATGAAGAACTTTTCTGAATATGGTTCAGCTTATACCATATTCACTGTTTGTGTACTGATTAATATTTATATTTGAATAAAAGCCTGACTTGAATCTGTTCATCATATAAAGCAATGGATTAAACCGCCTAATCTATTTATTATGTTTGACGTGTTTTGGGTGAATGGACTTTCACTGAAGGGAAATAAATCTCTCATATTTCATTAAAAATATATTTATTTGTGTATTAATGACGAATGAAAGTCTTTGGAATTACAAAAATGTGAGTAAAAATTTATAATTTAAATTTTTTGAGGGGTAAAATACCCCTTTAAAAGTGTGACTGCACAATATCGATGCCAGGAACCTAAGTGATAACAGCATTCTATCAACATCCTTCTTCTCTGTTCAAAACAACATAACTCAACACATTTTAAGCTTTAATAAATTATTCCTGACTGATGTGGTGTATGGCAAGCCATTTTAACATGTAATCCTACTAAACTAAACTAAACTAAACTAAACTAAACTAAACTAAACTAAACTAAACTAAACTAAACTAAACTAAACTAAACCTACTAATATCTATTTTCATGCTATCATACTAGTGTCTAATAAATAAGTACTAGTACCTAACGAATAACTACTAGTATCTATTAAATAGGTACTAGTATTGAATGAAAAGTAATTGTATACAATAAATAAGTACTAGCATCAAATGAATACTTATTAGTAATATTTAAAAAGATACTAGTCAATATTGGAATAATTACTAGTCATAAATGATTAGATTATATCAAAACAGAATAGCTAGTATCTATTAATTTGCAGATATCTTAAACCTCATAAGGAACTAGTAAGAAGATATTAAGAGATATCTTAATATTACATACACATGAGTATTCTCTCAACCATCAGAGTTCATATGGTAATGCAGGCTAATCTAAGGCTATAGAAGATTGATTTTTTTGTAAGGAACTGGCTTTCTTGGTTTATCTAGCTAATTGGTTAGCATGAACACAAGGAAAGATATATGTTTAATATGTAATTTATTGTTTTGAATGTACAGTAGGCTATAATAAAGACTTTACTGCCAATAATACAATTCAAACAACAGTTAAGTAGATCCAAAAAACGGTTCATACCCACCAGCCAAACAACCTCAATACCCAGAGATTGGGATTTTTGGTGAGCATTCATAATTCCTTACAATAAAAATTTCAGAATATTTATCTGCATCTGAGAATGAGAGTCATGTCAAAATAAGAGTATATGCACTATATTACATATGTCTATTCATTATATATATATATATGTTTTTTTTTACTCTAATACCATTAAAAACGTAGGCTATTATTATATTGTTATAAAAATGGCCTTCTGCAATTCAGTCCGTTTCCTGTGTCATCCCCCTTTGATATGTTGTTGATTTGTTAATATTCAACATATTATTTGCATACTGATTATTTAAATAGCACTAGTATCTATTAAGGTAAGGATATATTTGATCTAAAATGTTACTAGTAACTAAAAAATAAGCACTAGTTCTATTTTTTCTTAACAAGTTAGGTATAATTAAATACTAGACACTATTGGAATAAGTATCTAATAAATAATAACTAGTATCTAATGAATACGTAAGTACTAAGTACTAGAATCTTTAAAAAGGTACTAGTAGCTAAATAATAAGCACTAATATAACGAATAGGCACTAGTACCTAAAAAATAAGCACTAGTAGCTAATGAATAAGTACTAGTACTTAATGGAATAGATACTAGTATCTAAAACATAAGTACTAGTAGCATGAAAATAGATACTAGTAGGTTTTAAGGATTAAATGTTAAAACGGCTTGCCATATGTGGTGTCTACTGTTACACACATCAGAGCCTCCCCAAAATCATGGTGCTGTGATGATCATCATTTACATTTCTGTGTATTGCAAAGGATCTGGACAAATCTGCTCTCCCCTCTTGTTAACAATTAATTCCAAAAGAGTGGCTGTTGTCATCAATGCAAAGTCACAACCAATGACCAACATCTCCATAACAAAATGTCCTTACCATTTAATGCAGAATACCTAACAGCAAGCCACATGTCCTTGGAGGCAATTAACCCAGAGTTAATTAGAAAAGAAGTCGTGTGATTCCATTGGATGAGACAGAAGTGAGGGACTGGATGAGATTGATTTAGAACAATGCTCTAATCACGCCACACAGTCTTTGAATACATCACAAATGAGCGTGTAAATGTACAAATCCATTACAGAGTATTTGGGGCTGTTTACTACCCTAAGGGGCTGTTTACATGGCTTTTTATGTGCTTTGGTCGTTCGTTTACATGACAACAGCGTTTGTGGGTGCCTGAAAATGCAAAGTTTTGAAAACGGAGTTTCAAAGTGCACATTTTTGAAAACGGTATCTGTGTAAACGCAAAAACGCGAATCTCTGAAGATGATGACGTCATGCACATGCATATTACGTGTTCAGTCTATAGTGTTTCATCGCCATCTAATGGCCCGGCAGCAGAATACAGCGTTTATAGTCGTTTTCGCGGATCCGTGTGAATGGGGATCATTTTGACAATGGTGTCGTCTGTACGCGGAAAACTCAAAAGAAAAAACTTCTCTGTTTTGTTGTCTTGTAAACGTACCCTTACCCCGGATTTCCACCGACTGCGGAACGGCCGCGGATCGGCTCCGCTGCGTGTCGGCTCCGTGCTCCGTCGTCCTTCAATACCCACCAGGTCCGGATTTGTTGCGGAACGGCTGCGGCCATTGACTGACAGCTGAAGTCACAAGGACCATTTTAATACTGCTGTGCTGTGTTTGCGCACCATTGGGTCCCTTAATTTGTTACAACTGTGGCCGTGTGTCAATTATATATATATATATATATATATATATATATATATATATATATATATATATATTAAAAAGTAAATCATGTGGGCCTATTTTATAAATTTATTATTATACAATTCCAAGAAAAAAAGGTATAATTTTAAGCTTTTTAATGCTTAAAAAGTCAAAAACTGCTTAAATTTTTTTTTGAATTCTTGCAAGTATAATACATTTTTAAGATACTTCGATTGCTCTTTCACTTTGCCCGAGAGTGACAACACAGAATAACTCAAGAGCACATGAGGAGCTGTAAGTGAGATATAACAGTATAATTGAGTGTCCATTTTGCAATCATCAGTCATTGAAGACAAGACACGCGCATGTGTGTGTGTGTGTGTGTGTGTGTGTGTGTGTGAAAGGACTGAATAGCCTGAAGATCAATTCGATCTATTTGAAAGAGCTCATCCTTGTGCTACATCTCTAGAGATTTGAGATGGCAGACCCTGTGAGCATTTCACTGTGCCATGAACCTGTGTGTGCTGGTGGACAGAGTTTGATGTCCCTGTGCAGCATCCTCCATCACCTCTTCGTCAACCTTGAATAAAACACCTGTAATAACAGGACGCAGACTGACATATGAGCTGCAGGCTGACAGAACATGTCCCATGTGGTTACAAACATCAGCATCCCCTCATTCTGTACTCCAATTTCAAGGTTGTGTTTTTTTTTTTTTTTCTGCCATTCTTTATTTTGTGTTGTTATTCCATGAGATTAAAAAGTAATAACAAAATCATATTTCAAATGCGTAATGTGATAAAAATGATAATAATATTAATTTACAATGTAGTATATTGTAGTCAATAGTGTAAAACTGTGGATCTGGAATTCATTAAATCCTGTAAATTATTTAATTTCTGTAATTGTTGTTGTGTTTTTCAAAACTTTACATTAAGAAAATAGTATTTTACTCACTCTCCTGAAATACCAATGTGGAGAACCGTACCTTTCTGAAGGTGTGAATACTGTTATTACTCCACTCTCCAGCAGTGCAAAAGATATTCAACCATCCCTTTCTCTATCTCTCTCTCACTCCATCTAAGCCCTCCGACAGATATTTTCAGGTGTGGAGTCAAAGAGCCAAATGAGCAGTGTCTTTGACAGAAATAGAAAAAGGCACACGCATCTCTTGTGCTCTAATTTTTTTTTTTTTTTTTTTTTTTTTAACTGGTAAACTAAAGCCAAGTAGGATACCAGGTCTCACCTGTCGTGATCCAAGTCCTTCCAGACACATGGGATGTTGACACATGCTGCTGATTACCTGTAATTTAAACTTGCTGGAATGCTGAAAATGTCTCGACAGTATCAGATGGCATTGCCAGTTTTGAGATGTTTTGTATAAAAATTCCACAATAAAAATCAGAACTGAAGAATTGGTTCCCTTTCAATCCATAAATTGGCATTTAAATTGTAATGACAGGAAAATAAATGTATTGATTTATGAAAAAAATTAAATCAATACAGGCAATGCATTCTGGGAAACCTGGTCCACAAATGTTAATTCATTAAACACACACACACACACACACACACACACACACACACACACACACACACACACACACACACACACACACACACACACACACACACACACACACACACACACACACACACACATACACACACACACACACACACACACACACACACACACACACACACACACACACACACACACACACACACACACACACACACACACACACACACACACACACACACACACACACACACACACACACACACACACACACACACACACACACACACACACACACACACACATTATTTTAAATGTAGACAAGCACTTTTGGAAGGAGAAGAAAGCGGCACGGTTTTTAGACACAACATGTGAATGACCCCTTGAAGTTATTTCAAACCAGATTTAAAGTTTGTCTCAATAAACTTTCCTTTTCAATAATAATAATAATAATAATAATAATACGTTATGTGAATTTATTGGATTTTTCACCATGAAATCAAAATTGACAATTAATACATTTATATTGAATATTGCTTTATAATATTACTTATTATAAATTACTTATCTGTGCACATCTTTTTTAATTCATGTGCCCATAATTTTTTATCAAAATAATTGTCCCTCCCTCTTGCAACGGCATCTCTTCTCTTCTATTACAACTTATGTTTCATGTTGACTTTAATTCTACTTCCTTGTATTCAAATTTGAATTGCAGTTCTGCATCATGTCTGCTATATTAGTTCAATTTTGAATGCAGGGACTGAATTGGAATTTAAAAGATATTCTCAATTACAGTTTTTCTCAATTGTTTACACACATTTTCTGGTACTTGAGACACAATGACCACAACATGTAACTCATTCACCAACCACCTGAACCAATTCTGCTAAACTACAAGCACAATTCCTGCTTTACACTCAAATTGCAGTTCTAAAACACACTTTTTTCAAAACACTACACACAATTCTCTGCTTTTGGCACAATTTTCATGCAGAAAATCTCTTGTTTTCACAAGGAACACACTGCCATTCAAATATGCACACTGACTCATCACATGGGCAAACACCCGTCACACAGTTTTACAATTAGCAATCAGAGCTTTAGCATAAAAGGGCAATAGGTTAGCTCTTCAATGGTGCAATGGATGCCAACATTGGATTTTTTTTTTTTTACTGTAACTGTATACAGTAAATTCTTCTGTTGTTTTGTATGTAGACCACTGTATGTACAACTTTGTGTTGGTTGGGATGTACAAATTGTGGGAATGTACAAATGTACATTGTTTTTGTGGGAAAAATAAAATATATTTGTTACCATGTATTTGTGTGTTCTGAGTATAAAAACAATATTCTCAAATATTTTACATCACACTTATGTATGTACTGTCTGTAGTAAGTGTACTGTAACACTGAACAAAAAAAGGCCTAAGTCATTATGATAAATGGAGAAGAAGTGTTTTCCATTCATCATAGTGTTTTACACTGAGCACATCAGTGTTCAACTGGTTCTTATAAATGTCTATTCATTTGATGGTTTGTGTGTGTCATTTGAAAACAAAATACCATTTTGAGAAGAAATAACATTGTTTTGAATGTAAAGTTTCATTTTGCAGGAGAATTGAGGGGTTTTGCCCATTGTGTGTGTGTTTTTGGATTTGTGTGTAGAGTTCTGAGAATATGAGGCATGCTTTCAGAAAATGTGTGTAAACAATCGAGAAAAACTGTAAACTGAATGCTGTGTAACTTTGTTTTGTAACCTTTGTAACCTTGTAACCTAAAAGAGGAAGAAAACAACCTCCTGCAGCATTTTTTTCTGCATAAAAAAGTATACATCACACACTATGCACCATTTGTAACCTACCATTTCCGAATACACAAGTATAAACTAGAGGCCATATCCCTTGGTGCACATTCAAATGAAACATCTTTATGCACAGAGACCCATAGTGGATTCAGCAGCTGCAGGGTAAAGGCACAGTGCCTTTGTTGCCTAATTGACTGCATGTGGCGGAAATAGACATGAATGGGGTGTCAGACCGGAGCCAGAATGGAACATTTGGATGCGGAACTAAAGAAGCTGCCTTATCGGTGAACACATACACACAGACCGTTCGCTTTTACAAAGAGATAGAGGAGACATGCACACATACACACAGCAATGAAAAGACCGAATCCCGTGTCCTGTGACACTCTGATAACATTGGAGCAGTTTGAAATGTTTTCAAGAATGGTTTTTACTGCATCTTGAGACCCATCAGGACAATAAAACATTTTGTTTGAGTGTACAAATTTAGATTTATAGTGCTGTGCTACTTTTGGAGAAAATAAAAGGCTGTTAAAACTTTAAACAGGCAAGGTGGAAACCTACAAGATGGTAGAAATGGTGATTTATTGCTGCTTGTATGGTGCACATGAGATTGGAAAGAACTATTGTGCGCACTATAGGGGGAACTGTGTCTGCTGATAGAATTGTTTATTTGCACATGCTGTCTGTGCTTTTTTAGCATCTAAATTCTGCAAATCAAGTAATGGATTTTTTTTTTTTTTTTTTTTTTTACCGATATAGGCTACTCCATGCAAGAGTGGTGCAACTGTTTATTGAATTGGCCCCTTTGTGTGCCAGCAAGCATATTGTTCATTAATGTAGTTTATCCATTCACTTTATGCTTTTCCTACAAACCACTTTTGTGTTTTTCCTTCACTCTAATGACACAAGCAACAAGCAGCTTGCAAACAGCAAAAGCAATTTCTGCTTATTCCCATTTCCTTTCTTTATTGTAGCACATGATTGCGATAAACATTGTTGCAGGACATTTTACATGAAAATATGTATTTCTAGAGGCTTGTCGAATTACCATGTTTATGGTTCATTAATTTTGTCCTACAGCCCCTGAGCTGGAAGCCACAATCCTTGAATTCCTTTCAGAAACCTCAATTATGCTAACGAGATTAAGGCATTTAGTCCTATTAAACCTGTTAAAGTTTGCTGCATATCATTCTGGTTCGCTAACTTCAGAGAGGGAGAGAGAGAGAATGCATAAAAATGAGTAAAACATACAAGCAAAATTGCATTAATACGATTAAGAGATTACTGAGAGCTGCACACCTTTGCAACTTTTTTTTAACATGCATTATAAAGTCGCCGGGTACTCATTATAATTGTCACAAGGGTAGCTCTTTGAAGAAGAGCGTTAACAACTGAATACATTATAAAACTGAAAGCTCTACAAGCTCACTACTTTTCTTAGAGCCGTATGCTCCCCCAAGCTTAAAACACTCAAGTTCTTTATGACAAGGCCCAGTAGAGACAAAAGCCCCATTTCAATCCCATTATGTTTAATTTTAGTCTACTTAGACATACTCTGTGCTCTGATTATACAAGATTGTTGCGTATTAGATGACTATAAATGTCAAGAGTCATCGTTTTTTCTTTTCTTTTTTTCATTCCATAGGTTATGATGACAAATACAGATACAAAAGAATGCCTGTCATAAGTCTGTTTGTTTCTATTTTGAAATGAATGGGTCCTTTTACATTTTTTTATTTTTTATTATTAGTGGTGTTGGCAAGCATCACTATTATTATTGTTCATACTTAGAGTAATGAACTCCTAACTACTAGTATTCAACTGCAAATACAATATAGTATGGCGTCTGCTAAATGACTAAATGTAAAAATGTAAATGTAAATATAGTGACCCTGGTGAACCGTACAATAATTCTGTGGGCTCAAAATCGTGTGGAAAAACATCTACGTCTCATTAAAAACATGGTATATATTCAACATAATGGAATTGTAAAGTGCTGATCTGCTCCAAACTAATGAAATATTACCACAGATATTGATATTCCAGGCCTTTAAGCTACATGTACGAGAGCCTGTCAAAGATAATATAACATGTTGTTATTCAGTGGTACTGGTATCGTCTAATGCGATTCTGCCCGTTGGAACATATCAACTGCACATTTTGAAAAATGACTTTGCAGGATGAAAGTAATTATTGGTCGTAAGTGTGTCACCACAGGGCATGAACTGGACTCGGTTGAGAAATTCTCTTTGTGGAATTGGATTAGCACTTGGATGCTCTCTGTGTTTCCTTCACTCTCTCATTTTCACCCTTAGCAGCTGGTGGGTAGAAAAAGTGAGTGAATGCTTTCAGCTCTTTCTGGATCGGATTAGTTCAGGCCAGTCAGAGGATGTGTGTCACCTTTCTTGCTCCCTTCGGTGTCCTGCGTGCACTGTGATGTCGGGTTTTGGCTGTGAAAGAAACATTCTGCCAGGAATCATGCAGATACAACTCGAAATCTCACTTCTGCCGCTACGGTTAAGCTGGTTAGAACGCACGTTCAATTAAACAATACGATGGGGAATTAAACAATTCCCCATCGTAAGTACACATTGATGGCCTAAGACACGAAACGAGCGGTTTGTGTGAGAAAACGAACAGTATTTATATCGTTTTTACCTCTTATACGCAGACATGTCCGAGTGATCTGATCTGACGTGTACGCAGACTGGTGCATAGATATATACACTAGATGTCGCCTTAAAGACATTCGTTTCGTGTCTTAGGCCATCAATGTGTACTTACGATGGGGAATTGTTTAATTTGGACGACGGGGAATTGTTTTAATTTGGACTCTGTGCTTGTGTTTTGAGACCGTGACCATAGACCTGCATTATGACTGACAGACAAGAACGGTTTGACCTAAAAATATCAAAATTGAAAATACTGCGGAAAAAAAGACACCTACATCTTGGATGCCCTTGAGGTAAGCTAAAACATACCAAAAATTAATTTCAAAGTGAACTATCCCTTTAAAGGTTCTTGGATGGATCTTCTATTGCATCATAGAACCTTTATTTTTAGCAGGGTCATGACATGGATCTATTTTTATTTGAATATTTCCTTGAGGTTCACTTATAAAGGTTTTTGCACACAAAAAGCCCTAAAATTATGCTGACATTTTTATTTATTTTTCAACCCTCATTCTGCCACGCTGTCTGAAATGATACAGTGATGAATAGTTAAACCGCCACTTTTGTGATTGGCTAACATCATTGCATAAGAAAAAGTATCAACACCCCATCGTTTTTATTGCACGTAAGTATTTTGAAAACATTATCTGTATAATGTTCACTTAATGTTTTCTATGTAGATGCTCTCAGATTCAATACAGTCGGCCACTTCATCTTTCAACAAATGTTTCTTTGCAAACTCTCATTACAGTGCGCCTCATTTACAAAACAATCTCCACTAAAATGTTCCGAACAAACATATAAAACCCTTACACTATCAGGTATGCCAATAAAAATAAATCGTCACCATGGTGTGATGATGTAAAACGATTCATCAGTGTCTTGCTGTAGATGCAGTTATATGCAAAATATTTGCCAGTTTTCCCCCAGATTTGGAGCTCATTTAACCAAGCTCCAAAAACGGTAAATAATTATAATGAGGAGAATGTTTAAGCTATCAAACTTGGAGGATGTTTTAATGGAATAAAGACCTCTTATGTCAAAAGATCAATGAAAATGTGACTTCTCATGTCATTACCCCTTTTAAGAGTGTAGAATTGGGTATATGCAAATTTTTTCTGAAGCGTACAATGAAGCTTTGCTGTGTTTTGATTTAAATGTGATGAAAGGGATTTAAAAAAAAAAAAAATTATGGAAAAGCATACGCAAAAAAGATCCCTAAAACCTGACAGATATCACCGAAATAGGTGTCATGAGATATCAGACCTGTCACTGTGGTAGCCTTAGGCTCTGTAAACAGCACAGAAGCATCTATTGTTTAACAATGCAGTGTTCTGTTTATCAGAAGTTCTGTCAGTCATTTTGAGATTTCTGTCTGTCAGTCATTTGGTATGGGTTTGCTGACATCAGAACTCCTGATATGTGTTACAACACATTTAAGGGTGGACAGCAAGCTATTATACCATTATACTATTATACCGGTCACCCTTAGTGGCTGAAATCAGTGTTCATAATAATGTTCATTATCATACAAATGAGTTTGGATCTAATTAAGGCTATCCTAAATCAAACAGGAATTACAAAATGACTTGAATCCAATCAAGTATATTTGCTGTTCCCTTCTTATGTGATATGGAAATAGGGAGAGTGGGGTAAGATGTTTATTTTTTTTTATTTTTTTTTTTACTTATGTGGTTCTCAAGATAAGAGTACATAATGACAAAGAGTTCTAAAAATATAGCTTCTTATAAAAAAGTGTTCCTGTCGCTCAATTTGCCACAGGTTAGGGGTAAGTTGATCTGACATCTTTAATTTTTAATTTGAGGTGTGGTAACAGCAGTATAAGCGGAATAATTAACTTCGGGCCGCTGAATTATTAAGAAAATAATGCACACCCGAGGTGTAACCAGGTGCATTCAACGGCCCAAAGTTAATTATTCCTTACTTATCTGCTTGCTGGTCAGACTAGTTCTAAAGACACAGTCTTAAAGGTATAGCGGAGGATCTTTCCAAATTTTAGATAAGACCCGCCCTCTCCACTTTTTGAAAAGTTTGATTGATTCACCAGAATGATTGACAATTAGGAGGACCAATAGTATAGGTTACCCACCAGGAAGTAAAACATCCTCCGCTATACCTTTAAGTTAGCGGCTATGTTTATGCAACTGGCCCCTGGACAAATTTGCGTAGATGTAACAGTCATTACATCTGTTATGCTCAAATTTTGCTTAAAATTTTTAATTATTTTTTTCTTTAAATTTTTTACTTCTACTTAAATTTTTTTTAAAAAAATCAATGAAATTGGTGCCTTCCACACATGTGCTTCTCTTTTTCACAGTCTGCAGAAATGACGGGTGGTTCCAAAATATATGGTCACCAGTGTTGGGTAAGTTACTTTAAAAAAGTAATTAGTTATAGTTACTAGTTATTTCTCACAAAAAGTAACTGAATTAGTAATTGAGTTACATCATTACAAAAGTAACTAATTACCAGGGAAAGTAACTATTGCGTTACTTAAAAAAAAAATAATAATAATAAAAAAAAATATCTTGGACACCTCCAATATTAAATATAATGTTAAATGAATGAAATGGACACTAAATAGAATAAATTATTATTAAAAAACATTGTACACTAATCTACACTATTTTAATGTTGGTGTGGGACAATGTGAGAGGCACCCATTAACTTAAATATTAAGTCAAGTCAAGTCATCTTCATTTAAATAGCGCTTTTAAGGAATAGGAAATTAAAGTAACAGAGATTGTTTTGGCTTTACAGCAGCTCTAGAATAAAGTTATTGTCCAGTTAAAGTTAGTTTTGATTGATTAACTTCCGTCGATTGTTAGTTATTAACTTAGGGGCCGCTAACACGACACCATTTTAACAGAAAACTCTTAAGTTCTTTCTGCACAAACTTCAAAAACGTGAACCCGTAAGAACGCTGATGGCGTGCACATGCATATTACGAGTTCAGTCTATAGGTATGCACAGATTGAATATATGTGCGCAGGCATGTAGTCCTTCCCTACAAACCAAACTACTTGTCTGGCCTTAATTTATAATACAGAATTTTTATCTCTTCCGCGTAGCCACGCGAACCGGAATTATCCCAACAACGCTTTATCTGTAGAGAGGTAAAGGGAGGGGAGGGAGGCCTTCACAGGGGAGAGACTAGTTGACACTTCAGGACCGTGTTGTCGTCGCGTCCAGGCGCAGGTCCTTCATCAGATCTGGATACGCCCTGGATCCGGCAGACTGCGGTAAACCTCGGGATAAACAGAGGGACTAATATTAGCGTAGACGCCATTAAAATATTATCATTACTATTGTGGAACAAAACAAAATAGATAGTTTAGAACTTTTAATATTTATTGCACAGACCACAATTGGCCAACAAATAAGTCAAAAAATAAATTGTGCTTGAAATGTACCAAAGTAAATAAATAGTAATAAAAAATACACATACACTCTTTGTAGTGCAAATTAGAAATTTAAACACACACACCTTTATATACTGTATAGTAAGGTGGCCCTTATTTTTCAAGTTTTGATTTATAATTGTCTGACCCCCTCAAGTTGTTCCAATACATGAAAAAATTATTCAGGCAAAATATGAGCTCATTTGAACAATATTTAGAGGTGGCTCGATGACGTTGAAATTTTGTATAATCAGTTATTATGCTCAATTTGTGATAATTACCACTTGCATAATTTTATCTAAACTATTTAAATTACATACTTGCTTATTTAATGGCAATTCTGAATTTACACCTATTTTGCACAAAATATATTTTATGCATTTCTTGCAGAAGCATAAATTGTGTTAACGACGGGCTAACAAAGCCACTTTCACAGAAATGCGTGGTGTTAAGAAACTCTGAACTATTGACTTTGAACTGTGCAAACTTAGTCCAGGCAAAGTAGCATTTTACGACAGACTAACTGTAAAATAATTTTTTGCAGCTTAGATCATTTCTATGAGGTGTTCAGAACAACATACTAAGTCCTAAGAAATCCTAGTTGAGGAAATATGTTAAATTCTCACCAATCCGAGATGTGTGCCAATAAGGCCAGGCAACAATACACCCCAATGGGGCTATTTTTTCCTTTACTCCTATCAAAATGAAACTTTACACAATGAAAGTACCCACGAAAAGTATATATTTTTTGTATTACAAGTTTCTTTGAAAATTTATTTTAACATGCAAATGAGCTATACACTAATCGAATATGCCCAAAATACACCCAAATAGGCTTATTTTTTTTCCTTTACTCCTACCACAATAAAACTTTACATAGTAAAAGAAATGAATTTTTTTTATTTTTTTATTACAAGTTTCTTTTGAAATGAATTTGAATATGCACATGAGTGCCACACTTATTGAATATGTCCTAATTTGCATATAGGCAGAAACACCATTCATATGCTGGGGGCGCTGTAAGGGGGGGGGGGGGGGGGGGGGGGGGGGTAAACGATGACGATTCTCTGGGTCCATGACTAAGAGGGGGCCCAGAGAAGCCCCCAATAAAATTGTGGTGCTAAAAAAAATATTTGATAGTAAAAATTATTAACTTTAAATTATTCTATTTGCTGTTTCCTGGTGTCTAAAAAAATTTATTTGTTTAGGAAACACAAACATCCGTGGGCCCCTCTCCCCCTCTCGATAATCATAAAATGGTTCAGTCCGCCCAAATTGTATCCAGGCAACACAAACAGATTAGGCTTGTTTGAGATGAGCAAAATCTGCGCAGAATCGATCAGCGGTGATCAGCGCGACATGCATATGCCGGTTAGAAATGTGTCCGAGTGCGGTCCGCCTTGCTCTGATGTCATGCTGACGTCAGTGACCTGGATCAGATCCACCACGAGAAGAGAGAACTGTCCGTCTTGCCTGCGCTTTTTTCACTCCTCCCCTATGGAGTCAATATAGGGCCATATATATCTGCAAAATAAAACAATGTTTTGCAAAAAAAAAAAATGTTTTGCAAAAAAAAAATGTTTTGCAAATAAAAATAAGAGTATTGAGAATTTTTTTTGCTTTTTTGCAAGTAAAAAAAAAATTATTGCAAAAGAAAAGTTAACCACTGAGAGAAAAAATAAAGTTTAGCAAAGTAAAACTTCAGCAGCATTGACTTTGCAACACATATTTCCCTTTGCGCCGCTCCTTTAAATCCGCGTTTCAGTCATCTGTGCCTCTGCGGCGCAAGCTTTCCTTTGCGCTTCATTTTTCTTTGCGCCTCGCTTTGTGTCCCTGATTTGACGTGGGGGGAGGAGTCAAGAGGTTGGGGTGTGTACAAGGGACGAAGGCGCGTCCCTCTCGTAACGTCATCAGCGCGAGCCCCAGACTATTATTGTCAATAATACATACCTGTGATCCATCACCCGGGCTGCGTTCCAGTCCAAAGTTGTCATGCCCTTCACTTGCTAACTTCCCTCCGTCTCGTTCACTCGGATGTACGTCATTGCGAGTGCCCACTACTGGCGGAAACTGCAATGGGCTGAATTGGAACGTCCTAAGCCCTTGATCACTTGGAATCAGCTGTGGAGTTGATTTATTATTTACATTTTGTTTCCCTTTAAGAATTTGTTTAATGCAGCATCCAAATGTTTATAGGTGTGTTTGGGTTGTTTTAAATAAATAAATATATATATATATATATATATATATATATATAATATATCATAGAGTTGTCTGTTGTGGTGGTGATAAAACGAGATCTGTGGTGACGTCACAATCGTACTGCATTGTGGGACATATAGGTGCCTGAAGTGTACATATGAAGTAGACTCGCTCCCTCGGTCAAAATCGAGGGAACGAGGGTCTGTCCATCTAAACTTCCCTCGTCCACTTCACGAAGTGGAACGCACTTCAAAATGGCGGCAGGGATTCCCCCGAGGGGAAGTGCTTAGGGAAGTTCGCAAGTGCATGTCTAAAAGTGGACTGGAACGCAGCACCAGTCGGTCTGGGGCTCGCGCTGATGACGTTACGAGAGGGACGCGCCTTCGTCCCTTGTACACACCCCAACCTCTTGACCCCTCCCCCCACGTCAAATCAGGGACACAAAGCGAGGCGCAAAGAAAAATGAAGCGCAAAGGAAAGCTTGCGCCGCAGAGGCACAGATGACTGAAACGCGGATTTAAAGGAGCGGCGCAAAGGGAAATATGTGTTGCAAAGTCAATGCTGCTGAAGTTTTACTTTGCTAAACTTTATTTGTTCTCTCAGTGGTTAACTTTTCTTTTGCAATAATTTTTTTTTTTACTTGCAAAAAAGCAAAAAAAATTCTCAATACTCTTATTTTTATTTGCAAAACATTTTTTTGTTTGCAAAACATTTTTTTTGTTTGCAAAACATTGTTTTATTTTGCAGATATATATGGCCCTATATTGACTCCATACTCCCCTCACTGCAGCCGCCTACTCTCGCCTACATTTCAGGCGAGGCAAGGCGCATCTCAAACAAGCCTCATGACTTCACTTATTATAGCGCCGGTGTAATGAAGTATCATAGAACCGAACGGTTCGTTGGACCATTTTTCCTGCCGACCAAAATTTCATTATTTCAAATGTAGGCGCGTTGCGCGTGGCAAGCGCGCTCATAATGTAAGAGCGCATTACCACGGCGCGACCACAACATTGTCCAACATCAAATGTGCAAACGTAATGTAAGCAGAACAAAACTGGGCTACTCGTTATTGTGTTGTTGAAGGACCGCTTATCAGTTTGGACCAGTGCAGCGCGAGCGATCTTGATCAAGCGACACTGTTACACAGCGGGAATAAGAGATCCAGTAAATAAAGCATTTGAATTCGCCACAGAAGTAATAACATCGCTGTGAGATCTAGTGAGACACATTCACATTTCTCCGTTATTAACGGATCAAACAGCGCGTGCAAGCCAGGAAGAAACATTGTGCCATGAACTATCCAGTGTCCACAGATCAGCAACATTCACCATGGATTTACTGTAGTAACACTAACTGCAACCATGGAAGTTTTGCAGGAATAGTAGGCTATAATGCCTTCAAGTAACATTACGTCGGTTTTATTTTGACATTATGAATACAATTGCTGCCCTCAAATGTTAATCTGAACTAAAAATAGACCTTTATAACTACTACAATATTAGGTTACATTTCATTTTTTTCCAAGGAGCTGTTTTGTTTATGCTCCTAAGAAGAGTCTATTATAGCTCCATCATTGGTCAAAGTGTGTTAGTTTTAATAAATAAAATAATAATAATAAAAAAAAAATTCTCTGGCATTTATTTCTTTTTGCTGTATCGAAAACGTACCAAACCGTGACACAAGTGTATCGTATTGAACCGAACCGTGAATTTTGTGAACCGTTACACCCCCACTATCTATATCTCTCTTACCTATCTGTCTACCCCTCTGAAGCAATGGTTGAAGCAATTTGAATGCTGAGAAACTTTACTAAGAGGATTTGAAAAGTTAGTTTATCTGTTTATTGTTATGAATGTTTGATATTTACCAAAAACATCACTTTGCAGTGTGTTGTTGAATGAGTTTTTTTATAATAAATGTATTTTTAATTAAAACATTTGTTAGTAATAGTCATTATTGGGATTTGATCTGGTGTTTTACGACTGCATAATGGGTGCGATGTAGGTCTTAATTTTCATTAAAGTGGTCTTAAAAGGGTCTTAAAAAAGTCTTAAATTTGGGGTGATCAAACCTGGGGAAACCCTGGAAAGAGGCAAAGGGTCGACAGTATGTTACCCAATATTTCACAAGAAAAGGTGGGTTTGTAAGTAGGCCTAAATTGTTAGTGGACCGCCCGTGACAATGATCGTAGCCTATACGGCACTTTTCTGTGCATACGCACGCTTTGTACATGAAGCCCCAGGTCTCTACGGTAGCATTTTTCGACAAGTTAGCACGTTTCGATAGAGCAGGGTGCAGCGGGTGCACGGCTTTGCCTCACATACAAATATATGTGAATACACTATGGGTAACACTTTATAATAACTGCACGCTATTAATCATTAGTTAAGCATTAGTAAACAGTTAATTCATCATTTATAAAGCATTAATAGACATTAACAAGCAGTTTATAAATACAGTTATAAATGCAGTATTCTTAATTTATAAGCATAATATAATGTGTTTAATAATTGTGTTTTCATACAGTTAATGATCAATTTATCATTTCTAAATGAAGTATTTCATTATTTACAAACCGGTTATTTAGGAGTTGTCAGTGGTTCATAAGATCACTTAGAAAGTGTAAGTAAATTATTAATAAACTGTTTAAATACATATTATTATTCAGACATATAGTAATAGTTACTTAGTGTGTTAATAAATGGTTTATTAACATGTATTTCTACTGTAATTCAGGGTTAATTCGGGTAGTTATAAAGCATTTAGTAGTTGTCAGTTCACTATGTTTGTGAGCTAATCTAAAGTGAGGACTAGTTATGCTTTGTAAAGCGTTTATAAAGAAGATTTAAAGGCTGTTAATATTTTTATGTTCTGTATCGCCGTGTTGTATTTGTTTACTTTTTCTGTTTAGAAGAAAACTGAGTCTTTAAATCTCCTTTATAAATGCTTTACAAAGCATAACTAGTCCTCACTTTAGATTAGCTCACAAACATAGTTAACTGACCACTACTAAATGCTTTATAACTACCTGAATCTACTACATTTACTTACACTTTCTAAGTGATCTTATTAGCCACTGACAACTCGTGAGCTTAGAATTATAAGGTTCTATCTCCACTTTTGGTCGAAATTGAGTTTTTGACATAATCTGATCCATTAGGTGTTTATTAATGCCTTTGTGGTGTTATTTTTGTAAAACAATATTTTGTTAGTAGTTATTAATAAAATAAAAAGGTTCCATCTCTCCATTGCCAGCTGGGATGTAAAAACTTTGATGCTCAATATCTCGGAACTACCCTAAACGGAGATAGAACCTTATAATTCTAAGCTCACGAACTCCTAAATAACCGGTTTGTAAATAATGCAATACTTCATTTAAAAATGATAAAGTGATCATTAATAAATTAAGAAAATACAATTATTAAACACATTATAGACATGCTTATAAATCAAGAATACTGTAACGATCACCAGCTGGAGTGCCCTCCAGAGCCACCAGAGGGCGCTCCACAATAGACTAGGATCACTTCCTCACAAACTACATATCCCATCATGCCGCTTACCTGGGACTGATTACACAAACACCTGCAGCTCATCCACACTCACCCATATAAACCCTGTTCACTCTCAAGTTCACTGCGAAGTATTGCATTGCCCTGGCTTTCAATTCCGAGCGTTTATTCCTGTGTTTGCTGTTCTCATTTACTGACCTTGGACTGTGTATCTCGACTCCTGATTGTTCTCTGCCTGCCTTGACCTGGATTGTCTATTGATTCCTGATTCTTGCTGCCTGCCTCGACCCTTGCCTGTTCACCTGGTTTGTCTCTGCCTAGCCTGCTTTGCCCTGTCTGCTGTTGTTTAACCCTGCCTGTCTGACCACTCTAATAAAAGCTGCAAATGGATCCCTCCTCGTCCGCTGCATCCTAACAGAATACTTCGCCACTACAAGGATCCAGCGGCTTTCCCTGTGAATATCGGCCAGGTTTGGACAATTCACTAATGTTATTAACCCTTAAGCAGGGCTCTCGATCGCTTGAGGATTATATCCAAGAGTATTTAGATCTCGCCTACTGTTCTGATATGCCGGACTGTGTGCTCATAGATTTCTTTTGTGACGGCATTAATCAGCCGCTTAGATCACGTTTAATCCGTGAGGGTCCCCGTTCATCGCTCAGTCAGTTTATGGACTATGCCTTGTTGACTATTGGTTCAGTGTTCACCGTGGGGGGCGCGGAGGAATGCACCATTACTTCCGTGCCTATAATGGCAGCCGCACCAGAGTCTTGCCAGGCAGGACAACCTTCGACTCCTTCCTGAGATCGCCAAAACACCCGGGGCTATGCACTCTGCCCGGCCGGGCGGAAGTGCTCGCAGGCGGCGTCGAGATCGTAAACAAAGGCGGGGGAAGCGCGGAGGACTAAGAGCTAAGCTAAAGCTAACACCACACCGGCTCTCTTTACCCAGCATTTTCCTTGCCAATGTACGGTCGCTGTTGAACAAAATGGAGGAGATTCGACTCAACATCACATACAGCAAGAGACTTTTGAACTGTAATGTTCTAATTTTCACGGAAACATGGTTAAACAGCGGAATACCGGACAACGCTATTGAGCTAGCGGGACGCCATACATTCCGGGCGGATAGAACATTAGATGGCTCCGGTAAGACCAGAGGTGGTGGATTGTGCATTTACATTAACAAAGCTTGGTGCACAAACTCTGCTATTGTTGGGAGACATTGTTCAGCTAACCTTGAGTTTCTCATGGTTAAATGTAGACCGTTTTATCTACCGCGGGAGATCACTTCCACTATTATAACTGCAGCCTATATTCCCCCGGATGCTGATGCCAAGTTTGCTATGAAAGAACTTCACGCAGCCATCAGTAAACAACAGACCGTTCACCCGGAAGCTGCGTTTATTGTTGCGGGTGATTTTAATCATTCAAACTTAAAGTCAGTGCTACCGAAATTTCACCAGCATGTTTCCTGTCACACCAGAGGAAACAAAACCTTAGACCATGTTTACACAAACATGGCTGGAGCTTACGTCGCGACACCCCTCCCCCACCTGGGACAGTCAGATCACCTTTCTTTGTTCCTCACCCCCAAATATGCACCTCTCATCAATCGCGTGAAGCCATCAGTGAAGACCATCAAGGTGTGGCCTGCGGGGGCAGATTCCTCACTCCAGGAAAGGTTTCTACACACAGACTGGAGTATGTTTGCTTCTCAAGCCACCAGTGGCTCTCACACGGACATTGACTGCTACACCTCCTCTGTACTGGATTATATCAATACCACCATTGACAGTGTTACAACCCAGAAGCAGATCACCACATACCCAAATCAGAAGCCATGGATGAACAGGGAAGTGCGACTCCTATTGAAGACACGCAACACTGCCTTCAGATCAGGAGATGCACAAGCCTATAGCACATCCAGAGCAAATCTGAAAAGGGGCATCAAAGAGGCCAAGCACTGCTACAAGCTTAAGATAGAGGGACACTTTTCCAACGCTGACCCTCGGCGCATGTGGCAGGGCATTCAGGCCATCAGTGACTACAAACCCTCTCACTCCACCCCCGCAGCCACTGATGTCAACTTCCTGAACGAGCTAAATGACTTTTATGCTCGCTTTGAAAGAGACAACAGAGAAACTGCCACCAAGCTCAAATCCTCAGCTGACCACCCGCCGATCACACTCTCCTCCACAGATGTCTGCAATGCACTGAGCAGGATCAGCGCGCACAAGGCTGCTGGACCAGACAACATCCCTGGACGCGTACTCAGGGCATGTGCGGAGCAGCTCGCTGGGGTTTTTACAGACATTTTCAACCTGTCTCTTGCCCAAGCAGCTGTACCAACATGCTTTAAATGCACTTCCATTGTGCCAGTGCCAAAACACTCCAGCCCGAAGTGCCTTAACGACTACCGCCCTGTAGCACTCACACCCATCGTAATGAAGTGCTTTGAGCGGCTGGTCCTGGCACACCTAAAAGACTCTCTTCCATCCACATTGGACTCACACCAGTTTGCCTACCGTAGCAATAGGAGCACAGAGGATGCAGTTTCCATGGCACTGCACTCTGTGCTCACACATCTGGACAATAAGAACACTTATGCACGCATGCTGTTTGTTGACTTCAGCTCAGCATTCAACACTGTCATCCCAACTAAGTTAATAGCCAAACTTGGAGACCTGGGCATCAACACCTCCATGTGCAACTGGATTTTGGACTTTTTGACCAACAGACCCCAGAATGTTCGATCAGGCTCCAACTGCTCCACGTCCATCACACTCAACACTGGTGTACCACAGGGCTGTGTGCTAAGCCCGTTTCTCTACTCCCTCTTCACCTCCGACTGCAAGCCTGTGTACGGATCTAATTCCATCGTCAAGTTTGCGGACGACACTACGGTGATTGGTCTCATCAGCAACAACGATGAGACTGCCTATAGGGAGGAGATCAAGCACCTGGCCACATGGTGCACTGAAAATAACCAGCTCCTCAACACCACCAAAACGAAGGAGCTCATCGTGGACTTCAGGAAAGTGTCAAGAGGCACACACGACACCATCCACATCAATGGAATGGCTGTTGAGCGTGTCTCCAGTTTCAAGTTCCTGGGGACCCACATCTCGGCGGACATGACCTGGACAACCAACACCTCCAGCCTGGTCAAGAAGGCTCACCAGCGCCTTTTCTTCCTGAGGACACTGAGGAAGAATCAGCTTTCCTCCACTATCCTGGTGAACTTCTATCGCTGTGCAATAGAAAGCATCCTGACCAACTGTGCTACAGTGTGGTATGGGAGCTGTTCTGTTGCAGAGCGCAAGGCACTGCAGCGGGTGGTGAAAACCGCCCAGCGCATCACTGGGACTCCACTACCTGCCATCGAGCACATCCAGAGGAAACGCTGTCTGCATCGAGCTCGCAGCATCCTTAAGGACTCCTCTCACCCAGCCCACAGACTGTTTTCTCTCCTGCCCTCCGGCAGGCGTTTCAGGTGCCTCCGGACCAGGACCAGCAGACTAAAGAACAGTTTTTTCCCCAGAGCTGTCTCTTTATTAAACTCTAACCCTCATTGATCCCACTCCCCTCATATACTGATTGACTCTCCTCTCCCTCCTCACACCTGCCTCCATTTTGTTATTTGCAATACTATAATGTTCATTTGCACTGCTGACTGTTATTACAGAAACAACTGTTTACATATGCATCTTGCACTACTACCTTGACTGGAATATGCTCAATTTGCACTGCCGACTGTTTATTTACAGTACCGACTGTTTACATATACATTTGCAATACCGTACTTTAACTGTAATATGCAATTACTTCCACTGCACTTTCACTCGGATAGCTTCTGTCCAAACTTTATTTGCACTACTTTAAATCCATTGTTATACTGCTCATTTTAGCCTAACTTATACATATATCTATTTGTAAAATTCTGTTTATAGTAATAGCCATCTGTATATTATGCTCACATTCTGTTTATAGTAACACCCATCTGTATATATATATTCATAGTACATATCTATCTGTAAAATTCTGTTTATAGTAATAGCCATCTGTATATTATGCTCACATTCTGTTTATAGTAACACCCATCTGTATATATATTCAGTACATATCTATCTGTAAAAATTCTGTTTATAGTAATAGCCATCTGTATATTATATTCAGTACATATCTAGCTGTAAATTCTGTTCACAGTAATAGTTATCTGTATATTATATTCATAGGACAAATCTATCTGTAAATTTTTGTTTATAATAGTATTCAACTCTATATTTATTCAGTACATATCCATGTTCTGCACTTATGGAACCACTGTATATCCTGCACTTGCTGCTATTGCACTTCTGGTTAGACCTAAACTGCATTTCGTTGCCTTGTACCTGTACTTGTGTAATGACAATAAAGTTGAATCTAATCTAATCTAATCTTGTCACGTCTCAGCAGATCTTCCAGAGCCCTGTCACTTCTCAGCAGATCTTCCAGAGCCCCGTCACGTCTCAGCAGATCGTCCAGAGCCCCGTCACGTTTTAGCAGACCGTCCAGAGCCTCGTTACGTCTTAGCAGAATTCCCCGAGCCCTCTACTGTTGAGGGGGCGTTTCCAGAGACCGTCCCCGTCACGCCAGCCATCAAGCTAGTCACCGGATCGGTCTATTATCGTCCAGGACTGGTATCCAGTGTGGCTGATTCCCCGCTGAGGTCAGTACGTGTTGCCATAAGGGCCATCGTGCAGGAGTCTCGTCCCGCCGAGACTATCCTGCATAAATCATCTTTCACCGAGACCTTCCTGCCTGAGTATCTTCCTGCCGAGCCTGCACTTCACGCCAGTCCAGCCGAGCCTGCACTTCACGCCAGTCCAGTCGAGCCTGCACTTCACGCCAGTCCAGAGCTGTGTTCACCGCAGGACCTGCCCAGCACAAAGCCTTCACCGCTGGTCCAGCCCAGCACAAAGCCTTCACCGCTGGTCCTGCCCAGCACAAAGCCTTCACCGCTGGTCCTGCCCAGCTCAGAGCCCTCTTCGCCGCTGGTCCTGCCCAGCTCAGAGCCCTCTTCGCCGCTGGTCCTGCCCAGCTCAGAGCCCTCTTCGCCGCTGGTCCTGCCCAGCTCAGAGCCCTCTTCGCCGCTGGTCCTGCCCAGCTCAGAGCCCTCTTCGCCGCTGGTCCTGCCCAGCTCAGAGCCCTCTTCGCCGCTGGTCCTGCCCAGCTCAGAGCCCTCTTCGCCGCTGGTCCTGCCCAGTTCAGAGCCCTCTTCGCAGCTGGTCCTAACCAGTTCAGAGTCCTCTTCGCCGCTGGTCCTACCCAGTTCAAAGCCCTCGCTGCCGCTGGTCCCGTCAAGCTCAGAGCGCACTGATCCTGATCCAGAGCCCGAGCCAGAGCTTCACGTCAGTCCTGCCGAGCCCGAGCCAGAGCTTCACGTCAGTCCTGCCGAGCCCGAGCCAGAGCTTCACGTCAGTCCTGCCGAGCCCGAGCCAGAGCTTCACGTCAGTCCTGCCGAGCCAGAGCTTCACGTCAGTCCTGCCGAGCCAGAGCTTCACGTCAGTCCTGCCGAGCCAGAGCTTCACGTCAGTCCTGCCGAGCCAGAGCTTCACGTCAGTCCTGCCGAGCCAGAGCTTCACGTCAGTCCTGCCGAGCCAGAGCTTCACGTCACGTCCGCCCGTCCAGAGTCTCGTCCCGCCGAGACTGAATCTGTTCCTGAGCCTGAGCCTGAGCCTGAGCCTGATACTGAGCCTGAATCTGATCCTGATACTGAGCCTGAATCTGTTCCTCTTCCTCTTTCTGCGCCTGTGTCTTCGGACAAGATGGCCGACTCCACGCCTGTGTCTTCGGACAAGATGGCCGACTCCACGCCTGTGTCTTCGGACAAGATGGCCGACTCCACGCCTGTGTCTTCGGACAAGATGGCCGACTCCACGCCTGTGTCTTCGGACAAGATGGCCGAATCCACGCCTGTGTCTTCGGACAGGAGGGCCGCCGCCGAGCCAGTGTCTCCGGACGAGATGGCCGCTGCCACGTTGCCTGAGGCCTCAGCAGAGATAGCCGTTGCCACGGTGTCTGTTCCTGTTCCTGAGCCGGTGTCTGTTCCTGAGCCGGTGTCTGTTTCTGTTCCTGTTCCGGTGTCTGTTCCTGAGCGGGTGCCTGTTCTTTTCCCGTGGCCGCCCTGGTCGCCGGCACAGCCTGCTCCGCCCCAGCCTGCTCCGCCCCAGCCTGCTCCGCCCTGGTCGCCGGCACAGCCTGCTCCGCCCTGGCCTTCCGTCCTGCTGCAGTCTCTTGGTCCTCTTCTGCTCCAGGGACCTGGCCCACCATCCCGCCCCCAGATCCGCCTCCGTGCCACCTCCCACCCGGTCAGTTTTGGAGCGTCTGGAAGCCGCTCTTTGGGGGGGGGCTATGTAACGATCACCAGCTGGAGTGCCCTCCAGAGCCACCAGAGGGCGCTCCACAATAGACTAGGATCACTTCCTCACAAACTACATATCCCATCATGCCGCTTACCTGGGACTGATTACACAAACACCTGCAGCTCATCCACACTCACCCATATAAACCCTGTTCACTCTCAAGTTCACTGCGAAGTATTGCATTGCCCTGGCTTTCAATTCCGAGCGTTTATTCCTGTGTTTGCTGTTCTCATTTACTGACCTTGGACTGTGTATCTCGACTCCTGATTGTTCTCTGCCTGCCTTGACCTGGATTGTCTATTGATTCCTGATTCTTGCTGCCTGCCTCGACCCTTGCCTGTTCACCTGGTTTGTCTCTGCCTAGCCTGCTTTGCCCTGTCTGCTGTTGTTTAACCCTGCCTGTCTGACCACTCTAATAAAAGCTGCAAATGGATCCCTCCTCGTCCGCTGCATCATTACAAATACAGCATTTATAACTGTATTTATAAACTGCTTATTAATGTATATTAATGCTTTATAAATGATGAATTAACTGTTTACTAATGCTTAACTAATGATTAATAGCGTGCAGTTATTATAAAGTGTTACCGACACATGTACAGCTATGCACAGTGTATACATTATACAGTACTGAAGTAGTGCAGTATTACAGAGGACAAATTACGGGTGTGGAAATTGTCTGATTGACTTAAATATATGAGAATGATAAACCATGATTTTATGTAAATTAATATGAAAAAAGTCTCAGCTGTGTTGGGGGCCCTGTCAAGATTCTTTTCATGGGGCCCACAATCCTTAGCAGCGCCTCTATTCATATGTATGACAAATACATCGACCCGATCTTCATCCAATCATCCTACTGCCAATGGGTGATGGCAATGCTGCTTTTAGACTGGACTCTAACCTGAAAACTGCCTGGCTTGGTAGTACCTGCCAGGGGTATAACCCCCACTGGTATAGTCTTCAGGGTCGGTAACAACAGGTAACAACAACATGGGGAGTTTTTTTTTTTTTCTTTAACTAACCTAGATATTGCTTTTGCTAGCTTCTCATAACACTGCAAAGCTACTTTACAATCGTGGAAGTCTGATGTGTGGCTCGCCTGGTCTGAAATACTTGCTGATTACAAAAAGAGAAGCAGTTTTGGTGTCTGGCAAAATTATTTTAAAGAGCTGGAATGTCTGGAACGTGTGTCTATCCAGTTTTTCATCTGTCTTCTGTGTGAGAGTGAATCGTTTAGTTGGTAAGAATGACTTCTGCCTGTAATCTCGTAATCTTACCAACAATACCAATCATTTGTAAATATACCAGCCCAAAATTTAATCTCACCACGTTACTAATGACTAAGATGGCTATTCTGACTTTCTTCTGATGTTATCTGTGGGGGAATGTCATTAGGTAAGGCTTGTGCGCAAAAAACAAAGACAAAAAAAAAAATTAGAAAGCAACTGGAGGCAAGATTGTGCAATAAATTCTTAAGGTCAATATAAGTCTTTTTGTGGCAAGTGACCCAGGTAAGTGTGGCAAGTGACTTCAAATTGATCGTGTTTATGCATAGGTTAACTTACTGAATGGACATGAATGTGTTAGTTATTTGGCCCCTGTTTTTTCTACTTGTGACTTTATGGTTTCTTGGCCATAAGTCAATTAGGCCTAGTGTTGAGCTCATTTGCATATTTAAAATAGATTTTTCAAAGAAACTTGTAAAACAAAAATGTTACTTTTCATGTATACTTTCACGGTGTAAAGTTTTAGTGTGGTAGGAGTAAAGGAAAAAATTAAGCCTATGCGGGTATATTTTGGGTAGCCTATATTCGATTAGTGTACAGCTCATTTGCATATTCAAATTCATTTTCAAAGAAACTTGTAATACAAAAAATTTGACTCTTCATGGGTACTTTCATTGTGTAAAGTTTCATTTTGATAGGAGTAAAAGAAAAAAATAGGCCCATTGGGGTGTATTGTTGTCTGGCCTTATTGGCAAACATCTCGGATTGATGAGAATTTAACATATTTCCTCAACTAGGATTTCTTAGGACTTTTAGTATGTTGTTCTGGACACCTCATAGAAATGATCAAAGCTGCAAAAAATTATTTTACAATTAGTTCTATTTTTGGCTCCAAAATTAGTTACTTCGCCTGGACTAAATGTGAAAAGATGCGTATCATCAGTTATCTTACAATAGTCAAATGTATGTTGTGTAAGATATATTTGGTTAAATAATTAATATAGTACTCACACTGAACTGTGATCAAGTAATAGGCTACAGTATGTGATTTGATGCATTCTGCAAACTGTGTATAGTATTGAATACAATGCTCAATGCTAAACGTTTTAGAATGAAGAATTTTGCTGACTTGTAGTATTGCCTAAAAAAAACGTGAACTTTGATGTGCTTGAGCTACCTCTAAATATTAATATTTTTGCCCCATTTCTTTTCTGGGGTGTTTTTAGCATAAATGGAACAAACCTAGCGGGTCAGGCTGTAGAAAAACAACAACAACAAAAAAAAATCCGTACATTTAAGGGCCACCCTACTGTATAGCCTATTTGAAGTATTTTCCTCACAAAAGTAAACAGTTTAACAAAAAGTGTTCTCAATATAATACTGAACAATTTATCAACATAAATAATAATAATAAAATATTATATTTTTGGGTTTTATTTTTATAACCTACAGAGAATGTCATCATCAGAGGTTATTTAAGTCAAAATCTAGTCATGTTTGCCGCATTGTTCACAACCGGTCAAACAAAAATGTTTTCTTTGAACGTTCCCTGCAGGTTATTTCACAAACACACCTCATAAACACCGCCTCATAAACACACACACCAGAGAAAAAACTTTGCAGGTCCTATGGCTGAGAGAGAGAGAGAGAGCCTACTCAGATGAAAACCATTTCAGTGAGCTCAATTACAGTAATGCCACATTTTATTATCAATAACGGTAACAGCGTTGTAACGGAGGAAACAGTTATTAGTTTGATTAGTTTCAGTAATTGCTACTGAAAAAAATAACGCCGTTTATTTATAACGCCGTTATTCCCATCACTGATGGTTACATGACAATAAGGGCCCTATTTTAACGATCTAAGCGCATGGTCTAAAGCGCACGATGCAAGTGCACTTAGGTGGTGTCTAAATCCACTTTTGCAAGTTTAACGACAGGAAAAATGGTTGGCGTGCTCAGTGCATGGTCTAAAAGGGTTGTCCCTATATCTTAATGAGTAATGGGTGTGTTTTGGGCGTAACGTGCAATAAATTTGCAAACGGAAAGACTTGCAAATCACTGTCAAAACACCATGCATCTCAGGGGCAGGGGAAGAGATAACAGGATTAAGACGGGATCTAAACACAGGTTTGACCCCTGGATACATGAAAAACAGGGTGAACCCGACCAAGTGAGGGAGGGAGCTTGAGCCTAATCGCCACTGGACTCAGAACCTTGGTGATGCGGTTTGGGCCAATGAACCTGGGAGCCAATTTATGAGAGGCTACCCTGAGAGGCAGGTTCTTGGTAGATAGCAATACCCCTTGACCACACACATAGAGAGGTGAGGGAAACCGATGACGATCAGCTGCTGCCTTGGTCAATCTGGAAGTCTGGGCCAGGACCCCCTCGCCCTTCCTCTGAGCGGCGGCAGCGCTGCGTGAAGGCCAAGGCAGACGGGACCACAGCGTTGGGTTTCTGTGAAGGAAACAGACGAGGTTGGTACCCAATAGAACACAGAAATGGGGACATACCCATAGACGCTACCGGCAGGGAGTTGTGGGTGTATTCAACCCATGACAACTGTTGACTCCAGGAACTAGGATTCTGGGAGATCAGGCAGCAGAGAACTCTCTCGTGATCCTGATTGTCTCGCTCACACTGCCCGTTGGTCTGGGGGTGAAACCCTGAAGACAGACTCGTAGAGGCCCCGATCTGTCAACAAAACTGTCCAGAAATTGCCCTCGGCCCCGGAGTCCACTGGGGCCTGGCAGTGGTTGGAGGAGCCCTCATGCTGGATGGAGACAGTTAGCAGGGTGCGAGAACAGGGGGAATTCACAAAAGGAGAGGCACGCACCAGGATTCTCCAGTTCACTGGTGGGCTTTGACTTTTAAAGGGGCACTTTATGGCAAAGTGCCCAGGCTTCCAACAGTACAGAAAAAGCACTCGAACCAGGCGATCTTGTTTCTCCTGAGGCGTGAGGCGGAGATGCCCCAACTGCATGGGCTCGGGGTCTGTGGGAGTAGGTGATGACTGGACAGAGGTGGCTTCAGGGAAGGAGCTCTCCCCAACCTCCAAGATGGGCGACCAGGTTGATGCTGGCGCCGACGAAGGATCCACCCTTCAATATGAAGGGCCAGTTCGACCAAGGAATCCAGGTCATAAGGCAGCTCATGGGTGGCAATTTCATCCTGGATGTTGTTATCCAGCCCCTCAAGAAACCTGGAGCGCAGGGCCCACTCATTCCAGTTGCAGGTGGCACCAGCCTGGAAGCCGCCTCATCTCCCCTTGCTGATCGGTCAAATCGTTTGATCATCTCCTCACGGAAATCTTCAAAATAGCGACAAAAGGGTGCTTGTGCATCCCAGACAGCAATGCCCCACTCTTGAGCCTTACCAGTGAGTAGAGTTAGGACATAAGCCACCCTGGAATCCTCAGAGGCTTAACAGCGGGGCTGCAGTGCGAACACCAGAGAGCACCGTGACAGAAATGCCCGACAGGAGTTAGGGTCCCTGTCATAAGGTGGTGGGCTGTTGGCATGAGGTCTGGGCTCGTGGTGGGGAGAATATTGGACAGGAGGACAGACTAGTCTGGACCCTGGGACTCCTTGCTGAGACTCGTAAGCTGGGTGACTTGTTGGCCTAAGAGAGCGCCTTGCTGGCAAGCAATGTCCGAACCTGGTCTGTGCCTGCTGAATCCATAGTGGCCAGATTGTTCTGTTAGGGATCAGGAAGAGATTCAGTTGCAGGCACAACAAAACTCAGTTTATTACTTGAAATTCAACAGCACACAACTGTGCCAAAGCAGTCAACAAAAGAAATAATATAATCCAGCAGGGGGCGCAGGGAGCTCTATCCCAGGAAGCCTTCAGCAGAATGGGAGGAACAGACCGCAAAATGGATCGCGGCACCCGGGTGGGCGGGGCTATACATCCAGCGGAGAGATCACTGGTGGGTTAAGAATGGAAGTTGGGGCGAGAGAGGCCGAGTCCGGGGAACAGGAAGCAAGCCAGGCAGAGGTGGAGGGCGAAAGCAGCCTGGACGGCAAGGAGAAAGAGAAAAAAAAAAACCTAAAAGAAACAAAAACTGGCAATTGAGCCTAAAACGGACACAAAGCACAATCCTAACTTGACAAAACAGGACATTTAGGATGACCAGAGCACTGGGTAAGCATACACAACAAATCTGGCACAAGACAGCGAACACGAGAGGAATAAATAGGGGGATCATGAGGAAATCTAATCAGTGACAGGTGAGAGCGGTGAGTTATAATGCTGATGGGATAACAAGGGGGTGGGGAGAACGCCACAATGACAGCGGAGCACATGGTGAGCTGTCAAAACACCATGCACCTCAAAACAACACACAGACAAAGACACGAGAGACAACAGAACAGGGTAGATCAAACCTAAGACATGACACAGGGAAGTCATAAGCATATAAAATCAAGTGTATATACAGTGAATAATATGCAAAACAGTATATTTTTTGTATATTTAACATTATATATCATTGGTTCTTGTTTGTTTGGAAAAAATGTCCAGGGCATTTGACAAAACAGCTCCTTCCATGACCATAATGGAAAATGTATTTTAAGTAAAGTCAAGTTCATTCGCACTTTTCACAATATAAATAGTTGTTCAAAACAGTTAAAAAATAAAAAAATTTAATAAAAAAAATTCCCTTAATACCCCCCCGTGAGCAACCCAAAGACGAATGTGTTGAGGAAAAAAATCTTCATAGGGTGATTAGGTAGCAGCGTGAGATAAAATAAATACCAATGCTAATTTCCTTCCACTGAACTGATGCCACTGAGAGCTAAGCCTTATATTTAAATAAACATAATATGTATTTGCTGATTATTCCACTACAAGACTGCAGGAAATGCTTCATTATGGATTCCCTACACAGTTCTCTCAATCGTCTCTATAGTGATATTTTAATAGATGCTCTAATTTTATCAATTAAGGTTCAACATGGCTGAGCAATGGGTATTAGAATATCGATCTTGACATTTCACAAAGCAAAGACATGATACTTTGATAAATCGCACGTACTATTTTCATCATAGGAGGAGGTCAGTCCCACTTATCTTACCATATATTTGCCTTTATATTGACTGCTTTCTATTGACTGCTCAAAGAGTGAGCTGCTAAATGTCTTTGGAAATTAAATGCACTGTTAAATCCAATGGACTGTCAAATACTTTCCTGTTGTAGGAACAAAGGGGGAAAGATTTTTGTTCTTTCTGATCCTCTGTCTCTCCTTTCATTGAAAAATAAACGTCAGTCTAGGCGTCTAGAGTCAGACAGTGTGAATAATGAAATTCTTGGGCAGGAATGTCTGGGCAAAGAGGAACTACACATTCACACAACACAGTATAAATAATGTCTATGAGCACAGTATCTCTCTCTCTCTCTCTCTCTCTCTCTCTCTCTCTCTCTCTCTCTCTCTCAACATAAATACAGAAATGCCATGTAACTTATAATTACTGCACACAATTGGCTAAGTGTTTAGCTCTCAGCAACTGACATCAATCCCAATGTATTGTTTGTTATCCTGCTAAAATGACACTGTTGTTATAGAGCAAGTGTTATCAGCCCAGTTAAACAGACCTTATCCTACAGTTCTCTTACGAGAGGTCTCTCGTACTGCGTAAGTATCTTACTCTAGGGGAAAATCCCTTTTCCGCAAGATATTGAAGCCAAAAAATTATCCTTAATTTTGAATTATTGTAAAATGCGTTGCGGCAGCATACAGACATAGGCAAGACGGCTCGTGTGCCTATTGGCTGTTCTGCAGCAACTGCAGCAGCCTATCGAGCGAGGCCTAGCGTGACGTCAGACCCAATGAGGGTGCTTCGCACCCACTGCGTCATGTCCCGCCGAAACGGGCGTGGCTTAGGCCTATAAATACAGCTCGCAGGCAGCTGATATCTGATTTTTCATCTCTTCAGCGAAGCACACGCATCGCTGGATCCGGAGAGAAGCTGCGCCGTCTGAGGAAGCACTTGCAGCGGGACGAGTCGTCACTGAAGTCGCTGGCCGCTCCGCCTTCAATCGCCTTCCTGCTGCGCTATCCGGCGCCTATATCCTTTACACTCTCTGTTGTGTGTGTGTTCGCCGCCGCTACACACACTGTCTAAAAGAGCTTGCGTCTTTTTAAAGATGCCTTCCTGCGGCTCGTGCAGGGCCACACTCAGCGACGGGGACCGCCACGTTATCTGCGTTTCCTGCCTGGGTGAGGATCATGCAGCTCTCGTGCTCGCTGACGGCGGCTGCCATCACTGCGAGCTACTGCCTATGGCGACTCTGAGGACTCGCCTGGCATATTTCACTGAGACTGCACCTCCGCCCGCTGTAGTGCCGCGCCGTAAAAAGCGCCGTGCTCAGCGGGTCCCGGAACCTTCCCCCACCCGTCAAAGCTCGCCAGTTCGGCGAGGCAAGCCTCGGCCTGAGTGGTCTACGCCTGAACAGCCTGCTGTCACGACACACATGAGGGAGACAGTAGATCCAAGTGCAGTGAGATATTTATTGGGTAATCCGTGAAACGTAATCCAGTCCAGGCAAGTGTCAAATACCATACAAGCAATCTAAACAAGAACAATGAACACAAGGAACAAGCAGGAACAAACCAAGAAGTATGAAACATTAACAAGGACTCCGTAACAAACACTAACACAGACAGGGCATATATACACACAGAACTAACAAGGTGATGGGAACCAGCTGAGTGCAATAATCAGATAAGTGACAGAACAGAATGCTGGGAATTGTAGTCTAATGTGAATGACACCGTGAGAACGAGGACCTCTAGTGAACCCCAGGGAAACACAACCAGACACTGTGACACCTGCTCACAACCGGCTGGATGGATATTTTCTTCCCGGGGAGCGCGCTTCGCCTGCGTCCAGACCAGCGCCCTTTCTTCCTGAGTTACACGAAGAAGTCGCTAAGTCTTGGAACGCCCCCTTCTCAGCTAGAATGCGCACTTCTGTTTCGCTAGCATTCTCCGCTGTTGACGATGCTAAAAACAGAGGTTACCATTCGCTGCCACCGGTCGAAGAAGCGATAGCAGCCCACCTTTGCCCGCCCTCCGCTGGACGGTGCGCTAAGCTGGCTCTACCTTCAAAAGCTTGCCGCATGACGTCAACCCTGCTCGGTCGTGCTTTCTCCGCCGCTGGGCAGGCTGCGTCAGCGCTGCATACTATGGCCACACTGCAAATTTTCCAGGCCGATCTCCTCCGAAAGCTGGACGAGAATGGACCAGATGCAATTTGCGTGCCAGACTTGAGAAGTGCTACGGACCTCGCTCTCCGCGCTACTAAGTCTGCTGCACAGGCCATAGGACGGAGCATGGCCTCTCTCACTGTGACTGAGAGACACCTATGGCTAACGCTCTCTGAGATGTCTGAGTCTGAGCGCGCCGCGTTCCTCGACGCTCCGCTTTCTCCCACTGGCCTCTTCGGAACTTCCGTCAATGATTTCACGGAAAGATTCGCCGAGGTACAGAAAGCGTCACAGGCTATGAAGCACTTCCTGCCGAAGCGCTCCAGTTCTGCAGCAGGCCGTACGAAACCGTCTGCTCAGAGCTCACAGCCTCAGCCTCCGCCCACCGCCGCCACTTCGCAGCGCCGACAGGCCCGAAGCGCGAGACCGCGCTCCCGCTCATCTGGCCGCCGCCCCGCCCCGCGTGGGCCGCGGCCCAGGATTGCGGTAAAGCCAGAGGCCCCGATGTCGTCCTAGCACACCTAGGGAAATGACGGTGTCCAAGTCCCGCTGCGGCCGGACTTCCACCAAAACTCATCGCTCGTTCAGTTCCAAGAAATGTGACTGTTCCAGTGTATTTTGCAGTCAACAAGCCGGTTCCACTGCCCACTTGCCTGCACACAAATGCCGTTTTTACGGCTACCCAGATAAATCCCATAAAGAGTGTATTTTCTGGTGTCCCGGCCACGGCCGATGGTGTTATGAGTGTAGACAAAATGCCCACTGCCCAGTTCCCATTCCTACACACAAGCACAGCCCATCACACAGGGCTCGCGCACATAAAATCGACCCAGTTCGATTGCGCATTAAACGTAGCAGATGTGCCCACTGACCAGTGCCCACAATCACTACGTCCTGCATGTCTCGAGGTTTCTGTAAAAACGAAACCAACGTGCATTCGCTCTGCTCAGGCGGACAATGCTCTCGGTGTGGTAAATGTGCCCGCTATCCCGCGCCCACATCCACACACAGACATGACAAGTCCTACGGGACTCGCCCAGCCCTCCCCCTCTCGGTTAACCACCGCAGAGGAGCCAAGCGCGGGCAATCTGCCCGCTGTTATCAGCGCGCCCTCTGCCTCGAATGTCATAAGTGCGACGCTTGTGTTACAGCACACCGAAGCCCCTCTGTCGCTGGGCGACCAGAGCGCGCTTCGCATTCAACCCCTAGCCATTCATGCAGATGCATGGACGAGGCTACCCGGGGTTTCGAAGTGGGTGCTAGACATTATAAAAAGAGGCTATTCGCTACAGTTTCGCCGGCGCCCTCGTCGCTATGCGACGCACGTCGAGACCATGGTAAAAACAGAAGTAGCACACCTACTTCGAGCCGTAATTTCGAAACTATTGAGCAAAGGGGCCATAGAGCCGTTATCTCTAGCTCAGAGCGAAGGAGGGCTATACAGCAGATACTTCCTGGTACCGAAAAAAGACGGGGGGTCTCAGACCCATACTAGATCTAAGGCAACTGAACAGAGTGCTGGCAAAACGACAGTTCAGAATGCTCACGACCAGAAAAATCCTCGCGCAGATTCGCCGAGGAGATTGGTTTGTGTCAATAGATCTGAAAGACGCGTATTTTCAAATACAGATAGCGTCACGTCACAGGCGATATTTGAGATTCGCCTTCGAGGGCCAGGCATATCAGTACACAGTCCTACCGTTCGGCTTGTCCCTAGCACCCCGTACATTTACAATGTGCATGGACGCAGCGCTCGCACCCCTCAGGCTACAGGGCATGCGAGTATTGAACTACTTGGACGATTGGCTGATTCTAGCTCAATCTCACTCGATGCTCATAGAGCACAGGACCATTTTACTCGATCACCTCGAGAATCTGGGTCTCAGAGTCAATTGGGCGAAGAGTTCTCTGTCCCCCAGACAGAAAATATATTTTCTGGGCACAGAACTGAACTCGCTGTCTATGATAGCGCAACTGTCACCACAGCGCGTGCTAGACATTCAGCGCGAAGCGAGCTCTTTCCGCTGCGGCGCATCTGTCCCGCTCAAGAAATTTCAGAGGATGCTGGGTCTCATGGCCTCAGCATCATCAGTTCTTCAGCTGGGCTTGCTTCGCATGCGCCCGCTACAGTTCTGGCTGAAAGCGCGAGTGCCACGCCGAGCGTGGGCTTCCGGTCTGCTTCGTCTCAAGGTCAATCAGAAATGCATCGCAGCTCTGAAACCTTGGAAAGCAAATGACTGGTACCAATCAGGTGTAAGCCTGGGGACTTCCTCGAGTGTGAAGGTGGTGTCTACGGACGCATCCACCTCGGGATGGGGAGCGCTGCTCGAGGGCAGACCGTTCTTTGGCCAATGGTCAGAACGGGAGAAGCTTCTGCACATAAACTGCCTCGAAATGCTGGCAGTAGACAACGTGCTGACGCGTTTTTGTCCCCAAATACGAGGACACCACGTCCTGGTCCGTTCAGACAACATGTCAGTGGTGTCCTACATAAATCGCCAGGGCGGCCTCAGGTCCCGAAACCTGCACAGGTTGACAGAACGCCTCCTGGTGTGGGCTCAGCGCAACCTGCTCTCGCTGAGAGCAGCGCATGTGCCAGGGCTCCTAAACGTAGGACCGGACAGACTGACCAGGAACAATGTTCCGGCAGGCGAGTGGTCTCTACACCCACAGACAGTCCAGCTGCTGTGGAAGAAATTTGGCAGAGCGGAAGTAGACCTGTTCGCGTCTCAAGAAAACGCTCACTGTCTGGAATTTTTCTCCAAGAGCAGGGACGCGCTAGCTCATGTATGGCCCCGCCACCTGCTCTATGCCTTTCCTCCCGTCTCTCTCCTGCCTCAGGTGATAGAGCGGATCAGGGAAGAAGGATGCTCATTGCTACTCGTAGCGCCGTTCTGGAAAAACCAACCCTGGTTCCCAGTTCTGATGCAGCTAGCGAGCACTGCCCCATGGCCAGTGCCAGTGAGGAGGGACCTCCTCTCTCAGGCCAAGGGCTCGATTTGGCATCCACGCCCAGAGCTGTGGTCCCTTCATGTTTGGGCCATCAACGGGTACCCGCTGACCTCCCAAGCGGAGTGTTAACCCCCTGAGGTCTACGGTATCGCCGGCGATACCAGCTCGCTTTTTTTTTATCAATGTAAAAGAAACGAAATACTCTGTTGACTTTGATTTTCCATAGGAGTTTCATACATCAATCGATTCTGTTAAATGTGTATTATTTTTGTGTATACTCACAATAAAAACAAAGTGTTGTGCTTTTTGCCAAATAAAGAAAAATAAACACGAAGCGAGTTCTGCCTTCTCTCTGCCAGTGAAGTCCATTCTGAAACGCGTCCGAAAATGAACAATAACTGAGCGAATACTCAGTCAAACAGGCATACAGAGACACAGGCATGAAGCTTGAATTCTCTTCTTTTAAATGAAGTAATTTATATAAAAAACAAATATTTTCATCTTGTGAAATCTGTATTAAAAGAGAGCGATTCCAGTCGAGCTCATCTCATCTCATTACGTTATAATCGGCCACGCCCACGGAGAGCGCGCGCTATTCAAACGCAAATGACTGAGACGATCCCATACAAACTGTGAACGCCCACATATCAGCTCGAGAAAACACATCAAGTTTATTCAGATAAGTGTAGTTGTCTACACTGTCTCGCAGCGCTGTGAGGAATAATAATAATGGAAAACTTACCTCAGAAGTGCTGGTATTTCGAGGAGCAACGGATGGAATAATGTAGTAAGTTTTTTTTTTCATTCTCAAGTAAATCGCGTTTCTGTGTGAATGAATGAACGAAAGAGATGCGCTGTTTACCACAACTCGCAAAAAGACGGTTTAAATTTGAATTGCGTTTCTGTGTGTGAATAAATGATCTGCTTTTAGCAAACTATTTTGCTATACTGAGTAAAATCGATTGAAATATGTTGAAATAAAATGTATTTGTATAAGCAACGTATTAAACTGCAAATTAACATTTATATTCCTTATAATAAAAACGAAAGACCTATGTTACAGACATATGAAAGACAACATTTCGTTGATTAGTTTTGGATAGATTACACATTTTTACTGTAAAATATCTGCCACCTCAAATAAGCTTTTGTTTGGCAATTTTTGCTAATATGTTAAATATAGTATGTTTTGTCAATGTAGGCTATATTCGAAGTTTGAAATATGTATGATAAAATGTATACTTTAGTTTTTACAAAGAAAGATTACACTTCAATTGTTGTTGTAATTGTAACCTTTTTAATAAAAAAATATATATTTACAAGGTAGATGTAAACAAATTTTAAAAGGTAAATATAAGCATTTTCTTTAAATAATTTTTATTGTGTTTTATTATTGACAAATTTGGGGAGAGGATACATATTCCAAAACTGAAAATACAGTATGAGAATTAACTGCACAATTAATAGACATGTTTTCCTTGGATATTATACAATTTGCAAGCAAAATGTATGAAAAAAAAAACAATTGACATGCTTCCAACTGTGAACCAATTTGGTAGAATATATATATATATACTGTATATATATTGCTCTTGCATTCTTTCTTGTGGCTATAGGTGACACACCTGAATGAATGGCTCATTAAGTATGCGGGCCCCATTGTCTCCTAAGGTGTGAACCACTACATATGCATGATGCTGTTGAATGGTTGACGCCCCTTGCGCATATTGCCTTTACAAACAAAAAGTGTTTTACAAGATTTAAATCAATGTATTGTGTTATGTGAATAAGGGCAGGATGATTTTCACATCATTTTGAAGAAAAAACTCTAGGCAAAGACATCAATTAGTCAAAAGTCTTATTGACACATATTTAGTATGTGTTTTGTGGCCTAATTTCAGAAACTTTAGTTTTTTGTTTTTTCAATAACCATGCATAAACATTATTCTCTCAAAAATACAAACATGTACATGCATGTTGCTCACATATTATGGTAGCCCTGTTTGTGCTAAATAGAGTGTAATTATACCTTTGCCATTAATATGTTTATAAGCAACTGAAAAAAGCACAAATGTCAGGGCATGTCAGAACATCTCAAGGACCCCAAAAACCCCTCAGACCTCAGAGGGTTAAACACGATTAACGCAGGCCAGAGCTCCGTCTACGCGACGTCTCTATTCCTCAAAATGGTCAGTGTTCTCCAGCTGGTGCACAGCTCGTGGCGTGTCGCCCCCAGACTGTGGGGTGACGGAGGTTCTCTCCTTCCTACAAGAGCTGTTGGACAAGGGCAGGTCCCCTTCCATGCTCAAAGTTTATGTGGCGGCCATAGCAGCGTTCTCAAAAACAACGCTTGGTCAGTCAATAGGAAGGAACGATTTAGTCATCCGCTTCCTTAGAGGAGCTAAGAGACTGAATCCTCCCAGACCTCCCTGGGGAGTATGGGACCTTTCTGTGGTACTGGAGGCCATGAAAGGTGACCCATTCGAGCCTTTACAGACGATTGATCTTAAACACCTGTCTTTCAAGACAGTGTTTCTTCTGGCTCTCGCTTCGGTGAAGCGCATAGGGGACTTACACGCGACGTGTGTAACTCAGTCAGCGCGACGTGTATGGAGTTTGGGCCTAATGACTCAAGAGTTATACTCAAACCTAAGCACGGTTATGTTCCAAAATCCCTCAACACACCGTTTAGGGCGCAGGCCATTTCCCTGTCAGCCCTACCGGTCTCTGACGAGGAAGGAGACGCGAGCTTCCTTTGTCCAGTCAGGGCATTAAGAGCTTATGTGTCTCGCTCATCTGTCTTCAGACAGACGGAGCAGCTCTTCGTTTCGTTCAGCGGACGTTCCAAGGGACTAGCCGCGTCGAAACAGAGCCTATCCAGATGGATAGTTGACGCCATTGCGCTGGCGTACACTTCCAAGGGTATGCAGTGCCCGTTGTGTGTCAGAGCGCACTCCACGAGAAGCATGGCTTCGTCGTGGGCCTGGTCAAGTGGGATTGCCTTGCAAGATATATGTATGGCGGCAGGCTGGGCCTCCCCGTCTACATTTATAAGTTTTTATAACCTAGAGGTTCCCGCCTTACAGGCCAGGCTGTTGTCGGTCTAAATATACCAGTACTGTCTGTTCTGATGCTATCGGTTCAGAATACTGTGTCTGCTGAGCACTGCTCGATGAGCACTGCCCGCTAATCGACCGCAAAATGCTTATGGGCAAATTAATAAGACCCACAATTTCCCATCAGCTCAGGCCGTACTCCGCCCTGTCTGTATGATGTAATTTGCGTCTAAGGGACGCTGCTATATGTGGAAGAGCGCGGCTCCACCCCTCCCTCTTCCCGGACTCCCTGTGAGTTCCCCTGGTGATTATGCACTATATGAACCCCAGGCTTTCGCCCTTGGGTCTTTGGTGTCAGATCCCAGCACGCACGGCGTTTTACATTGGGTCCCCTAGCGTAAGATACTTACGCAGTACGAGAGACCTCTCGTAAGAGAACGTACTCGGTTACTAACGTAACCTCGGTTCTCTCTAGAAGAGAGAACGAGTACTGCGTATCTTTCCGTGCATGCACACGCTCTGGTTAGCTTCGGCGATGAAAAACCAGATATCAGCTGCCTGCGAGCTGTATTTATAGGCCTAAGCCACGCCTGTTTCGGCGGGACGTGACGCAGTGGGCGTGAAGCACCCTCATTGGGTCTGAGGTCACGCTAGGCCTCGCTCGATAGGCTGCTGCAGTTGCCGCAGAACAGCCAATAGGCACACGAGCCGTCTTGCCTATGTCTGTATGCTGCCGCAACGCGTTTTACAATAATACAAAATTAAGGATAATTTTTTGGCTTCAATATCTCGCGGAAAAGGGATTTTCCCCTAGCGTAAGATACTTACGCAGTACTCGTTCCCTCTTCTAGAGAGAACCGAGGTTACGTTAGTAGCCTAACCGAGTACGTTTTTTTTTTATTTTTTTTTTTTACTGCTGTGGAACTTGAGGCTCACTCAGGCTACGTCTACATTAATCCGGATACATTTGAAAACGGCGTTTTCGTTTAGAAACGCTCTCCGTCCACACTAGCGTTTTCAAGCGTTTTCGGACGTTTCAGTGTGGATGAGAAACTTTTGAAAAACGCCTGAAAACGCTCAATTCACCTTTACTGCGCATGTGTAAAACCCCACAAAAGCTCACTGATATGATTCAGATGGAAAAATAAATAATGAAGTTATCGCGCAATTCTTCTGACAGGATAATTTTATTTAGTAAAATATCTCACCATTCACTGATGCGTCCAGGTCGCACGCAGACACCATATGGTTGGTCTAAAACGCGACTGCTCTCATGTATCACCGCAGGACAGCAAATGTGAGTAGGCTAAATTCTGTCATCTTTGCAGGACTGTGATATGAAGAGTGTGCAATGTAGAATATTTTTTAGCAACAGTGTGAAAGTGAATAGCACATAACAGGCACAATACTGGTATAAACATGAATATCTATTGGTACAATATGCGTCACATGACTATTTACGTCATCGTTTTTAAATCCCTCCGGTTTCACAGTCCACACTACGACGCAAAAACGGCGTTTTTAAATGTATACGCTTTGGAGTGCGTTTTCAAAAAGCTTCGTTTTCATTAATAAAAACGCCGTCTCAGTGTGGACGGAAGGCCAAAACGGAGAGAAAAAGATGCGTTTTCAAACGAAAACGTATTAGTGTGGACATGGCCTCAGTGAAACCATTTACGTACCGAATCGTCAGACCAAGTCTACAAAACTACAAGCACTACGTTCTTTACACTCAGTTTGCTATTGTAAAATAAACTTTTTGCAGTTCTCTTTTTGCTAGTTCTCTACATTACACACAATTCAAACAGCTCTTTTGTTTCATTTGGGAAATACTGCCACTTAAATGCCACATTAATTTCCTGATGACCTACTGATGACCAATGATCATGTGTGAAAACACTGATACATAAATTGATCACTTAGAAATCAAAACTCAGTGTTTTGAGAAAGAAAGAAATTATTTTTATCGCCTTGAATTTCTGTTTTTATAATGTAAATATATATGTAGACTATATTTATATGTACACACACACACACACACACACACACACACACACACACACACACACACACACACACACACACACACACACTGTAAAGCAGCTCTAACAAGCCAGTATAGTGTCATTATTCAGCTCAAGTCAGTTCAGTATTTATTTAGTTTAGTTCCATAACTATGTAAAAATTCATCAGTTGTGCATATATACAGTATACAGTGTATTTGTGCTTATAAGTGTACGTGTGACAAACTCCTGTACACTCACTTCACATTGAACAAGCAAAATACACAAGATAGTAGTGTTTTACATTTTTCTGTAGTTTGGTGTGTATGTGGCTAATCATTTGTGTGTAGAGCTACTACTCAAAAAATAACATTAATGGAAGAGTTACTATAAAATAGTTTTGAATTACAGTAAGTGTTTGCTTTTGGAAGAGATGTTTTGCATGTTGTGTGTGTGTGTGTGTGTGTGTGTGTGTGTGTGTGTGTGTGTGTGTGTGTGTGTGTGTGTGTGTGTGTGTGTGTGTATAGAGTTTCAAGAAATGGAACCATAGTTTCAGAAATTGTATGTAAGCAAATTTGAAAAAACTGTAACATTATATACATACAAAAATATGTTCATTTTTTATTTTTATTTTAATTGTTTAATCTAAAATGTATATTGTTAAATTGTTAATATTGTTTATAAAAAAAAAATACTTTTATTCAGCAAGGATGTGTTAAATTGATAAAAAGTGATACTAAAGATTTACATTGTTAGAAAAGTTAGAAAACAAATATTTTCTAATACAAATAAATAAATCCTGATAATTTACTTCTATATCTCGATATATCTACATCTAAAAAGAGTAAATTCTCAGTTTTTAAAATTCTGAATGTTTGGCAAGGGGTCATGGCCAGCACATCCTGCAGACAGTCTCTGCCCTGCCAAGCAGACGACCACTTTGGATCAAAGCATGGCACTGCCAATCTGCCAGCCAAATGCTTTTGCTTCCAAATGTTGTTAGAGCCAAGATGGAGACCTTGTGGTCAGGCAGCAAATACTTGTTTCCACTGTAGGTGTGGTCGACCTACCAAGAAGCTCTGAAATTCTAGCGGATGTGAACATTCAGTCATGCCAGACAACTGTTTGTATTTAATCTCCAACTCAAAAGTGAAGTTACAGATCTCTCGTAGGAAGAGAACATCACTTTCTGATAGACATCAAATGTGAATAAGCCGAGATCAAATGGACACATTGTCTCAATCTGTACACAAATTAACTAAGAATGAAGTCTACAATTAAAAAAAAAAAACAAACACACAAAAAAAAACACTCAAAAAAAAACACACACATTCAAACACTTCCAAGTTACACTATCCACTCTCATTTGGACCTATATTTATTGTCCTTTTTAGGAGAAGTTTCATTTATCTAACTAATGAACTCTCATTTAGTCTCAGGAGCAATAAAGAGCAACCTCTTGAGGAAATTTACCTTTGGGCTTTTTTTGTCAGCAATATTTTGTATCATGTTATTAAAGGATATCATTACCTTATGCAGATGTTATAAAACCAAAAGTCAAGCTTTGCAAGAAGCAGATACTATACCTTTAAATAACTCTTAATTTTATAACCAGAAACGGACAAATCAATTGGGGATGTCTTTTTGCATCAGCAATCTTTGATTCTGTGAAGCAGTTCAGGGCAAACTATTACTTGTTTTTACTCTTTAACACACAGATGGACAGATTCAAAGATGGACACACACTGGTAAATGTTTACATGCACTCACGCAGGCGAACGCACAGAGAGTAATGTTCATGGACACTGTAATGTCCTCTGCGAGATGCCTTTTACTGCTCCATTTAAAGTCAATTTAAGATGAAAAAAGAAAGAAAAACATTGTACGCCTTTGGCAGAAATTACAGCATAAAATACACACTTTCAGACAGGACTAGTGTTTGAGAGGATAAGGAGGACAACCACTTACTCTAGATCTCTGTGACTTCTCTTAAAAGCCCAACATTACAGCCAAAGCCCTTGAAAGCCTTTTAGCATACATCGAGCACAATCACAGAGGTACGCCTTACATCAGCTTTCCATCTTTATATGGAACAATATAGTACAAATTAAATTAAATGTGTTGTCCATGCAAGAAAAGGAAAACATATATATATAGTGATAAGTGTTTATTGAGCAGAGTGGTGAGAAACAGTGGCAACCAGACGATGGTGACTTGTTGACTGATGATGGTGACTTAGCTGGTGAAAAAACTGATGTGGATCCTCTGTGCAGGTGACGAGTGAAAACAGGAGATCTGGAACAGGACAACGGATCGAAGACGGACAGAAAACTGGAAGCTGGACAAGACGACTCACAGGTAAGTAGTCAGCGGTTAGTCCGTGTACGTTTTGATAGTTTGTTTTCCAATTTGAAATGAAATAAGCAGAAACGAGAAAACGGGCCCTTTATTCATTCGTTTTCTACATGTGGGCGGCCTGACACGCCCCCTTCCGCCGATTGGTCAAGCAAATCTGAGCATGTGACATCATCAGTTGTCGCTCAGGTCAGGTCTGTTCAACAAAATAATATAGTCCTCTACTATGGCTACAGATTCTTAAACTGTACAGGGCAGGTCCTATTGGGCTTTTTTCTGTGCAACTTTACGCGTTTCACAGAAATCTTTATATCAGAAATATTAATTATTAGTCTGCCACCAGCCTGTTTTATTTAGCTGTGCGGTGTTAAATCTGTGTGGTGAAGCTGCGCTTGACAGCGCCGAACGGGAGAGGCTCACTGACCAATGTTCAGTCAGCAGTCAGAACTTTTCTTTTAGGGCGCTTTCACACTAGCACTTTTGGTGCGCACCCGGGTTCGAATGACGTCAGAGTTCGGTTCGTTTGGATGATGTGAACGCTGTTTTCCGAACTCGGGTGCGCACCCGCAAACCGTACTCGAGTCCGCTTAAAAAGGTGGTCTGGGGTACGGTTCATGTGAACTCGGGTACGGTTCGCTGCTGATGTATAATCTGGTGCGTGCCTGCGTTCGTGTGTGTTTAACAACTGTAAAAGGGTCTATATACACTTACCTTGACGAAAAGCGGGATTGACACACTGCAAGCAGAGATGATTTCGGCTTGCCTCCACAAAAATAGTCTTCGGCGGGCGGGCGGACATCCCGCTGTCTTTGGAACGGTTTTAATACTTTTGCGGCAGACAGACTCAAGTGTGTTTCTGTATCTTTTCTTTGAAAACAAAACCAAAGGTTCAAAAAAAGAAGAAAAAATGTGAAGCGAGCAATTCTATCCATTTTGACGCCTTTTCATAGCGGTTACCAAGCAACACGAGTACGCGCCAGCTGCAGCTTGATGACATAAGCGTACCGCGGTTCGGATACAAATAATATAATGTGAACACAGTCCATCGGGGGCAGGGGGAGGGGGGAGAAATCGAACTCGGGTTCGGAACAGGCAATCGAACCAAGTGTGAAAGCACCCTTAGACGCTCCGTTTTGCCACGGGATGGTGATTGCAAATACTGTAATGCCAATCGGCTGAGGGTGAGTACCGATGATGGTGAAATACATTTTTACTGAAACTGTAATCATATCCGCGACCCGCGAGAATGAGACAGATGATTGACAGGACGATAGCGAAGGCAAGTAAAGGCGCAAGATAACTTCTGTTAACAAAAAAAAAGGAAAAAAAAGTGTTTCATATAAGTGATTTTGTCTTTGTTTTATTGTTTTTGTTGTTTTTAATCAAATAATTGTGAACCACAAACTGAGCCTTCGTTTTAAAGGGCAATTTCCAAATATATTTTATTTATTTGTTATAATATGGGTATTTTATAATACAGCATAAATAAAAAACAAACACACGTAATATGTATGCCTATAGGCAAAACACCACAGTTTTTTGGTTTTGTTTGTGTGAACTTTTATCCCCAATCATATTTCTTCATGGGCTCCACTCCAGGGGTCACGCTCAGCACCCCTACTTCCCATGGTACTAACTGTAATTAACAGTATGCTGACCCAGTTTATATAAAATCTTTGGTATATGTAATCTATATGTAATATCTAAAAACACTTTACAGTGTGATGGAAATAAACTTTTCTTAAAGCATGTTGTATATCACCACAGATTTATTGACACCCTTCTATCTGTGTTGTATACTGTAATAGACAATTGTCCTGCAAAATCATGAGGTTTTTTTTTTTGTAAGAAAAACATTGCGAGCAAATGTCGAATTGTTGTTTGAAATATAAATCAACAGCGTAAGAGGCTTTAGGCTCTCTGATTAACTCTGTATGAACAAACACCCGACTTTGCAGTATAGGTGGCACAGAAGCAGCATCTGACCCTGCATTTAGATGTACATTACACACTGTCTAATGCAGCTCAAAGGAGGCACTGTGAATTTGCATAGCAATTTCATTCTAAGAGGCTATTAAATGTCAAGTGACAACATGAAACACTACTTTCAATATATATAAAAACACCAGTAGTTGGTGGCAAGTTAGCCTGATTGAATACCAATTTACTCATTTAGGCTCACAATAAGCAGATTACATAATTATACCATGAATTGTGGTATATATATATATATATATATCTTTCACATGCACATAGAGTAGACACTCACTTCTAGCCTGGGTTTCCCCATGCTGCCTTGCTCGCAGCGCGATTTTATTCACGCTGCTAGGCAGCCTGGACACCATGGACCAGATTTTCCCCTGAAAAAGGGAACCAATCACAGAACGGGGAGGGAGCAGCAAGACGATGACGACACCGAAGCAGTTTGTTTATATCTATGGATCCAACATGGCATCAGACTCGACATTACCTTCTACCCTCATGTTTATCTTGCACAAACGGTAATATTCGCTAAACGCCATCGTGTACAAATAAATCTTTGACCCATCGTCTTTTTCCTCGTCGAATTTCTGTCGCTCTACATAAGTCATCTGGTATAATTGAAGCGATTGGCTATGAGCTACGTACAGGCGCATTTGATAGACATTCATAGCGCCCAATAAACGGCTCTGGGCATTCGTAAACCACGCCTCAAATACGAGAAAATGAACATGTGGTTCCCAGACCAAGTCTCAAATGGCTAACTCACTTCCACATTACACTGAGAGAGAAGGAGAGAATGTCAGAAAGAAAACATATTGTTGTGGTGATACTTTTCATCTGCAGCAAAAATATACAACAAGATGCAATGATATAAGATACATTGTTTATTTTATTCATATCTATATTGTTATAATAAATTACTTTATTCTTATTAAATCACAATATTTCTGTAAAATCCAAGATATTTTGTTTACACCTAATGATACACACATTTTTTATTTAATTGTGCTCATATTTGAGTTTGTAATAAATGTTGCCAGTTAACAAAATAAATCAATTGACACTGAACCACATTTAAGATTTGCTTTATTTTCTCTATTAATTCAATCAGTTGTTTAAATGTTCTTTGTTAAGATAATACACTTTATCTTGAGAATGCTCAATTCGCTCTGCAGCTTTTTTCTCAGCATAGACCTTGGCACGTTCATGAGCCTCCTTCAGCCGTGTCTGATGCACCACTAACCAGTCATGAGTCGGCTTAGCCCCCGATTCTCGTCCCAACAGTGCATCCACAGGCAAATGAAGGTCCACACCGAACAACAGATAGAAAGGAGAATACCCTGCTGTCGAATGCGGGGTAACGTTGTACGCATAGACCAGCTCGGCTAGATGTTCAGGCCACCGTCTTTTAGTCTCGGGAGGAAGTGTTTGTAGCAGCTCATGTAGAGTGCGATTAAAACGCTCACACATGGCGTTTCCAGTCGGATGATGGGAAGTGGTACGGCTTTTCTTAACCCCATACAGCTTGCACAATTCTGAGATTACCTCGCTTTCAAAATTGCGCCCCTGGTCTGCATGTAGCCGTTCTGGGACTCTGAATTTCATGAACCACTCCCTCAAAAGAACTTTAGCTGTGGTGTCAGCTTTCTGGTCCCTCGTTACGAAAGCTTGCATGAACTTGGTGAACACATCAGTGACAACTAAGACGTTCTCCCTTCCATCAGTGGCTGGCTCCAGTAAAGTGAAATCTACGGCCACCACTTCTAAAGGCCGGCTAGCAAGGAATGACTTAATGGGCGGGTGTACTTTAGGCTGAGGCATTTTAGTGAGAACACAGCGCTGACAATTCTTTATCCACTGTTCAACATCCCATATATACCCACCCAGTAACATCTTGGCTTCAGCAGTTGCAGCGTCCTTTCAATTCCCTGATACCCCATACCAGCATGCACGGCCTCAAGCACCTGGGTTTTCAAGCAGGAGGGGACTAACAGTTGGAAGCACTCTCCATGACGCACATCCTCCACTACCCGGTACAACAATCCCTCCTTTTCCCTTAGGCGGCTCCACTGCTTCAGCAACGATTGTACGGATTTTGACAGGGTTTTTACTTCCAAGCCTACAGGTTTACGTTTCTGGTCCCAAAAGATCCTGAACTCCTTCAGCACTGGATCTTGAGTCTGAAACGTGGCCATCTGCTCCTTAGAAAAACCAGGCCAAACAGCAGTACTCCCCTGTGACTCAGTGCTCGCCAACCCATGTGTTTCCACGGCGCGTATCTGCCGGACCTCGCACCTCTCTATTCCAGCTTGAATCAAATCAGCGTCAAGCGCTGTCCCACAAGGTGCCAGGCTACAAATAGTCACACAGTCATCATATTCGGCATCTTCCATGTCTACCACGGGCTCCCCTGCCAAGGGCTGCCTAGACAATGCATCCGTGGCTTGATTACACCGACCAGGTCGGTATTGGACATTAAAATCAAATGCTGCTAACTGTGCCACCCATCTGTGCCAGCTCCTAATTTGGCAGTGTTTAGGTGACATAGTGGGTTATTATCCATGATTACGGTAAATTTGGAACCCAGCAAATAGCCCCTGAATTGATCAGTTACTGCCCACTTGAGGCTCAGCAGCTCCAACTTCATGCTGCTATCATTTTTGTCATTCCTTTCAGCATTCCGCAACCTTCGGCTCGCATAAGAGATCACTCTTTTCTTGCCCTCTTGCTGCTGCAGAAGAACGGTTCCTTAGCCCCGATTGCTTGCGTCAGTCTCAAGGATAAATGGGGCAGAGAAATCAGCAAATCTGAGCACGGGCGCACTAGTTAGTTTATCCTTCAAGGCATCAAAGGATGCCTGACACTCAGGACTCCACCCATTGATTACCTTTTGGTTAACTTTAGCTGGAGGTCCCTCGTTCAGACACTGGTTGACTAAATCATGCAGCGGCCCAGCGATTTTTGAAAAGCCAGGGACAAATCTCCTATAGTACCTGCAGAAACCGAGGAATGACCTCAGAGCTTTCAGAGTAGTGCGTACCACCCACTGCTTCACAGCAGAGATCTTGTTAGGCCTGGTGGCTATACCCTCAGCGGATATCTGATGTCCCAAAAACGTCACTAGACTGTAGGAAGTGACATTTCCCTACTTTGACTTTTAGTCCGGTCTCCTGCAGCCTTAACATCACAGTCCGCAACCTCTCCAAATGCTCGGGAAACGTTTTTGAGAACACCAAGATGTCATCCAAATATACGAGCATAATCTGAAAAATGAGATCACTCATGGTGGTTTGCATTAATCTTTGGAAAGTGGCGGGACCATTGCACACCCCCATTGGCATTCTCAGATGTTCGTACAGCCCAAATTGTGTGGTAAAGGCTGTCTTAGGCCGATCCTTTTCTGCAATAGCCACCTGGTGATAACCACTGGCCAGGTCGATGCTTGAGAAAAACTGGGCAGCATCGTAATACATCGAAACTCTCATCCACTCGTGGCAGTGGAAAAGTGTCCCATTTGGTTTTCAGATTTAGCTTGCGGTAGTCCACGCACAACCTAATACTACTGTCAATTTTTTTCACCAGCACCACTGGAGATGCAAAGGCGCTTGAACTCTCCTGGATAACACCCTTTCTTAATAGCTGCGCTATGTGTTCCCTGACCTCTTTGTACTGGTTTGGAACTCTGCGATATGGCAGGTTGATCGGTACATCATCCACCAGGTTAATCTCATGTTGTACTCTGTCTGTATATCCGAGCTCCTCGTCCCCTATGGCGAACACATCGGCATATTCATCGAGTAATGCTTTCAACTCGGCTTGCTGCTCCACCGTACCTCCAATGTCCAGCTGGGATATCACTTTAGACCACTGCTCTTGCCTTGCTGGTGATTTGACCCCCATAGAGATGTATTCTGCATTCACAGAGATACGTTGGAATGTTACCTTGTGTCCTGAGTCATTATCCACCACCTTCACTTTCGACAGAACACCAATGCGAGTCCTAGGGTGCAACCACACATCTTCATTAGACAGGTTAAGAACTTGCCACAGTCGGCATAACCAGCACACCTCCTGGCAAGGCTAAGTGTGCTGGCTCTAACAGCCACTGGCTTTCACCTTTCGCACTCACCGACCACCCTTTTGCCATCACTGTCGATATGGAGCCCGCTGGCACACGCACCATAGTTCTCCCTGCTACCCGGGCCACCCGACTCTTAGGAACATCACAGGTCTGTGCTAGCTGGAACACGTTCCTCCAATCAGTCTCTAGCCCCTCTTCCAATGGAGCCTCGAATTCAGACTGTACTATCTGCCGGCACTGACTAATGATGTTCATCCCCACAATACAGGAAACAGCTTTTGAAGAGATCAGAGGATCCTTTACCACCAAGAAACCGCAATTTGGAATTTCCCTGCCCATCGTCTCTACCTCTAACTCGAGATATCCTAAGTAGGGTTGCAAAGGGGCTGAACATTTCTGATAAATTTCGTGAAAATTTCCAAAATAATTCTGAAAAGTTTCTGAATATTTCCAAATAATCCTGAAAAGTTTCCAAAAATTCTGGAAACTTTGCAACCCTAATCCTAAATAAGGGATGTCCAGCCCGTTTGCGGCAGTAAGCTTGAGCCATCCAGCAGTTGAAAGCATGTCTTCATCATCACCCCCCAAAGGCTGTCAAAAGAAACTTTCAGATATCATACTCACTTGGCTGCCTGTGTCTAGGAGACAGGATACTTATATGCCCAAAACCTTAATATCTACTTGAGGACATGTCCCCACTGCCCGCTTCAACAGTTCTTCTTGACTTGAGTCTACAGGTTGCCCCCGGATTGCTTGACTCACAGCAACCCGGGCGTCACATTTCCCGACTCAATGGAACGGGATGCAGGTTTCTTAACCCCCTGAGGTCAGCTGTATCGCCGGCGATACCAGCTCGCTTTTTTTTTATCAGTGTAAAAGAAACTCATAAATACTCTGTTGACTTTGATTTTACATAGGAGTTTCATACATCAATGTGTATTCTTTTTGTGTATACTCACAATAAAAACAAAGTGTTGTGCTTTTTGCCAAATAAAGAAAAATAAACACGAAGCGAGTTCTGCCTTCTCTCTGCCAGTGAAGTCCATTCTGAAACGCGTCCGAAAATGAACAATAACTCAGCGAATACTCAGTCAAACAGGCATACAGACACACAGGCATGAAGCTTGAATTCTCTTCTTTTAAATGAAGTAATTTATATAAAAAACAAATATTCTCATCTTGTGAAATCTGTATTAAAAGAGAGTGATTCCAGTCGAGCTCATTACAGCTCATTCAAATGTAATGTGACCCCGCCCACGGAGAGCGCAAATGATTGAGGCAATCCACGCAAACCTGTGAACGCCCCCATATCAGCTCGAGAAAACACAAGTTTATTCAGATCATTACTTGTTTACACCGTCTCGCAGCACTGTGAGGAATAATAATAATGGAAAATGTACCTCAGAAGTGCGGGTATATCGAGGAGAGAGCTGAGGAATACTGTAGTAAGTTTTTTTCCTTCTCACGTGAATCGGGTTTCTGTTTATGAATGAATGAACGGCAGAGATGCGCGCTGTTTACCACAGCTCGCAAAAAGACCGTTTAAATTTAAATCGCGTGTGTGAATGAATGAATGATCTGCTTTTAGCAAACTATTTTGCTATACTGAGTAAAAATCGACTGAAATATGTTGAAATAAAATGTATTTGTATAAGCAACGTATTAAACTGCAAATTAACATTTATATTCCTTATAATAAAAACGAAAGACCTATGTTACAGACAAATGAAAGACAACATTTCGTTGATTAGTTTTGGATAGATTACACATTTTTACTGTAAAATATCTGCCACCTCAAATAAGTTTTTGTTTGCCAATTTTTGCTAATATGTTAAATATAGTATGTTTTGTCAATGTAGGCTATATTCGAAGTAATGAATCCTTAACTTTGAAATATGTATGATAAAATGTATACTTTAGTTTTTACAAAGAAAGATTACACTTCAATTGTTGTTGTAATTGTAACCTTTTTAATCAAAAATATATATATTTACAAGGTAGATGTAAACAAATTTTAAAAGGTAAATATAAGCCTTTTCTTTAAATAATTTTTATTGTGTTTTATTATTGACAAATTTGGGGGGAGGATACATATTCCAAAACTGAAAATACAGTATGAGAATTAACTGCACAATTACTAGACATGTTTTCCTTGGATATTATACAATTTGCAAGCAAAATTTGTAAAAAAAAAATAAAATAAAAAATAATAAATTGACATGCTTCCAACTGTGAACCATGTCAATTTTGGTTGACGAAACGGCTTAGCTCCAGTCTATTTAACGGATCTTTTATCACCCTATAATCCATCGCGCTCTTTAAGATCACTAAATTCAAGGCTTTTGGTCATACCTAGGATATCCAGAACCACCAAAGGAGGGAGAGCATTCTCACATTTGGCTCCAAAACTCTGGAATAGTCTTCCTGATACTGTTCGTTGCTCAGACTCGCTCTCCCAGTTTAAAACTAGATTAAAGTCGCATCTCTTCAGCCAGGCATTCATATAATCCTACAGTTCAAACTACAATCCGGCCTCTAGCTCATAAATGCCAGAGGAGAACTGGCCCCTGACTGAGCCTGGGTTCTCCCAAGGTTTTTTTTCTCCATTAGGTCACCTGATGGAGTTTTAGGACACCATTAGGTCACTTAATGGAGTTTTTCGGTTCCTTGCCACTGTTGCCTTTGGCTTGCTCAGTTGGGGATATTTTGGGGATATTTAATTTAATTTTATCAATCAATAAATTCCTCTTGAAACAAACTTTGTTGTATTATTTTAATTTAATACTGTGAAGCTGCTTTGATACAATCTGTATTGTGAAAAGCGCTATACAAATAAACTTGACTTGACTTGACTTGAACCAATTTGGTAGAATATATATATATATATATATATATATATATATTGCTCTTGCATTCTTTCTTGTGGCTATAGGTGACACACCTGAATGAATGGCTCATTAAGTATGCGGGCCCCATTGTCTCCTCAGGTGTGAACCACTACATATGCATGATGCTGTTGAATTGTTGACGCCCCTTGCACATATTGCCTTTACAAACAAAAAGTGTTTTACAAGATTTAAATCAATCTATTGTGGTATATAAGGGCAGGATGATTTTCACATCATTTTGAAGAAAAAACTCTAGGCAACGACATCCATTAGTCAAAAGTCTTATTGTCACATATTTAGTATGTGTTTTGTGGCCTTATTTCAGAAACTTTAGTTTTTTGTTTTTTCAATAACAGTGCATAAACATTATTCTCTCAAAAATACAAACATGTACATGCATGTTGCTCACATATTATGGTAGCCCTGTTTGTGCTAAATAGAGTGTAATTATACCTTTGCCATTAATATGTTTATAAGCAACTGAAAAAAACACAAATGTCAGGGCATGTCAGAACATCTCAAGGACCCCAAAAACCCCTCAGACCCCAGAGGGTTAAAGTTTCGTTTCTGGGGACAATTTCTCGCAATGTCCGCGGCTTCTTGACATTTCAAGCATATGGGCTTACCATCCTCAGTGAATCGTAACTGGGCTCGTGTGTTACTCACCCGCAGACCCCCAGCCCCCTGTTGTTTATATGGTTTATAATGGTTAATGTCATGGTGCAATGAGCAGAAACTGCTCTTTGTAAATAATTGGAATCTGTTTTGGGAGCGTCCTAGACTTTTCCGTGCTGATGGCTTACACCCAAGCAGATTCGGAGCGGATCTTCTGTCAGATAACATCTCCAAAATGTTAAATACCCTTTGACTAGTAACCAAAAGTCCAAATCAAAGTCTCTGCTGCACCAATTTAACTGATATAAATACTAGTGTAGAACATTGCATAGAAACCGTGTCTATTCCTCGTTTAGTGAGATCAAATAATAAATCTACTGCAGGATCTAGGAAAAATCTAATTGTTATTAAAACAGAAAATGTTGCTATTGGTAAACAAAAACTATTTCTAAAGCTAGGTCTTCTAAACATTAGATCACTCACACCTAAGGCAGTTATTGTAAATGAAATAGTCACAGATAATAGCTTCGATGCACTTTGCCTTACTGAAACCTGGCTTAAACCAAATTATTATTTCGGTATTAATGAGTCTACTCCTCCTGGATACTGTTATAAGCATGAGCCCCGTCTGATTGGTCGTGGCGGAGGTGTTGCAACCATTTATAAAGATATTCTAAATGTTAATCAGAAAACGGTTATACGTTTATTTCATTTGAAGTACTTGTACTAAATGTTACGCTCTTAGATGTTAGAAAAACATCCCTATTATCTCTAGCCTTGGCTACCGTATATAGACCGCCAGGGACTTACGCTGATTTCCTAAAAGAGTTTGCAGATTTTCTCTCAGACCTATTAGTCAATGTCGATAAAGCATTAATTGTTGGAGATTTTAACATACACGTAGGTAATCCAAATGATGCGTTAGGAGCTGCGTTTACAGATTTATTAAATTCATTTGGGGTCAAGCAAAACGTCACCGGACCAACACATCGTCTTAATCATACACTCGATTTAATTATATCACATGGAACCGAGCCAACCGATATAGTTATCATTCCACACAGTGATGATGTCACTGACCACTACATGGTAACTTGCATATTACGTACTGCTGTAATATGTCATGCGGCGCCGCGTTATCAACCAGGCAGAACAATCCTCCCATCCACCATAGATAATTTCTCAAATTGCTTATCTAATCTGTCTCAGCTGCTGCCTGAACCCAAACAAACAGATGAACTAGAAGAACTAACTAGCACTATGAGCACAATTCTCTCTAGAACATTGGATGTGGTTGCACCTATTAAATTAAAAAAGGTCAGAGAGAAAAATAAAGCACCATGGTATAACAATACTACGCATGTTTTAAAGAGAGAAACCCGTATTTTAGAGCGTAAATGGAAACAAACTAATTTAGAGGTCTTTAGAATCGCGTGGAAAGACAGTATGTCACGTTATAAAAAGGCCCTAAAAGCGGCCAGGGCTGAGCACCTCCGCAAACTAATAGAAAACAACCAAAACAATCCAAGGTTTTTATTTAACACCGTGGCTAGACTAACAAATAAACAGACGTCACCCGAACAAAATATCCCGTTACAGCATACCTGTCAAGTTTTGGATTTGAAAATAAGGGAATTATTCCCCCCCCCCCCCCCCCCAATATATTATAGCCTAAATGAAAACACAAAATGGTGTATATGAAGAGCATTTATTTAAAGGCTTATTTGCATATTTTCTCTTCATTGCTTGTCTTTACATTTACAATTTATTTTCAATCCACACAATTTTTTCATTTTTCATACTGCTTTTCTTTTACAGTTTTTCATTTCACATAGCCTAACTTTTCTTTACTCTTTTAGTGAGTTATTGTACAAATTTGTTGCAGACTTTGCATTCACGGTATTTACATGAGGGTTTTGTTTTTTGGCAGGAGTGCCTTCAGTCTTTTTTTTTTTCTTTTTTTTTTAACGAACTTTATTATGAACAATGCACAGGATAATAGGTACAGAGAACACTACAAATACTGTGCGTGCCATTCCGTCTCTGTAGCGTCCATCATCCGTCTCTGTTTTTTTTCTTCTGTTTTTTTCCCGCGTTGTCACCATAGACTGTAAGGGTTGTCACTCATCATCTGACCTCAGACACTAACCTCGCGACAACTGCCACCTACAGTACCTGTAGTAGGCTACTGCAGGTGGCAGTTATAGCGAGGCTACTGACAGACTCAGATTAGGAATGTTTTGTTTGTTTTTTTTTACTCCGTCCGGGCCCGTAGCTATTATTATTTTTAATAAGGTTAAAAACCGGGAGATTTACGGGAAAATACTAATACGGGAGGACGGCGGGAATGAAGGGTAAAATACGGGACTTTCCCGGCCAAAACGGGATACTTGACAGGTATGCGTTACAGTTCAGTAGTAATGATTTCATGAACTTCTTCACTGAGAAAATAGAAAGCATCAGAACCACAATTGTAAACGTTCAATCTTCAATCGCGCCTTATAATTCAGCTTCAATTATCACCCCGCAATAACAATTACAGTGCTTTACAACTATAGAACAAAAAGAGTTAAATAAACTTATCACTTCATCTAAAACAACAACATGTTTATTAGATCCTATACCAACTAAACTACTGAAAGAAGTGTTACCTGTAGTGGAAGAGCCTCTCCTCAATATTATTAACTCGTCTTTATCTTTAGGTCATGTTCCAAGAACATTTAAACTGGCAGTTATAAAACCTCTCATTAAGAAACCACAATTAGATCATAATAATCTAGCAAATTATAGACCCATTTCAAATCTTCCATTTATGTCTAAAATATTAGAAAAAGTGGTGTCCGCTCAACTGGGCTCTTTCTTGCAACAAAATGATATCTATGAAAAGTTTCAGTCTGGATTCAGACCGCATCATAGCACTGAAACTGCGCTCGTTAAAATCACAAATGATTTACTTTTAGCTTCTGACCAAGGCTGTATCTCAATACTAGTTTTGCTTGATCTTAGTGCTGCGTTCGATACTATAGATCATACATTACTCTTAGATCGACTACAAAATTATACTGGTGTTCAAGGACAAGCACTAAGCTGGTTCAAATCATACCTATCTGACCGCTACCATTTTGTCTATTTAAATGGAGAAAAATCGATCATAACTCCAGTAAACTATGGAGTGCCGCAGGGATCTGTATTAGGCCCTCTGTTATTTTCCATATATATGATGCCACTTGGAAATATTATAAGGAAACATGGAATTAGTTTCCATTGTTATGCTGATGACACTCAAATATATATTTCATCACGGCCGGATGAAAACGCTAAATTTTCCAAATTGACAGAGTGTGTTAAAGATATAAAAGATTGGATGACGCGTAATTTTCTTTTATTAAATCCAGACAAGACAGAGGTAATACTTATCGGTTCAAAAAACCGCCCACAAAACCTCGCACAATACAACTTTAACATCATAGGATGTCCTGTTACTTTATCCTCTACAGTAAAAGACCTGGGTGTTATACTGCAACCTGTCTTTTGAAAATCATATTTCATATGTTACAAAAACAGCCTTTTTCCACCTTAGAAACATTGCTAAGCTACGTAATATGCTATCAGTTTCTGATGCAGAAAAGTTAGTTCATGCATTCATGACCTCGAGATTGGATTACTGTAATGCTTTATTAGCTGGTTGTCCTGCATCCTCAATAAACAAGCTACAGTTAGTCCAAAATGCCGCCACTAGAGTTCTTACGAGATCAAGAAAATATGATCATATAACACCAATTTTATCATCACTGCATTGGTTACCTATAAAGTTCCGTATTAATTACAAGGTATTGCTACTGACTTATAAAGCCCTAAACGGCTTAGCTCCAGTCTATTTAACGGATCTTCTATCACCCTATAATCCATCGCGCTCTTTAAGATCACTAAATTCAAGGCTTTTGGTCATACCTAGGATATCCAGAACCACCAAAGGAGGGAGAGCATTTTCACATTTGGCTCCAAAACTCTGGAATAGTCTTCCTGATACTGTTCGTTGCTCAGACTCGCTCTCCCAGTTTAAAACTAGATTAAAGTCGCATCTCTTCAGCCAGGCATTCATATAATCCTACAGATCAAACTACAATCCGTCCTCTAGCTCATAAATGCCAGAGGAGAACTGGCCCCCGACTGAGCCTGGGTTCTCCCAAGGTTTTTTTTCTCCATTAGGTCACCTGATGGAGTTTTAGGACACCATTAGGTCACTTGATTGAGTTTTTCGGTTCCTTGCCACTGTTGCCCTTGGCTTGCTCAGTTGGGGATATTTTGGGGATATTTAATCTAATTTTATCAATCAATAAACTCCTCTTGAAACAAACTTTGTTGTATTATTTTAATTTAATACTGTGAAGCTGCTTTGATACAATCTGTATTGTGAAAAGCGCTATACAAATAAACTTGACTTGACTTGACTTGTTGTGTCATCAAGCTATTAACGGCCTGTGTTAGCTCATGGATCTGCCTGCCCTGTTCAGTGACTACATCCATTACTGTGGATAAAGTGACTGGGTTGTGGCCCATGGCTTTCACTTCTGCACAGTAGAATCGCGTGGAAAGACAGTATGTCACGTTATAAAAAGGCCCTAAAAGCTGCCAGGGCTGAGCACTTCCGCAAACTAATAGAAAACAACCAAAACAATCCAAGGTTTCTATTTAACACCGTGGCTAGACTAACAAATAAACAGACGTCACCCGAACAAAATATCCCGTTACAGTTCAGTAGTAATGATTTCATCAACTTCTTCACTGAGAAAATAGAAAGCATCAGAACCACAATTATAAACGTTCAATCTTCAATCGCGCCTTACAATTCAGCTTCAATTATCACCCCGAAAGAACAATTACAGTGCTTTACAACTATAGAACAAAAAGAGTTAAATAAACTTATCACTTCATCTAAAACAACAACATGTTTATTAGATCCTATACCAACTAAACTACTGAAAGAAGTGTTACCTGTAGTGGAAGAGCCTCTCCTCAATATTATTAACTCGTCTTTATCTTTAGGTCATGTTCCAAGAACATTTAAACTGGCAGTTATAAAACCTCTCATTAAGAAACCACAATTAGATCATAATAATCTAGCAAATTATAGACCCATTTCAAATCTTCCATTTATGTCTAAAATATTAGAAAAAGTGGTGTCCGCTCAACTGGGCTCTTTCTTGCAACAAAATGATATCTATGAAAAGTTTCAGTCTGGATTCAGACCGCATCATAGCACTGAAACTGCGCTCGTTAAAATCACAAATGATTTACTTTTAGCTTCTGAACAAGGCTGTATCTCAATACTAGTTTTACTTGATCTTAGTGCTGCGTTCGATACTATAGATCACACAATACTCTTAGATCGACTACAAAATTATACTGGTGTTCAAGGACAAGCACTAAGCTGGTTCAAATCATACCTATCTGACCGCTACCATTTTGTCTATTTAAATGGAGAAAAATCGATCATAACTCCAGTAAACTATGGAGTGCCGCAGGGATCTGTATTAGGCCCTCTGTTATTTTCAATATATATGATGCCACTTGGAAATATTATAAGGAAACATGGAATTAGTTTCCATTGTTATGCTGATGACACTCAAATATATATTTCATCACGGCCGGATGAAAACGCTACATTTTCCAAATTGACAGAGTGTGTTAAAGATATAAAAGATTGGATGACGCGTAATTTTCTTTTATTAAATCCAGACAAGACAGAGGTAATACTTATCGGTTCAAAAAACCGCCCACAAAACCTCGCACAATACAACTTTAACATCATAGGATGTCCTGTTACTTTATCCTCTACAGTAAAAGACCTGGGTGTTATACTCGATTGCAACCTGTCTTTTGAAAATCATATTTCTTATGTTACAAAAACAGCCTTTTTCCACCTTAGAAACATTGCTAAGCTACGTAATATGCTATCAGTTTCTGATGCAGAAAAGTTAGTTCATGCATTCATGACCTCGAGACTGGATTACTGTAATGCTTTATTAGCTGGTTGTCCTGCATCCTCAATAAACAAGCTACAGTTAGTCCAAAATGCCGCCGCTAGAGTTCTTACGAGATCAAGAAAATATGATCATATAACACCGATTTTATCATCACTGCATTGGTTACCTATAAAGTTCCGTATTAATTACAAGGTATTGCTACTGACTTATAAAGCCCTAAACGGCTTAGCTCCAGTCTATTTAACGGATCTTCTATCGCCCTATAATCCATCGCGCTCTTTAAGATCACTAAATTCAAGGCTTTTGGTCATACCTAGGATATCCAGAACCACCAAAGGAGGGAGAGCATTTTCACATTTGGCTCCAAAACTCTGGAATAGTCTTCCTGATACTGTTCGTTGCTCAGACTCGCTCTCCCAGTTTAAAACTAGATTAAAGTCGCATCTCTTCAGCCAGGCATTCATATAATCCTACAGTTCAAACTACAATCCGGCCTCTATCCAATGCCAGAGGAGAACTGGCCCCCGACTGAGCCTGGGTTCTCCCAAGGTTTTTTTTTTCTCCATTAAGGCACCTGATGGAGTTTTAGGACACCATTAGGTCACTTGATGGAGTTTTTCGGTTCCTTGCCACTGTTGCCTTTGGCTTGCTCAGTTGGGGATATTTTGGGGATATTTAATTTAATTTAATCAATCAATAAATTCCTCTTGAAACAAACTTTGTTGTATTATTTTAATTTAATACTGTGAAGCTGCTTTGATGCAATCTGTATTGTGAAAAGCGCTATACAAAAAAACTTGACTTGACTTGACTTGACAGTGTGCACTTTCACTGTAGGAGCCATAAGTACCACTTCGACTTTTAGTGGTCCGAACCCTCCCAGACTGCTCCTCCCAGCCCCATAGATAAGCTTCCTCCCTCACTTCCACCATAGAAGACTCAGGCTTGTCTCTTACATACCGTCAAAGTTCCCGTCTGAGAGCAGGGTCTCGGATGCCCTCTACAAACTGGTCTCTTAACATTGTCTTTTCATCTCCCACAGCCTCTGGTGCATGCTTAGTAATCTGACTGAGAGCTTGAGCGAGTGCATGAGAGAAATCACGAACATCCTCCCCCTCTTTCTGTTTACGACTATAAAAATTCTGGAGGAGTTGGGCACTGCTGCGCCTATCAGTGAAAGCCTCTCTAAGGTAGGTAAATATATCAGTGGCTGCATCTGTGTCTACATCGCTTCACAGTCTAACCTCTTCTAATGCAGCACCTTGCAGCAAAGACATAACAAAATCACACTCATCATTTGGTGTCAAGTTTCTGGCTCGTAAAGCATGCTCAACCTCATCTACAAACACATCTACTGTTCACCAATCTTTGTCGATGTCCCCTGTGAAAGGGCTGATGTGACGTTCTCGAGGTACATACACATAAGTCTTATTAAACCCACCCTTCAAAGACTCAAGTGTGGCCATTGCTTCGTTGTGCTTTTGACTCAGTTCTCTTAACTTCAGACGAATGTTGTCCTCTTCCCCATCTGAATGGTCAGACATGTTGCAAGTCAAAGTCTTGAGCGTGGCAACTAAAAGGGACAGTCCGTGCCTACTTCAGAAATCCGTGGGAAACGCACGTCACCACTCCGTCTGCTCCGTCACGTCCTGGCCAATTTCCACGACCCATCTCCATTCTGCGTCAAACACTCCGTCTGGCGATCGCTGGCTCCCTCTACGCTGGAGGCTTCTCTTCACCACTACCGTGTTTGCTCACCTGTGTGCCACTAACACTTAACTGACACTGGCAATATCGATTTATAAAAGGACCCCACTCCTGGTACCAACTTTTGTTGCCAGTTAACAAAATAAATCAGTTGACAATGAACCACGTTTAAGATTTGCTTTATTTTCTCTATTAATTCAATCAGTTGTTTAAATGTTCTTTGTTAAGATCTTCAATGCTTTGAACTGAATGTTTCAACAAATATCAGGTGATAATTTAGTATCACTCAGACTCAACCACTCAATCACACTACTCAAATTCTCCACACGGGGTCACTATAATTATATAACCAAGTGTATAAACTCAAAATGAATAATTCACAAAATATATCTTAACAGAAAATTCAGTAAAGCCTTAAAAAGTGTCAATTTCTCAGAATTTCCCATAATTACGAATGTTAGGGCACACTTTTGGGGTGAAACAATACACTTCGGAGGCAAACACAAACACGGTAGTGGCACCCTACACAAACACAAAACCATTGTCAGCATTTATCATGTGCATTCAATCACCATTTCACGAAAATCAAATATAACACACACATGATATTATGCATGTCATCCACATTTGTTATGCACATACACATTACATTAACGACTTACCGAACTCTTTTATAGAGACTTCGTAATGCCGTGACATGCATCGATCAAACATCTTCGATCATCTCGAACTCTAACCACAAAATACACATTATACTGTACATACACAGGATGAAACGAACACAGCCTATTACACAAGATTAAATGATGATCATCACATTTACTCACATAGAACATCTATTAAATCAAGGATGATACTCAACTTGACAAACAACTGCATTCGTCTCTCATGCACTGCTTTTGCCGTCTTTCTCTGAATCGCGCTATTAACACGTCATCATCAGGGCTCTCTTTCTTATAAGTTCAAATACCACCCAGCTACATAAATTTGTTATTAATGCCCAGTATGTGTCGTGTAGATGTGATTTGTGTGATGAGCAAAAAAAAAAAAAAAAAAAAAAAAAAAAAAAAAAAACATTATTTAGAAAAATCACATTTTATCGTATCGGTATCATTAAAAAGTAACAAAAAGTATCTCATTAAAAAAGTTTGGTATTGCCCATCCTTATAGTGTTTCATTCCTTAATGAATCACAGCTTTTGAACAAATTGATTGAATGAATGATTCAATGACTTGCCCATAAAGACAGAGGCTGCATCCAAAATTGCATACTTTCCTACTATATAGTAGGCAAAAATAGTATGTGACAAAAAAATTATGTCCGAATTCACAGTATACTCATAAAAGAGTAGGCAAAAAAGTACCTGGATGATCTACTAGTTCGGGCAAGATTCTGAAGTGCTCATACGATGGACACTTTTTTAGCGGTCATGAAGTAATTACTTATTCAAAATAAGTACCTACTCAAGAGAGTATGCAATTTCAGACGCAGCCATTAACTTTTTTTGTACATGAATGATTCAGAATTTGTTCAGAAAGACTTAGTCATAAAGACGGTAATTTGCCCCCACTTACTGGTGTAATGATGTAACATGCTGAAAGAGTAACAAAAGTTCCTAAACATTTATGCAAATACTGACAGTTTATCGCATATGTATTAATTCAAATGCAATGTAAATATCTTATCTTATCTGTTTTACAGAAAATGTTGGACAAAAAAGATCTGCCTGACCAGCTCTTTCTTGCCAATGTTATGTGCAATATGCATCAGAAAGCCAGTGAGCGGACTGCAATGTCAGGTCAGGGGTTCTCAAAGCATTGTGCATGGCCTAACTGGGATTCTGCGTTTAATCCAATAATCTGGCAGGAAATAAAATGTTATTGCTATTGTCAAGTAAAGCAGGTCATTCTTAATCTGCCCAGTATGTAGAAACATCCTCCGTCCCTGTTCCTATAATAATCCCCGATAATGACAGTCCTAACAAAGCCTACTATGTTTTGTTTTTTTTCGTTTTTTTCTGTATTTCTCAGTGCATCTGTATATGATTTTTAAGTGGTGTTGAGAGCTTCAGCTGGTTTCCTTACATCATCCTGCGTATTTGTGACGAGTATGACAGTATTACAAATTCATGTCTGTGTTCAAAGAGCTTGTATGGCTCAATGTGTTCTTTGTTACAGTCAGCATGAAACAGAAGTGGCAATAGTATTTTCTTCCCTAATGTGGCATACAAGTAACAATGCAACTGCATGTCAACTAATTGTCATTAGAGTATTAGTAGACTGTTATTGTCAGGGTTCTGCCCTGGCAGCTTTGTCTGTGTTGTCTTTGTTTCATGTCTCTATGTTTGTGTTGTGCTTGAACATATGGCTCTGTCTTTGTTTGTATTGGCCATGTGCTCCTCTATTCCTGCCTCCTCTTTTCCAAGTACCACGCCCTCTTGTCTAGTTGAGTCCTTGTTTGTCTGTGTTGTCACCTGTTCCTCATGTTCTCTGCTCCCTTGTTGAGTCCTCGTTTGCCTGAGTGTGTTCACTTGTTCCTTGTCTGAGTGTGCTCACCTGTTCCTCTTGTTCTCAGCTGCCTTTATGTGTTCGCTTGCCCTCCTGTTTTGCCAGTTTGTTATATACTTTCTATGTGCCATAAACTTTGTGTGCTACATTCAGTGGTGGACGAAGTACACATACCATGTACTTGAGTTAAAGTAAAGATACTCAAGGTAAAATATTACTCAAGTAAAAGTAGAAGTGCTGCCTTTAAACATTCACTTGAGTAAAAGTACAAAAGTATTTGCCTTCAAATGTACTTAAGTATCCAAGTACTATGATTTTTTTTATTGCTATAATGTCCTATTATAATTTTTGTCACAAGACTCTTGCTTAACTCAGTCTACGTGAAGACTCTGTCACTCTTGGCACATCAGTCTATTAATAAAATGACATTAATTAGTCTACAATATATATATTTGAATTGAATACATTTTTTTGTGTGTTTAATTTTGGACGGAAGGGGTCAGTATTTACCGATAATTGCTGCAATAATAGCTGCTGCTCTCTGCCCCGCTTAAAATTATTGGCAACACAAATTGTTTGGAACTATTGAGAGCTACACGAATCACGTGACCGCGCGGCGGCGAGATCACAGTAGGCTTGTTCGAGAAACGGCGCACTGCACAGACCAATCGGTGAATGACATTAAAATACCGCAAGAGTGATTAGAGAGTAGACGGCTCTGTAATGTATGCTTTTCAATCGCTCTCGCGATTTCGCTCTATACTTTGATGTCATAAACTGATCGGTCTGTGCAGCGCCGGTTCAAGTCGAACAAGCCGTGTGTGTCGCAACCTCTTATACTGTCTATGGTCGCAACTCTCATATTTAACGGCTCTGGTTCGCACTTAGTAAATACCACCAAGGCAAGTTCAAAACAAAGCGCGCACGTTGTAGGCTACTGTGATAGGTGGCTCTTTTGACCAGTTAAGGCTTTATCCACTCATAAATAAAAAGGAACGACTGATTTTGAAAATGTAGTAGAGTAAAAAGTAAGATATTTGACTTTGAAATGTAGTGGAGTTAAAGTAAAAGTCTTCCCAAATTTAAATACTTCAGTAAAGTACAGATACGCAAAAAAGCTACTTAAGTACAGTAACGAATTACATTTACTTCGTTACTGTCCACCACTGGCTACATTGTTTGTTTGACAGTCTACTGTAGTTTCTAGCCAGAGCGTACTTTAGTCTCACCTTGTCTAGTCTCGTCGTGTCTTGTGCTTGCTGTGTCTTTTGTCTTCCCTAGTTTGTCCTCCAAACTGAGCTTCCCTGCCAAGCAGCAAGACCGGTGCAGTAATTGTGCATGCCCTGAGAGTTGATCCCCTTGTACTATGCGATCCTGCCTGGCACTTACTGTTCTCCTTCATTCTCTTGCTGCCATTCTGTGTCTACCCTCCATCCTACAGTCATCATGGGTTGTATTCAGCGGTTGCTCTCTCAGCCTGCTTGTCTTTGTGCCTCATCCCTGCCTACTGTTTGGACTGTTCACTTCCTCTCCCTCACAGTATCCTGTCTTGTCTGCTGTCTTTCAAATAAACCCCATATCACTCATTTCTGCATTTGAGTCCTACCTCATAGATCCGTAACAGAATGAACTGGCCAGCTCAGGACTCAGCAGAATGAGCATCAGAATCCTTCCACCTGCTATCACCCGGGAGATACTGGTCCGTCATCGTGGTCTCACTGCTCTTCGCCAGGAGGTCTTTGAGGTGGGGGGTTTTGCCCTTTTTTTTGGGACCATATCTGTGGGGCTAGATTATAATGACGCTACTCTCAAGGACATCTTTAACTCTGCTTGGATGACCCTCTGCCTGCATGGGAGATGGATTCTCTCAGTTTTCTGGGGTTTCTCCATGTGCCTTGGTCATCGCAGTAAGTGGGGAATGCCAAGTCGACCAGAATCTGCTTGCAACAATCACCCTGCCCTTCATCGCCTGTCAAGTCAAGTTTATGATCCTCTTCTGGCTTCTACCAAAAAACTAAGATCCAGAAGGAAGAGGGCAGTCCAGGTCTCCACAGCTACCCCAGAGTCAGTCAAACCAACTGCCATCTTCTCCCAGGCATCCAGGTCAGTCTCAGTCACTTCAAAATCTGAGTCAATTTCTGTTATTCAAGAAGCAGTCAAGTCAACCGCTGTCATCTCTGAGACATTAAAGTCAGTTGCAGCCACCTCTGAGTCTGTTGCCTCTGTCTTCCCAGTAACTCCCAAGAGTATTCCCCTACTGAGTCTGCCAGGTCTGTTTCAGTCACTGCTGAGTCGACGAAGGTCACTGCTATTCTGCCTGGGTTGGCTGAGTTAGCTGTAGATAATACAGAGGCAGCCCAGCACACAGTATCAGCCCGCCAAAAGAGGAAGAAGAGAAAGGCCCGTGCAGAACAGTCTACGATTCTCCATTCTCAAACTCCAGGTCCAGTGGTTCCTGAGGTACTGTATCAAGTCCAGTGAAATCATTTTCTAAGCCATTGACTAGTAATGTCATGCCCTCAGAGACAATATCTGCCAGTCCTGTCATTCACAGAGGCCATTCCCAAGCTGCCTGTTGTCATTGTTGAAAAAGCCTTCTCTGAATTTCTTGCAAATCTTGTCAAGTCCCTAGAAATAATTTCTGCCAAACCTGTCGTGACCACAGAATGTGAGGCTGCTGTGAAGCTCCCCGAGCCCGCTGCTGTGAGCGTTGCTCCAGCTCCAGAGAGCACAGTCCCTGAGCACGCCAGCGCAGCCCAGGAGGGCACTCCCGAGTCAGTCCCTGTGCATGCCAGCGCAGCCCAGGAGGACGTTTTTGAGTCAGGACCCTGTGCATGCAAGTGCTGCCCAGGAGGGTGCTCCCGAGCACACCAGTGCAGCCCAGGAGGGTGCTCCCGAGTCAGTCCCTGTACCTGATTCCAAGACCTTCACCAATCCTGCCAGTTCTGTATTTGTCCCAAAGTCTGTCAAGCCCAGTTGGAAGTCCAGATCAGTTAGGCCAGATCCTGTGTCCAATAGTGCCTCAAATCAAGTTCCCATTCCTCCCATCCCACCCTATGTGTTTCCTGGTTATGGTTCCCCTAAGCCGGCACCTCCTTGGTCAGCCTCGAACTTTTTGGCCGGTTCTGCTCCCACCCGCCCCCGCCTGGAGGCGTCCAATAGGGGGGTTCTTCCCTGCCAGCTTTGTCTGTGTTGTCTTTGTTTCATGTCTCTATGTTTGTGTTATGCTTGAGGGCTTGTTAGGGCTCTGTCTTTGTTTGTGTTGGCCATGTTACCCTAACAGTTATGTTAGGGTTAAGTTTAATAGAATAAGTTGACTTGTACTGTAAAAGTTATTTATAATCAGTAGAATGTCTGTTGGGGGACCATCGAATATAGTGTTAGCAGACAGTCTACTAATACTTTAATGACTAGTCCTTGACTTTGAAGTTGCAAAGTTACTTACAGTTAGCAGAATGTCTAAAATGGACTATTGAAATAAAGTGCTACTAGAAAAATGTAGGGCGGGACTTGAATTTGTCCTTCTGAAATTGATTGGATCGTTGTCGTTCACTCATGAGTGACAGGTTGTCCTGCCTTTATGCCAAAAACACGTCATCAGAGAAGAGAGGGGAGATCAAGAGAAGTGATGTAATCTTTAACCAAAATTACTTGCAGTGACAAGAGCACATGAACAATGATGTGCACGGATGAATCATGTAAAATAATGCAATATTCTTTAAAAAGAATTGTCCATTTTGATTTTATGGTGACTTTAAGTCAGTTTAAGTCAAATCTCATGGTAATAGACAGAAAAGAAAGGCCAAGATGAAGTTCTCACAGATGGGTTGTCCTACTGACATGGTACAAATCCAACATTACACTGTTGGATTTCTGACAATTTTACGGTGGGTAATTTGATAGGTGGTCTCAGCCCCAGATGTGCAGACAGATGGTTTGGACTGTGAAGGGATGTGTGTTTGTGCACGTGCCTGTGTGTCTGAGAGGAACAAAATGTAGAGCCCAGCATTGGTTCAGTACATACTGTACAGGTAAAGACATGATCAGCAGATGTTTAGTTTACAGTGTGTGTGTGTGTGTGTGTGTGTGTGTGTGTGTGTGTGTGTGTGTGTGTGTGTGTGTGTGTTCAATAATTTTGTTTCCCCAAATGGTCTTTAACAGGTGCTGTGAATACAGGTGCCTGAATTTAGCTCTTAAGATTATGACTGCATGGACAATCTGTTTGAGTTTCCGTCCAAGGGCATTGCAACAGAATATGTCTTGAAGTTTACATACTACACTTCTTAGAGTCATTGGGCAATTCAGTTATAGCAGTGTATATTACTGATTATACATTTTTAGATGCAACTCCATTTAAAGTTTATATTGCCTATAGGAACATGTCTTGTATAATTCAAACAGCTATACATAAATTGACAACAAAAATCGAATATACATTATGTATGGTAAACATTAGATTATTATTCAAAACTCATACATTTTGCAGTCACTTTGTGGTGACTCGTTTTGTCTTCCTGTTTTATTTAGGATGAAATGAACACTGACAAATAATCTTTTGTTGATAAATGTACTTGACCCTAAAATCTTTTTTATACATATTTTATCTTAAGCAATATTGTTCCATTGTCTTTTTAAAAATTAATATATATACCTAAAACAAAGAAAATACCTGTGAGCTGCCAGATTATGACCTCAGGATATTAACGCATAATGGAAGTAAATAACATTTAACATTTGTTGGCACTTGCTTTTGTAAAAGTCCATTAATTTCTTCAGTGCTTTTAACAGTGAATGTCAATGAGGTCCTAATTATTTAATGTGTGCATGACATGAGGATAATTGTTCTAGGTGAAATTAAGGACCATAATTTGAATAAACAAAAATAAACACATAACTCTTACCTACGTGAGCCAGACACAGTACTAAGTGCACAGGCAAGCAGTTACACATAAACTTGAGGAAGCTTGCTAGCTGTTAATGAGCATTTTAATGTGAGATTTTGAGATTTTATATTTTATTGCTTGTGTTGTTTCAAATATAGTGCGTATCGTTGATCTGAATTAAATTAAGTTCAGTGAATTGAAAAGTTCAGGTTAATGTGAGTCGCATTGAATTTTAGGCCTCTGTATACATAGAACTTGAGAATGATTCGGTTACGACTGCAACCCTGGTTCGAAAGAGATGCTTGTGTCATTAGTTGACTTGATGGGAACGCATCTGCATGAAGCACATGTGAAATCAATCCAATGGTATGGTGGGACGTCATCCCATTGCGTGTGACGTCATGACCAGGAAGCTATAAAGCGCTCCAGGACCAAACAATGTCAGCTTCAATGTCAATGCAGCATCTCGTTCCCTTCTCAGGGAACCAGTGTTACAGTCGTAACGATGGGTGCTTCTGATTTCTTATTTGTGCATCCTCGTTTCCTTTCCTCGTGTCACAGCTCCACCCCCTGTAGGACGCGAGGGAAGACTGCAAGGAAAGAAAATGAGGACGGAGGAATCGAAGGAGGAATCTTCACTGCGTCATCAGCTGCACTCAAAGGATCTGCTCTTATGTTGTTAAAGTTTGGTTATTTAATAAATTAATGAGTGATATATTATTTATTTGATCTGCAAAGGTAAAGCATAAATTCAAATTATTGTGACAGATGTGAAGGGGGAGGATAATTTATACGTGCATCAGGTTTCTCGACAAGAAAGACTTCCGCATAGGACCTGTGCATCCTTGCTCAGAAACTCGTCTGGAAGCTTCCTCACTCCTCGTTCTCCCTCACGGTGAAAATAGAGAAATGAGATGTCCTTCAAGATGTCTGAACTTGATTGGTTTCCGGGTCATAGGATGGAGGATGGAGGAGCAAGGAAACGAGGAGGGATGTTGAGAAGCACCCAAAGTGTTCCGCACACGTCCTGAAAAGTATTTCGACCACCCACTTGTGGCTGACTGCAGTATAGGTCCTAAAACCGGCACTCTCCATGTAATTAAATGGGATGCGAGCCAAGGTAAAAAAAAAATTCAATTGTTACTTTTTTTTCCAAAGAAGGTTACGGTCATTTTAGGTAGTTCTAATCATGCAGATGTATGTTCAAGTGTTCAATTTTTCCATTAAGTTTGGTTAGTTAGTTATCTGATGTAATAAAAAAGGGAAGTAACGTCATGATTGATAGCTGTCCTTAAAGACATAATCGGCAAGGGATTTGGGACCGTTTCTGGGATATTTTGGCTTCATTTTTCTACTGTTAAAGAAAGTGTCTGAAAGTGAACTGTCCATCTTTTTTTACAGTCTGTGCTCGTAACCAAGACGTTGCCTTTCGAGAGAACTCCACACTGCATCAGAATTTGATGCTATGGGAATGTTAATACCCACAACGCCATACTGACTAGTACCTGTCCTAGTGTGAATCATGCCCAGGTTATAGAGCCTCACAAATCAAGTTTCAAGTTTATAGTTTTTTATTTATATAGCACATTTAAAAACAGCAAAAATGGCTGACCAAAGTGTTGAACAAAATACAAGATAAAGAGAAAAGGGCAAACCACACATTCATGACAGCAGCTCACAATGAATTAAAAGCTAAAGAAAAAAAGTAGGTTTTAAGAGAAGATTTAAAAAGAGTTAAAAGACTGTGCCGATCTGATGTAAACCGGAAGGCTGTTCCATAGCCTAAGGCCGGCAATAGCAAAGGCTCTATCTCCTCTATGCTTTAATCGTGATCTGGGGACAGATAAAACTTAAAAGTCTCATATCACCAGACCTCAGATTTCGTGTGGGATTGTATGGACAGAGTAGCTCAGACAAATAGCTCGGTGCCAGATTATTTAAAGGGGTGGTATAATGCCCTTTTCACGAGATGTAAAATAAGTCTCTGATGTCCCCAGAGTGTGTATGTGAAGTTTTAGCTCAAAATACCCCACAGATATTTTTATATAGCATGTTAAAGTTGTCCATTTTTGAAGGTGAGCAACTGTTCCTTTAAATGCAAATGAGCTGCTGCTCCCAACACAGAGGGCGGAGCTTCAAGAGCTTGTGTCCTTTTGCTTCACACAGACATGCACTGGAAATTTTGCATGTTCAAACCGAAGTCAGAAAGATGGAGAGACTCAAGAAGAAGTGACAACATGTAGACAACCTTTCTGAATGGTTAGTTGGTGAATTTATGTAGCTTATGTGTAGTTATCTTCTAGTCATTGATTAGCATATTCTGTCTTGATAATCTATAAATCACGTTCCTGGGGGCAGGGTTTATGTACATTTTAGGGTTAGTGATGTCACTAACCCGGGAGGAAGCTCCTGTAGTCCCTACCAGCCATTTGTTGTAGTCCTTAAAAAGCAATTTCTTTAAAATAAAATATCTCCCTTTGCTTTGAACTTTGAGCTTTGTAACTTTGGAGATGTTGTTTATGCTTAAACAGCAACATTACACAAAGTTAAAAAAGTGAAATCATATTCAACCACCCCTTTAAAGGCAGGGTAGGTAGGATTTAAAAAAAAAACCAAAAAAAACATTCCAAATTTGTTTAAACTGTCTTTATATACCAATACATAATTAAAATGTAAGTACTCTGAAAAAGAGAGTATACAAATCGAGTGTCTGTAGACCTCTCCCGACTGTTGTAAACACAGCTTATTATTTCCATTCACTCCCACCCCCTCCCTTCTGGGCTCCTTCCAAAGCCACGCCCCCACGCCCCCAAAACACATGAACGCGTGACGCCAAATGCTCAGGCTCAGCTGGAAGACGCATTTATTTACTTACTTATTTATTTACCTGAGACGAGTGGAGAGGAAGGAGCGCAGTGCATGCAGTGACATCATGTCAGAATCACATGTAATAAAATACCTAACTTTATCACTATAAATATAAACAAATAAGATGGCTTTTAGTACTCACTATCAAGCTAGCATATCGATACTGGTAAAGTTTAAAATATATTTTGTTTGATTCGATAACGAGCTATATTTATAAGGCAAAGCTAAAAACAGGTTGCATTGATACATGTTTTTCCATTACCATCAGTTAAACTGTGATGAAGGGGAATTTCGTGTAAGATTCATAAAATATACTGTGTCTTTGCATGTAAGAGATGAAAACATTGTTGACTCTGATCAGGACTAACGTTACACTCCGGTGACAAGTACCGCATCGTCGGTTCGAGGACAGGTCCGGGGTCGAGGGCGAAGCAGACGAGGTCGTTCAAGAGTGCGGGCAACCAGAGTCCGAGGAAGTCGTTTTTGCCTTGTTTGCCTTCGCTGGCTGCATATGCAGGTGCTTTGAATTTTGAATGCTCTTTCTCTGCCATATTTTTACTCTTCGTAGGTTCCGCGCCTCTCTTGCACTCCTCAAATCAAACGGGTGCGCGCGCATATGGGCAGATCTTGTAGCAACAGGGGTGGTAGCCATGGTTGCGAGAGTGAGTGACAGTCGCCCAAACCAATCAATTGTTTCGTCCCGAATGGAAATAATGAGCTGTGTTTATTACAGATTAAAAGGTCTACAGTCACTCGATTGTTATACTCTCTTTTTCAGAGCACTTACATTTTAATTATGTATTGGTATACAGTTTAAACAAATTTGAAAAAAAAGTTTTTTATAAAAATCCTACCTACCCTACCTTTAAGGATTTAAAAAACAAAGAGAAGAATTTTAAACTCAATTCTAAAATGCAGGTAGCCAATGCAGCGATTTCAAAATTGGAGAAACGTGATCAAATTTACGTCAAGGAACATTTTGTACTAATTGGAGACGAGCAATAGAGTATTTGGACATGCCATAGTAAAGAGAGTTGCAATGATCCTTAATGAGATGTAATGAGCCTATGTATAGCAATTTCTAAGGTTATCTCAGAGAGAGAGGATTTAATGTAATGCAATTTTATAGACCGTGCCACATTGGTGGGTACCTTTGGCACGTAACCTGCATGGTTTATATTTTAACTCCACAAAGATGTATTAAATTGATCAAAAGTGAGAGTAAAGATTTCTGTTTCAAATAAATGCTGTTCTTTTGAACTTTCTATTCATCAAAGAATCTTGAAAAAAATTGTATGGTTTCCACAAAAATATGAAGCAGCTTTTTCAACAGTTTTTAAAATTAATAATAATAAGATAAGTTTTTTTTAAGCATCAAGTCAACATAATAGAATAATCAGAATATTAGAATAATTATAATTATTTCTGAAGGATCATTTGGAGACTGGGGTAATGGCTGTTGAAAATTCAGCTTTGCCATCAAAGGAATAAATTACATTTGAAAATATATTCACATAGATTATACACTCTTTACTCTTCTCTATAGCATACTACCATACTATATGTAGGACTATACTGATCCATGCACCATGTCTAAATTGTCCTGAAGCCCAGATTCGGATGTTGATTTCACAAACCTTAAATCAGCTTTTACTAATAGCTCACATGCATGAACTATTTCAAGACATTTTGCTGCTAAATTTGTCAAGCAGCTGCTGAAGTCATTAGCACAGTGTGAATTCTGAAGTGGCATTTCTGTTAAACATAGCAACCAAAACAACCGGTCAACATCAAACAGAAATGCCACAGTAGCCGGACATCGCCCTCAGTCCTACTCTGACTATAGAATCAGAATAGAAACATCTGACAGTGAGAAATGTAAACCTAGAAACCCTGGTACTGGTAGTGAAGAGATGTGTGCAAAGGTACAAGGTCATAGACCCCCTTTTTTACAGGCATAGGCCTGTTGGGACAAAGCCATAAATCACTGACAGTGGTTTAGGTGCAGAGTATAGGTCTTTTCAAAAGAAGTCAAGATTAAGAACCAAGGAGCAGAACACTTTAAACTTTTGCTTGTGGCTGAAGAGGTGCTTCAGGCAAAAAACAAGGGCCAAGCCATATTTTAATGAGGATCTAGGGGTTACAGTCACAAACAGAAGAAAGAAGAAAAAAAAGTGCCAGGATGATAAGCAGCATGTTATTTTGCAGCACGGATGTGATACTTCACCTCTGCATGCTATAACCCAAAATATGTAACATTTAATAGATGAAAAAAGGCCATGCAGTTGCAAATTTATGGAGATACGAGATACGTTTCTTGTGAGCACGCGACTGTTTCTCTTGAGCACGCGATACGTTTCTTGTGAGCACGTGAAAGTCTGTTTTTTTTTTTTTTTCAAAGGTCCCTTTTAGGGGGCCGTACAAATTAGTACTTCCTGTTCAATTTCATTTTCACAATCACATTTTGAACTAAAATAGACTATAATAAGTGTAACTAGAATATTTGAAATGGACATTTCCAGACATGTCCAAATGGACATGGACAAATGGACATGGAGCCCACGCCCAACAGATTGGATGGCTGTTTTATGCCAGGACGCCGCTCTACACCTGTTTTGAGGCCCGCTCCCTTCCTCCCCGAGCTGCACGATGAGCTCTCCAGGTCGTGGCCAGGCTGAGGTACTCTGCCAGGCTGAGGTCCTCTGTCTATTCGACGCTCTCAACGGTCGACGGCGCGAAAGACAGGGGATATCTCTCTGTTCCTCCGGTGGAGGAAGCCGTAGCGACGCACTTGTGTCCGCCCTCTGCGGGATGGCGGGCCAAGTCGAGTCTGCCTACCAAAGCCTGCCGGACCACTTCAGCGTTGATCGGCCGCGCCTACGCTGCCGCCGGTCAAGCCGCATCTGCACTGCACACCATGGCTGTTCTGCAGATTTATCAGGCCAACCTCCTCCGTTCACTGGACGAGGCTGGACCAACGAAGGAGTGTGTGACGGACTTAAGGAGCGCGACGGACTTAGCTCTCAGAGCTACTAAAGCCGCCGCCCAGGCCATTGGCCACAACATGGCCTCCCTCACCGTCACAGAGCGTCACCTGTGGCTAACGCTGTCCGATATGTCTGAGTCTGACCGTGCCACCTTTCTAGACGCTCCCGTTTTACCAGCCGGTCTCTTCGGTCCCTCGGTGAAGGGCGACCCACATAAATCTCAAAAAAGAGCATTATGTCTGGTCATATTCCGGCTCAGGCCGAAGGTGTTTTGAATGTAGGAAAGGTGCCCACTGCCCAGTGCCCACCCCTGCACACAAACACTATCCTCTCTGTGTGTCACACTCATCCAGGGTCAAAAACAATAAAGCTGGCTCAGGCCGCTCGACCGCTAAGTGTAGGAAAAGTGCCCACTACCCAGTGTTCACCCCTACACACAAGCACTACCCATGACGTGTCTCACACCACCACAGGGTCCATATCATTCAATCCGGCTCATGCCGTTCATGTTTTAAGTGTAGGAAATGTGCCCGCTGTACAGCGCTCACCCCTGCCTATGAAAACGACTGTATCTGCACTACACACACACATAACGCCTCCGCGTATGAATCTAGCTTGAGCTGGCAGTGTTTCGAGTGGAGATCACGTGTCTGCCTCTCAGCGCACACACTTTGTGGAAAGCACTCTGTGCCTCGAGCCCACACAGCTGTGTCTGTAATACAACATTTCCCCGTTTCTACGGCCGAGACGCCAGTTACAGAGCCACCGCACGAAGTGCCGACTGCCCCATTCAAAATGAACATGGTGAACGAAGTACGTCATCATGGCTGGGTCTCCGGGTCCCCGAATACGAGCGACCGGAGCCCAGATTTCATTCTACCCCAGGCCATTCACGCGAAAGCATGGGAATTGATCCCAGGGGTTTCAAAATGGGTGCTAAAGATAGTGAAACAGGGCTACTCGCTACAATTCGCTCGCAGACCGCAGCGCTTCACAGCCCAACCTCTGTGAATCAGGAAGTAGCACACCTACTTTGCATCGAGATAGCGAATTTGCTGAGAAAAGGGGCGGTGGAAACCGTCCCCTTGGCCGAGAGCGAGTCAGGGTTTTACAGCCATTACTTCTTAGTACCAAAGAAGGATGGCGGGCTCCGCCCTATACTAGATCTCAGACATTTGAACAAAGCGCTGATGATACGCTCGTTCAAAATTATCACAACCAGACAAATCCTTGCTCCAATTCGACCGGGGGACTGGTTTATATCAGTGGATCTGAAAGAAGATTATTTTCAGATCCAAATAGCAGCCCGTCACAGGCCATTCTTGAGATTCGCCTTCGAGGGCCAGGCTTATCAGTACACCGTCCATCCATTCGGCCTGTCTTTAGCACCTCGTACATTTATGAAGTGCATGGATATGGCGCTCGCTCACGACAGGGCGTGAGAATCCTGAACTATCTGGACGACTGGCTAATTATAGCTCAGTCGAAGGAGGATCTGATCTTCCTTCGACAGAGGATCTGTTCCCCATCTGGAACAGCTGCGTCTCAGAGTCAACTGGGCCAAAAGTGTCCTATCCCCCAGCCAGGAAATATCCTTTCTGGGGATAGAGTTGGACTCCAGGACTATGGTGGCGCAGCTGACACGAGAACGCACGGCAGCGATCCAGCGCCTCGCAGCGACATTCACTGTAGGGAAGAATCTTCCCCTCAGAGTGTTTCAGAGGATGATGGGTCTCATGGCCTCAGCCTCGATGGTGCTGCGGCTGGTCTGCTACACATGCGCCCCTTTCAGCGTGTGCCAGTGCGAGCATGGACATCAGGTTTGCTTCGTCTCACGGTGAATCAGACATGCGCAGCAGCTCTGAAACCGTGGATGAGAATCGGCTGGTACCAGTCCGGCGTGAACCTGGGCATCGCCTCACAAATCAAAGTAGTCTCGACAGATGCTTCCAACACGGGTTGGGGCGCCCTTTACGAGGGGAGACATTCTATGGGCCTGTGGTCAGACGCGGAGAAGCGTCTACACATAAACTGTCTAGAGATGAAAGCGGTCGAAAACGCCCTTCAGTTTTTCCTCCCCGTGTTAAGGAACCACCACGTTCTGGTCAGAACAGACAACACGTCAGTGGTGTCCTATATAAATCGCCAGGGCGGCCTCAGGTCCCGGAGCCTTCTTGCAATAGTAAAAACGCCTCCTCATATGGGGCCAGCACAATTTGTGCTCGCTGAAAGCGGCTCATGTGCCGGGCGTCCTGAACGTGGGCCCAGCTATGCTATCCAGGGCCAAGCTTTCCCCAGGGAAGTGGTCTCTGCATCCCCTGACGGTGCAAAACATCTGGGACATTTTCGGCAGAGCGGAGGTAGACCTGTTCGCGTCACAAACCAACGCTCACTGCCCGATGTTCTTTTCAAAAGAAAGGGATGTGCTGGCCCTAAACTGGCCCAGGCGCCCTCTCTATGCGTTTCCCCCGGTCGCCTTGTTACCACAGGTAATCAAGCGAGTCAGGGAGAGCAAATGCTCGATACTCCTGATAGCCCCCCTATGGGATAATCAAGTTTGGTTCCCAGAACTGATGGAACTGGGGAACACAGCTCCATGGCCGATTCCGCTGAGGAAGTACCTGTTGTCCCAGGCCCAGGGCACAGTTTGGCACCCATACCCCGAGCTGTGGTCCCTACATGTGTGGGCGATCAATTATCATCATTTCACCTCCTGGAGGGAGTGCTGAACACGATCACAGAGGCTAGAGCTCCGTCTACTAGACGGCTCGATGCGTCTAAATGGTCAGTGTTCGCTGAATGGTGCTCAGCTCATGACTTAAACCCGCTAGATTGTGTGGTAACGGTGGTGCTTTCTTTCCTACAAGAGCTGTTGGACAGCGGGAGAACCCCATCCACGCTCAAGGTGTATGTGGCGGCTATAGCGGCTTTTACGAAGCCTGTGAATGGCCAGTCGCTTGGAAAGAATGACCTCATAATCCGTTTCCTCAGGGGGGCTAGGAGGCTGAACCCTCCTCGGCCACCCTCGGTTCCAGCTTGGGACCTTTCCACGGTCCTAGAGGCCATGAAAGGTGGACCATTCGAACCATTACACGCGGTTGAGCTAAAGTACCTGTCCTTCAAAACCGCTTTTCTGCTGACACTAGCCTCAGTAAAACGGGTGGGCGACCTACACGCGCTCTCAGTGAGCGCTACGTGCCTGGAATTTGGGCCTAATGACTCTAAGGTCATCCTCAAACCAAGGCATGGTTACGTCCCGAAGGTGCTTGCGACTCCGTTTAGAGCGCAAGTTATTTCCCTTTCGGCCCTCCCTGCGTCCGACAGTGAGGTTGGGGTTAACTTCCTTTGCCTCCAGTCCAGTAAGGGCTTTAAGGATTTATGTGTAGTGCTTTGCTGCCTTCAGGCAAACGGAGCAGCTTTTCATTTCATTCGGTGGCCGCGTCAAAGGGCTAGCCATCTCGAAACAGACCCTGTCCAGATGGATAGTAGACGCTATCACCTCGGCTTATGCGTCCAAGGGCCTGGATTGCCCCTTGGGGGTTAGGGCCCACTCGACTAGAGGCATGGCCTCATCGTGGGCATTGACAAGTGGGGTCTCACTTCATGACATTTGTATGGCAGCAGGCTGGGCCTCACTGTCTACATTTGTAAGGTTTTATAACCTAGAAGTGCCCGCCTTACAGCCCAGGCTGTTCTCAGTCTGATTATACCATATTAACATTGTCTACCCAACTCAGTTTGATTAGACTTGATATGCTGCAACGTCCTGTGGGCTTATGCAGTTTCAAGGTTGATATACTGCCTTAACTGTATATATGTGTGTGCACCTATCTCACATTACTGAGTCGTCCCGCCCTGTTTTGCTGTTGCGACCGTTCCACTGTAATATATATAAGATAATTGTAGTGATTCTGACAGGTCAATTTAGCTCAAAAGGAATTATTAATTAATTTATAGGGAATTCAAAAGAATCACTTATTACAACCGAGCAAATGTCTCGTTCAGGGTTCATTTTTTGAAGTGGTTGTAGCTATCAGCTCTGCAACGGATACAAATATCCAAACTATAGTTGAATACTATTTGTTAGCAAGGTAACTTAGATCAGCAGTTTAAGACATTAAATTCGTAAGCACATAACACAAGTAACACTTCTCTTTAAAATACAAACACGACTTTATTCATTATTCTAACACATAAAACTAATATCTGACACAAACACACGCACACACATTCATACGAGTTGCAGAAAGAAAGAGAGTGAGGAAAGAAATGAGTTTCAAGAGTGAGATGATGAAATCTCAAGATTCTATGCACTTATAAGACATGACCTGGAACGAACCATCAATCATTAAGTTAACCCTTCTATCGTTTCTTAGGGTTATTAAATTTATATCAATACACCAGTTCAGCTTAAGAGTCTGGAGGCTACTTGCGTATTTGCGTTCCTTTTGGGGTTCCTTTTTGTCGGCGTAAAAGGGGTTTCCTGAGTTCGTTCTGGGTGTCCTCGTGCTGGGATGGATGTCTGGGGCGGCCAGTCACGTGGTGTGCTGGCGGATGAATGAAAGTCTCTGAAGCTGGAAAGCAGGCTTTGCAAGTCGAATCGTGGCTGTGCCGCAAAACTTAACTTAGAACCGAGACTCACAACGGAAAAGAAAGGAAACTAAGAAAAGAAAGGAAATTGAGACGAGAGTAGATGATGACTTAAATGAAGCTGTTGAACCCGTTCTTCTGATCTTGATTTGGGTTATTTTGTCTCTGTGCGTCTACATGGTTACTAGTCTATTACTCCATCATGGCTTCTCCATGATGGTTTTGAATCTACTTTTTCTTCATCTGCTTCTGCCCTTCTAACAAAGCTTTGTTCAGGTTTAAGATTTTAAACTCAAAAGTTTGTCCAGCCTCCTGGATGAGTTCTGACCAATTAGACACTGTCTTTATTTGTCTCATCGTAAGTAATGCGTTATCTGTGATATCCTTGCTCTCCAACACTTACAGAGAGAACAGATGCCACAGTTTATCATTGTGTGGAATAAATATACATTTATTAAAATATTAAAATATAAATGCCAGTGTGGAATCATTAGTATTATAAGAATACAAAACATTTTACACAGATTCAATCAAGCCATCTTTTGAATCAAGAAATAACGATGATACCTATATGAAACAAGACACACTTTCATTCAAACATCTAACAGTTTTAACAAATCATGACTTATATATGGGATCTAAGCATATTAGACACACATATGTGGTAGAAACAACATAGAATTATGTAGTTGCATGATGTTTGATTATAAGTCCATTGAAAATTGTTCTGGGGTGATTTTATGTATTGTTATAGGTAAAATCTCAGTTTTCTGTGGCTTGAGGAGATTTTACACCCTGGGTCATTCAGAGGTCCTTAAGAAGAAGGGGTCTGTTTTGTATATCTGTCGTGGGGGTCAGCAGCTTCTGCTGTTATCTTGATCGAGCACTGAGTGGTAACATCTCTGAACCAATCAGTCTTCTCAAAACTATCAAACGCTGACAACGTTCTTCCTTTAGTTGGGCTCATCTCTTTGAAGCTTGCATGGCCATAAAGTTCTTAGCTGGGGGTTTTCGTTGGTTAGCGCCAGGGCCGGCGCTCCGCACACGCACATCACGCACTGCGCGTAGGGCACCAAAAAATCTGGGTCGTGAAAAATCATCACAATAGGCTACTAGTATAAATAACAAATAAAATATGTCTAAAGCATGTTAATATACAAAAGAAATACAAAAGTAATTTAGGCCTAGACCAAATTAGTCGAGAAAAAGGTGAATCTCCTGTGCCTAGTCTCCCTCTGGTGCCCCCCTTCCCCACCTCCCAGTGGTCTGTTCGATTATGCCTCAATCAATGTCAAATTTGGCAGACACCGACCTCAGACATGGCTTCGAAAAAGCACCAAGAGTCGGGGGCGGAAAAAAGAAAAAAGAAGAGACAGCGGGATGATGCTCGCGCGTCGCTTGCAGGTAAGACAATGTTTTAAATAAAAATGTTAGTTTTGTAGCCCTTGCGTGTATGCATGTCGGGACGTTGCTAGTAGTGCAAAAGATCCGGGGCTTTAGCCCTGCATGTTGAGTGTTTTATTTTAACGGGGGTCCAGAGGTTTCTCCCCCGGGAAATTTTGAAACTTGGGCTGTTAAAGATGCAGTTAGTTTGTTTGAGAAGGAAAGGAAGGCAAATCGTTGGGGTCCTCATCGTCATATTTGAATGACAAATAAAGCTAATTTTCCCCCTAGGTAGGCTATTACATGTGTGCATAGGCTATTAGTGCAGAACGTTCCCTATTGTAATTTCTTCGCTTCAATACAATGTCTATCTGCCTCTTGGTAAGGTGAACTTTAGAAAAACCCTGCAACTGAACGTGATGTGATTTTGCCAAATTAGACCGCTTAGATACGTTTTTTCGTTGTTGTTCTATGCGGTCATTTTCAAGAGGTTCATAGGCCAAGGGCGACATCTGTTGGTGAAACTGCAATGTAAGATATTTGTATTTGTAGTGATTCGTCAATTTAGCTCAAGGGAATTATTAATTAATTTATAGGGAATCCGAAAGAGTCACTTATTACAACCGAGCAAATGATTCGTTCGCGGTTCATTTGAACTGGCTGTAACTATCAACTCTGCAACGGATATAAATATCCGAACTATAGTGAAACACTATGGTTAGCAAGGTAACTTAGATCAGAAGTTTAAGACATTAAATTCGTAAGCACATAACACAAGTAATACTTCTCTTTAAAATACAAACATGACTTTATTGATTATTCTAACACATAAAATTAATATCTAACACAAACAAATCCCAAGTTTCTATATGCACTTATAAGACATGACCTGGAACGAACCATCAATCATTAATTTAACCCTTCTATCGTTTCTTAGACAGGTTATTAAATCTGTATCAAATACACCAGTTCAGCTTAAGAGTCTGGAGGCAGTACTTGCTTGTCTTTGCTTTTGGGGATTCCCTTTTGTTGCGAAAGGGGTTTTCCCGGTCCGTTCCTTGGCTGGTCTCCTCGTGCCTGATGTCTGGGGCGGCCAGTCACGTGGTGTGCTGGCGGAATTAATGTCTTTGTTTGAAGCTGGCTTTGCAGAAGAAACGTGGCCCGAAACGAAACGACGAAAAGAGAGGAAAACTTAGAAAAGAAAGGAAATTGAGACGAGAGTAGATGATGGCTTGAATGAAGTTGTTTAACCCATGTTCTTCTGATCTTGATTTGGGTTCTGTCTCTTCGTGTCTACGTGGTTACTTGTGTGATTGAGATCTTCATCTTTTTCTGCCCATCTCTCTTGAGAGTGATAGCAGAGCGTTTCTTGAGGGTGAACCCAGAGAGCGAGAGCACAGAGATAGAGAGAGACCTTGTTTTTGGGTCTAAGATTTTAAACTCAAAGTTTGTCCAACCTCCAGGATGAGTTCTGGCCAATTAGACACTGGCTAAATTTAGGAGGTGGCATTCTTTTCAGTTCTGATCGTAAATTATCTTATCTGGGGGGGTGTCTGTTCTCTAGCTCTTAAGCAGAGAGAACAGAGGCGACAGTTTAGACATGATTTCTAATTAAAAGAAGATCAAAACATATTACACAGATTTCATTCCAGCCAACTTACTAGTTTTGAACGGACAATCAACCAGCCATGAAACGAGACACACTTTCATTCAAACATCTAATAGTTAAAACAATTACATGACTTGTATGTGATCTAAGCATCCATAGACACATATATAGATTGTAGACAACAAAGAATGATGTAGATGTTTGATTATAGGTCAGCCAAGAATTGTTCTGGGATGAGTTTTATGGATTTTGATATGTAAAGTATTTTTGGTGTGTAAAGTTTATGGGGTTTAGACATTCCAATCTGAGGTCATGGATAGTTCCTGCTGACGTCTGTTTTGTTCATCTCCTTGGTCCTTAGAAAGATGGGGTCTGTTAGTCGCAGGGGTCATGTGACCTCTTGTTAGGGCCCTGAGCTGTGCCATCTCTGAGCCAATCATTATTTTCCAAGCTATCTCAGATTGACAAGTTCTTCCTTTAGTTGGGCTCATAAAAGTTCTTAGCTGGGGGGTTTCGTTGGTTAGGTAGACTGGCAGGAGCCGGGATGGGTGATTTTATGGCTCTGGATTGCTGATTTGGGGTCCTGGAATGTTGAGTTCTGTGTGGAGTTACGTTTGAACAAATCACCTGGAAGATTAATTTGTGTTTGATTCGCCCTCAATCCTACAGCAATAAAAAAAAAATAAAAAAAAACACAATCTCAGTGTTTGTATATTTTCATATTCACAGAGTTGTCAAATTATGTACAGAATTATTATATTGTGCCTCATCAGACCTCTTTTAAAGGTAAAATAGAGTTTTGAATTTTAAATGTTCCAGTGACACATAGGTAGGGGTGCAACGGATCAAAAAACTCACGGTTCGGATCGTTTCTCGGATCAGAGTCACGGATCGGATCATTTTTCGGATCAGCAAAAAAAATATTTTTTTTGTTTTTATTAACACTTTAAAATTATTAAATTAAAATATATAAAATCAACTTAAAGTGCACAAGGCATAATATCTTCTTTTTAACATAATTAATGAAAAACAACTTAAAGTGCAACATAAAAAGGCATATCTCCTTCCTTTAAACATGGACCAATGCTTGATGTGTTTCCACTGCCATATAGGGCTGTCATAATTGCTCAAAAATGACGTTCGAATATTTCCTCTAAAAAAAAACACATATATTCGAACTATTCGAACATCTCTGGTTGCGCATTTTGTCAATGACGCGCATTACGTCAACAACAGGACAAATTAATACAAAGAGACATACTTGTATTGGTAGTTTATTTAAGTTTAAACATATTTGACAACGTATTACCTACACAAAAACAAGTAAATCAGCTAATGGCCAAGACCGCAGACCTCTTTCTCTCTCTCGCCCTCACCCATGCTGCGTTCACACCAAAAGCGAATAGAGCGTCTGGCGCGAGTGATTTCAATGTTAAGTCAATGTAAAGACGCGTTTACGCGCGTCTGGAGGTCTTGCGGCGCGAATGAAGCCCCGTTCACACTGCCAGCGACATGCAGCGACAAAGCGACATGATCCCATTCATTTCAATGGAGCGCTGGCGACTTCCAGCGACACGAGCGACAGTGACCGTTGGCGACAGAATGTGGGCGTGTCAAGCGACACGAGACGCGCGACAAAAGTTCAGAAATTTCAACTTTATGCAAATGAGAAGCGATTTTCGCGAGCGACAACCAATAGGAAAGAAGACTTTCAGAGGAGCTCAGCTCACGTTACCGTCTCGAGTGCAGGCAAGACAGAAGAGTTCGAGGGCGATTTCACTGTTTTATATGATTTGACTGTAACCACATACATGGATATAATAAAATGATGCATGGAAAAGAAACTGTCGACAGTCTCAGTGAGTTTAATTCACACATTTAGTTCGAGTGTTGTAATTATGATGCAAGTTTAGCACTGCTGCAGATAATTTTACAGTTTCCCCTGCATTATGTTGACTATTAGGGACAAGAAAATTTATTATTTGTCAAATTCGAATGACGTTTTAGTAATTTATGACAGTATGAGTTAATCTGTTGATTGATCGATCGTTAATGATTTAATCCACTGAACACTGCTGTGGTAATATAAAAACACTCTCCCAACAGCATACTGTTTCTTTTGAGCCTAAATCCTAGTCAAATTAAAATGATATAGTTGTATATATCACTTGTGATGGTATTTTGTATAGATATGGCCAGACGTGCAGTCTACCAGTCACATTAGAGCGACAGCACTATGAACGCCCACAAGCGACTTCACAGTACAGAGACTAGCGACATACAGCGACAAAATCGCTGGCAGTGTGAACGGGGCTTGAGGCGTCACGCTCTCTGCGGTTCATAACGGTTTAAATGAACAACAAATATAAGCAAATGTTGAGTGCTGATCAAGAGTTTTGTGCAAGCAATTTAAAGTTGCGACTCTTGTCCCAAATATAGCAGGCTTCATTCAGTGATTGAAACAATTATTATTAACATTAATTGAAGTTTTACAGTATATAGAACCGACATTGAACGCTCCGAGCGAGCTGTGCTGTGGTAAACATGGAACTTTTCCTTGACATGAAACGGTAAATAATCAAAACAGTGGAAGCCTGCAGACAGTGCATAAAAATGCTGTATCTAACCTACCTTATTCATGCAATATCTATTCAGTCAGTACAGTAGCATACACTTTAGTAATGTTTCTGTTTAGCATTAAATAAAATGACCTGTCCCTGATCCCTTGGTCCACTAATTAGGCAGCGCGCCCACTCGCAAAGCAGAAAGCCGCGCCTCTGCTACCGCGGGCGTGTTTTTCCACATTCGAATATACATTTTCACCTTAGATATTCTGTTTTTTAAAACTATTCGAATATATATTCGAATTTAGAATATTCGTTGACAGCCCTACTGTCATTATGGCTTTCTTGTGCCACAGTGCCTACACACCGTCACGGTTTTATTCACTAACCTCTTTCCTTCATCATTATATTTGACAGGGAAGCCAAAATGCTCCCATACAGGGGATTTAAATGACGCGGGGTGTTCAAGCTCCTCCGTTCCTCCGCTCGCCATGACCACGCTGTGTGTGGACTGAACATGCGCACAACTTTCTTTCTTTTTTCATAAATCAATCCGCGGATCACATGTGTGCCGAACCGAAGATATTGATCCGAACGGATCACGGATCAATGATGATCCGTTGCACCACTACACATAGGCCTATATAATAGACTAATGTGTGCAATGTTTTTGTATGATGGTTGATGGTTCAATCAAAAATGCATTTCAGTAGAATCCCTGAATATTTTGTCTTGTATTTCTGAATGCAGGGTCAATGCTAAAATACATGCAAGGAGCAACTCAAGGCCAGGAGGAAGAACCATCAACATTTGGTTTACATTATTCAGTTCCAAATCTGTGTTTTTAGTAATTTTGGTGGTATTTGGTATTTATAATTTTAACCTTTATATTATTTCTTTCTTTTCATGTTTGGTGCCATTGTTAATGTAAAATTATTTATTTGCAGCAGTTATTTTGGAAGTAAAGATAACCTAACTAAGAAATTCTGAATGGTTGTTATTTCTGGTGGTGGTGGTGGGGGGGGGCACCGCCAAGCATTTGTGCTTAGGGCACCCAAATGGCTAGCGCCGGCCCTGGTTAGTGCAGTCTGGCTGGAGCCTGATTTTATGGCTCTGGATTGGTGATTTGGGGTCTGGAATGTTGAGTTCTGTGTGGAATTATGTTTGAACAAATCACCTGGAAGATTCATTTGTGTTTGTTTCACCCTCAAATCCTACACCACTTATACATGAGCCTCAGGAACCTCAGCATGCACAGCGCTTTACATAGGGTTCCCGTAGCGTAAGCTAAACTTACGCAACATGAGAGTACTCTCGTTAGAGAACGACACTCGGTTACTAACGTAACCTCGGTTCTCTCTAGAGAGGGAACGAGTATTGCATAGCTTGCTTGTGCTGCGCTATGGTTTCGCTTCCAGTTGACTGAAATCATTGTGCAACCTGAGCGATGGGTATTTATAGGCTGAGGCCACACCCATCTTGGCGGGCCATGACGTAGCGCGAGGCGAGCCTCTCATTGGCGCTGACGTCACGACCAATGAATTGATAGGTTGCAGCAGTTGCTGCAGAGCAGCCAATAGGCGTGCGAGTTGTCTCGCCTAGGTCTGCTTGCCGCAGCAAATGCGTTTTACATTCTAAAAATTAAGGATCATTTTTTGCTTTAGTATTCTCGAGAAAAGGAGTTTTCCCTTAGCGAAAAGCTAAACTTACGCAACACTCGTTCCCTCTCTAGAGAGAACCAAGGTTACGTTAGTAACCGAGTGTCGTTAAGCCTCAAGTGATTTCTGGACAAACCTGCAGAAAAGTTTCCATCTCCCTCCCTCATGAGAATATTTGACAGATTACCTTGGTGTGATAATAAAGCATGATGATGAAGATGCAATTGCAATTTCCCATATTGCTTTCTTGACCCATTTGGTATAGGTGACAGGCTTGTGAAAGTCATTATCCAATTGATGCTGTTCACATCAATATATTTTAACATCGTTTACAACTTTACAACATCTTTAAAAATCGTTTGACAAGTCTTCCAAAAAATTCAGAATTTTCAACAGTTTGTATCAAAGAAAACATTATGTGTGCATGTTAAAATGACCTTGAATGTTTAACAATGGAATGTTTTATTCTGAAAGTCCATTATAGGCTTTTCAGAGTGGTCTGTGCACAAAGAGGCTTTTAAGAAAACGTTTTTTTTTTTTTTTTACCACCTGGATGGAGCCACTGATTACCTCTATCCATGCAGAGCTAACAGCTGTATGTGCACTTACAAACACACTAAAGCATTTAGGAATCACTCATGGTCTTTTGATAAAAGCCAAAAAATACACCCTGTTCCTATTGTCTGTAAAAAAAAAAAAAAAAAAAAAAAATCACATAGTGTAACAGCGGAGCGCTTCTGTGTTGTACGTTGGTCGTGTGTGTGAAGCGTGAGCCTACGTAGTGATAACACAGAAGCGCTGCGCTGTTACACTACGTGAATTCACTCAGAAGAAAATGAATAGTTGAATAAAGTCATTATTTTTGTTTGTTTGTTTTTTTTGCGCAAAAAAAGTATTCTCGTCGCTTGATAAACTTATGGTTGAGCCACTGTAGTGACTTGGACTATTTTACTAACTTGTCTTTACTAACTTATCTGGGGCCGGCAAGTTTCGATCCCATAGAAGCCTATGGAGGAGTGATCCAGCTCTCAGATTTCATCAAAAATATCTTAATTTGTGTTCCGAAGATGAACGAAAGTCTTAAGGGGTTGGAACAACATGAGGGTGAGTAATTACTAACAGAATTTTCATTTTTGGGTGAACTAACCCTTTAAGCATGCACAACTGTTTTCAACATTAATAATAATACAAAATGTTTCTTGGGCGCAAAAGAATGATTTCTGAGTGAAAATTCCGTTTTCCATGACAGGAATAAATGACATTCTATTATGTTAAAACAGAAAACATTTATTTAATTTCCACAATATTTCTGCTTTTACTGTATTTTTAATAAATACAGTAATGAATTAATAAAATAAATAAAAATAAATGTATAGACTTGGTGAGCATAAGAGACTTCTAAAAAAACTAAAAAAAACATTAAAAACTCCTACCAACCTAAAAAAATGTAACGTATATATTTGTGTGTCTTTAACAGATATAGCACCTATTATTATTTATATCCTAAATATTGTGATATATTTGGATATAATGGCAGTAAGTGTAGTTTGAAGTAATGCATCTCATTCTTAGTGTGAGCCATACACATGCTGTCTGAACCGCAGCAAATGGGGCCATTTTAAGAAAAAATACATGGAATGTCACTATCTAGTAGCAAGACTTACGTATATTCTTTAAAAATGAGACAAAAAAAATCTTATTTTGACAAATAAATAATTAAATTCTAAGTATCCTATGTTGAGTGATGATTATCTTTGGAAGCAGCCACTATAGAAGGAAAATATACCTGTCAGTAGTAACACGACAATGAGCATTGCTTCAGGACAAAGGCCTCTGATTGGTCTGGGTTATCGTGTCTCCATGTGATTGGTTTGTTATTCTGATGTCTCCCTAGTGTTCTGGTCCATCTGCACAGACTTGGAAGAAGACCAAGAACCCCCAGAAGTACGTCTGTTCCCTTCCTCAAAGATCAGGCAGGCAAAACAAACAAATATTCAGTACTGTAACACTGTAACTGTCCCACTGTTTACCTGTCATTGAGTGTTTTTTCTTTTCTTTCTTTCTTTTTTTCCCTGTCATCGAGTGTCCAAATAATCTGATGTTCAGAAATGAACCCAAATGCTTCTATGCAGAACTGTGCAGTATATTTACCCATCTTTTGCAAGTGGAGGACCCTTATATTTGTCTACATCCCAATATAATATAGTTGCATTGTACAAAAGGAAATAGCAAACTAAAAATGACTGAATATGAATCTATAGCATTTCAACATTTCAAGCCATAGTAGATCTCAACTCTGCCAAACACACACACACACACACACACACACACACACACACACACACACACACACACACACACACACACACACACACACACACACACACACAGTGAGAGTGTGCAGAGATGCCTTGAGCAGGTTCACAGTTTCATTGATGTTGCAGCTGCTACGTGCTGATATCACACACACATACATACAATGCTGTTCTGGGACATTCAGCCTGCCAGTATAATTCAGTAGCCTACTTTCCGCATTACAAATGACCATCTAGTTCTGCTTTTGTGAGGCAATTGAACATCTATTGTAGCTATAGTATTCAATATGTGGTCGCATTGTCCACTGAATCAATAATCAGACAGAATGCAGAGAAAATGGCGACAGTTACTTTATTATCTCATGAAATAATGGCTAGGATATTTAAAAAAACATTTTTACTTTTCTTGCTTTCTTTTATCTGCTTTTTTGTAACATGTGGTGTCCAATTTAACTGATAATTAATAAACTCCATTTATGGAGACTCAAAACAGTTAGTAACTAAATTCACAAGACGTCTTGGAGCATGGCATGGCAAAAGCCATGCATTTTAATGTTATCAAGATTAAAAGATGATAACAACATAATTACAATAAGTCTGTGTGCAGCCCACGCAATTATCAGATGACTGAGAGAGTATGTTCTAACTCAATAACAAGAGCTCCCTTCAGCTATGTTCAATCAATCAACACAAACTGCCATGACAGAGAAATATGAGCTCCTTGATATCACACATTTTAATCACAATGTTTTGCATTTGCATTTCAGCTACACTCCAAATAGCAGTTCAGGCAGTTTCTATTGAATGTTTGCTCAAGTGCTGGCATGTAATAATATCCTTTTTTTTTTACTTTTAGCAGACATGACAGAGCTAAGGTAGGGCCTACACAATCTACAGTATAGCAGGAGGGAGCAAACTAACCAGAAAAGACTTTGTAATATCTATTAAAAAAATACAAAGAGAGAGAAGTAGCTTTAGCTACTTTTGGGCAAATGCAATGTTTGACGCAAAATCAGTGTCTTATTGTTATACACTAACCACCTGCAATCCAAGGTAAACTTCTATAGAGGTACATGGGAGAAGATTATGGAGACAAAATCACGCCAAATATATTAAAGTAGTTGTAGTAGTAGTAGTAGTGTTAGTAGTATCTATGGAGAAGACCATAACAAATATTTTTTTATTTTTTTAAAGAGGAAAAAAATCAACTTTTTTGTATGCATACCTTTCTAAAAGAGGAAAACAATATAAAGAGAAAGATGTACAAATTTACAGTCAATCCCACAGCAGAAAACCTGAGGTTACCTGGTTTTGTAATTTAATGCCAAGGTATAATGTATAACATACAAATATAAAAAAAAAAAAAAAAAACGTTGCTATACTTACTTATAATGTAAATTATTGAATAAATGCATCATTGGGCCAGAGACAATTTATATAAGAGACATGCCACTTCCTCAATCCTCAATACAACTATATAAGGAAACCCCGTAACGGCAAAGATGGCGGTTGTATGCACATGTCCCGCCCCTCCCGCTGGAAAGCCAATCATCTGCTTTTAAAAGTCAAGCCGGGAAACATTTAAGCCTATCGTCTGGTTCCACTGACGCATGCGCACAGTTGAGGTTTTGCAACAGCGGAGAGAGAGAGAGAGCCCCAGTCGCGCGTGCGCACACTCTCTCTCTTCGGAGCCAGGCGAAAGTGTAAACAAGACTTCACCGTCTCCAAATTAAGTGCGGTCTTCCTCTCTCTCCCGCATGCATATTAATCAAAATAAAACGACATTATGGTAAAAGGTCGGAAGACCAACGTTTCATGTGGAGCATTCGGAGATTTTTTTTTTCCTGAATTACCGCTGGGTGTGAATTGTGCTAAAATACGTTGCCTTACCTTCTCTGAAATGCGTTCCGCACATTCAGCTGACATAAAATTACTCTCTAAATAAACGAAAAAACCTATCCAGTGATGTAATGTTTTCTGTGTTGACACTAACCTTGTGGGATGTCCTTGTCCTAACTGCTGGGATAATCCAACCGTATGACACGTCCAATTCGCGAACTAATGACTCCTTTAAACCGATTCATGTTAATGAATAGTTAAAACAACTGATCTATACAATACATTGTTATTACTGATAAAGTGCAAAGTGCAAACCTGCTTATATTTAAATAATGGAGAACAATATTGACATTGATTATTGCACAACACCGGCATTCTGGATAGAGACGTAAATGAAGTTGGTGTCGTGAACCCTTGCGCATGCGTAGTAAAGTATAACCTGTGGGGAAAAAGGCGTTTTAAACCTTATTTTGGGGCAAAGTCATCAAACTTTTTCAGCGATTTTTATCATATTTTATCATATTCATATTTATATTTTATCTCTCCTCTCTTCCTTTTCTGTTGATATTCATGCTGCAAAATCTTCATACTTCCACAACAAGATCAACAGCTCCTCCAACATACGATCACTCTTCAAGACATTCAACTCTCTCCTCTGTCCACCTCCACCACCACCCATCTCCTCCTTAACTGCTGACGATTTTGCAAACTTCTTCACCAACAAAACAACAACTATCAGCAGTCAGTTCTCAGCTCCACACACACAGGAACCCAGACTGACCACTTCCACAGCCAATGTCCCTCTGTCCTCCTTTTCTCTGCTATCCGAGGAAGAAGTATCTACACTTCTCCTCTCCAGTCATCCTACCACCTGCCCTCTAGACCCCATCCCCTCACACCTTCTACAAGCCATCTCTCCCACACTTCTACCAGCACTCACACACATCATCAACTCATCCCTACATACTGGCACTTTCCCTACAGCATTCAAACAGGCTCGGGTTACTCCACTGCTTAAAAAACCAACACTAAACACATCATCTGTAGAGAATTACAGACCTATCTCTCTCCTACCATTCATTGCGAAAACACTCGAGAGAGCTGTGTTCAACCAAGTAACATCCTTCTTGTCTCAAAACAACCAGCTGGATGTCAACCAATCTGGCTTCAAGAAAGGCCATTCAACTGAGACTGCATTACTGTCGGTCACTGAAGCCCTACGGATCGCAAAAGCTGCTTCCAAATCTTCAGTCCTCATTCTCCTGGATCTGTCTGCTGCCTTTGACACTGTGAATCATCAGATCCTTATGTCCAGCCTCTCATCACTGGGCATCACAGGAACTTCCCTCCGCTGGTTCGAGGGCTATCTCACAGGTAGATCCTTCAGGGTCGCATGGAGAGGCGAGGTATCCAAAGCACATCAAATGACCACAGGGGTTCCCCAGGGTTCAGTTCTTGGTCCCCTCCTCTTCTCCATCTACACCACATCACTGGGACACATCATACAGGCACATGGTTTCTCATACCACTGCTATGCTGATGACACACAGCTCTTCCTCTCATTTCAACCAGATGATCCCACAGTAGCTGCACGGATCTCAAGCTGTCTGGCGAAAATCTCGACATGGATGAAGGAACATCACCTGCAGCTCAACCTGGCAAAGACTGAGCTTCTCGTCCTCCCTGCCAATCCGTCTCTACAGCACGACTTCACTATCCAGCTAGAATCATCATCAATCACTCCATCAAGGTCGGTCAGAAATCTTGGAGTAACGTTTGATGACCAGCTGACCTTCACAGATCACATTTCAAAGACAGCTCGATCATGCAGGTTTGCACTGCACAACATCAGGAAGATCAGGCCTTTCCTAACTGAGCATGCAACACAACTTCTCGTCCAGGCCCTGGTCATTTCTAGGCTTGAGTACTGCAATGCTCTTCTGGCCGGACTTCCATCATGTGCAACCAAACCTCTACAAATGATTCAGAATGCTGCAGCTCGTCTTATCTTCAACGAGCCCAAGAGGGCCCACGTCACTCCTCTGTTCATCTCTCTGCACTGGCTACCTCTCGCTGCTCGCATCAAGTTCAAGGCATTGACGCTTGCTTACAGATCTATCACAGGCTCAGCTCCTTCCTACTTTCACTCAATCCTACGGGTCTACATCCCTACCAGAAGCCTACGATCGGTCAAAGAGCGACGTCTCGTGGTTCCATCACAGAAAGCCACAAAATCACTTTCCAGAACATTCTCATTCACAGTTCCATGCTGGTGGAACGCTCTCCCCACCCTCATCCGGAATGCAGAATCCCTGACAACATTCAAAAAACAGCTGAAAACCCATCTCTTCCGTGAGCACTTAACCTTATAAAAAAATAAAAATAATAAAAAAAAATCCTTCCCCTTCCCTTTAAAACCTCACTTGTCGGGTTTATGCTACTCTGAATAATGCCTGAACTTTGTTTTTTGAGCACTACTTGCTTTGTTTTTGCCTCTTCATGATGACTCGCTTAATTTTGTCTTAATCTGTAAGTCGCTTTGGATAAAAGCGTCTGCTAAATGACTAAATGTAAATGTAAATGTAAAAGGTGTTTTAAACCTTATTTTGGGGCAAAGTCATCAAACTTTTTCAGCGATTTTTATCATATTTTACTGCTGTTTCTATACATGCAGTTTTTATGTCCTGGTGACCAGTGAAAGTGCAGTTCTGACTCTCTGCCCATTCATTTAGATAGGAGCCTGGTCTTGTTAGTCCGAAATAGCTGCCCGGAGGCGTTGCCAAGATGGCGGCCGAGTGGCACGACTTGCCTAAAAGGACTTTGATTGGGCCCATTACCAACAATGGAAAGAAGACTGTAAACACATTTGTTAAAAAATTTAAAAGAGCCAATTTAGTTAAATCTTTTAAAACCTAACCCAGCCTGCAAGAACCTGGGGGATTGCAGAGTGCAAAAAAACTTGCTTTCTGTGTGTGCAATTCGGTGCCGTTTTCGAATGATTTCATCTTTTATTGTGCTCAATTTATTGTGCTCACACTTAACCCAGGATATTTTTGCTCTCAGGTATCGAAAAGCAAGTCCTGCTGGTGTAAAGCAGGACAGGCTTTTAGACAGATATTGCTTTATATTCTGCATCAATATCCTTAGGTTCAGCTAGCCGGATAAGTTAGAAGAAGCTTTGGATGGATGAAAAAAATTAAATAAAAATAAACGGAGGAAACTACGCAGGAACATCACAGCGTAACAGAGGGAGGAAACTCAGCCACCAACATCCTGCGGGCTCATTACGCTGATGGTGGGTGGTAAGACCCTGGTGATGGAAGTCGAGAGAGTTTGTAATTTAGTCAGACCAGATGAAAGAGCAACATAAAGAAAATGGAAACACCAAAAAGGTAAACACCACCATCTCACTCGCTCTCTCCCTCTTTTGCGCTCTGTTTATTTGTCATTACTGGCATTTCACATTCAGATGTTGCAGCATTAACATCAAAAAGCAGCTCAGAATCTGTACTTTGTTTCTGGCAAATCATGAAAGGACACACAAAAATGTATATGTTATGATGATTCAAACACACTATAGATGTTGTTCCATTGCCTGGTGATCACAGTCTGAAGTTACATAGAGCTCCACTGATCCATTCTCCTAAGCTTAATGGAAGCTCTCAGAAAAGAAAGAAGAACAGAAGAAATACATGTATAATTTCCCTTATTTCGGCTACAGAGTAATAGACCAATATTAAATTTCTCCTAAATTCAGTATTTTTCTGGCTTTAATCTAAAATAATACACCGTTGTGATGTCTGTTGGAAATTCAGGAGGACAAAGTAAGTTGAGAAAAATATCTCTTTTATCACTGATCTAGGATTAGGTTTCTGAAACCTAGGAGGCTACTTTGCTACTTAGTCTCGGTTACTGAACAGGGCAATGTTTTGCTTATTTCTTAGTAGAAATTATAATTTCTTAATAAAATAAGCTGATACAAGTACTCCTTTCATCTCTGAAAAAATGTCAAACCACTGTAAAAGAGAAACAAATGACGCATGTGTATCTGTGCTGTATCAGAGCTTTATTTTGAGTACCTTTAATAACAGAAAATGTTGTAATAAGAAATAAAAAATAAAAATAAATAAGAAAAAAATATAAGCAATAATCATTTATAGTCATAGTCAACCAAAAGCGTCTATAGTTTAATTTTATATCATAGTTATCTCATAACTATAAACAAGCATAACAAAACACACAATTCATAAACAATGAAAAAGTATAATTTAGACCATAACACACTGCCACAACACATCAGGTGTTGATGTTGCTTTTATACAAAAGTTAAATTAAAAAGAAGTTAATCTTGAGCAAATTGCATTTTGACACAATATGACTGTAGTACGGTTCAGTATGTAGGGAAGGAAGAGGACAGGGTCAGCTTGGGAGACTGTGGGTTTTAAAAAAATAAAAAAATAAAATGACTCGCTCGTAAAGACAGTCATTTGCTATTTGCTATTGGCATAACAATGTAATTTGCAGAAGGAGTAGCGCTGTCCCCAGAGTCAATTAAATCTCAGTTGCCATATTAATTTATCATGAAGCACTGGTAAAATGTAAAAAAAAATCTGCAAAATCCACAGAGCCTCCCGAAGTGTCATTTATTTCTGATGTATTGACTCTTGCAAAAGGAATTCCAGAAAACGTCTCGGGTTACATCTGTAACCCTTGTTCCCTGAGAATGGAACGAGACACTGCGCCGTAAGAACGACACTTTGGGGAAGCTCCCTAAGCGTACGCCTCTGAAGTATGAATGAAACTATTCCAATCCTGATTGGTGTTGCGTCATGACGTAACGTGACGGCATACCCGGAAGTATAAATTGACGCCGGCACACACACGCGTTATCCTTGCAATGAAGCACGCTGCTCCCAGGCATGAAGGGGCGTGGCAAGGCTATGCCCCTAGTGGAATGAGCCCTCACCTCCAAAGGTGATGGCAAATTGCGCACCTGGTAGGCAGAGGCACTATCATGTACAATCCAATTGCTAATTGTTTGTTTGGATGCAGGGAGCCCCTTCTTAGGTGACCCAAAACACACCAACAGTTGGTCAGACCTCCTCCAAGAAGAGGACCTCTCAAGGTAAATACTCAGTGCTCTGACGGGACAGAGCACATGGAGCCTTTTTTCTTCTGCCAACACATGTGGTGGAGGATAAAATGCCTTCAGGACTGTAGACCATGCCATACAGGAGGGCACCTTGGGCACATAGCCAGGTCTCGGATGCAAGACGGCCTTAACTCCTCCCGGGGCAACCTCCAAGCAAGCTGGCGATATGGCGAGAAAGGCCATCTTAAGCATCAGGTCCTTAGCTGATGCCAGCTACAGTGGTTCAAAGGGGGCCAGGGGCAACCCTTCAAGAACCACCGCCAGGTCCCAGATTGGAACTCTGGTCCTGGTTGTCGGTCTCATCCTCCATGTACCACGGAGAAAACGTATGACCAGCTGGTGCCTCCCCAGAAGCCCATCACTTAGTTGTGCATGGAAAGCCGCAATGGCAGCCACGTACACCTTAAGTGTGGACGGTGTGAGACCAGCAGAGAAGCGATCTTTTCAGATTTCAATTCCAGAACTGAAGTTAACTGGGCCTAACTCATGCTCTCTACACCAAGTGGAAAACACATTCCACTTTAGGCCATACAATCTCCTATTGGAAGGAGCTCTGGAACTAAGTATGGTCTCGACCACTGGCTGAGAGACCAGCATCTAGGTAATGAACCACTTCGGAGGCCAGCTTCCACAGCTCCGGGCGAGGGTGGAATATTGTGCCTCCCGCCTGAGACAGCAGTTCCCTCCTCAGAGACCTGCCAAGAGTGCTATTATGTATGAGAACCATACTCAGGCTAGCCAGGACGGGGCTACTAGAAGTAGACTGACTCCGTCTCGACGGACCCTCTCCAGAACTCCCAGGAGCAGAGCGATCAGTGGAAATGCGTACAAGCGCAGCCTCTGCCACACCTGTACTATGGCATCCAACCCCAGTGGGGCTGGATGTGTGAGAGAAATCCACAGTGGACAGTGGGACATCTCTCGAGACCCGAACAAGTCCACTTCAGTTGGGCCGAATCTCTCCCATATCGACTTCACCACATCTAGGTGAAGTCTCCATTCCCCGGGCCTCAGCCCCTGCCTCGACAGAATGTCTACTGCCTGATTCTGTACCTCCGGGACATACATTGCTCTGAGAGACAACAGTTTCCCCTGGGACCACAGGAAGATCTGATGCGCCAGTCTGGATAGAGGCCGCGATCTGAGTCCCCCGTCAATTCAGATAAGCGCAGCTGCCATGAGGCCCAGCAGTCTTTGAAATTGCTTTACAGTGATGGCGTGGTCTAGTTTCATCCTGGACACCATGGCCAGGATAGACTCGATACACGCGGGAGACATTTGTGCCGTCATCGTAGTTGAGTCCCATACCACGCCCAGGAACGTGGTCTCTGGGGTGGTACAGACTGAAGTGGTTCCAGAGGCTCCAGGGCATCCGTGTACTGAATTATATCGATGACTGGCTCATATTGGCAGTCAAGAGATGGCAGTTCGGCATCGAGATGTCATCCTTGGTCATAATCAAAGCTTGGGGTTGAGACTCAACACGAAGAAAAGCATGTTGATGCCCGGGCGTGCTGCACTCCCAAACAATTTACACATAGTTGATGTGTGTCCCCACCCATTAAGAATCTAGGGCAGGGGTGCACACATCGTCTGATTTGTTCACTCGCCATAATGATCTTTTTTCTGATATGAGACAAACACCAAATAGAACAGACAACAACAGAGAGCACTTGCGGAAGAGCGAAAGCTAACGCGTGTGAGTGCCGGCATCACTTTATACTTCCGGGTATGCCGTCACATGTTACGTCATGACGCAACACCAATCAGGATTGGAATAGTTTAATTTATACTTCAGAGGCGTCCGCTTAGGGTGCGTCCCCAAAGTGCCGTTCTTACGACGCAGTGCGAGTTCCTTCAAAAGGGAACTCCAAGGATCCAATGGTGAAATTTCCCCTCAGAAAACAAAAGGGAGAGGAAAAGAAAGAATGACGGGAAAGAGAGAGACTGAGAAGCAGGGTCTGTATTTTGTTCTGTCCCTTTTTAAGATGTTAGCAGTTTTCTTCAGCCACACATGAATAATAAATGCTCAGCCAATGTAAACCTTTGCATCAGATGACAGAGTATTCTGAATCCTTGGTTGACCCTCGTTCACATACCCTGTTATTAAAATATGCAATCATTAACACTTTACCTTGTGAAGTAAATAAAGATTTTAGTCATTTCAAACTTTTGTGATGACTTGTTTCTAGATGATGTTAATCTTCTCAGCTAGATTCTGTTTAATTTGGCTGGGGTATGGATTAACTGCCAAGATCTTCAGGGGAAAAGGAAGAGGAAAGAAAATCATGTCATGCTGTCTTTAAAAAAAAAAACTCAAAAAGCTTGAATATTTATACAATAAAAACTAAGAGCATTCTATTTTATTTTGTTGCACTTCATTACAGACAGAGCAAAATCTGGGGTTTTGTCTCAATGTCAAGCACAAAGTTTGAACCCTTCAGACTCACTGGCTTCCCAAAAATGTCCCTTTTACCACAGCCGCCTTTGAACATCTAGAAGCAGGCCATTTATGACATCCTGTTGTATGATCTTAAAAGGTTCTTTAAAGGCTTGAAAAGCTTAGCACTTTATCACACATGCTGTGGTCTGGCTTAAAAACTGAGATCAGCTTGAGGAAAAGTAAGCTCCAAATATATGATACCAGTTGGAGTGTCTCAAGTGACTGAAATAAATATATATATCTGGGTTTTAACCAAGAGTTTCATATAATTCATAAAATTATTCAATGTCTGTTGATCTACTACCGATTTCAGTGATATGATTGTTAAAGTGCTTTTAATGTGAACGCATACGTGTTGTGGTTTCACCTCTACTTGACAACGATAGACTATCACTAGCTTCTCTGTGTGGGCCCACTTAAAAACATTAGTGAGACAAATGGTAAAACATACAAGAGCATAGGCCTCATAATGAAAGTAAGTTCATCAGCTGTAGATTTTTGTGAATCACTCTTCACACCAACTCTCTCAATCACTATACAACTGAATAGATGTCAATTTCACTCATTAATTAAAATGTTTCACATCCATTCACAATTATTCATTTAGCAGTCTATTAATCACAGCAATACACACATTTTTACATTTTCTTTAGAAAAATATCTCTTTATAAACAAATGTGTGTTTCCGTCTGGTTAAAGTAATCAGCAGTTTCATATTTTTTTTACATTTTTCCAATACAGCCAGTTAGCTGTAAACAGAATTGTATGAACTTTAGTGTTATGATGGTTATGAACTTAATAGGCTAATGTTAAATATGAATAGTAAGCCTATCTCAAGTGTTTCAGTTTGGTTGATCATAACTGGACATGGCATTGTGAGTCAGACTGCAGTGTGCAATGTTTATTTGTGCCTACTTAATGTCAGTTATTAGCTTTTACAAATGCACACCTATGCATATGCAATATAGCCTGGAAATCCAGACCCAAATCCGAAAGATTAAGGGTCTGGCTTTGAGTAATGAAAATCGCCCAACTTGAGCGGCCGGTACCAAGCATGCATTTGAAAATCTCACTGCACGCAATTGGATAACACTACGACCAATCACTGTCGTGATTGCGCTTTCACTAGCGCTGTCGTCATCTGTTTAGCTCCCCTCTGGCCCGCCTATATCAGATACACCGATGTGATTGGTGCAGCTCGGCTACAAGGGCATAGTTAGTGAGCATCATTACTCAATGCCAGAGTAACTCGCTGAGCAAATTCAAATTGTGCTCTCGTGATGACTCTGGATTTCCAGGGTATTTGCAATATGGTCAGCCGCAAAAAATAACTGTCCACACCTTTTCAGCTCAAATTTTTCACTGCGTGTCTTTAGTAAATCCTGACAGTATTTTTTTAACGCCAAATGGGGGTTTGAGCTGGCGCAAACTGTTAGTAAATCTGGCCCTTGGTGTCTTAATAGTGTTAAACGTTGGTTGACGCACAACCCATCATAAGTGATGCTATCTACAATGCGGAAAACAAACAAAAACTTTATCTTTCAGTCGCTCAGGCACGTCATTAAAAATAAACTTCAGCCATGCATTTAGAAAGTTTTTGGAAGTGCAGTTTCTTTACATCCACTAATAGAACAACATCTGAGTTTGATGATCTTACTCGACATCTTTATCCAACAGCAGTCTCGATTTTGTGATTGATGGATAGATAGAGTTGCACAGATAAAACTTCCTTGATTAAATACAACGTTGACATGTTAAGGGGCGTCTAGGATAATCATGACTTCACAGTTCTCCCGATTTCAAATCTGAGAAGGATAGAGAAAGAATAATTCATATTTTAAATTGAGAAACCTCTTATATGTGTAAGTTGCATCTTATTGTTTTTTTCCTCTGCTGTCTGTAACCCAGTCAGAGCAGACCTGAGACCCACCTGTTGAGAACCACTATGTATGTCTGTGCTATCATCATTGAGAACCTTTTAGGAAAAACCCATGAATCCACTTTGTTCCTCCTCCATGTGTTCCGAATGATTCCCCCTGGTGAGTGCTACATCCTCCTAAGTGAATAGCTGTGGTCATTCCTGCTTCACTCACACACACACACACACACACACACACACACACACACACACACACACACACACACACACACACACACACACACACACACACACACACACACACACACACACATTTTTCCCTTTGTGCTCTACTTGATCACACATTAATCTAGCTTTGAATAGGAGCCCAATTTCCTTTCTAAATGTCAGATCATATTCACTGGCCCTTATTCAGCGTCCGAGCACATCTGATTTCCAAGTAGCCATTAAGGTAAATGTCGGTGCATAATAAAGCCCTCCCTTGGAAACAGAATTGTAATCTGCAGTTCCTGAACTCTATTGTAGTTCCCGAGTGCATTAGCCCAGCAGTGAAGGCAATCAGTTGAGCAATCAAAAGCTTTGATTGACAGAGCGAAAGGTGGGGAAGTCAAGCCATGTTAAACGCGCAGCCAAAATCAGTGTCGACACTAGAGGAAAGAGCGGAGAGGCTGAATGTGTGTACATGGACACTCAGATTAGACACACAGATCTGCTCATAGATTCCGCTATCAACTGCCAGTGAGTACATGGGACAAAAGAGTCTATTCAGCTGTACGTGATAATTGAGAAAGCTGGTCGAGAGAAACTCCAGCTGTTGACCTTAGATCTCAGGCTCAGAATGGAATGTAATCATTGTGCCACTTCACTGTCTGGACTCCCAACATTTAAAGGAATAGTTCCTTCATGTCATCATTTAGGGCAGAGAGGTGGGAAACATCCCCCTTAAGGTGTTAGAAAAGTAGTACATATAAATATTTGTACTTCAGAAATTATAGGATCCAGATGCAGCAAAAAGCATTTATTTAAAGGTCCCATGGCATGAAATTTCCACTTTCTGAGGTTTTTTAACATTAATAGCCTGTATTTGGTCCCCAAGTTTCAAAAAATTTTAATCTGTGTAAATCGAGCTTTTGCTATCTTTCTCTGCCTTTGAGAAAATGGAAGCTCAACCGGGCTGATCTTGAATCTCCTCCTCATGACGTCATAAGGAGAAATGTTACCTCCCCTTTCTCTGCTTTGCCCGCCCAGAAAATATTTCTCGCCCATGAGAAAATGAGCTAGGAAGTAGAATGCGCGTGCGTGATTTTAGTTTGTCCACGAGAGATATCATGGCTTTTGAGCGAGCAAAGCATAATAATTGCTCAATAATTGGATGTACAAATGAACATCGAATGGTCAATACAGAGCTGGGCTTGCTGAACGTCGGACAAGTAAGTCAACAAATTATATATAAGTGTGTTGCTTTACTGTTTATGGTTACCTAGCTTCTTACACGTAGAATGTGGCTGTAACATTAGCTATGCAGTTGCTTGCGCTAATGTAAAGGTAGACAGCATCAAGTTACACATACTGTAACGCGAGTGTTGTACATTTCTTTGTTATTTGGATAACCGTTTTCCTGTTGGTTATATGGCGCGCGCGATATCCGCATTTCAAGATCGCAGAGCTTGATGTAATTGTAATAAGATAAATTACAGACGTTACAGATCTCTCATGAAAAGGCAACAGTAGGTTAGCGTTAGCTACATGATGATAACTGTAAACCATCCGAATAAAGTACCGTATCCAGACATAATATTTTAAACTAACCATTCGGAAACGTCCTGCTGGAGCCGCTGAGTTGCAATTTCTTCGTTCGTTGCTTCTCCATCTGGATCAGATTCTGGGTCAAACTGAAATGCTTGAACGACTGCGTGTCTTCGTGCCATTGCAATATATCCAACATAAACAAACATGCATGGTACCGTTGCGCAAGATGGTCAAGGCCACACCCACCCTCCACCTTGCGCCGCCTTTCTCCTCCTCATTAGTATTTAAAGCTACAGACACCGAAACGGCCCGTCTGAAGGAAGCTCATTCTGGGACTGGCTTGTAGTGGCTATAATTCTGCACCGAGGCTGAATTTTTGGAAAGAGATTTCAGATACAGTACTAAGGACCACTAAGGACTATATTAAAGCCTACAAAAAGTAGCATGTCATGGGGCCTTTAAACAAACACAACAAAAGTAAATCCAGGCAGAGAACAGAGTAATCCAGACACTGGCAAGGTAGGCAAAATAGAACTGGAACAAATGTACATATACAGTACATAAACATCCATAAGGACAATACCAGGTACACAAGATAATACACAAGATAACAAGGGCAGGAATAAGGAGCAGGTGAAAGAGATTAGTCGCTATGGAGATTAATAAGTGTAATTATAGGCTGCATCCGAAATCGCTCACTTCCCTATTATATAGTAGGCGAAAAACAACATGTGACAAAAGTAGTATGTCAGAATTCACAGTAGGGCAACATGGTAAATGTAGTACGTCCAGATTATATTCATAGTACACACATTCATACTATATTGAACACTTTTTTCAGTCGTGAAGTAAATAAGCCTACTTATTCAAAATAAGTACCTATTCAAGAGAGTATGCAATTTCAGACGAAGTCCATGTAAACAAACCATGAAGTAAGGAAACAAGGCAAACACTGGAAGTAAAACACCGGAACAAAAGAACAGGATATATATATATTAGGGGTGGAGCCGAACCCGAATACGGTATTCGGAAAGGCACAAATAATGTGTTTTTTACAAATACTTATTTCGAACAAATACTTAAAAAAATATTTGTATTCGGGAACAAGAAAAACTTTATATCAAAAAGCTGCGTTTCCTCATGAGACATGGCGACCGGCGGCGCTGCTGATGTGGTGGCTGTAAATCCACTTGTTGATAAGAAAGGAGGAAAGAGCCACATATGGAAATATTTTGGATTAGGCTAATGTCACGTTGTCATAAGGGGCCGTTCACATAGCGCGTTTTTTTTTGCGCGTGCAGACTTCAAATGTAGGCGCGCGGCAAGCGCGCTTATAATAGAAGAGAGTGGCGCGCTCGTTTTTCCAGGCGCGCCTATGTTCACGGTTGCATAGTAACGACAGACGCCACGAGAGAACAACGCTTGTGGAAAGGAGAAAGCGGTGCGAACCTATTTTTTACAGTCTATGGTGCGAACTCATGTGCGAACTGCGCTCTCCATGATGACGAGGAAGTATCAGCAAAGAATTAATTGATTTCTAGCCCTTGCATTAGCTTTAGATATATTTATGGAGATGAGAAATGAAATAAAAAGCCGTCATTATGTAATTAATATCAGTCCGTCAGAAAAGCAGTTCTAGGCTTATTCTTGGCTGGATAACTCTTAGCAGGTTTAAAAAGCCCTTTTAAAATTAAATATGAATGCCGTTTTGAAAAAAATATTTTACATATTGCATATCCATAATTATTATAATAGATATAATTAAAGAATACTTACACTGTAACGTAAATTAGAAGTGTAACGCAAAAAACCTGAATTTTTACACCTATTTTGAATTTTACTCGAATACAAATACAAATACAAATACTTTTCCCCCCTCAACAAATACAAATACAGATACAAATACCAGCTGCTTTGCACACCCCTAATATATATATATATATGTCACAACTCATTGAATTAGTGAGAGAGGATTCAAGTGCAGGAAGGATCTTTATTAAACAAAACAAAACTACAAACCTCCTCAAGGGGGAAAAACAAGACAGGCAAAAGTCAGGACCAGAACACAAGGGAAACATAAATAACGAACCAGCACAGGACTGCAAACACAGGGAGACTAAATAGGGAAGCAAACAAGAGGATAACGGGGAAAGCAGGTGGGGCAAATAATTAAATAATCAGGTAACAAGATGGGAGGGGCTAGACAATTGACAGGAGAGCACATGGCGACTTCCCCTCGGGCGGCCAGGGCGGAGACTTCCCCTCGGGCGGCCAGGGCGGAGACTTCCCCTCGGGCGGCCAGGGCGGAGACTTCCCCTCGGGCGGCCAGGGCGGAGACTTCCCCTCGGGCGGCCAGGGCGGAGACTTCCCCTCGGGCGGCCAGGGCGGAGACTTCCCCTCGGGCGGCCAGGGCGGAGACTTCCCCTCGGGCGGCCAGGGCGGAGACTTCCCCTCGGGCGGCCAGGGCGGAGACTTCCCCTCGGGCGGCCAGGGCGGAGACTTCCCCTCGGGCGGCCAGGGCGGAGACTTCCCCTCGGGCGGCCAGGGCGGAGACTTCCCCTCGGGCGGCCAGGGCGGAGACTTCCCCTCGGGCGGCCAGGGCGGAGACTTCCCCTCGGGCGGCCAGGGCGGAGACTTCCCCTCGGGCGGCCAGGGCGGAGACTTCCCCTCGGGCGGCCAGGGCGGAGACTTCCCCTCGGGCGGCCAGGGCGGAGACTTCCCCTCGGGCGGCCAGGGCGGAGACTTCCCCTCGGGCGGCCAGGGCGGAGACTTCCCCTCGGGCGGCCAGGGCGGAGACTTCCCCTCGGGCGGCCAGGGCGGAGACTTCCCCTCGGGCGGCCAGGGCGGAGACTTCCCCTCGGGCGGCCAGGGCGGAGACTTCCCCTCGGGCGGCCAGGGCGGAGACTTCCCCTCGGGCGGCCAGGGCGGAGACTTCCCCTCGGGCGGCCAGGGCGGAGACTTCCCCTCGGGCGGCCAGGGCGGAGACTTCCCCTCGGGCGGCCAGGGCGGAGACTTCCCCTCGGGCGGCCAGGGCGGAGACTTCCCCTCGGGCGGCCAGGGCGGAGACTTCCCCTCGGGCGGCCAGGGCGGAGACTTCCCCTCGGGCGGCCAGGGCGGAGACTTCCCCTCGGGCGGCCAGGGCGGAGACTTCCCCTCGGGCGGCCAGGGCGGAGACTTCCCCTCGGGCGGCCAGGGCGGAGACTTCCCCTCGGGCGGCCAGGGCGGAGACTTCCCCTCGGGCGGCCAGGGCGGAGACTTCCCCTCGGGCGGCCAGGGCGGAGACTTCCCCTCGGGCGGCCAGGGCGGAGACTTCCCCTCGGGCGGCCAGGGCGGAGACTTCCCCTCGGGCGGCCAGGGCGGAGACTTCCCCTCGGGCGGCCAGGGCGGAGACTTCCCCTCGGGCGGCCAGGGCGGAGACTTCCCCTCGGGCGGCCAGGGCGGAGACTTCCCCTCGGGCGGCCAGGGCGGAGACTTCCCCTCGGGCGGCCAGGGCGGAGACTTCCCCTCGGGCGGCCAGGGCGGAGACTTCCCCTCGGGCGGCCAGGGCGGAGACTTCCCCTCGGGCGGCCAGGGCGGAGACTTCCCCTCGGGCGGCCAGGGCGGAGACTTCCCCTCGGGCGGCCAGGGCGGAGACTTCCCCTCGGGCGGCCAGGGCGGAGACTTCCCCTCGGGCGGCCAGGGCGGAGACTTCCCCTCGGGCGGCCAGGGCGGAGACTTCCCCTCGGGCGGCCAGGGCGGAGACTTCCCCTCGGGCGGCCAGGGCGGAGACTTCCCCTCGGGCGGCCAGGGCGGAGACTTCCCCTCGGGCGGCCAGGGCGGAGACTTCCCCTCGGGCGGCCAGGGCGGAGACTTCCCCTCGGGCGGCCAGGGCGGAGACTTCCCCTCGGGCGGCCAGGGCGGAGACTTCCCCTCGGGCGGCCAGGGCGGAGACTTCCCCTCGGGCGGCCAGGGCGGAGACTTCCCCTCGGGCGGCCAGGGCGGAGACTTCCCCTCGGGCGGCCAGGGCGGAGACTTCCCCTCGGGCGGCCAGGGCGGAGACTTCCCCTCGGGCGGCCAGGGCGGAGACTTCCCCTCGGGCGGCCAGGGCGGAGACTTCCCCTCGGGCGGCCAGGGCGGAGACTTCCCCTCGGGCGGCCAGGGCGGAGACTTCCCCTCGGGCGGCCAGAGCGGAGCAGACAGTCCATCTGGCGGCCAGGGCGGAAACGACCCCTCGGGCGGCCAAGGAACAGGCACCGGCTCAGGAACAGACACCACCGGCTCAGGAACTGGAACCGACGCCACCGGCTCAGGAACTGGAACGGGCGCCACCGGCTCAGGAACTGGAACAGACGCCACCGGCTCAGGAACCGGAACCGATTCCACCGACTCAGGAACCGGAACAGACATCACCGGCTCAGGAACTGGAACAGACGCCACCGGCTCAGGAACCGGAACAGACACCGGCTCAGGAACAGACACCACCGGCTCAGGAGCCACAGGTTCGGCGTCCGTCATCCTCTCCAAAAGCACAGGCTCGGCAGACGTGACGTGAACAGGCACTGCGGTGGCCATCCTGTCCGAAGACACAAGCTCGGCAGGCGTGACGAACAGGCTCGGCGGCGGCCATCTTGTCCGAAGACACAGGCTCGGCAGGCGTGACGGGAACAGGCTCGGCGGCGGCCCTCTTGTCCGAAGACCCAGGCTCGGCTGGCGTGACGTGAACAGGCTCGGCGGAGGCCATCCTGTCCGAAGACACAGGCTCTGGATCGGCAGACGTGCCAGGTCGCTGGGGTGGCGCCGGCAGGGCGAGCAGCTTGGGCAGGGCCGGTAGGGCGAGCAGCTTGGGCGGGGCTGGCAGAGCGAGCAGCTCGGGCGAGGCTGGCAGGGCGAGCAGCTCGGGTGGGGCCGGTAGGGCGAGCAGCTTGGGCGGGGCTGGCAGAGCGAGCTGCTCGGGCGAGACCGGCAGGGCAGGGTACCAGGGCGACGCGTCAGGGATGGCAGTCACCTCCGGGATGGCCTCCGGGTTAAGAGCCACCGGACAGGTCATTGAGGGGGCCTTTCTCTTCCTCCTCCGTCTCCGGACCACCGGAACTGGGAGCACCGGACACGGGACCACCGGACTCGGGACCACCGGACTCGGGACCACAGGAACTGGGTCCACCGGACTCGGGACCACCGGAACTGGGACCACCGGACTCGGGACCACCGGAACAGTTACGAAGGGAGCCTTTCTCCTCCTCTTGTGTTTTGGGGAGCGTGGTGTGGGAGTAACCGTCTCCATCGCAGATTCCACGGCTACCTCTGGGGGATCTGCAACTTCCCCAGCTGGTGGATTCCCTTGACGCTCTATGTAATTTAAGAATTTCTCAAAAGTCAGACGTTCCAGACCTATCATCGTCCAGTAACTTCTGGGCTCATCAAGGGCATAATTAAATAAGTCTTTAAGTGCTGCATCCCCAAGACCGAGTCCTTCCGCTGCCACGCTGAATTTCAGGGCGATCTCCTTCATCCTGGTCCCCTGTTGCCGGAGAGAGGCCAAATTACTGAACCTCATGATGCGCTCATAGTGAGGGCAGGAAACAGGGGTGATCGGTGGTTGGTGGGAGTCCTTCTGCTGAATCCTCATCTTGGCTGGTTCGTTCTGTTACGACTCATTGAATTAGTGAGAGAGGATTCAAGTGCAGGAAGGATCTTTAAAAACTACAAACAAAAACCTCCTCAAGGGGGAAAAACAAGACAGGCAAAAGTCAGGACCAGAACACAAGGGAAACATAAATAACGAATCAGCACAGGACTGCAAACACAGGGAGACTAAATAGGGAAGCAAACAAGAGGATAACAGGGAAAGCAGGTGGGGCAAATAATTAAATAATCAGGTAACAAGATGGGAGGGGCTAGACAATTGACAGGAGAGCACATGGCACAAGGAATACAAGACAAGCCATGTGCTCACAACAAACCAGACAAGACACATGACAAACCCAACACTGTGACAATATATATATATATATATATATATATATATATATATATATATATATATATATATATATATAAATAAATAAGAGTCCTAAGACACAACACAGGGAAATGCAAAACAATATTATACACTATTTGTACTATAATATATAATATATTAATACTATAATACTACCTTTGAGGTAATATTTTGTAATGTTTTTGAAGGAAGTCTCTTATGCTCACCAAGGCTGCATTTATATGATTAAAAATACATATTAGTGTGAAATGTTGTTATAATTTAAAATATTTTTATTTTATTTTAATATATTTTAAAATGCTATTTATTCCTGTGATGGACAAACCGAATTTTCAGCAGCCTACTCCAGTCTTCAGTGTCACATGATCCCTCAGAAATTAGTCTAATATACGTATAGTGGTGCCCAAGAAACATTTCTTATTATTATCATCAATGTAAAAAATTTATAATAATAATTGTTTGTGGAAACTGTGAAATATTTCTTTCAGGATTATTTGAAGAACAGAAAGTAAAAAAACTAAATGCATCCTTACTGAAAAAAAAAAAAAAACGTACTGAACCCAATCTCAAACAGCAGTGAATAATATATTATAATTGCATTGATTTTTCATTGATTACATCAAATGTGGTTCTTATGTAATAAACAATCTCAGTGCATCACATTTAAATATGTACACAATCAAATGAGAATGACTTGGAATATTTCTGGAATACTCTTGTAAACATCTTACAGAAAAGAACAGGTTGAACCAGCCTAACATCACATTTTGTGTTTGAAAAAAAAGAAAATGCTTTGGAACAGCATGAAGGTGAAAAATCGCATAGTTGAGAGCATGGAGTAAAATGTGATTCTGTCTGTCTTGTAGACTAACAGATTGGACGTTTGCTTTCATTGTTTGCATTTGAACTTAACTTGAACAATGATGACTCATAGCCTCCACACTCTTTGAAATGAGATAGGGAGATGTGTTAAAATGTTTCCCCATACATCTCTAAATTTGTGAACATTTCATCTGTTTTTGCTATCTGATCTTTTGATGTGGCTGCTGTTGAAACTCAAGCTACCCAGAGTTCCATGGTGCTGTTGTCTTAATTAGCCCATTGAGCCATGCTGTCATAAAGTACTCGGAAACACTTTGGCTTGCATAGCGGCATTGAGAAACATCAAAAGAATGTGAATTTTGAATGTGTGTGTGTGTGTGTGTGTGTGTGTGTGTGTGTGTGTGTGTGTGTGTGTGTGTGTGTGTGTGTGTGTGTGTGTGTGTGTGTGTGTGTGTGTGTGTGTGTTTATTAATGATTTCACTGCATAGCTGCTTAAAAAATAAAGTTCCAGTGATGCTGTTAAAGATAGGCACTGGTTGAAAAAAATGTTATGACACATTCAGAAATAAGGGGCTAAATCATGAAAATAGTGTAGGCCTACTTTGTAAGACAAAAGAAGGAAAAAGTGTGTTCAGAGTAAGGCTGCCAGTCTGCAACCTCTTATGCAACAGTTTATTTTGGCCAATATGTTCAAATGCAGATCATGGAAAATGTTAATGTTAGAAACAAGCAAGTAAACAAATAGTGTTAAACATTTTTTTTTTTTTTTTTTTTTTTTGGTTTGTTTATAATGTAGTTAAATGATTATCACATGCACCCAAATAATTCATTTATAATCATATTAATGGCTCAGTTGGTCTGAAAAGCCTTCATGTAAACACCTCAAATAAATTCGAGTGAGCTGAAGTTTTGTTCAGAATATATGTAATTCACATGTAAACGAATATGCAAATTGGATTGCAATGTTTAGGGTTCATATAAACAGAACTTTAAAAATCTGGAATCGGATTGCAGATATACCGATTGACAAAAATGTGTGCATGCATGTAAACATATTTAGAGTGACATTGTTATGACAGTAGGTGGTAATAATTGATTGATTGATTGATTGATTGATTGATTGATTGATTGATTGATTGATTGATTGATTGATTGACTGATTCATTCATTCATTCAATGATTCATTCATTCATTCATTCATTCATTCACACTGATTCATTCAGCAAAAATTAAGTCTTTATAAGTTACTAATTGAATCATTCACACAGATTAATTCAGCCACGAAACACAACTACTGTGTGTTAGACTTCGTTTCAATGGCAGAGTAAAAACAGATGAAGTAAGTTGTTTAATATTAACTTTCTTATTTATAACTGTTATATGCAAGCTGTAAGTAACACTTTAGTTTAGGGTCCAATTCTCACCATTAACTAGTTGCTTATTAGCATGCATATTACTAGGATATTGGCTGTTTATTCATTCTTATAAAACTCATATTTTTTGCTTTATTCTGTATGACCATATTCTACATCCCTTAATCCTACCCAATACCTAAACTTAACAAAGACTGTACTAACTATACATAAGCAGTCATTATGAGGTTAAAGAGACAAAAGTCATAGTTACTAGTTAGTTAATAGTGAGAATTGGACCCTAAAGTGTGAACAAACAGAATTATTATTATTATTTTTATATAATTTTATATTATATAATTATATAATTATATTATTAAATCATTCCGTTTTTTCTTAATATCAGCTTTCTGTGTACTTTTCATGTTTCTATCAGGAATGAAAAGCTGAACAATTTTGGATATTAAGCAGTTTAAATCATATTATGCCAAATGCATTAAATTCACACTTAACTACAGCCAAAAGTGCATCAATACAACTATCTTTCAAATGTTGGGTCTTATTTGAATGTGTCTGTTTTAAAAATAAAAAATAAGTAAAAGCATATGAAATAGAGGAAATGAGAAAAGTAAGATATTTTCATCATTATGATGAGACTCATCTTCACCTCCAGGTTTTTATCTTCCATTCCTCTACTTGCCTTTGTTGTGTCTGATTTAAGTGGCAAGCAACGCTTTTACATAATCTCAAAAGAATTCCTCCATCTGGATTTTCTTTTCTCCCTATAAAAGCTGGCCAAAGTGCTCCTGGTAAAAAACACGAGAGAAAGAAATGAATAAAAGAAGACGGCAGCCTTGCTTTCACTTAGAGGGCAATTCCAGCAAGAGAGAAGCTAAAGGTTGAATTTGAATTAAATGTAATAGCAATTGTACACACTATGCCCTGAAGGAGAAAGATAATGCATGATTTTGTTTATTCTGCTCTCCCCTCTCTAAATGAGTTTCAATGGAGATGGGGATCGCTGGATGTATCTTTCCCATATATTCTCTCTGCTATTCCTAAAAGCCTCTATACAGCTGTACTGAAACACACATACAGGATGACCTATTTATGAGACATGTACTACAAAGCAGAGCTGTCAAACCCTGGAGTTCTACCCTCTTTGTAATCTTTAACATTTAAACTTTAATATGTAGATACAGCATTAGCAACTGCTGCTGATTATTGCTGAATTGATTATCGAAAGGTCAAGAGCCACCTGTAAACACAAGAAATGTAAAAAAGACAAAAAAGACAAATGCAGTCTGGAACAGGCAGCAACAGTCTCTTTAAACAATATTCACAAGATTTAGTTAAGCATTTAAGTCATACAATTCTGTATATTGCTAAATTAAAAAATGAACGTAATCATAAAATGCTCTTACAAATGGCATTAACAATCAGAGCAGCCTGATTATAATTACAGATGTGGGAGTATCATTACAAATACTATTGCAATCCAAAAACCAAAATGTATGTATTTATTCAAATGACATATTTGTTATAAAACCATATTAAACTTCAATTATGTGCATAGTAATATCTTTGAATAAATATTTTAAATAAAATAAACTTGTATTAACAGATTGAGATAATTTAACTGAAAAAAGTATATAATGTACATGTACAGTTATGGTTTAATTGTATATTACCATTAATGTAGCTTTATTATAGCCTATATTAAATAATTACATTGTGGTGTATGAGACGCAGAACCCTACCACAGACCTAAACCTACCCAACCGAAGCGTCTCATATTGACGCTAGGGGGTGCTTTGTGCGTCGAATATTGACGCTTCCGAAAGCGTCAGTTACATGACGCCTAAACCTACCCATAACCGAAGCGTCACATATGGACGCTAAAGGGTGCTTTGAGCGTCAGATATTGAAGCATGGTTGAAAGTGACAAAAAGTGACGCCTTGGGTGTGAGAATGTGTTGCAATAATACATCTGATTATTTCTAATGAGTTCAACAATATTAAACTTTTCTAGAGTTTTACAACTGTCAGTAACTGTTGGAGGAGACTACAGTAGTGAGTGAGTATAGTATCATAAATAAACCCTAATTAGCACCGATGTAGTTAATTTATAACATGATGAAATATTACCCTACAAAAGCAGATGGCTTCGTCATTGTCAGTGACACCTGCGGTGTAGACAAATGCAACATTTAATACGTATGTTACATATTAATATGTACATTCCTGAAAGACTTGATAGGCTGGTTCAGGTGTGTTTAATAAGCGCTAAAGCATGAAGGAATGTATCCCACCTGCTTCAAGCAATGTGCTCAAAGATAATATTTGTTTTTTTTAATAAGTCATTGGATTAAGCATATCTTACGTAGTATTTCTTATGAATTTGTATTAGTATAACAGTGGAGAGATGACTGGAAATGATGGGGAGAAGAGGTGGGAACAGGATATGCTGCAAACCAGATTCAAACATAAGCACACTATACGTGCTAGAACAGATGGCCTAACCACCAGGCAAGCAGCTCGGACGTTGTTTTAGTAATACCGAGGACATGTTTGGACAGTATGTTCACCAGAAGTCCAGAAACTCTTAAGTCATTCTCGTGCTGTTAGCCTTGAGTCATATGACATCACCTCAGCTGCTCCAAATCTGCACCATAAGGATTCAGTTATTTTCTGACTCAACAGTTAAACACTACTCGTCACAACTAACCCCTCATCTTGGACAAACAAGAGTGTCAGTGAGTGTCACCATTCAAAAGGCCATTCAATCCAACATTACTGTTCAAGGAAACTACAGAAAATGTTAATGTTCTGATAAGGTTGCACAATTTTTGGGGAAAGATTATTGTTATTGTTCTGATAAAAAATACAATTGCAATTTAAAATGCTTTTTTTATTAAATTATGTTATTATTATTATTATTATACTAATACTAGCGTACTATTGTAATATTGAACATTTAAAGATTGTTTTATCAATTTGTTTTACATGTAGGCTACAACTGTAAAATTACAATATTTATTCTTAATATATTAAGACTACCAAGAAGGGATCTCTTAAAAGCTTCTATTTTGTTGACAAAAGCCAGTTTATAAGCACTTTATAAGTTTGGAAATAAGTTTGAACAGAGATTCTCTGAGACACTTAAAAGAACTGAACATGACCCACTCACGTGTAAATGAACAGTGCCAATCAAATCACCTCTGAAACACATAGGGCATATATATCTATACACAGAACTTGATTATTATTTACAAAATCTTCCGTTGTGTTCATCTGGAGTGGCATAAGTAAGTAAATTATAAGAGAATTTTCATTTTTGAGTAAAATATCCATTAAAAATATGGGGATATTTAGGAAAGGGGGGCTGTGCCCCAATACAAATAAAATGCTACAAAGCTCCCTTGGTTATTTTGACCAGGTTTCAATTTTTTTTTAAAACACCACGGCATCTAACAGAGATTTATATTTATCATAACAGTACTGGTGAAGCTGATTCCCGACTGAGAGGCGTTTTACTTTTTGGTTTTAGTTCAATGACCATCTGATGCAATATGCTAATTGTCAGCTTCCAAACATGACTCAGGTTTCTCTTTCAATATAGATGGGCATATTTACAACTATTTTGGGGTTCTCTAGTGCACATATGACATGTTAGCAGCCAAAGCCTGTTGAGGGATTGAATGAGATCAAGCTCCTCTTTGATCCTCACAGCAAAGTTACAATTGACACATCCACACGAGTATGTCAGAATATTCTCCAAAGCTTCATGATCAGGGTGAAGGATGAAGATGTATAGCTGAATTTTCACAGGGTGAAACACACTGCAGAAGACTAGGATAGATGTGTGTCATGTATGTGTGTGTGTGCGTGGAGAGGAATGGAACAGATGCATTTCCGTGTAGGTGGTGTTTGTGAGTAGGAAGGGGGTCTCTGAGGTAACACGCACTGTGGCACCTTTGATTGTGCTCCAGGTCTGCACAGATGGAACAGAGCCCCAGGAAGCAGTCACACTCCGAGATCAGTGTGAGGTGAACTGCAACAGTCACTGAGTGATCACTGTGGCTTGTCACAGTGACCAATCAGAAGACAAGGGTGACTAAGTTCCTGTTTTGGTCCACCTAGTAAAAATTGTCCGTAAGAATCGAATGTGTTTGTGTGTGTATTTATAATATAAATATGGCCATTTTTACTATACAAACACAACACCGTTCAAAAGAGTAGATAAAATGGTTTAATGTTTTTGAAATAATTTGCAAATGTTCATCAAGGCTGCATGTATTTGATAAAAAAAAAAAATTAAAAAAAGATAAAAACAGTAATATTGTAAAATAATATTACAATTACAATTTTTTTATTTTAATATATTTAAAATGTAATTTATTTCTGTATGTCAAAGCTGGATTTTCGGCAGCCATTAACCCATTCTACCCCAGCATCACATGATCCTTATGTCATTCTAATATGCTAATGTAGTGCTCATGATTTTTTTATTTTTTTATTATTAGCCATGTTGAAAACAGCTGTGTAGTTTAATATTTTCTTTGTGTGTAATGTTACATTTTTTCAGGGTTCTTCTTCAGGATTGATTTGAACTGCTTTTTATAACGATGTAAGTCTTTACTGTCACTTTTGATCAATTAAAATGCATCCTTGCTGAATAAAAAAGTTTAAATTTCTTTAAAAAGAATGACTGAATCCAAACTTTTGAATGGTAGGGTACATACTGAATACAATACATACAATTCTCCTCAGTTTGTTGCATTAGATCCATGCACTAACTATTTGATGATGCAAGTTATACATTTAATTTAGTTCCATTATATAACAACTCTCAATTTCTCAAATTCTCATTCATTGTTTTGGATGTGCACCGACGTCATTGTCAGCTGATCATTCTTTACAGTTCACACGTGTTTATTATTATTATTATATTACGTTATTAATGAAATATATATATATATATATATATATATATATATATATATATATATACATATATATACATATATACATATGACAAGTTATATCATTGTCATGATTACCCTGTCTCTGTTTTCATGGACTCTTTTTTTTTATATATATATATATTCTTGTTGTGCCTATGTTCAGTTCCTGTGTTTTTAGTTCCTGTTTCCCTTGTCTCCATTGTTGCCTTGTTAGTTTCCATAGATACCCTTGTTTGTTACCTTGTCAACTAATCACCTGTAACTGTCTATCATTAGTCCCTTGTCACCTAGTGTATTAAAGGTGCTCTAAGCATTGTCACGAGTTTTTTAGGCTGACATTTTTTTTGTCACACACAGCAAACATCTCCTCACTATCCGCTAGCTGCCTGTCCCCTGAACACACTGTAAAAAAACACGGTCTCTGTAGATAGCCCAGGCTCCACAAATGGCAACAAAAACAAACTGGGCCAACCTGCACCAAGAAACATATCAAACAGTGTTCCAGCCAATAACCAACAAGAATGATTTGGGAGTGGGGGTGGGTGGATTAGTGGCGTGCACATGAAGGGGGGTGTGGGAAGTGGAGGAGAGAGGAGCATGAAGAGGGAAGTTAGTTAGATGAGAGATGTCCTAGACAACGACAACGACTAACGTCAGAATTATATTCTCTTGAATTTTGATATGGCCGACACACGACCAAAGAGATGACGTTCCGATGAACAAATAGCAGAGAAGAGGGAAAAGGAGAAGGAACGCGCAAAGTCCCGAATTTACATCGGAAAAGTCTGTTTCAGGAAGCAGAAAGGAGGAGGAGGAGACGGGATGAAGAGGAGGGAGGGACGAGCTGTTTGACAATACTTCGAACGTCAACAAGAAGTGACATCACCCAACATCGCTTAGAGCACCTTTAAACCCTCAATCATCCTCTGTCCATAGTCTTGGGGTAACATTTTGTGCTGGTTTATCCCGTTATTGTATTTTGTTGACTAAATGTGATTTCAAGGTTTATCTGTGTCAAGCTTCTTGAATCTGAATTATATAGGAAATATAGTACTATAATGAAGTATATAATTGTCACGTACTGGCTTGTAGTCAGAATAGTCAAAATACACCAAAATAGACAAAATCTTGAAAGTCAAAATACACCAAACCTGATCTGACAGCTTTTTTTATTATTTTTATTATTATTATGGATGTTATTATTAGAAATTTCAATTACATATTGGCAAATTAACTTTTAACTATTGGCCAATAAACTACAAATGTTCCGTCTAAATGACATTTTGTCACCTTATCAGAAAATGGAAGATTATGGGAATTACCACCTCTTACCACCATATGAGTGGCATTACATATGGCATCCAATAACAAAGCATAATGATGCATTTGATTGTCAAAAATGTATTCACGATTACCAATGTACGTTGACGTATAAAAGTATAGAGCAGAGAGGATTTTTTATTGTATTTTCTCCTTCAGCATGCAAGGCAGAAAATATTCCATTTCTTCCTCAATACCTAATTAACAATCCATCTATGTGCCACAGAGACAAAAGGAAAGCAGTTTCTTGCCTGCAACAAATAGAAAACGACCTCTATATGGTTCCATTCAGAAACAAATGCTCCAATCACATTTATCAAGCTCCTTTTGCATTTACATATTTATATTGGCTGTGTTTGCTAGCGCTGGGATGCCATAACTCAATGTGTATGCGGTGAATTGTTTAATAACAGAGAAACACGGCCTTGCATATTGCAGGAGTGTGAGCGGGAATATCACAGCAAATCATATTTTACTTTCCGAAGAGAAAAAATGAGAATCAACATGATGAATCTGCCGAAATGATCATTCAACAGTGCAACCATGCCCTTTGAGCTGGCAGAAAATTGAGCTATGCTCGATGCGATGGATAATCTCAGAAAACCTAAGTATCCATGGTGTTCTGATAGCACACACCATATTTCTAACGGCCTAAAGAGAAACATGGAGAAACAGAGGCAATCTTATTTTGATTGCTTTTTTGCAGTTGATTGCGGCCAATTTATGGTACAGGCTAAATCTATTTTCACCTGTAATGTTTTTTGATCTTCTTCACGGTCAGGATTCAGAAAATCATCTGGGAATGGCTGGACATTTTACAATAAAGGTGCGTGATTCAACCTACCTTGCTATGCCTAATTTTTGGGATGACAAAGCCATCAGCAAATTGCATACAAAATTGCATGGAAGTTATCAAGCTTGACGGTGATTCACACAAGGAATTTCTTTGATTGGAAATAAAGTTAAATAAACCATAGTAACAGTTAGTAACAGTTAATTAAAAGTACATATGATTTTTTTCTTGTTTTTCTGCTTCTGTTGTTTGATGTCATCTGTTTAAGGTGGTGTATTTGGACACAAAGAAAAAAAAAAGATTATATTTTGCAGAATAATTCGAACAAACAACATTGGACACCACTGACTTTCATTGATACGAAAAAAAAACTAAAAAACACTGACCCTGAAAATCTTCTTTTGTTACTCTGACCATGTTAATACTAAATAAACATGTCAAAAATATTGTATTTCAAATGAAATGGCATCTGCAAAAGAATAACTTAACCCTTTAATGCCTACCGTATCTGATTCTAAACTTTCCAAAGCCTCCATAACATGATCAAAACTTTGCTGAAAGACCTGTTGTCATGTTAGGAAAAATCATGTTAAAAATCATCATTGTATTGCATTGTTTTGCCCCCCACAACAACACTACTGATCTTTGATCATAAAACTAATCATTCAAATATTATCTTAATGCATTTTAGTCTGCTATACTGTGCTATACTGTTATAAAGATTACATTGATTTACATTACAAGCTATCAGAATTTCATCTTATTTTTTGACTATCAGCAACTTCACCAAATTGCATATTTTTATGCATATATATATATATATATATATATATATATATATATATATATATATATATATATATATATATATATATATATATATATATTATGAGCTCTGTATTCTCCTATATACATTTCCTATATCTATGTAAAAAGTTTACATTTTCACAACAGAGTTATTATAATGATATGAATATGAGTATATGAAACTAAAACTAAAACCATATTTAACATTTTTGTTGCTTGAAATAAAATAAACGCTAACTGAAAAAAAGAAAACAAATTTTTAACTTTACTTACTGAAATAACTAAAACTAAAACTGAAATAATAAATAATAAAAAATATATAGATGTCAATTGTTCTTAGTTTAGTCTGTTTTGTTTTTGTTTTCAAGGACTTTTAGTTTGCTCATCTTTGTTTCCTGTTTCTTATGTTCCCCTTTGTAATTTGTCTCCATGGTTATTCATTATATGATTAATTAGCACACACCTGTTTGTATTAGGGTTCATTATCATAATCATAATTTTGAACACACACACACACACACACACACACACACACACACACACACACACACACACACACACACACACACACACACACACACACACACACACACACACACACACACACACACACACACATATATATATATATTAAGACAAAAACAACAAAATGACTAAAACCTTTAATACAATTAAAATGAAAACAGAAAATATAAAAATAAAAACAAATTAAAAACATGAATACAAAAACATAATAGTATCACAATGATACTAAAATAAGAGTTTGTCTTTGTATAATGTTCAGAAAAATATTATAGTACACTTTTGTATGTCACTGAACTTACATCATCTCCCACCTGTTGTATCCAGAGTTACAGCATGCAGTACATGCATAGAATCTGAAGTGCATACAACTCTTGACGTGGGACTTCCAGGAGATGTCAACCCACTTTAAGACAGCAGTGTTACAGACTTGACTACAAACAAACAAAAACCCCTAAGCACTCAGGCAGAAACACATACACACGCACATGCAGCAAAAGAAACAGCACAGGTGGCTTGTTATGATATATTAGACTCAAATTGACAAGTGTGTGAGAGACCTCTGTAACCCAGTCAGGAGTTACTTATACACACAAAGTGAACCGGGACAAGGGTGTACTGCACAGAAAATGCATAATTAAGCCTCTGTAGGGTTGTTTTCTCGTGTGTGGATGTTTAACAGGGTGTGCAGTCAGTCTGCTGTCATAATCTGAGTTTACATCAGGCAACATTTAGTTTATCTTCCTCTGAAGACCTGAAATCATTCAACAGTTTTGGGGGAGAATTGACCACTTGGGCATTTCTGGTAAACTGTTAGCTGTCATTCTGTACTTTTGCTGTGCATCAATGCAAAACCATCAATAGTTGACTTTTTAATGTTATATTTATATTTTAATGCAGTTATCACACTTACCAAATTTTCCAGTAAACCAGTTTTATTGATTGCAATAAAGACTTGAGGCTTATTGGAACGTTAGAATAAAAAACACTGTGTCTGTAATTGGACACGCACACTCAACAATTTTCCAGCACTTCAAATGTTATTTTTAATGTGATGACCAAAAACATTATTTGTTCATCCTTCTGAAATTGTCCCCATTTGTAAAACCGAACATTTTAAGATATAGGAAATCCAACATTTGATAGAAAACTTTTAAAACTATTTAAAAAATGTAAAAAATAGTTCATTTTCTTTATAAATAAAAACATAAACATGCGCATATATATATATATATATATATATATATATATATATATATATATATATATAATATATATATATATATATATATATATATATATATTACATGATACAGATGTTGTATTTTTTTTTACCAGTTTTAACATTTTATTTCCTCACATTTCGCTTTTGAATAAATATTAAACATTAGAACCGAACGTTTCAAGATGTAGGAAATCCAACACTTAATATAACTCACTTTTATTTTATTTTTTTTAAAAGACATTAAATGCAACTATAACCAGTATAATGGCATTTATTAGCTCATTTTAGCCATTTCCTGTAATTTATTAAACATTATAAAATCACGGTTTAAGAATAAATTCTGTCAAAGTGAAGTATGAAATACTCAAAGTCAACAACTTTTCTTGCGCATCAATTACACTGAAAGCGAGCACCGCGCTTCCCTTTATAATCACTGAAGCTGTCAGTCAGTGGCTTAAGTTTTCCAGCTGGCTTAAGAACGTTCCTTGCATATGGCCTATTACAAAAGAGTTGACAATGCGTCCCAAATGGAAAAAATGGTCCCCACACAGAACATCTGTGGCTCTTCAAATATTATTTATTAATTTCCTAAATTAAACTGCCAAAAACACCCCGCATTTTTTTTCCTTTGGAAATTAGGCCCCTATTCAGTGCTAAAAATACTCTTTTCAGTGAATCTTTTGATTCAGTTCATACAACTGGTTAATTGACATGATCGCTTTATCCACTAAACAGGCTTTCATTCACATACATACAAACGTTCATCAACACACACATCAGATATAGTAAATGGAAGCTCAACCACGCTTGCTTGACATGCAGTACCAATGAGGTTCATCCTTGTGTGTTACGCAGCATTTGAGCGTCCGCAAGAACCAATGAGGTTTGTACTTTGAGCTTCTGTTTATGTCCGCTGATCAATGTTTATATGTGAATAAAAGTCTAAATTCAATGTGTTCATCATTTACAGCATTCAAGTCTCTTTAGAAAATGTCGACTAAACTGCTCAATTCATGTGGATTAGTTTACAATCTCTTTATGTACTTTTTGAAGCAACAAAGAGGTAGTTGCGTGGGCTGTCAATGGAGGGACAGTTATCTCTCAGATTTTATTTAAAATATTTTCATTTGTGTTTCGAAGATGAACAAAAGTCTTGGATCAACATGAGGGTGAGTAATTGATGCTTTTTTTCTTCTTCTTTTTTTCCCTTTTTTATGAACTAGTATCCTTTAAATAAATGTTATTTTCATTTAAATTTGCATTTTATCTTCTGCTCCATCCATTTTATATGTGTAAAAACTGTTTATTTACTCCCCGATAGTGAGGAGATGTTTAACTGATATGAGCTATGTGGCCTCATACGCATTGCCATGTTCTGCTGCTTATTTATTTTTAAATGTATCATTTATTTTTCTAGAACTGCTCTATCCTTCTTTATACTGATAAAAATCACCAATAAATCTCCTGAATAAGATGGTTGTAAAACATATGCATGCTATTTGCTATTGATATAGTTGGTTTGCATATCTGACCGTGTTAACAATAATGAGGATGTTCTTTTTCTATCCTGACTACCTTGCTCAGGAATTTCATTGTTCACATTGTCTGGCTGAGAGGGTGTATTTTCTTGCACACAATGTTTCTTTTTCCATAATGCCAACAGCGAGACAGACATGGAGAGAGAGAGAATGAGACAGAAAAACACCACTTGGTATTTCAATTACAGCATAACTACCGTTTAGACAAAAAAAGTGGTGTTAAAATAGTTTTTGTTTAAACCAAACAATAGAATTTTCCCCAGAATAAACTTGCTTCAATGAAAATTGAACTGTTTTTTTGAGAGTTATGGTGTGGCAATAATATCAATTTCAGTACACTTCATTAAGGGTTGTTTTTGTTCTTGTTCTCACTTTATATGGTAAATCCAAGCCTATGAATAAGATTTAGGTCTTTTTATATAATCCATATGATGTGTCAGGAAATAGTCTTTGTACTAAAATAGTAATGTAGCAAAAAAAAAAAAAAAAAACTTGGATCATTTACACATACAGGTGCTGGTCATAAAATTTGAATATCATCAAAAAGTTTATTTATTTCAAGAATTCAACTTAACAGGTGAAACTAATATATTATATAGACTCATTACATGCAAAGTGAGATATTGCAAGCCTTTATTTGTTATAATTTTGATGATTATGGCTTAAAGCTTATGAAACCCACAAAATCAAAATCCCAGAAAATTTGAATATTACATGAAATCACACAGTAATTGCACAGTAATGCCATGGTCATTGAACCAGGTTTTGGTTCTTTTGGCAATGTGGGCAGGTGCAAATCCTGCTGGAAAATGAAGGAAGCATGAAGTGCTCTGAAAATGTTTCATAAGCTGTAAGCCATAATCATCAAAATTATAACAAATAAAGGCTTGAAATATTTCACTTTGCATGTAATGAGGCTATACAATATATTAGTTTCACCTGTTAAGTTGAATTCTTGAAATAAATCAACTTTTTGATGATATTCTAATTTTATGACCAGTACCTGTGTATCATATTTCTGGATCATATTTACAAATACATAGACACAATTTTGGGGTCAGAAATGATTACTTTTCCACCAAAGGAATAAATAATTGAAATATATATATATATTAATGCTTTTGCTTTCTCTCACAAAAGTTTGGCGTTACCCCAAGAAACTTTGACTTCATTCGCAAAGAATTCAAGTTTTGAGAGTGAATGCAAAGTTTCTTGAGAGAACTTCTTATTTTTTTTCTTTATTTTTTTACTGTACTGAAAGGCCTAGGTATATAATAGGTACAGCCTGATGTCTACTTCTAATTTAACGATTAAACTAATCAAGATCAAAATAAAAATATAAACGTGTATATATATTACATGCTACAAATTATTATTATTGTTTACCAGTTTTTAAGTTTTATTACATTTGTGTTCCTAAATTGATTGTATCGCAATCTTACAAAAAAATTTTTTAACAACACCAACTGATAATTGGATCCAGATCAAAACAAAGATTGGATTCTGTGATCTAATTCTTTCCGAACAACCCATTTTGAAGATTTGATCCAAATGGAGAGCCAAAATCCGATCAGATAACTTTTGAACAACTGGGCCCAGGTCTTCAATAGCATCACCCTCCATGGAAGTGACATTATTTCAATTATTCTGTGTTGTTGAATTTGTTGATTTGTCTTGCTTTAAAGTATTCCATCCTGGAATATTTGGCCTCATGATAGATCTATTCTTAAAATCTCTGGAGAATTTAAACCTTTCTTAGGTGCTCTGCTATTATTCTGAAACATGCTAAAACAGCAACCGAAGCTAATTGGCACCCACCAGACATTGTTCCTTCTGCAACGTATTATCATGCGCACACAAAGACTTCAGATGTTCTAAAGGATCCTTTGTTAGTCAGTGCTGTTAATAGGTAATGCTGGTATGGGTTATCATGGTACTTCAATTAGGTTTCTATATATGATTGCATCTGTGCGAGTCTGACTCCAAAGTGTTGATTATATCTCTCTATCACAGGAGGACTGCAAAGCTCTTGAAGCTGATGATAATTGGAAATGACTTTGTGATGGATTACAAAAGAGCATCAGTCATAAAACTGTGTGCTGAATTCAGCCAGATATGCGTACATTAAATTATTTGAGCGATTAATGTCACTTTCAGCAATAATGGGTCACGGGTCTGTGCTTGTTTTCACATCTTAATAGGCGTTATAGGATTTTATCTGCCCTTCCTTTAATGGAAATGGACACCAAGAACTTTTCTTTTAGCAGTTTTAAATGTCTAGCAGGTCTCTGGGCACATTCAACGTCCACTAAAGTAATTTGATGAACTGATGTATGCTGACCTGTTTGGTGCAACTAAATTAAGGTTTGTGGGCTGATTAGCATTTAAATTAATTGGCACTACATCAATATTCAAAGCAAGAAGAGCTCTACTAGACCACCTCTCTCAAACTCTCATAAGCCACTGAGCTGACAGAAACCTCTCAGCTGAGGATTACATACGCCTGCCAGCTGTGCTTGAAGCTATGAGATCTCCTCCATCTCCCACACGGTCTCCACAGAGAGCAAAAAGACAGATGATCGCTATATTCTTTTATTATGGACTTCTCATCTAGTGACGTATGAAGGATCAAAAGTCTATTGCTTTATTCAAAAACATGATCTCTCTGCTTTAAAAAAAAAAGAAGAATTATGTTGTTTTAACAGAAAATAATAATAATAATAATGAAAACAGCAGCTGTGGTTGCTGGAATTTAGAATTACTACTTTAGGTTACTAAGGAGAAACATAATTATTAAAATGAAAAAACATATTTTTTTCCCCCAGTAGGCAGGTGTTCACACAGAACGTGTTCTTGTATCTGTGCTGTTTTTAACTCTTTCGTTGCAAGCGGTTTTTATATATTTTTTATTTTTATTTTTTTTTTTAAGTTGGCAGCCACTGCCAGCATTTTCATTTTCACAAAAATGTCATGGCCCCCAGAATATTTTGTTGTATGAATATCTGAACTTGCAATATATCAAAAGAACAAAAAGCCTACATTTTATTCTAGCCTAAGGCATTATCTTTTTTAACAACACTTGAATGTGGTTAAGTAAAAAAAAAAGAAAAGAAAAAAGCAACATTTTGTGCAAAAACTGAGAAAAAAGTATTATAATTTTTTTTTTGTCTGGATTGGATTCGATGATTAAAAAATTGATGGAGTAGATCGAGTCCATCAACACTCCCAAAGCTTCACAGTCCTGGGTCAACATTTCATTTAGTAACGTTAGGCAGTTTTGATTTATATGCTGTTTAATGTTGATGATTATGTTATTTTCATAATGCATCTTCTTACATATGCTATCGCTTGTTTCAGCTTCTTCTTCACAGGTCTTTAGATCAGGAGATTCAGAAGTCTTGAATCTAGTGTGGACATACAAATTATTTCTCGCTGGAATCTTATGGCATGGCGTCTGGTTACACGGTGTAATAGTGCCCCCTACCATATAACAGTGAAGACACGGAAAGCCGGATATTTCTATCAATGGCGGGGAAGCGTTGTCTCATTAATGACGTAAATTTCCGTCAGTGGCGGGGGAAAAGTTAGGCTAAATTGTACTTTAGTGGAGATTTTCTTTGTTAACTTGAGCTAGAAGGGCATATTGACAACTGTGACTCAACTAGCTGTTTGTTCAGCGTGTCACACCATTTTTAAAACTCAAGGTTGTGTCAGGTGGTTGAACTTGAAAATGTCTTGAGACTCCAAGACACCATTCTGTTATGCAAAAATGAGTGAACCTCGAGTTACTGATTTGAAATGCCCTACAAAGGCAGAAACGTTGCACATTTTGTAATCACTTTGTGATTACAATGTGTTTGAGATTAACATGTTGCTAAGCTAACAACACTATACATTTATACATCTAAGTAATGTATAGCACACAGAACTTTGATGATAAACACACTTCATTTGATAAGAAATAAACTTCATGACCATTAAAAAATTGCATTCTGTATAGTATGAATGTAATGAGCGTGACTTAAAACTGGACATTTGTCATTGTCGTGTGACTATGGCATCAGTAGTGTTGCTTCACTGCCATTCACAACTCCTTTCTTAGGCCTCATGGGATAGAAAGTGTCCATTGGAGGCACTCTTCAGAATCTCAGCAGAAATAGTAATTTTTTAGCCTACTACTGAATACTATGAATTCTGACTCATTTCACGCTCTGTTTTTCGCCTACTATATAAGAAAGTAGGCATTATTGGATGGAGAGTAAATAATATATATAGCATACAGAGTTTGGTTAAATATTATTTTTTTTCTATTATTAATGAGATCCAAATGATTTCAATAGAGATTAGTGTTGCTAGCTAATATGTTCTATTTAGTCTAAATGCATACACACAGTGGTGTAGTCTAGTTTTTTGTAGTGAGTATACTGTAATCCCCCCCCCCCCTCCTCCCCACACACCCACCCCGCCTCATACTCGCCCGTCCCAGAGTGTCACCCCATAAGCACCACCACACTCACTAATGCATACAGTATGCATCGACATGTAATTGAGAGCATTATGAAATACTAAGTGTTATCAACATGTCAATTTATTATAAGAAACACAACTCAGCCAGTTAAGAGCTACATTTAGCCTTAGATGTTACATGAATATGGTCCCTGAACCACAGGTTTTATCAGCTGACAATTAAAAAAAAAAAAAAAAAAAAAAAAAAAAAAAAAAAAAACATTATACAAATACAAATTTGCTTTTAGAAATGGTGTTTTTGAAAAAAAAAATGGTGTTATTGTTTTGGCAAGTTTACTTTTGAAAACTTTGTGTGATATTCCCTTAAAATAACGTTTTAATAGATTGTATTATTATTATTTTAAAATACATTTTACTGTGCAATTTCTTTCTAATTTCTTTGAGTTGGACCGAACTTTTATTTTGGTGGGTTGTACACATTTGAGTTTCTGTGTGTTTTAATAAACTATTATTATTATTATTATTATTATTATTATTATTTATTATTATTATTATTAGGCCTACTTGAAGTATACTCTACTGTGCAATAGTAATATATTTCTGTTATAATTTCTTCAAGTTATACCGAACTTTTATTTTGACAGGTTGTCGTAAAGACATTACAGTCTCTTACGTGTGTATATGAAACGAATGAATGACGATAGTTTTATTTAATGAAATGGTGAAATTTTCGTGAAGTGACTTTCATAGCAGCTCTGCGATGAAGTGCACATGTAGCCTACATCATGTCTCAATACAGTGAAACGCTGAAAACACCACGAGCGTGAGTCACGCGTGCTTCAGTGTGTGTGTGTGTGTGTGTGTGTGTGTGGAGCACACATTGAGCGCTCATTCCCAGAGACGCGTAGAACAATTGCAGTCTCTTTTAACTTTAATATTCACAGACACTAGTCCATATCGAGATTTGATTCATTGTACAGCCCTACTTTTGATTTATTAATTCAAAAATAGCCAAATTCCGTGACTGGATTCCGCGATTCGATCCGTGTCGCTTCGCAAACACAGACGGGGTGAATTGATGAATGAAAGTGTGAAAGTTCTGACACAAAACGAAGTTGTTACGTATCCTCACGCTTTTTTTAAGTGGGTATACGGAAATCCTTGGCCTTTTCTAGTGGGTATACGGCGTATACCTGCGTATCACGTAGACTACACCACTGCATACACACAACTATTGGGTAAAGTAGTCATTTTTTATAATTTAGTGATTTTAGTCAATATATTTTAACACTGCATAAAATGTGAATATATTTACAGTATCTTCAGCATTCATGACACCACAGCTGTGTCCATAATCACATACTGTCTGAGTATGCACTACATTTGATGAGAAAACAAACTTTGCGGCCATTAAGGTGTGTTTTAAATAGCATAAATGTGTGCAGTATGAATGAAATCCAGATGTTCTACATCCCCCATGATGTCAGTCTTGTGACTTACAGCGACAGTTGTGTCACTTCACTGCAATGTTTTCACCTATGGCATATTTGGAGGAAAGGCAGCTTTTTCATTGAGCTCACTGCAATAGATTATAGGATTGTCTAGTCTGTGAAGGAATACGATACATGCAATTCTACAATGACATATTGCCAAAATTATGTCTCCTAGAAAGCCTTATATTTTAGCTGCCTACATTTAGGAACAGCCTTTTTGTTGGGAGCACACCTGTAACCTCTTAAAATTATGTCTTAGGCAGCTTATGTAAAAACCCAAAGTCTCTCTTGATTGATACCTCCCTTATATAGTGTTTTGACCTTCTGACATAAAATTACGCCATCATGTACTCAGCTTGTCAGTAAATTACAGCCCTAATAGACTACAGTAGGTGTAGAGAGAGAGCTGATTGCATATGTGTGTGTGTGTGTGTGTGTGTGTGTGTGTGTGTGTGTGTGTGTGTGTGTGTGTGTGTGTGTGTCTCTGTGCTAGTTTTCATGGTATGCTGATAGAAAACCTCATTGGAATATTAAATAACCTTTGATTTAAATTGATTAATCAAAGGTGACCCACAGACAGCAAAGTCCTGCTAGAATCCAAAATGATCTTCGCATCAAACACAACCCTAATATTTTTTATTTTTTTAAAAAAAAATTTGCAGCATTATGTAAAACATTCTGTGTGCTATTTTGTGTTAAAAGAAAAGGGACAGGGAAGTTGGAAGGAATATAAATTGTTTTATACAAATTAATTGGCCAGCATTCTATTTTTTTCTTGTCTCTCTCCAAGCCTCTATTTTTATTAAAGGCACTGTTTCACCCAGTTAATCTTGCCACAGAACCGAAGGAAACCTATGGTGATATGTGGAACGCTTTAAACGGCTTTGCCACGCCTGAACGCTTGATCTATTTTGCATAATTGGGCCTCTGAAAAGACTGTAAGGTTTGTGGCTCTGAACGCAAGGGCTTGGCCAAGGGAAATGATGCCTGAGGTACTGTAATGTACTTCATCATCAAAAACACATTACACTGTTATTTTGTCTCATATTTGAAATATGAGAATCCAATCATAAAAACTGCTCTGTCAGGCAGTAACTTCCTTCAATAATAAACTAGTACAGGGAATATAATTTTACTTTTCTTTAAATCCCCACAGATGCATTGGATAAAGTCATATACTTCTGCTGAATAATGCAACACCTATTTTGGGAAGGTGCTAAAAAAAATCAAAGTCAAATTTTTTTTGTTACCTATTTATCGTAAATTCTTACTATTTATAGTCATATGATGTTGTATTTACCCTGTCCCCATGAAGAAACTGGCCATACTGCAAAGATTTGAGATGGACAAACACATTTATTTATGGATATATATTCCATAAGTTATTGTTACACACTGACAAGAATGCAATAGGATACAGTTTGAGGGTGTAAAAAGGGCAGACTTCCCAAAACACAGTGGTCTTTTTTTTTTAACCATACTAGAGTAAAAACCATACAGAGACGGAAAAGATGTTTGGGGTCTGTAAAAGTCTTTTACAGAAGACAACTGTTTTCTATTTGTATATAAATATAATTTGACGAAGCTGAATTTTCAGCAGCCATTACTCTAGGTTTCAGTGTCACATGATCTTTCAGACATCATTGTGATATGCTGATTTTATGCTCAATAAAGATTTCTTATTATTATCAATGTTGAACACAGTTGTGCTGTTTAATTGTTTAAAATTTTTTAAACTGTGATACATTTTAAATTATTTGATGAAAGCTCAGAAGAACAGTATTTATTTGAAGTAGAAATCTTTTGTAAGATTATAAATGTCTTTGTCACTGCATTTAATTTACATTCTTCATGAATAAAAGCATTAAAAAAATAGTTAAAAACTTTTGAAAAGTGAAGCATGTAATTTAACCTTAAAATATACTGTAAAATGTATGTATGAAATAAAAAGTATTACCGGTAATTACCATAATATAAGTAGTAACTACCATAATAAATTACAGTAAAAAAAATAATAAAAAATTAAATAAAAAATTAAATATATATGCAGTTATATTTAATAAAAAAATTAATGTAGTTTTACATTATTTTAAAATTATTATTATTTTGTCAAAATATGAATGACCATTTACTGTGGAAAAATACAAGTACATTATTATGGTGATTATCATAAGATACCAACCGAATTTTGCTACTGAAAGTTAACATTATATCACCTAATAAAACACAATAACAAGTTGCGAAATGCAATTCCATAATACCTTAAAACATTGTGATAAGAGTCTAGTATTACTGGGGACAAAAAACAAACCTCCCATAACAGGAATTCTTCTTGTTTTCTGTACATATTACCACATACCTCCATGCAATGAAAACAAAAACTTTTACGTTCTCTTACGAGAGGTCTCTCGTACTGCGTAAGATATCTTACGCTAGGGGAAAATCCTTTTCCGCGAGATATTGAAGCCAAAAATTATCCTTAATTTTGTAATAATGCAAAACGCGTCGCAGCAGCAATGCAGACATAGGCGAGACAGCTCGCGCGCCTATTGGCTGCTCTGCGGCAACTGCAGCAGCCTATCGAGCGAGGCCTGGCGTGACGTCAGACCCAATCAGGGCACTTCGCGCCCGCTGCGTCACGTCCCGCCGAAATGGGCGTGGTCTAGGCCTATAAATATCGCTCGCAGGCAGCTATTATCTGATTTTTCATCCTTCAAGCGAAGCACACGCATCGCTGGAGCTGGATTAGAAGCCGCGCCGTCGAGAGAGAGCACCTTCAGCGGGACGAGTCACTGAAGTCGCTGGCCGCGCCGCCTTCCTGCCTTCCTGCTGCGCTTTCCGGCGCTTATATCCTTCTCTTTATTGCACTGTATTTCTGTGTGTGTGTGTCGCCGCCGCGACACACATTTCTAAAAGAGCTAGCGTCTTTTTAAAGATGCCTTCCTGCGGCTCGTGCAGAGCCACACTCAGCGACGGGGACCGCCACGTGATCTGCGTTTCCTGCCTGGGTGAGGAACATGCAGCTCTCGCGCTCGCTGACGGCGGATGCCCTCACTGCGAGCTGATGGCAATGGCGACTCTGAGGACTCGCCTAGCCGTCTTCACCGAGACTGCTCCCCCGCCCGCCGCGGCGTCGCGCCGTAAAAAGCGCCGTGCCCAGCGGGCCCCGGAACCCTCCCTCAGCCGCCAAAGCTCGCCGGTTCGCCCGCTTGCTTCCCCGGCTTCTTCTGTTTCGCTTCCTGACGGACAGTGGCCGCCGTCTGCCGCCGCTTCCGTTGATATCGCGGATGAGGAAGCCCTGCTGGGAGAGGATGATTCCTGCTCTATCCTGGCGTCAGGCAGTGAGGATTGGGCGGGCTCTGAGGACCCCGCGCCCCCTGCCCGCACTTCGTCAGGCAAGAGAGCTTCCATCGAGACGGAACTCATGCGAGTACTCGCACAGGCCGCGGCGAGCCTCGGCCTCGAGTGGTCTTCGCCTGAGCAGCCCGCTCACAACCGGCTGGATGGATTTTTCCTGCCTGGGGAGCGCGCTTCACCTGTGTCCAGACCGGCGCCTTTTCTTCCTGAGTTACACGAAGAAGTCGCCAAGTCCTGGAGCGCCCCCTATTCTGCTAGAGTGCGTCCTGCTGTTTCTTTGGCATTCTCCGCCGTTGACGATGCCAAGAACAAAGGATACCTCTCGCTGCCGCCGGTTGAAGAGGCGATAGCGGCCCACTTATGCCCGCCCTCCGCTGGACGGCGCGCTAAGCCGGCCCTACCCTCTAAAGCTTGCCGCACGACGTCGAGCTTGCTCCACCGCGCTTTCTCCGCCGCCGGGCAAGCTGCGTCAGCGTTGCACACCATGGCAACGCTCCAGATCTTCCAGGCCGATCTCCTCCGTTAGCTGGATGAGGAAGGACCTGACGCGATCTGCGTGCCGGACTTAAGGAGTGCCACGGACCTCGCTCTTCGTGCTACTAAGTCCGCAGCGCAAGCCATTGGACGGACTATGGCTTCTCTCACCGTGTCTGAGAGACATCTATGGCTGACGCTCTCGGAAATGGCCGAGTCTGAGCGCACCGCGTTCCTCGACGCCCCGCTTTCCGCCACAGGCCTCTTCGGATCCTCCGTCAAAGATTTCGCGGAGAGATTCGCAGAGGTACAGAAAGCGTCTCAGGCTATGAAGCACTTCCTCCCGAAGCGCTCCAGCTCTGCAGCAGGCCGTGCGAAACCGTCTGCTCAGAGCTCACAGCCACAGCCACCGTCCACTGCCTCCACTTCACAGCGCCGCCAGGCCAGAAGCGCGAGACCGCGCTCCCGCTCATCCGGTCGCCGCCCCGCAGGACGCGGCTCGCGACCTAGGATTACGGTGAAGCCCGAGGCCCCGAAGTCGTCCTAGCACAGCTAGGAAAACGACGGTGTTCCAGTCCCGCTGCGGCCGGACTCACACCAAAGCTATTCGCTCGTCCAGTTCCAGAAAATGTGACTGTTCCAGTGTTTTCTGCAGCCAACAAGTCGGTTCTGTCACCCGCTTGCCTGCACACAAATGCCGTTTTCACGGCTACCCAGATAAATCCCCAAAAGAGCGTATTTTCTGGTGTCCCGGCCACGGCTGATGGTGTTTCGTGTGTAGTAAGAATGCCCACTGCCCAGTGCCCATCCCTACACATAAGCACAGCCTGTCACACAGGGCTCGCGCACATAAAACCGACTCAGGTCGGTTGCGCTTCAAACATGGTGAATGTGCCCACTACCCAGTGCCCACTAACACCACGTTATGCATGTCTCACGGTTTCTGTAAAAACGAAACCAACGTGCACTCGCTTCACGCAAGCGAACGATGCTTTCGGTGTGATAAATGTGCCCGCTGTCCCGCGCCCACATCCACACATAGACATGACAGTTCCCACGGGAACCGCCCAGCCCTCCCCCTCGCGGTTAACCACCGTAGAGGAGTCGAGCGCTGGCAATCTGCCCGCTGTCATCAGCGCGCCCCATGCCTCAAATGTCACGAGCGACACGCTTGTGTTACAGCACACAGAAGCTTCTCCATCGCTGAGCGAGCGGAGCGCGCTTCGTATTCGACCCCTAGCTATCCATGCAGACGCATGGGCAAAGCTACCCGGGGTTTCGAAGTGGGTGCTGAACATTATAAAAAGAGGCTATTCGCTGCAGTTTCGCCGACGCCCTCGCCGCTATGTGGCGCGCGTCGAGACCACGGTAAAAACAGAAGTAGCACATCTACTTCGAGCCGAAGTGACGAAACTATTGAGAAAAGGGGCCATAGAACCTCTCTCTCAAGATCAGAGCGAGGGAGGGCTATACAGCAGATACTTCCTGGTACCAAAAAAGACGGGGGTCTCAGACCCATACTAGATCTAAGGCAACTGAACAAAGTGCTTGTGAAGCGACAGTTCAGGATGCTCACGACCAGGCAAATCCTTGTGCAGATTCGCCAAGGAGATTGGTTTGTGTCAATAGATCTGAAAGACGCGTATTTTCAAATACAGATAGCGTCCCGTCACAGGCGATTTTTGAGATTCGCCTTCGAGGGCCAGGCATATCAGTACACAGTCCTGCCGTTCGGTTTGTCCCTAGCACCCCGTACATTTACGAAGTGCATGGACGCGGCGCTCGCACCCCTCAGAATGAGAGGCATGCGAGTGCTGAATTATTTGGACGATTGGCTGATTCTAGCGCAATCTCGCGCAGTGCTCATAGAACACACGACCATTTTACTCAATCACCTCGAGGATTTGGGTCTGAGTGTCAATTGGGCGAATAGCTCCCTGTCACCCAGTCAGAAAATATCTTTCCTGGGCACAGAACTGGACTCACTATCCATGATAGCGCGACTATCACAACAGCGCGCGGTAGACATTCGACGCACAGCGAACTCTTTTCGCTGCGGCGCGTCTGTCCCGCTCAAAAGATTTCAGAAGATGCTAGGTCTCATGGCCTCAGCATCGTCAGTACTCCAGCTGGGTCTGCTCCGCATGCGCCCGCTGCAGTTTTGGCTGAAAGCGCGAGTCCCACGCAAAGCGTGGGCACCCGGTTTGCTTCGCCTCAGGGTCAATCAGAAATGCGTTACAGCTCTGAAACCCTGGAAAGCGAACGACTGGTACCAATCAGGTGTAAGCCTGGGGACTTCCTCGAGGGTGAAAGTGGTGTCCACGGACGCGTCCACCTCGGGATGGGGAGCGCTGCTCGAGGGCAGACCGTTCTTCGGCCAGTGGTCAGAACGGGAGAAGCTCCTGCACATAAACTGCCTCGAAATGCTGGCAGTAGAAAACGCGCTGACGCGCTTTTGTCCCCAAATAAAAGGTCACCACGTCTTGGTCCGTTCGGACAACATGTCTGTGGTATCCTACATAAATCGCCAGGGCGGCATCAGATCCGAGAAACTGTACAGGCTGGCAGAACGCCTCCTGGTATGGGCTCAGTGCAACCTGCGCTCGCTCAGAGCAGCGCACGTGCTCTGATCAGTTCAGGCCGTACCCCGCCCTGTCTGTATGATGAAATTTGCGTCCCTTCGACGCTACTTTATGTGGAAAAGTGAGGCTGCACCCCTCCTTCTTCCCGGACTCTCTGTGAGTTCACTGAGTGATTGTGCACTATATGTACCCCGGGCTTTCGCCCTTGGGTCTTTGGTGTCAGATCTCAGCATGCACGGCGTTTTACATTGGGTCCCCTAGCGTAAGATATCTTACGCAGTACGAGAGACCTCTCGTAAGAGAACGTACTCGGTTACTAACGTAACCTCGGTTCTCTCTAGAAGAGGGAACGAGTACTGCGTATCTTGCCGTGCATGCACACGCTCTGGTTGCTTCGATGATGAAAAACCAGATAATAGCTGCCTGCGAGCGATATTTATAGGCCTAGACCACGCCCATTTCGGCGGGACGTGACGCAGCGGGCGCGAAGTGCCCTGATTGGGTCTGACGTCACGCCAGGCCTCGCTCGATAGGCTGCTGCAGTTGCCGCAGAGCAGCCAATAGGCGCGCGAGCTGTCTCGCCTATGTCTGCATTGCTGCTGCAACGCGTTTTGCATTATTACAAAATTAAGGATAATTTTTGGCTTCAATATCTCGCGGAAAAGGATTTTCCCCTAGCGTAAGATATCTTACGCAGTACTCGTTCCCTCTTCTAGAGAGAACCGAGGTTACGTTAGTAACCGAGTACGTTCACAGCACATTCAGAGATTATCTAAAATACCCATAATCTATTTCTGTTCTAGCAAAAGGAAATTGTATTGTATTCCTAATGTGTTATATCGCTCTTGGGTTCTCATTTTCTGTGCCCCCACCCCCACCAACTCTATCTTGCCATATCTTTTTCCCTTTCAATTTTAAATAATCACTGTGATGTGGATAGCTCTGTAGGAACTCTGGGTAAGTTCAACTGTTGAGGACGGCAATTTAATCAGTCTGGGCTCACTGTGTTCTGGAGGAAAAAAAGTAAAGTGTCTGTCTGTAACTGGAAGAGATCGAGTCACCTTTGACTGAATATGTGCTTTAAACAACCACCTTAGATGGCTTTTTCAAAGAGAGAAAGGGCGAGCAAGAGATGGTGAAAAGATTATTATCTAAGCGCCCAATAAGGAGCATTTTGTACACTGGCCTCACAAGATTCACCTTTTCATTGAAAGATTAAATCGATGTGGTTGAGGATGTCTGCAGAGGAAGAATGGGACTCAGTGAGTGAGATTTCTTCATGTTTAAAACATAGTACTTTCCCCGTCTATAATTAGATGGAAATTCGTACATACCTTTTAACCTCTTCCGCTCTACTTGCCCGTGGGCGGGGCCTAGAGCTACTTCATTATATTTACACGTATAATTTTTTTAAGGTTTCTGGAGATACTATCACACCATATATGGTATCATTTTAAATCTAAAAATATCATCTTTACACAGAATATAATGACATTTGTGTGTATGGAACACAAAGAATTAATATAAAGCTTAAAAATACAATTGTCACAAAATCGCTCCTCCCCCAAATAGTGATGCAGAAATATAAATATGAATATGTATTTCTTACTTATTTCAATAAAAAGAAAAGTCGTATATCAAAAGAAAGCTCTCATTCTCAGGAATGTCACTGTGTAGTTTGTTTTATTGTTTTAACATTATAGTTCAAATTATCTTCAAAAGAATCGAGCAGTGAAATTTGATTACGTCTCATTTCTACTTCGATTACAGGTGCTCTTAGCTAAAATTAGACACACACGTTATATCATCTTTTACCTTAGGCTGTTTTCTTTCGAATGAACCCATTTGTACTTTTCTGTGAGCTCTTCTTGGTAAATAATCCACTGTTATGTCGCGGATGTCCAGAACACAAAACAAGCTCGAACGGAGAAACGCGCGATCTACACATCATCATAAAAACATGAAAACGTCCTCTAATCATGACGATGATATACATATCAGGCACGTGTTCAAAGCTGAGGATGTCAGCTTTCCAATCACATGTCAATCATGCATCTAGTCCAGTCAGATGCTGAAACAGCCAATTAATCAGTGGAGCAGGTGGGCGAGATCATGACGTTGTTGGTGAGAGGCGTGTCATGGTTATTGACAAGTGATTGGCAGTGACAGAGGCGAGTGAGGGGAGACTTGCAAGTATATCTGTATTTTGTGAGCGTTTTAGATTTAAAAATGGCATCTGGAGAGGGAAAAGCAGCTAAAAAGGTGTTATCTTATGTTGAAGTGATATTAGAAGAGCTTGAACAAGAAAGTGACGATGCATCGTGCAGCGACTAATGACTCTGAAGTGGAGGCCGCTGCATTTCGTGAGGGAGAGGACCCTGCGTTTGACGGGTAAGTTAATTTATTACTGCATTTACAATGCTGATAAGTATTTTTGAATTTTTATTTTGAGATTGAAAAGTACAGCAATTGAGCCAACTTGATTTAATTTGATTTGAAATGTGATTTAGCATTTATGTTTTATTAGCAAACATGAGTTGCGTATTCAGTATATATATAACCATGCAAACAAATAAAAACGATTTACTTTGTGTTACAGCTGAGACACATCCGAGAGATGGGCCTGAGACCCCCACACCCACCCTCATATTTATATTTATGTTTTCAGTTTGTACAAGTGGTCTGTTTTAATAGACCATATAAAATTTACAAGACTGTTTTGTAAGTTATTAGTGTCTCCTGAAAGGAAAATCTAACTTTTGTCAAAACTTTTTTTGCATTTGAGTATTTGAAAATTCCAAAGGACACATATGGGTGCTAAAAATGACACTTTGCCTCCCTTCGGTTAAATTTGAATGTGATAGAGAAAAAATCTTCAGGTCCCCAGAGCTAACAGAACCTGAATCACAGACTTTCAAAGAGAGGATTCTGGTAAATAAAATAAATGACTAATAAATTATTTATCACGATAAATAAAAATGGCCTATTTTTTATGTTTATAGTAATATTTTAAACACATACAATGCTATTTATGAAGTTTTGCAATCTGAATTAGTACATTTTTCAGGCGGAATTCCAAAATATGCCTTAGAGTGGAAGAGGCATATGAGGAGCTGGTGGAGGTGATCACTCGTGCCGTGGCTAAGGAGTGGCCGGCCGAGAAAAGGGGCGCTCGTCCTAAAAGAAAACTCGACGAGCGCTTCCTGTCATCAAATGTGTCACCTCCATCACGGGCCTTCCATTTTTTCCCGATCTATACTGTGAGCTGTCTAGATCGTGGAACAAGCCATATTCGTCCCGTCTTTTCAGCCCCCAAGTCCATGTATATTCCGATATAAGGGGGTTGAAAGAATATGGCTATGGGATGATGCCCAGGGCTGAACAGACGCTAGCCAGCTATCTGTCCCCTGGTTCAGCATCATCCCTGAAGGCCCCAGTGCTGCCCACTAAGCCACTCAAATCAACATCGAATTTAGTAGGTAAAGCATATACTGCAGCAGGTCAGGCTGGAGCATGCCTTCATACTATGGCTGTGCTTCAGGCATATCAAGCTGATCTGCTGGGGGATTTGGACAAAAGCGAGGGAGTTTGGCCCGACGAAGTTCGAGAACTGCGCCGGGCCACAGATATGTCTCTCAGGGCCACCAAGGAGACCGCCAGAGCAATTGGGTGGTCTATGGCAGCCCTGGTAGCTACTGAGAGGCATCTTTGGCTTAACTTAGCAGAAATCAAAGATACAGACAGAGTTTTTTTGTTAGATGCCCCGCTAACGCCTTCTGGCCTCTTCGGTGACTCTGTAAATACGGTCGTCGAGAGGTTCCAGGAGGCCAGAAAGCAAGTGGAGGCATTAAAGAAGTACCTCACTCGCCCGCTTATGTAGCTGCTATCCTCACAGCCACGAATGAGTTAAAGCTAGGCCAGTCACGCACTGTGAAACAGTTCAAAAGACTGTTAGACCTCATGGCAGCGGCGTCCAATGTGATACCCTTTGGCCTGCTGTACATGAGACCTTTGCAGTGGTGGCTCATGACCAGAGGGTTCTCCCCTAGAGGAAACCCACTTCGAATGATCAAGATCACGCGGCGGTATCTCCGCGCCTTGGTTAAATGGAGGAAACTTTGGTTCCTTTCCCGAGGTTTTCCTGCAGCCTGCCGGATCCGGGCCGTATCCAGATCTGACGAAGGACCTTCGCCTGGACCCGATGACAACGCAGTGCTGAAGTGCCAACTAGTCTGTCCCTATGGAGGATCCCTTTACCACTCTACAGATAAGGCGTTGTCGGGAAAATTCGTTTCGCGTTCCTACCCCTAAGCGACAAAATAAAATAAAATTCTTTATCAAAATTTATAAGGAAAGACAAGTACTTTTACTTTGGCTTTTAGGCTTGGCTTGTAGGGAAAATCCAAACCTGCGTAATTTCAAATGCACATAACTATAGAACCCATTCTAAATGCGCATGTGAACGCCATCAGCGTTTCTCACAGGTTCGCGTTTAAAGTCTGTGTAGAGGGAATGGTGTCGTCTTAGCGGCCCCTTATTTAATAACAAATGCTCGTTGCGACGGAAGCAAATCAATCAAAACTAACTTTAGATGGAAAATAACTTAACTCTGCTATAAAGCCAAAACAATCTCTGTTACCTTAAATTATACGCTTATCTCTGTGAAGCTGCTTTGAGGCAATCTACGTTGTTAAAAGCGCTATATAAATGAAGATGACTTGACTTGACTTGACTTTCCCAGGGTCCAGTGTTAGGAGCCCTTTGCCATCGAGTTGCGCCCTCAACAGATGCTTCCCTCACTGGTTGGGGAGCGGTAATGGAAGGCCGCTCAGCTCAGGGTCTTTGGAGGAGTCATCATCTTTCCCCACTCACATCTGTGAGGTTTGATAGCCTGGACCTGGACGCTGCCCTAGGGTCTCAGGTGCTTATGACTTAGTTGCCAACAGTTTCTCATAATAGGCAATTGTAAGTATGGCGTTTGGGCATCATCGACGCAGCGCAAGTTCCCTCGAAAGGGAACGTCTCAGGTTACGATTGTAGCCCTAGTTCCCTGAGAAGGGAACGAGGCGCTGCGTTGCCCTGCCATACTTCCTGCATCCCTGTGATCGCCTTGTTTCGGCTAATTTGAAGCTAATGCCGGTCAGATCGGATGTGCTTTTATCCTTTCCTGGTCGTGACGTCACCCGCCGTGATGCTCACTCTCGCCATTGAACTAAGTTGACATATGTGCTTCAGACGCAATCACGCAGGGGCGTTCCCAAAGCATCATCGACGCAGCGTCTAGTTCCCTTCTCAGAGAACTAGGGTTACAGTCGTAACCTGAGACGTTATAGCTGCATACAACAAAGAAATTGTATTGTAAATGTGCAAAGTAAACAAGTTTTTTGGTCACACTTTATATTAGGTGTCTTTAAATATGTACTTGCATCCAAAAATTGTGTTAATGTTGTATTGCAAAACACTTGTGCTGCTATTGAAGTGGAATACGGGTAGGCTTGGTGGTGTAGGTTTAAAGGCCCACTGAAGTTTTCCACTGAAACAGGAAGACAGGGCGGGACATTTTGAACAGCTACCCCTTTTTAAAATAGTCAATAGCATTTCGTTTATTTCACAGAAACACTCAGTTTCAGTCAATCTCATGTTAATCTTGAGTACCTATAGAGTAGTATTGCATCCTTCATATCTCCAAAAAGTCTTTAGTTTTATTATATTTATAAAAGAAAGATAGGCTGTACCGAGTCTTTACGTAAAAAAAACGAGCGGCTGGAGGCGGGCCGTGTGGGCGGAGCTAAAGAATCACGAGCGCGCACAGCTTTTGCGTTGAGAGCGTCTGGAAGCTGTGACATCCTTTACCGTGAGGAAAAAAAAACTTTATCCAAAACAAACCATGACTAACAATCAGATTCAGCCATACATTTATGATCCAGAATCAGATCCCGAGGCTGAAATTGAACACGAGCAGCAACAGCAACGACAACAGCAGGACGTCTCTATGTGGTGTGTACTGGAACTGTATATATTTGCTTAGCGGTTTTTGTAAATGACTAATTTCCACTTTATGTCGTCGTATTTTTCTTTTTTATTCTTTAAAGGTGTACATGTGGGAAGTGCAGTTTGATGCCAACTGAGGCGGAAAACGTTTGCTGCCAAGAAATAGAACCGGTTATACTTCTGTCTTGAAATGCATTATAATGTGTAAAGTTGTAGTTTGTAAGACATAATAGCATACAATTAGCTTACTAAATGTACTTTAGGACTGTCTTCATAAAAGATTTTACACATTATTCCTTCACCTTCATTTATAAACTTTGGGGATCATTATATAGCATTGTATTGCTGTACTGCTTTCGCTCTCTCGCTCTGGTCTACGGGTGCGCGCGCGCCCTTCCGGGAGAAGTGCCTTTAGGACCCGTTTAAGGAAATTCTGCCCCATCTGACGTCACACACGCCCATACTCGAAAAAAAAAAACTTTCTGAAACTTGTGACAAACCGGAAGGAGTATTTTTGGCACAGAAATACTCCATCAAATGTACAACTTAATTTTTGAAACTTTGTCCATGTTTAGCATGGGAATCCAACTCTTTAACAGTGTAAAAACTCAGTATGCATGAAATAGCATTTCACCCCCCCCCCCCGTTTAAGTAAATTTCACATGCATATTTTAACTGGGCTAGTAAAAGGTTGAGTAATATTTATTTAGTAGAAGTTTTTTTTTTCTGTTGTATTTACTTTACCACAAAATCATTTTGATCAGTGCATGTAGAAAATAGTAAATGTGTGAACAAGTTATAGTGCACACACGATTTCAATGCGCATGCGTCGCGTCTGAACGCGTTGTTTTTGGAGCTCTATCGATTTGATTTATAATTCTTGATTTTTCTCTTTAAACTCACTTACAACGAACATTTTCTACTTTTCCTCACTGAGAAGCACTACTGCTCAAACCTCATAGTTACAACGCGGACTGTTGAGCAGACGCGTCTCAAGCCTTTAGTGATCCAACTCTGGATACTCTTATAGGTTACTCTAGTGGATCACGGCTGAACGCGTCTTCTCCACACTCATTTACAAACAAAAATTTTTTCGCCTATCGTGCGTCTACTCTACTCCCTTACCACTAAAAAGATGGATTATATCCAATACTTCAGTCATAAATTAGTATTAATATTGATAGCATTACTGGTAGCTTCGTTGCTAACTCACTGTCCATCTGTTAAAATGGCGAATATATCAGATATAAGTAGTCTACCTTTTGGTGCAGGTGAGGACACATTTGAGCTGCACGCACTGCAGTCTGAGCTGGAAGCTGTTGAGAAACAGATCCACGACCTTTTATTGAGACAGGCCGAGCTGAGAGACCGCTGTTTAGCTCTTGAAATATCATGCGCCGATGCATACAAATCAGTGTTTAACGTTACTAACCCGCTGACTCCGACCGCGTCTACTCCGTGCATTCCTCAGCATCGGTCGCGATCAGCCATGGTCTCGTTCACTCCGGCTCCAACACGCCACCACGAAGCCTGGGTGGTTCCGCAGCGGAAGACGCGAGTCAGGTTTAGACCTAGACTCTCTCCGACCCTCCCGGTTTTCGAGTTATCCACACAAAACCGCTTCTCCCCTCTTCGCGAAACAGAACGCGATGCTGTGATCATCGGCGAGTCCATCGTTCGGCACGTACACGCTACGTTAGGTAAAAGTAAGGTGCACAGTCACTGCTTTCCTGGTGCTCGTGTTTCTGAAATCGCTGCTCGCGTTCCCGAGATCCTGAACGGTGACGAGCGCGTCGGAACTGTGGTCCTGCACGCGGGAGTGAACGACATTAGGCTGCGCCAGACGGAGATTCTGAAGAAAGACTTCAGGAATCTGATCGATACGGTGCGCAGCACATCGCCTGAAACAACGATCATTGTGTCAGGATCGCTTCCCACGTACCGACTAGGGCATGAAAAGTTCAGCAGATTATTTGAGCTAAATGATCATGGTGCAATGAGCAGAAACTGCTCTTTGTAAATAATTGGAATCTGTTTTGGGAGTGTCCTAGGCTTTTCCGTGCTGATGGCTTACACCCAAGCAGATTCAGAGCAGATCTTCTGTCGGATAACATCTCCAAAATGTTAAATACCCTTTGACTAGAAACCAAAAGTCCAAATCATAGTCTCTGCTGCACCAACTTAACTGATATAAATACTAGTGTAGAACATTGCATAGAAACCGTGTCTATTCCTCGTTTAGTGAGATCAAATAATAAATCTACTGCAGGATCTAGGAAAAATCTAATTGTTATTAAAACAGAAAATGTTGCTATTAGTAAACAACAACAATTTCTAAAGCTAGGTCTTCTAAACATTAGATCACTCACACCTAAGGCAGTTATTGTAAATTAAAAACTCACAGATAATAGCTTCGATGTACTTTTCCTTACTGAAACCTGGCTTAAACCAAATGATTATTTCGGTCTAAATGAGTCCACTCCATCTGGATACTGTTATAAGCATGAGCCCCGTCTGATTGGCCGTGGCGGCGGTGTTGCAACAATCTATAGAGATATTCTCAATGTTACTCAGAAAACGGGTTATAAGTTTATTTCATTTGAAGTACTTGTACTAAATGTTACGCTCTTAGATGTTAGAAAAACATCCCTATTATCTCTAGCCTTGGCTACCGTATATAGACCGCCAGGGCCTTACGCTAATTTCCTAAAAGAGTTTGCAGATTTTCTCTCAGACCTATTAGTCAATGTCGATAAAGCATTAATTGTTGGAGATTTTAACATATACGTAGATAATCCAAATGATGCGTTAGGGGCTGCGTTTACAGATTTATTAAATTCATTTGGGGTCAAGCAAAACGTCACCGGACCAACTCATCGTCTTAATCATACACTCGATTTAATTATATCACATGGAACCGATCCAACCGATATAGATATCATTCCACAAAGTGATGATGTCACTGATCACTACATGGTAACTTACATATTACGTACTGCTGTAATATGTCATGCGGCGCCGCGTTATCAACCAGGCAGAACAATCCTCCCATCCACCATAGATAATTTCTCATATTGCTTATCTAATCTGTCTCAGCTGCTGCCTGAACCCAAACAAACAGATGAACTAGAAGAACTAACTAGCACTATGAGCACCATTATCTCTAGAACATTGGATGTTGTTGCACCTATTAAATTAAAAAAGGTCAGAGAGAAAATTAAAGCACCATGGTACAACAATACTACGCATGTTTTAAAGAGAGAAACCCATATTTTAGAGCGTAAATGGAAACAAACTAATTTAGAGGTCTTTAGAATCGCGTGGAAAGACAGAATGCCACGTTATAAAAAGGCCCTAAAAGCGGCCAGGGCTGAGCACCTCCGCAAACTAATAGAAAACAACCAAAACAATCCAAGGTTTTTATTTAACACCGTGGCTAGACTAACAAATAAACAGACGTCACCCGAACAAAATATCCCGTTACAGTTCAGTAGTAATGATTTCATGAACTTCTTCACTGAGAAAATAGAAAGCATCAGAACCACAATTGTAAACGTTCAATCTTCAATTGCGCCTTATGATTCAGCTTCAATTATCACCCCGCAAGAACAATTACAGTGCTTTACAACTATAGAACAAAAAGAGTTAAATAAACTTATCACTTCATCCAAAACAACAACATGTTTATTAGATCCTATACCAACTAAACTATTGAAAGAAGTGTTACCTGTAGTGGAAGAGCCTCTCCTCAATATTATTAACTCGTCTTTATCTTTAGGTCATGTTCCAAGAACATTTAAATTGGCAGTTATACAACCTCTAATTAAGAAACCACAATTAGATCATAATAACCTAGCAAATTATAGACCCATTTCAAATCTTCCATTTATGTCTAAAATATTAGAAAAAGTGGTGTCCGCTCAACTGGGCTCTTTCTTGCAACAAAATAATATCTATGAAAAGTTTCAGTCTGGATTCAGACCGCATCATAGCACTGAAACTGTGCTCGTTAAAATCACAAATGATTTACTTTTAGCTTCTGACCAAGGCTGTATCTCAATACTAGTTTTACTTGATCTTAGTGCTGCGTTCGATACTATAGATCACACAATACTCTTAGATCGACTACAAAATTATACTGGTGTTCAAGGACAAGCATTAAGCTGGTTCAAATCATACCTATCTGACCGCTACCATTTTGTCTATTTAAATGGAGAAAAATCGATCATAACTCCAGTAAACTATGGAGTGTCGCAGGGATCTGTGTTAGGCCCTCTGTTATTCTCAATATATATGATGCCACTTGGAAATATTATAAGGAAACATTGAATTAGTTTCCATTGTTATGCTGATGACACTCAAATATATATTTCATCACGGCCGGATGAAAACGCAAAATTTTCCAAATTGACAGAGTGTGTTAAAGATATAAAAGATTGGATGACGCATGATTTTCTTTTATTAAATCCAGACAAGACAGAGGTAATACTTATCGGTTCAAAAAAACGCCCACAAAACCTCGCACAATACAACTTTAACATCATAGGATGTCCTGTTACTTTATCCTCTACAGTAAAAGACCTGGGTGTTATACTTGATTGCAACCTGTCTTTTGAAAATCATATTTCATATGTTACAAAAACTGCCTTTTTCCACCTTAGAGACATTGCTAAGCTACATAATATGCTATCAGTTTCTGATGCAGAAAAGTTAGTTCATGCATTCATGACCTCGAGACTGGATTACTGTAATGCTTTATTAGCTGGTTGTCCTGCATCCTCAATAAACAAGCTACAGTTAGTCCAAAATGCCGCCGCTAGAGTTCTTACGAGATCAAGAAAATATGATCATATAACACCGATTTTATCATCATTGCATTGGTTACCTATAAAGTTCCGTATTAATTACAAGGTATTGCTACTGACTTATAAAGCCCTAAACGGCTTTGCTCCAGTCTATTTAATGGATCTTCTATCACCCTATAATCCATCGCGCTCTTTAAGATCACTAAATTCAAGGCTTTTGGTCATACCTAGGATATCCAGAACCACTAAAGGAGGAAGAGCATTTTCACATTTGGCTCCAAGACTCTAGAATAGTCTTCCTGATACTGTTCGTTGCTCAGACTCGCTCTCCCAGTTTAAAACTAGATTAAAGTCGCATCTCTTAAGCCAGGCATTCATATAATATTTTTAATCTTACAGTTCAAAATACAATCCGGTCTTTAGCTCATAAATGCCAGAGGAGAACTGGCCCCCGACTGAGCCTGGGTTCTCCCAAGGTTTTTTTTCTCCATTAGGTCACCTGATGGAGTTTTAGGACACCATAAGGTCACTTGATGGAGTTTTTCGGTTCCTTGCCACTGTTGCCTTTGGCTTGCTCAGTTGGGTATATTTTACGGATATTTAATTTAATTTTATCAATCAATAAATTCCACTTGAAACAAACCTTGTTGTATTATTTTAATTTAATACTGTGAAGCTGCTTTGATACAATCTTATTGTGAAAAGCGCTATACAAATATACTTGACTTGACTTGACAAGTGACCGTTTTTAGCCGCAGCTTCAGCGTCTATTTATAATGTAGGGGGCGGGATGCTTAAGATTCAAGAGAGCATTTGATTGGACAGGAAATCTGATGCGAAGATGAAGTGCAGAGTGATGTCATCAAACTCATATTGGCGGAAATGAAAGACTACGTTTTGAATGCTTATACCTTCTAAATGCGAATTTTGGTTAATAATATTATAGATAACAGTAAGGCTTAAATATTTATACTAAAAGCCAAAACAATTTTGATTTAATGGGGATTTTAGGGGTGGTGTAAGGGCATGGTGAATGTTTTAGATGTAATTATAGAAATGATTTAAAGCTGTAATAACATGCAAGGATTTTTTTTCAAATATAAGTACAATGTAAAAACATATGTACACAACGAGTGCATTATTTCAAATTATTAATTTAAATGTTAGTACATAATTTATACACTTAATATAAAGTTTGGCCAGCAATTTTAACAAATGAAATCAAATACCACTATTGCAACATAAAATAAAATAATTGGCCTAGTAAAATATGATTAGTTACAGTGCAAAATAGCACAAACAAATTAAACAATCATTTTGTTTTATCTGTCACTGTCTATTGTGGTGTCCTGTCTTTTTAGGGCCAGACAGCATTGCATTTTGCATTTGTTTTCATGTTTGAGTTTCCTGTTAGGTGAAATGTTTCATGCCTTTCTGTCTCTCATGCTCTTTAAGCTTGGGTATTATCGTTCCCAAAGCGTCATCGAGTCAAGTCATTCATGCATTTATGAATTGGATCTGATCTCATGATAAATGCAAACCTGACAAATAACATTGGTAAGCACCAAAATGCATATATTGAATGAGTTGACATTTTCTTGATCCCCTTCCAGGAAATGAACTCAAGTCATTTAATTAAATTCATATGCTTTTTAGATTTACTGAAGATATACATGATTGTACATCAAAACAAGTGCAATATAAGTTAATTAAAGCAGGCTGAAAAGCAGAGCTTGTGTAAGAATGACAGTGAGGGAAAATGTTGAAAAGCAGTCTGTTTGTTTCTATGTCTTGAGGTCATAAGATCAATGAGATCGGATATGCTGTTGTCGTTGTCATCACACACACACACACACACACACACACACACACACACACACACACACACACACACACAAAAAAAAAAAAAACGATGCTAAAATGAAATAAACATTTATGGAAAATTGTCACCACAGGACTTCTTGGCTATATTTAACATCTCATAGATTTCATATTATATACATTCACAATAAAGAGTGTCATATTAAGTATGCTCAGCCTTTAGTTACAGAAACTACTGCAGCTAGAATATTGTTTAGATGCAAATTATTTATGCAATTTTAAGCAGGTGATGTATTATTTCCCCACAACTTTGATTAAAAAATATTGTGGTATATATTCAAAACTGACTTTGCTGGGTAGATTACTTACAAATTGTAGTCAGTTACTGTTTTATAATTCCATATTACATGACAAATTATTTGGTTAGTAATGTAATCTAGATTACATTTTATGGGTAATGTATTCTGACTACTTTTTGATTACTTTTTAGATTACTTTTGACCTAACTCGTTTATCACATTGAGTGACATTTGAATAGGATAATCTTGTACCATATTGATATAAAAATACAAAAAGAAATAAATATTTTATTTTACTTCTGTAAATTGTTTCTGTAAATCCAGTGGTCAAATGCTGTGTGGGTCTCAGTTTTCAGTGTTGGGCACATGAGTGGCTGGTCTGTGTGTGCAATTCCACAAACCTAGAAGACCTTCAAACGTATACTGTATAAGCAGTAGAATCATCTTTTTGCTATTTGTATATTCCGCAGTTGCAATGTGATCCGCCCACACTTCCCCAAGCATAGAAGTGAAACGTGAAACTCCACCTGTGTCTTTCCTAAACGGGTATTCTTCAAATGTACTATGGTGGATTATTAGTGTGCAGGTGCAGTAATGAGATAGTTGAGCATTCTGACCGATATGCTTTATAAAATGTGTTATTCCTCTATGTCTCTCAATAATTCACAGTCTTACTTTACACTTTTCTGTTATGTTAGTACCTTCTCTTTTTTAGTTTTCTATAACAGCAACAACCAGATTCAGTTTTACATTAAATACTTTGGTTACCAAATAGAACCAAATAGAACCATCTATGACGGATTTTGCAAATGATCTTAATACTTTCAGAAAGTGATTGATAATTGCTCTAACACCTGACAGACACAAGGAACTATTTGTATGCCCACGCACACATACAGACACAGTGAAAGTTCCCAGGTTTCTTAGTTGAATAATGTAATGTAGAATTAGCTTAAAGGAGTCATATAATGGTACATGCACTTTTACAAGCTGATTGTACTGAAATGTGTGTTGGCAGTGCCTGTACACAACCATCATAATATGATAAAAATCCATTCAGTGTTTTTTTTGTTTTTTTAATCTTCTTATATGTTTCCTCCCATCTCAAATCAAGCTGTTCGATTTTGTGACGTCACAATATCGACGCCCGTCCCACGATGGTTGATTGACAGGAGCGTTTCAACACAGATCCGCCCTCGTGAGCGAGCTGTCAATCATAGCCCGCGCCGACCGGCATGTTCAGTGTTGATAGCTGGAGCACTGAGTAGAATGGCGTCTAAGTTATTGTGGTGTTCTGTTCTTCGGTGCAATAACGAACACAGCAGTCATGTTGATGTTCCTAAATCCGTACAGCTGAAGACGCAGTGGCTGAGTTTGTTTTCGAAGGGAATATTACTCACGATCAACGTCAATGCTTTCATGTTTGTGCGAATCATTTCACACACCAGACTGCTTTACAAACGAGGGTCAGTAAAGGTGGTTATTTGCTAAGAAGCTGCTCCTGAAAAAAGGATCAGTACCAACTATTCGTGTTCCTGCTGCACCTTCAGAAGAACTGAAGTGAGTGTAACGTTTTATTGACCTTTATATTAATCTTTGCAAATCGCTTGCACGCTTCACGATGAATGCAGCTATTTTTACACTCAGGGTACATTACGGCATGTTTTCTATATACGACGTTATCAATATAATTCATAATCCCACGTTTATAATGAACGACGCGTTATGGTTATTGTGTTATTGTGTTACAAACTGTATGCACAGAACAGAGGGGCGGGGTGAGCAAAGCTCATTATCATTTAAAGACACATGCACTTAAACGGAGTGCTGAAAACAGAGCTGTTTTTGACAGGTAAAATTTGTGTTTTCTTACAATACTAATGAGAATTTTTAATTAAAGTATATTACAAACTTTTAATTTAGACCCTAAAGAATCATATTAGCTAGTACAAAAATGACATTATATGACCCCTTTAAGGCAGTTTAAAATAATGATGCGCTTTGTCTCTTATCGTTAAATTTGCAAAAATGGGGAGTCAGAGGTTAGACACACTGGTGCAAATAATAAAAGAGTTAATGTTTTAATTGCTTGTGATTTGGACTTTTTTTTTTTTTTTTTTTTTTTTTTTCTGTTGTATTTATTTTTATCGAAGCAAGTTCATCTTACTGACTTTTGATTATAAAGTGCATTTATTTGCATCCAAATCTATGAAGGATCCTTATATCCGCACACATTCATGCCCATCAAATGAAATACAAGGCTGAATCTTTTAAGACATATGCAAATGCACAGATTTTTAAACTGTAGGGAACACTTTTAAAACATAATCTAATGCCTGAGAAGTTGATCTTAAATTATGTCCATGTTCAACCTCTATACATAAGCTGATTAATTTGAACCAGCGTTGAATTGCCTATTCATGCACTGTGAAGGAGGAAACTGGTTGTCCTGAGGGCTTCCACTTTCAAAATTATCAAAAGAATTAAAATGTCTAAGGAACAGAGCAAAAACTCCTTACTGCTACAGTGAGGTAATAGAGTCTTAAAATATACATGCTACAACCTTTGTGAGCCAGCTGTATCAAACATTAAACATTTAAGTTCAGCCCAAAATGAAAATTTTGTCATTGTTTATTCATTCTCATGTTGTTCCAAACCTCTAAGTTTTTTCCTTCTTTCAGTGGAAGACAAAATCAAGTGTCTTCAGGTTGTCAAACTACCTTAAATGAAACTGTGAAGCTCCAAAATGAGCAACAAAAAGTCCTACAAAAAATGTGAGAAGAGAAGAGAAGAGAAGAGAAGAGAAGAGAAGAGAAGAGAAGAGAAGAGAAGAGAAGAGAAGAGAAGAGAAGAGAAGAGAAGAGAAGAGGAATTTATTATGAAATAAATGTTTTTCTCCAAAGCACGTTGGCCACAAGTATTCTGCCCTGCAAAGGCAAAAGACCTTAACTCTCAAGAGTGTGGAACTGAGAAAAATGACTTTAAAGATTTTTAGTTGTCCCACCAAATTAATTGTAGGTAGGACACTTGAAATCTGGCAATTAGATGTTTTAGTAATGAAAATTATATATCTACATAAAAAAAATATTGAGCTCAGATCTTGAGCCACTATTTTAAAGTTACTGTACTCTACCTTTGTATTGTCAGCAAAAAGTGAGAAGTCATGCCAAGGCAAAAGGTGGTAACTTCCACATGATCAATATTTGGTTGCTGATCACCATTAAAAAAATCATTATAGTAACACCTGTATAAAGCTAATGATCATGACATTTATGTTGTATGATTTACAATTACTTATAGCCATCTACTTATTGCTATCCTGTGCTTTGGTTGCATTCTGATGGCATTATTAATTGCCTACATTAGACATGACAAAATACCTCCATAGCGGTAAAGAGTTCAATTACCGGCATAAGACTTGCTAAGCGCGCGTTCAAAATGATCACGATAAAACAGATCCTCACACACATTCGACCCAGGGACTGGTTTATAGCGGTGGATCTGAAAGATGCATACACTTTCACATTGAGATAGCCCCTCATCACAGGCGCTTCCTGAGATTCGTGTTCGAAGGTGTCGCGCTCCTTGTACGTTCACGAAAAGTACGAACGCCACTTCCCCTTTGGGACTCAGTGTGGAGCGCGTTCTGGACTACCTAGACTAATGCAATTATAGCACAACCTTTCTGTGTTCTGCGTCTTTTCAGTATGCGGTGGTTTCAGCTGTCTGCCCTATTATTATGCTTGTGCACTTCGCTCGTCCCGCGGATTTAAAAGTACCCCATGTGCACAATTGAATATACCGTTGGATCTTTAATGTTGTGGGTATATTTTTCTGCTGGAGGTCCAGGACATCTTGTTCAGATACATGGCTTCGTGGATTTGATTAAATATCAACAGATAAAAAATCAAAACCTGATGGCTTCTGCCAGAAATTTAATAATGGGCCGTGGTTGGATCTTCCATCAGGACAATGATATAAAACAAACATCAAAATGAACACAAAAATGTGTTACGGAGCACAAAATGAAGCTTCTGCCTTGACCATCCCAGTTCCCTGACCTGATGAGTGGAGTGAACTGAAGAGGTGAAGCACCAACATGGATCTGGGAATCTGGAGGATCTGGAGAGATTCTGCAATTTTTTTGTTATTTATTTTTTTATTAAAGATCAAAAGGATAAACAATGTAGATTTATTTTTTACAGCCATTTTTGATCTTATTTACCAGGGGTGCCATTAATTCTGACTACAACTGTAACATATTGTTGTGAAAGTGTAGCCTACATACAACAGTAGTAATTGTGATCCCTAGCTAATCTTGGGTTTTGTATATATCCATGCATTTCCCATACTAAAATTACAGGAAGCTATTACAGTGTTTTACATCAGACTTGAGGCAGCTAGTAGACTTCCTGCTCTCTCTTATCCTGGTAATAGTGATAGAGTGTGACATTAAAAGAGGCACTTTGATGATGAAGTCATGGGCCTCCAATGAAAGCTGCCATTTCCAGCAGCTGCTAGCAAAACGTAACAGGCAACTCGCTCATTCGCTCTTTCTGAGCGACTGCTCTTCTATGCACTGATGAAACTATGATGTATTGGGTGATATGTATTTGCCGCATGTTTCTCATGGTGACATGCTAACTGTTTAAACTTAAAAATAGCATTTTGTTTGCTTGCTATGATTCATTTAGCAAATATGGCGCAGCACAGGAAGTGTGGGTGAGCTTTTTTCTTCATTAAAACGCGCATGAAATTTTCAGACACATCTGATATGCATCAATTAATATTCATGAATTATTGAAATACAGGCAGAGAAATTCGCCAAAGTGCATTGCGATGCAAAGGGGGAAAGAGGATGGCTTTTCATGCACCACAGCTAAAAATAGATGATGTTCAGAAAGAGAGAGAGAGAGAGAGAGAGAGAGAGAGAGAGAGAGAGAGAGAGAAAGTAGGGTAGGAGAGGAGGAGGAGTAGAGTGGAAAAAGAGGAAGGAGGAGACAAAAAATTAGGAGAGAGTTTGAAAGGAAAAGACCTATAGGATAAATGGGCAAAAGATGAAAAGAAAGATGGAGTAGTGAGAAAAGAAAAGGAATTGAAAAAAATATATAATTTCTGAAAGATTGAAACACTTTTTCTTTCAGAGGTCTGAAGGTTCCTCATTGTGGAGGGAGGGCTGCAGGATATGGGTATTACTCTAACTAAAAAAAATAATAGTAATAAAAAAAAAAAGTATCTCCACCTCTAATAGAAAACTAAGATTTTGCATATGGGCCCTACTTTTACATCTTACGACTTTGCAAACTGCAAATGAGACATTACACAATCTGACTGGAATGGCGCCCGCCAAAAGCACAACATCATTCAGCTATTTGAAATGGTGCTGCCATCACCTGTGGGAAAAGCTTTCAGTGAACCAGAACAAACAATGCATTATTGTACCGTATAATGTTTTCGGCCAAGATATTGAGCCAGCATTTTGGTGCATCCCTTCTAAAACAGTATTTCAAAATGCTGTTTTCAACAATCTGGCACCATTTATGGGATAGTTCAGAAAATTGAAAAGCAGAAGTGAATTCATACTCTTTTACCCCTTTTCCACCAACAAGAACCGGGTGCTGGTTCAGAGCCAGAGCTATTGCCAGTTCGGAGTTGGTTCGACTGACGAGCTTACTAAGAACCGGTTTGCGTTTCCACCGGCCAGAGAGCCACAACAGAGCTATATCTTACGTCACTGCATACGTATCATGTTGCCCAGCAACGCTATGCGGCAGCGCCAAACACAAACACACCAGACTTGTTCGAGATGTGATGCATCGGCTTCTCGCAGAACGATCAGCATATGAAATCAAAGCACTGCGAAAGCGATCAAAAAGCACAAGGAGTCGTATGATCTCCAAACACTCCCGCAGCTCTGATCGGTCCACGCTGCTCCGATGCATCTCGAACAAGGCATCAACAATAATAGACGTTGCGTTACTATGGATGCTCATGGGTTTGCGAAAATAAATCGGCATCCAAACACGGCGAATCCAACGCGTTCGTGCAGCTCGCCGTAACTTACATAGACGGATATTATAATCGAGCTGCTATTAGCTCGACTACACTGAAAAAATATTTTCATTCATCCAATTAAAAAATTTTAGGGTAATGGTTCACATCTATATTTTATAACTTGAGCCAATGAAAAATAAATAACTTGCCCTTACCAATATTTTCTATGTCTATGAAAACTATTTTATAAAACTTGGCACAAAGCATATTTTTCTTGTTGAAAAAAATCAATTAATTTAAATTCTATTTTTGATCTAAACAAAAATATATAGATTTAATCAAAACAAAAATTCTCATTTAATAAATATGTATTAGAAATTATTTGTTTTCTCCAATTAAATAGATATTGATTTAATAATACAATTATTTCTCATTTTTAAAAATACAAGTTAATAGAAATTATTTATTTTAAACAAACAAAAAGATATGGATTCAATAAAACATATTTCCCATTAAGGAACATTAATTAATCTTGTCCAAAATCAAATAAAAAAGACACATAATTTTCATTAAATCGATATTTATTAAATTATTATATACATTACTTCCACACATCCACAATTTCGTGTCAGATTTTCAACTTTTTCAACATTTGCGACAGACAGCAAGTCCCTCAGAACCTCTTGACCCTCAAGTATGATTCCAATGTTAGTGGGTATACAGCTTGTGCATCTCTGATGACAAATATTTCCATGGTTTCTTCTGAAGAGTGTTTTCAGCCTCTTCCTTCTCCAACACCTGGAAAAGAATTTAGGAAGGAGAAAAGAAAAAGAAAAAAAGAATAAGGAATCAATACAGCTTGGGTTTCCCCCCAAATTAGTTTACATAATACTAATACTTCTAACCAGGGTGCGATTTGTGAAAAAAACAGAGGGGGGGATGTTTTGAAACATTTTTATTCATAAAAATAAATCATGAGAACAAGAACTTCATTCACTGCATTTGCTGCTCTGGACCCTTTTCATTGTTCCCAGCTAGCTAACAAGAGTTTTCGTGCTGAAAAATTACATACTATTACAAATATTTGTACTTGGTGACATTCTGAAAAGCCGTACATGGATCAAAGCTAATGGACAGGATCAGATAAATCAGAGTTTAGATTCTCTGCCCGAGCCCGAATTTGACCCGACCCGACCCGGGCCCTTGATCCAGCACTTGTGTTACAAAATGCAACACGTCACGTGTCATGCTCCTCCACTCGCACGCATCACACCGGCCCGGGATAATAATCTTTAAAAATATTTATTTTGTTTAAAAAATATTCTATATTCTAAAACCTTGTTGAATTAAATTAGAGTTGTAGCCTACTAGGGCTACTCCTCCTAGGCCATCCAAAGTTCATCCAAAGTTCATTTTCTGTGTTCATCATTTTTCACGTTTTATTTTTATTTTATTTTATTTATTTTTTACGTTTCTTCTTTCAGATCCATTTGCGATCCATTTCATTCTGAATAAACAAACAAGGCAGTTTACATGATTTGTCCTTGTTGCATTATTCATTATGATAATAATTAATAAATGCACGCACAATATCCGTGAACTTGATAAATGTTGCAGATATGTTTTACTATGCACAAACAAATGCCTTTCAACTTATGTGTGCAAAATTCAGAAGCAGTAAATGAATGTGCAGCAATTTGTACAAATAGAGTGTCTGTATAGGCCTACTATATGTGTTGTAGCCATTAAATAAGCTCATTTAGTTTCATATTTGTTAAAATATTATTGTTATTTTTTTCCATCTATGTTGATTTATGAAAAGTGAACAGCAGCACGAGTAAGATAGGATGTGCAGTATATATCGGGAGACTTGGAGTGGGTTAGACATGATTTTGACTATTTCATTAAGTTTTGTTTTGTAGAAAGCCTTTCTTTAAAGTGAATTTCGTTCTGTATAAATTGTATCTTAATTTTAATAAATTTTTCATCAACGAATTGCGTGTATTTAATAAATAAGAAGCAAATATAGCAGACAAAGGCTATAATCAGAGGCGCCGCCGCGGTTACTTGCACTGCATGATAACTTGAGCGGATCTCATCATAAATTAACCGAAACTAAGTGTATGCCTCAAAGAGAATATTAAGAAATATATCTAAAGAACGCTTGAAATGTCTTTAAACGAAACAATTCAAAACGAAAAGAAATAGGCAACACTCTGATGTAATCCATGCATTTCTCCATATATGCGCATTCACTACGGAAATGGCGATCGTCAACTTCATCTTTGCTTCATCTCAACTTCCCTGGCGCCACCCCTGGGTTTAAATTGGGCTCGGGCTCATAACATACAGTTAATGTGTCGGGCCGGGCCGACAAAGTCAATTCGCCTCATTCGGGCTTCGCGTCTACCGCGCCGCGCGACACGCATCGCGCCGCAGGACCTCTAGACGCGCGTAAACGCGTCTTTACATTGACTTAACATTGAAATCACTCACGCCAGACACTCAAGAGTGAGTGAGTAATCAAAAAACCTTTGCTTAGCCTCAGTTGAGTAAAACACCGTATGTGCAACTTCAGCACTAACTCTGCTTGTCATCATAGAAACAGATAATCAGATTGTGATGTTTATTCCCGCTTCAGTAATATGCTGCATATGCAGCGTAAAAAAAGACCTGCAACCGTCTCGCAAGTGTTGATAGGCTATTACTCGTGAGGTGTAACCAATCATATAGCGCCGTGGGCGGGACATTGAGCAAGTCTGCAGAGTGGTGGTTACAGAGAGGCTGCGGAGCCAGTCAAAGTAGCGCATTTTAAAATAAAAAGGATTTTAATCAAACCACGGATCCGTGATAAGTTTTGTGATCCGCCTCGCCACTAGTGTAGTAGCACTGATCACTTTGAGGGGGGGATAAATTTATCCCCACCGGGGATAAAAATAATTAAGCAGAGGCAGGGATACATTGACCAGAAAGGGGGAAATCCCACGCATCCCCCCCGGCAAATCGCACCCTGCTTCTAACTAATTATAAAATTTACTCCAATTTGTTGTTGACATATAAATATAAGTTGCACAAACTTTCCAGCACATGGGACTCTGATTTTAGCTGAAAGTAATTGTTTCTATATTTGAAATTAGCCTTCAGACTGTTATCAGACATATATCTGAACATAGTCTGATGGCTAATTTTGAAGTGGACAGCCATATCTAGCATTTTCACATCTCTAAAGTAATCTGGCCTTACCAGGAAATCTTTGATGAGGTCCTCCACTGTTTCTCCCATATGGATGAGATATTTCAGTGCTCTTTGTATCGGTGTCAGTATCCTGCATCAAGATAGTACAAATTTGGCATGAGGGTACATTATGGTCAACAAACTTTAGCACAATATACGTTATCAGTTGATATAATAATTATTATAATATATGATTCAATAGTGTGTCAATCCTATTACTAACGCCACGAAAAAATGTCTGCCCCCCCCCCCCCAGTGTCCTCTAGCTGCTACTACACTTTTTTGAAAACCAACCGACATCAACCGATTGGCGCCAATGCAGCAATACTTCTATGCATACAATCCATAATTAAATGACCATTGTGAGTGTCGACAGTCATACGTGTTAGATAACGTTACCATTAATCACAAGTGAACGTCAGTCCTTTTACATGTAAGTTAACTTCAGCTCCTTAGTTGTTGATCAGGTTTCTATGGTTTTAACCAGAGAACGTCGTTCTTATGACGCTGCATCGAGATAACGTTATGTTCAATGATTAAACGTTCACGTTAATTACCATTGTAAAATCAAAATAAGCCAGGGGTAAACGTATATGTTCCCTTTTGTAATCGGTCAGGAATTGATTAACGTCGACACATTAACGTTAACTTGCCAAGTGTAAACTAAGCTAGCTAACACATTTTTAAACTAACGTAAGTTACATAACGATATCTAACAGATAAATTCGGCAGAGCAACATGTCTTGTACAGGCTTCTAGATATACAGCAGCACATTTAAATGGTTGTTTGTTTCACTTACTTCAGTTTATCCGCGATGAAATCTGATTCTCTCTGGAGCAGCAAAGTGATCCACGGAACGTAGAAGAGCGGTTACAGCGGTCTGCTGACGTGGTCGTTGTCGTCGAGAAGATTTGTGTTTGCTGCAGCTGGTTTAATGCCCATGCGCAATCCTGTGTGTAACCTTGAAATTGTACATTCGTCGAAACAAATATTTCTTATTTGAGCTCTTAATGAAAAATATTTATATTTAACTATGTTTTGAACGAAAAAAATATTATTTGAAAAATAAAACAAATAATGGTAAACTGAATTGAAAGACAAATTATTAATTGGATGAAGTACTGCTTGAAAACCTTTTTACAGTGTAGCTGCTATTTAAAAATGGCGGTCACAAGTTTCTCTTCAGTCTTGTTGGCCACGGTAACCCCGCCCCCAGCCTCTGACGCAAGCGGTTCTTTCTTGGCTCCGTTCTAGACCCTGCAATGATTTGGTGCTACTTAAGAACCAGTTTTACTGGTTCGGAGCTGGTGCTTTGGCGGTGGAAAACCAAAGAACCGATTTGAAACTAGGCTCTGGCTCCGAACCAGCACCAGCTCTGCCTTGGTGGAAAAGGGGTATTTTTTGCCTATGGTAGCCTCAGTCATGCTGGATTAGTAAACTGAATCAACTGATTAATTGAAAAGAGAAATCTAGCATTTCTCTCCAAGGAGAACTATAGGGTGGAATATTTTCACAATTTAGGTTTAAAAAAAAATTCCTCTCAAAAAGAAATGCTAAAAGAAAATATAGCCCACTTTTGATAGTTTCATGGTGCTTTTGCATCTCTTCTGAAGCCTTTAAAGCCCCAGTTCATTGGTATTGCATGCAAACAACATGAAAGGGCCTTTCCTTCTATGCACCACAAGAGAAAGGGGTTGAACGACATGAGGGTGAGTAAATTATGACAATTTTCTCTCTCTCTCTCTCTCTCTCTCTGTGTGAGTGTGTGTGTGTGTGTGTGTGTGTGTGTGTGTGTGTGTGTGTGTGTGTGTGTGTGTGTGTGTGTGGTGTGTGTGGTGTGTGTGGTGTGTGTGGTGTGTGTGTGTGGGTGTGTGTGTGTGTGTGTGTGTGTGTGGTGTGTGGTGTGTGTGTGTAATATTCCTTTAAGCCTTTAAAACTTCAAACAGGTTTCCCAAACATCTGCCATTGTTCGGTAAAACAGGTAATCCCTCCCCAATCTCAAACCAATGGCTGAGCCAGTGTTCCTGAGTTGGGCTGGTCAGGAATCTGAAATAAGTCATATTTTAAAAGTGTTTTAAGGAAATCAGCCTAGAAATTCATTACTCGCTTGTCTCTGCATATTAAGTTAAGGTATATGAGAAAGTATTTTAATAGTTTACACACTTCAGCTTTAAAGGCATTTAAAGCAGAATTGTGTTAAGTATTTACCCCTTAGGAGTACCTGACTTCATAGGCATAGATTAGAAATCCAATCCATGTCAGCTCCCTCTCTCTTTCCTTTCACTGGATTATTTTCTCACATTTGCATAATAAGCATCATTAAGACTTTTCTTTTCTTTTCATTAATTTATCACAGGTGTCCCAAATACGACCAGATGGACAAAAAATTGGCAGCGCTTAGATGAGGCTTTTCATGCAATTAACCAAAACATTGAAGTGCATAGATAATAGCAGAATCTATGCAGCTGCTTCATGTCCAATCTGCGATGAGTACTCAGAGACTTATACTAAAGGGCTTCATCTGATACCAGCACAGACTTTAAGTAGGCAGCAGTAGTAGTGAAAATACCTTCATGTTCCTAAAATGGGGATCATCCGAGAGCAGCTCAAGGCTAGATGATGACTCTGAGGAAGCCAGACCTCTTTAAAACGCTTGGTTGAACTTGTCTTTGTGTTAGATTGATTTAGACTGGAGAGATTAATGGAATTGTATTTTTCATTAGGCATGGTCCAACCACTCCTGAACAATGTCACATCCAGGTGAACCCGAGATTACCAGGCAATTGAGATCATTTCCCCCTCATACAGACAAAAGACCTCGCTTGTGTCTCTCCAAAAAGTGTCAGAATTTGTTTGAAAAAAAAAATCTCCATAACTGTGTTAGCACTGAGAGTTTGTCTACTCTAAGGATGTTTCCCAAAAAGGTAAAGATTTTCAGTCAAACGAAACATTAGTTGTGGTCTTCTTTAAATAAATTAATGCTTTTATTCAGCAAGCATGAAAACAATGAATCAAACGTGACAGTAAAGACTTACATTGTTTGTTACAAAAAAGATAATACTTTATTTTGAGTCCACTTTAGACCTTCTACTAACTAGAAGTAATTTTGCAACTACATATCAACTAACTCTCATTAGTGTTTTAGTAATACCATTAAAGGGATAGTTCACCCAAAAAATTTTAATTAGCCCATGATTTACTCACTCTCAAGTCATCATAGGTGTATATGACATTCTTCTTTCAGAAGAATACAATTGGAGTTATATATATATATATATATATATATTTTTTTTTTTTTTTTTTTTTTTTAATCAAATAGAATGCCCCAATTCTAAATCAGACTTTCTGGGAAAATATGTTTAGATGAAAACTGAAAGAGTTGTCGGAAGTTTAGTGACGGTGACATTGAATTTGTGGGACCATGGTGTAGTTCGTTTATAGCCTACCTTCAGCTTTTTACTTCTGGCGACTGCATTTACTCTTCAAAATTCATAAAAGTTGTGTTCATTTGTGTAAATTATCTTGATAGACAAAACATGTAGGTATCACAAACTTTTGTTTATCACAGAGCTTGTTTTTAGCGATAATCCAAAAGCCTATATGGAAAAATCCTATTGGGTTTTTGTCGAGGGAACCTGTGCGATGCTAACTGCTGGTTGGCCTAAAAAGTGTTGTTGTACCACTCTATTAGCAACACAGTGCTTGAGTGTGAATCCCACAATATCCATCTATGTCACCAACAGAAACTAAAAACAGAAAATGATCGTGACAATAAGCATATTAGAATGGTTTCTGAAGGATCATGTGACACTGAAGACTTTACTGAAGTAATTCAGCTTTACCATCCCAGGAATAATTATATTTGAAAATATATTAAAAATAGAAAACAGTTGAGAGAGAGATAAAAAAATCCTACCAATCCCAAACTAACACTACACCAAAACTCATATTTAAAAATGACCTAAGACTTATTTGTGCACATACTTTATGGATGGACTACCGGTATAAGTCATTCTAGCACAATGTGTCTGCTAATGAATAACTCTACACTATAAATGTAATAGGCAGACACTCAGTGCTGCACAGGAACACTCAGAAAGTTAAGGGCCATCCAAGTTAATTACAGTCAGTGCTTGATTAGACAAGTGCAACACTCCACAAAATTATAGTGATAGTGGCTCTAGCCATGCTATCGAAAGTGAAGTACAAATGAGTAAAACCAGATATACCAAGATATAAAATCATTAAAACAGCACATTTTACTTGAGCATTAATAGCCTATGTAGATACTTAGTGAGACAAACTTCAGGAAGCAATGAACGTTAAAACTTAGTAAACAGCTAAATACATACTTGCATGTGGCCATTTTCAGTTTTTGTTTGCATTTAAATTAAAACAACTTTTTTTGTGTGTAGCAGTCTGAAGCATATAAGCTATTTTGGCTTTGAAACATACAAATGCAGTTGCAGCATGCTCTTGATAACACTGTAATATTTATGAGGGAATATGTCCATAACACTTTTGAGAAACTGCTTGTGTACATGAGTAAAATCATCATGGAATTGGTCTCTGTATACACCAATAACTAAAATGAGAAACTTCATATTATGTCGGCGCACACAGCAAGAGCTTTTCAACCCTCATGCACAAAAAAAACTATTTCTGCACCAAGAAAAAAAGTAAAGAAAATAGTCAAGTCAAGTCAAGTTTATTTGTATAGCGCTTTTCACAATACAGATTGTATCAAAGCAGCTTCACGGTATTAAATTAAAATAATACAACAAAGTTTTTCTTTTCAAGAGGAATTTATTGATTGATAAAATTAAATTAAATATATTAAATGTTTTTTCAATTATGGGCACTTAATTATGTTTCACCGGCCTGTCTTAAAAACCTGTGCTGACCAGCTGGCCTATCTTCACACAGATCTTCATCAGATCACTGGAGCTATGCGAAGTTCCTTCCAGCTTCAAATGCTTCACCATCATCCCCATCCCAAAGAAAGCCAAAATCACAAGACTGAATGACTACAGACCTGTTGCCTTAACGTCTGTGGTCATGAAGTCATTTGAAAGTGCTGGCCTACCTGAAGGACATTGCTGGACCCTTGCTGGACCCCCTGCAGTTTGCTTATTGAGCAAACATATATGTGGATGATGCGGTCAAAATGGGGCTGTGTTACATCCTGCAACATCTGGACAAACCATGGACTTATGTGAGGATCCTGTTTGTGGACTTCAGCTCAGCCTTCAACACCATCATTCCAAACCTCCTCCTGTTCAAATTAACCCAGCTCATCTGTTAGGGGATCTCAAACTTTCTGACAGACAGGCAGCAGCTAGTGAGGCTGGGACAATGCTCATCCAACAAACAGTGGAGATGATTGTGGGCATTAGGAGAAACACCCCACTCACCATCATGTGGCAACAGTGAATTCATTCAGGTTCCTGGGCACCACCATCTCTCAGGACCTGAAGTGGTACAATCACATTGGACCCTATCATACACCCGGCACAATGCGGCACCAGGTGTGACGCAAGTGTTTTTTGCCAGTTTCAGCCCGACTCAGTCAATATTTTCATGTCCTGCGCCACATTGTTTAAATGGTTAAATTTGTGCGCCCATGGGCATGCTGGTGTGAAAACGAGGTGTGTTCAGGCGTATTGGCACGTTGCTATTTTGAGGCAACTGAAGTAAATGGCGCAATCATTTTTTTTTTTTTTTTTTTTTACGAGCATGTTAGTAATATGTGCCTATAGGTGGGTCCACAACGCGCGTACACTTTGTACCGAAGATGGTCTGCTCAAGCTTAACGAGCAGATCCGTTTCCTCTCTAGAGAAGCATTCAGATTTTCCGCTTACAAATTCCACCATGTAAATAGCGAATCCGCCATGGGGCGAGCGCAACTGGCTTTTAAAGGGAATGGGAGATTACGAAATACACACCCATTACTCATTAAGAGAACAGGGACAACCCTTTTAGATCATGCACCGGGTGCGCAGACCATGTTTCCCGTTGTTATACTAGCAAAAGTCGATTTGGACTCAACCTAAGTGCGCTTGCGCTGTGCGCTTTAGACCATTCGCTTAGATCGTTAAAATAGGGCCTATTGACTCCGTTGTGAAAAAGGCCCAGCAGAGGTTGTACTTCCTTCCAGCTGAGGAAGTTCAACCTGCCACAGGAGCTGCTTCTGCAGTTCTACTCTGCAGTCATTGAGTCTATTTCTATAACTGTCTGGTTCAGCTCAGCTACCAAATCAAACCTCAAAAGATAGTCCGGACTGCTGAGAGAATCATCAGTACACCCCTCCCCACTCTCCAAGAACTGTTCTCATCCAGAGTGAGTAAAAGGGTTGGCAAAATCACTCTGGACTCCTCACATCCAGGCCACTTTCTCTTTGAACTGTCGCCGTCTGGCTGTCGCTACAGAGCACTGAGGACCAGAAAAGCCTGGCACACAAAACGTTTTTTTTTCCTCAGGCCATCTACCTCATGAACAGTTAAATGCCCACACTGGGTAATAAACATGTGCAATTCAAAATACTATTTATTTATTAAGCACACCATACCTCTTATTTACATATCCTTACATTTGTATAACATACCTGTACATACACATGGTCTATTTTGTATATTTTTATATATTTTTATTATCTATCTGTCACTGTCATTCTATCTATGCCGTGGAAGCTTGTCATGATTCTGATTCTGGTTAAAAATAACAGTGGAATAAAATGTCACTAAAATTTGCTAAGGCAAATTTCAGCATTTTATGTATCCTAAATTATATTTTTAATTAAATAATATGAAATAATTATTTTTAATTACATCATATTTTAACTTTTTTTTTGCATATCCTTACAAGTAAAGCTTTACTGGAAATTATGCACAATAATATTAATATTATCCTACAAGTGCTTTATTTTCTTCACACATCAGGTCAAATATTTCTTCTTAAGCTTATTTTAAGTTTGAAAAATCTGGCTCTGAGAAAAGGATACAACAATTAAATCTATACATAAAATGTATTTGAAAAGTAGCAAAAATAAATGATGAAACCAAGATGAAAAGTTTCCAAGATAGCTTTAATAAAATAAATAATTAAATAAAATAATTTAAAAAAAGAAAAAAAAAGAAGAAAAAAAAAGAAAAATGTATTATTTTTTAAATAAATAATAATAATAATAATAAAATAAAAGTAAAATGAATTAAAATTATAATAGTAAATAATATAAATAAATGAAATGGACTGATTTTTCTCTCCAGTAACTGCTTTTTTTTTTTAACTGCCATTTGTTTAAATGGAAACAACTCAAGCAATAAAAACCCCAAATGCTTTTCACAAATTAGCAGTGATTACTTTCAATATGCAAGATGGTCTCTGTGTATGTGATCATGTGTACGTGTGTCTCTGTGTGTGAGTGGGTGGGTTGTAGTGGTGTTCATGGGGTGTATTATTGGAGTCCTGCTGTTCTCCACCTGTCTTTGTTCTCTGTTGTGAAACATGAAGCCAAATCACTGCTGAACCTCAGAGCTCACAGCAGGACACACACACACACACACACACACACACACACACACCATCAGCTGATCTGTGTTTACTGTCTCAGTTTCAAGAAATACGAGCTGACACAAAAGCACAACCAGCAAAAATGTCATTATGAATTTCTCACGCAATCATTCTTCATTCTTTTAGTTAATTTAAAACCACAAATATCATCAGGCCAGGCATTAAAGACGACAGCTGTTTTGATTCATGGCAATCTAAGGACTGCTGTCAGTGCAGCTGTACAACATTGTAGGTTCCACTGGTTTGTCAATAAGCCAAGACGACATTTAAAAGCACCTGTTTGATTTTTGCGTGCAGGTCCAGGTTCTTAGATTTTCTTACTTATTGATTACTGTTGGCTCTTTACTTAATGAGTTGGCATTGGTTGTTCAGTGTTAATTCTTGACTGTCATGCAAGAGGCTTTTGTCAATTCCTGAATACTACAACGTGTTCTTCCCAATGGGAATAAATAAGGTTAACACTGAGGTACAGTAGTGTGGGGGAACGTTAACACATTACATACTTATTTTGACACCCATTTTAGCAGGTTACACTATTTGCACTGTATGTCAGCCTTTTTTTGCCATGCACACAGCACTGAACTCAGCAGAAAATAGGGAGAATATGCTCTAAACTTTCTTTCAACAATATTTTACAATACAGACCTTTATGAAACCACATAAAATAATGGCGTGGACTAAACACCAACTAAAATATGTCTTTCAGGATTAAAGCAGACACAAAAACAGCAGTTCCCTTTCAGTCGAGAACGTCAGACGTAGTCGATGTCGACAGAATGGGATCACGCTAGGGAAACTATCTTCTTCGAGCATGCTTGAACGAGCCAACACGCGCAATGGCGACGTGAATTGCATCACGCGCTCCGCCCCTTGAGACGGGTATAAATACGGAAGCGGATGCATACACCATCTGTCTTTCGCTTCGGAGCCGATCGTTCTTCACGTCGATGTCTCTGAAGAGTGTACAACGAGCGAGTGTGTCGGTGCTTCTTCTAGGAAGACTCTCCCAACTGCTGGTGATTCTACAGCGTGAATACAGTGGTGATCGCAAGCTTTGAGCTCTCAACTGCTGTTTAACAGCATCAAATTTCTGTGTTTGTTGACGGCTGGTTAGAGGGCGGAAAAATGAGTGCTTCACTGTTTCAGTTCACTGTTCAGTGTTGCCGCGGTCATTCCCCTGTGTGATCCGGCACTGGTGATGGGTCCCATTTCCTGAAAGAGCAACACAGGTGCGTTTGCGTCTTTTTTTTAAGATGCACCCGTGCGTTTCTGGATGCGATCGTTCCCTGTCCCCCCATATGGACGGTCACAATGGTTGTATCACGTTTTTTGTAATATATATGTGTATATAATGTATGTGTATATATGCAGCACGTTGAAGCAGCTTTTGTGGATAGTTTGTTCTCATTGCGAGGATATGACTATTGCGGTGTTGAGATCGAGACTTTCCTTCATGCGTGAAGCTGGAGTCCCCATTACCACTGGTGCCGTGTGGGATGAGTGATCAGAGGATCATAGTGAGGCTTCCCCGCCCGGTTACCAATCCCTGTGGGCTCCTCACTCCTCTATCACATCGCAGCCGGTGGAGCCCCGTTGAGAGCACTGGTCCCTCTGTAATGGACCGACCAGCCTTTTCATTCCGGGCCTCTCCAGGGGACAGGATGCCGATTGCAGCATCGGAGGGTGAGCTGACCTCTGGAAATGATGACTCTGCTGCGTTATCTCTCCTTGGGAGTGTAACGTTGCCCGAGCCAGATCCAGTAACATCAGCTATGCTGAATTGGGCAGCCAAGGCTGTCGGGCTCGACTGGAATCTTCCACCGTGTCCCGAACAGTCTCGGTTGGATGATTGGTATCTCGGGACGGGCCGCGCTGGTTCTCAGCTCGCCGCCCCAGTGCCTTTCCTTCCCGAAGTGCATGGAGAGCTAACCAGGTTGTAGACGGCACCTTTCTCTGCCAGAAACTGCCTGTGCACCTGTGTCCGGCGGCCGCTGCTTTTTGGATGCGGCCCCTCGTCTCCCCCCTAAGGCCTGTGAGCTCTCGCCCGTTCCGACGGGCAGAGCTTACAAAGCCTGTGGGCAAGCCGCCTCCTCTTGCGTGCCATGGCGTTGCTTCAGGTCTGTCAGGCCAGGGCACTCATGGACATGCACGAGGGTAGTCCAGACCGTGCGCTCATAGGTGAGCTCCGCACCGCATCCGACCTCGCCCTCCGGGGCACAAGTGTCGTGGCGTGCGTGATCGGTCTGGTGATGTCCACGGTAGTGGTCCAGGAGCGCCATCGTTGGCTCAGCCTGGTTGTATGGTGGATGCGGACAAGGTTCGGTTCCTGGTCTCCCCAATTTCCCAGGTTGGGCTGGTTGGCGATGCGGTGGAGAACTGCGCCCAGCAGTTTTCTGCCGCCCAAGCGCAGGCAGAGGCCATCCGACACATCCTGCCCTGGCGGCCCGCTGCTGCCAGCCCGCCGCTGGTGGCAGTTCCTTCGCCTGCTCGTCGCCGAGGGTGTTCTCCTGCCGCCGCTCTTCTGGGCCTCCGCAGCAGCCTCCAGCCAGGCCTCAGCATAGAGCCGACCGCAGGTAGGGACACCCAGCCCGCTCTAGGCGCTGCCAAGCCAGGTGGCAAGCGACAGCGAAAGCGTTCCTGAGCGGGCCGCTCAGGGATGGAGGAAGGTGCTTTGGAGTGGGTCATCCACTCCCTCCCCCCGGATGAGGGCCGGGTGGAGTCTTTGTTTGTGTGTGTGTCTGTAGTGATATTCATCATACCTAGGTGTTGAGCAGAAATGCTCCTAAAATATATATTTTTAGTGAGATCCATCACACCTAGGTGTTGAGCAGAGCTCTTGTCCTGTGTGTGTGCGCCGCAATCCTACTGGCGAAGGAAACGTGCTAGCCGTTCCCTCCAGCCAGAATGGAGTTTGGCTTCAGAGCCAGTACTTCATTGTACCCTTATTATGTGGTGGGTACGACCATCTTGGTTCTGTGCCAACTGATACGGGCCCTTTTTCGAAAGCCTCCGTTCACTTGTAAACACAGAGTTGCATTTTCAATGCCCCGTCCCCAAGCTTGGTCTGCAGTGTTCGACCTGAAAGACGTGTATTTCAGATCTCTATCCTTCCGCTCCTCAGGCTTACTGTATTCTTGCGTTCGAAGATACGAAATATCAGTACATAGTCCTACCCTTCGAGTGCTCCATAGCCAGTTGGGTCTTCAGGTCAACTAGGAAAGAGTAATCTTGCCCAAATGCCGAGTATCTCTTTTCTAGTATGGAGGTGGTCTCGGTCTAGCGCATCTCTCAAGTGAGGTGTGCCAGCTCAGTGCTATTTAGTGAGATCCATCACACCTAGGTGTTGAGCAGAGCTCTTGTCCTGTGTGTGTGCGCCGCAATCCTACCATGGCGGTCATTTTGACCGTTTTGAATTTTATATCTGCAATAACTTTGTTGAAAAAATAAATACAATCCTGCTGGTTCCTGACTTTTCCTAAAAGTGTCTGTATTTTCATTTTAAATGTTTTTCATATAAATTACACATAAGGCAAAAAAACAAACATATTTCGGCCATAGACGGTCATATTGACCGCACGGAATTTCGCGGTATTATTATAGGCTATACCAATATACACAACAATAAAATGTGGTAAAAAATACACTAAACATATTCAACAACAAAACATTTAAATGTAATGATATTCAGAACAGAACAAGAATGAAAAAATAACTATAAACTAGCCAAAATGAAATACTTTATAAGCGAAAGTGAAAGTAAGCGGCGTTAGGCTCACGTAACACTCTAATTAGAATCAAAATGTTTCAAAATTTGCGATGTATTTGGATGGTAAACTATTCTTTATTATAGGCTTTGTAGCCTACTTCCGAAAAAATCATCCTCTTCACATGCGCAAAATGGTATTGTACTAGGCTACTGACAAACAGAGCAGTGGAATTTCTATACTGTATGTTAGGTTGACTATTTTATTATTATATTTTCTTATGGCTATAATGAACAGGCTGGAATGTCAAGATTACAATGCTGGAATATGGTGTGTGCGTGCGTGCGTGCGTGCGTGCGTGCATGCGTGTGTGTGTGTGTCGGCGGGCGCGATCGAACAGTGGAAACATAGGCTACTCCGTCATTTTATTCAGGACATCTACGGATATTTTTTATTTATAAATTTATAATTAAACTTGTTTAAATGTACAGTTTGGTGTTGTTTAGTTTTTAAAAGACATCCTAATACAATAAATGCATTAATCTCTCAATTGGGTATTTATCATTAAAGATATAGAGTTTGGAATCTAGCGGTCAAAATGACCGCTTGCGGCAGTTCTAGTAGTTATGGAATTCTGGCACTTCTAGTGTTAAAGGGCACCTATTTTGCAAAATCCACTTTTACACATAAAATGTATGTTGGCAGTGTTTGACCACAATTACCCTACAATGATAAAAATCCACCCATTCCTTTTTTAAATCCCCATTAAATCAAATTTTGATTCTCTGAGCAATGTGTCATCATACTGCTCAGTCCTCGCTGACCACAGCCGCTGACTGACAGTCCGGCATTACCATAGTTTCCGCCCTCATCGAGTTGTCCGCTATCCGTCATTTTCTCCGTGCTCGAGCACCTGTAGCGACAACAGTGTCTCTTGTAAGCCATTCCAACGCTATCTCACGACCAATTCGTACGAATTCGTACGAATGATAAAAAGTTGGCTAATTCGTACTAATTCGTACGACCTCACTCGTACGAATTTGTACGATTTGTCTAAACCCACATGATGGGTAGGTTTAGGGGCGGGGTCAGGGGTAGGTCATTCGTATGAATTCATACGAATTGGCCAATTCGTAAAATATGTACGATTTTGCAAAAATCTTACTAATTCGTACGAGTCAGGTCGTATGAATTCGTACGAATAAGCCACCTCGTAGAATTTTTACGTTTTCCCGTGAGATCGGGCTGGCCATTCTTGTGTTCTGTTGTGAACTATGTAAGAGTGAACATAATGGTCTTCATTTTCTCCCAAAATGAGGCACTGAGGACACAGAGAATTAGTTTTATTTTTGAAGGTAATGCGCCCCAAAATGTACCTAAATTTGTTTATGTCTGCGTAAATCATTTCACTCCAGACTGCTTTGTGAATGAGAGGCAATACAAGGTTGGCTTTGCTAAAAAGTTGTTACTCGAGGACGGATCAGTACCAACAGTTCGTGTTTCAGTTTATAGTCTCCGAAGCGGTACTGGTTTTAGCAGTAATGAAAGGGGTTGCACACACTTTATTACAGTTCATAGGAGTTGTTTTACGGATATAATGTTTACAGTTTATTAAGCACCCCCAGAAAAGGCATAAAGTCTGTATATATTTGATTAATGTTTGTTGTAACGAGGGGTTTGGTGTAATTCGCTGTGTATGTTGATGAAAATTAAAGGGAGAGAGAGTTTATGGATAATACTTTAATGTGCACTTCTTGTACTGTTTTATTCAGCTCTTACGGCGATTTTCCAGAGTGAAAACAGATGCTTCATCTTTTGTATGATGAACAATAAATTTCATAAAACTCATTAGTAAAGTTTAAACCATCATTAGGACGGGGTCCGCTACAACAGGCTTGTAGTGGATAAAAGCAAGGTGACAACATAAGTTATAACCGTAACTAAACTCAACTATACCTATACGCTGATTTCACGCAGCCGCCATTTTGAAATCGAAAGTGAGGCTCCGGTGGGAAAAACCCCGGAAGTAAAGATAAACAACAATGCCTTTGGACTACCAACTTGAAGCTGCTGCCGCGATTTACACTATTGGATGTTAATATCCAATATATAGTTCATTCCTGCTTCTTTTTTTACTTTTTGAATTATAAAAAAAAAATATTTTATTTATAAATGAATTTCACTGTATATAGTCTAAAGTATAAAAGAAATGTATGTACAGTTTTAGAATTGACACAACATCATTAAACACAACAATACGCCATCACATTCACGACTCTCCTGTGATTAAAGGCGACACTTCCGGTTTTCTTCCCACCGGAGCCTCGCTTTCGATTTCAAAATAACGGCTGCGTGAAATCAGCGTATTCTATCTCCATACAGCATATATTCTCTGGCTCTGTAGGCATCGTTGTCCGGTTCGAACTGAATACCACTAGTACAGTTTCTGACATTTTATTGCATGAGATTGTCCTGTTTTGTTGCCACCAGAGCATGAGCTCTTGAAGCTCCGCCCTCTTCTTGAAAGGGGGCTGGGACCAGCAGCTCATTTGCATTTAAAGGGACACACACACACACAAACGGAGCATTTTTGCTCACCTCCTAAAAGTGGCAATTTTAACATGCTATATAAAATTATCTGTGGGGTATTTTGAGGTAAAACTTCACATACACAATCTGGGGACATCAGAGACTTATTTTAAATATTGTAAAAAGTAGCATAAAAGGTGCCCTTTAAATTCATATTTTGAGTGACTTAAGTAGGACTTAAGTACATCTTTATATGTAATTACTTCTATTGTCTTTTGCTACTGCTGAATTCACGGAAACATTTATGATAAACTAAATGTTATTTAAAACTTGAATATCATGTCTTTCAATATATTTGGTTATAATTACAAATTTGTAACAAAGTTGTGATTTAGTTTAAAATATATTGAGTTTAAATGTAATTAAATAACACACTACTGTTAAAATTTTTGTCAAGTATTTTACATGTGCTTTTGTTAGTCAACACATCAAAATAAGTGCACTTATTTAAAGTACAACAAACTTTTAATTTGGCATTATTACAAAGTGCACTTTTTAAAACTGTACTTAAGTGTGTTAAGCATAGCTAAGTAAATGTACTCATTGAGTACACTTAAGTTAACTTTTATTTGTATTATATTATCTGAAAGTAATCTATTTCAAATCTTAAAATTATAATACAACTGCACACTCAATTCAGCACACTTCTTTTTCAAAAGGGGAATCTTGATGATTTCAGGAGTTTAAAGTGGCACATTGAGGGTTGGATTACATTTGGTGTAGATTAATTTGCATTTGGATGTAAAAGAAATCCCCTTCCATGTAAATTGTATGATTTTATGAAAGTGACGTTTAGTTTTGACTTGACAATTTGACTTGAAATGTGTGTTCTAAACAAGGAAAATGCATTACTTATGTGAAAATGTCTTATTCAAAATGCATTGTAGCGACAATTTTAAAAGTAAAGTATTATTTGTTACTTCCGGGAAGTATGACCCGATTTCTTTACATAGACTTTGGTCTCAAACCACATTTAACGGCATCTGATATCAACATTTATGTATTAGCAGATAAAATATAGTTGGAAGTCTGTAGAGCATGATGTGATGTATAGTCAATTGTAATGATTTGATTAACTGCTGAATCACTTCATGAGGAGATGCAAAAATAATATCAAAACGTGGAGCGAGGAAGCTATCAAACAACCAACGATTAAAATGATTCACAAGGCAGTGAGACTTATTTGACTAATTAATTGTCCAATTGACTCACACAAGTGAGTGCTGTGTACAGAGTTAAAGGCCCTAATTAAAATCGGGAGCTGATAATGAAGTGATTTAGGGAAGGATGTTGATTTAGGGAGAACAGATTATGAGAACCGCTTGAGAATGATGTCGATGTGTAAGGTTATATCCCTTCTGAGTTACAAGAAAACAGTAACATTTATTAATTAATGATGGAACAGGAATGGGGGACACGGTGTGTATAAATGCTCTCGACACGTGCACACACATTCAGAGCAGGAGTCACTGCACAGGAAGAGAAAGCAGAGTGTCAATATATAATTCATCTGCTCTTCAGCACTTTCTGGTTCTCTTACGAGAGGTCTCTCGTACTGCGTAAGATATCTTACGCTAGGGGAAAATCCTTTTTCCGCGAGATATTGAAGCCAAAAATTATCCTTAATTTTGTAATAATGCAAAACACGTTGCGGCAGCATGCAGGCATAGGCGAGGCAGCTCGCGCGCCTATTGGCTGCTCTGCGGCAACTGCAGCAGCCTATCGAGCGAGGCCTGGCGTGACGCCAGACCCAATCAGGGCACTTCGCGCCCGCTGCGTCACGTCCCGCCGAAATGGGCGTGGTCTAGGCCTATAAATACCGCTCGCAGGCAGCTATTATCTGATTTTTCATCCTTCAAGCGAAGCACACGCATCGCTGGAGCTGGATAAGAAGCCGCGCCGTCTGAAAGAGAGCACCTTCAGCGGGACGAGTCACTGAAGTCGCTGGCCGCGCCGCCTTCCTTGCCTTCCTGCTGCGCTATCCGGCGTTATATCCTTTCTCTGCTACTGTGTTTATGTATGTGTGTGTGCTCGCCGCCGCGACACACACTCCCATTGCACTAAAAGAGCTGGGCGTCTTTTTCAAGACGCCCCTTTTCCTGATCACGCAGCTCTCGCACTCGCTGACGGCGACTGCCCTCACTGCGAGTTAGTTACTGCCTATGGTGACTCTGAGGACTCACCTGGCATCCTTCTCCGAGACTGCTCCTACGCCCCCCCCCCCCCCCCCCCCCAACCCGCAAAGCTTGCCGGTTCGCCCGCTTGCCTTGCCTGCTTGGGGGACGATACCTGTTCTCCCTCTGTTCGAGCCGCGCACACCGCGCCGCTCACAGAGGATGTCAGGAGCGGGCGGTCACGGGGCTAGCTTTCTCTCTCCCTCTGTTCAAGCCGCGCAAACTGCGCCGCTCACAAGGGAGGCTGGAAGCGGACGGTCGGGGTTAGTTTTTTCTTTACGTTATAAGAAAGCTACCCTGCCTTCTGCGCCCCATTCATGCGTCACTCACCGGTGAAAGGAGAAAGGTGTGTTTTTAGTCCCTCCGAGGATGGACTGACCTTCAATTTCTCATACATTTCCCAGTTCCCTGATCATGCGACTGGAAATATCAATATTGCAGCAGGCGAGCCTGTTTTAATACAAGCGCGCCTGCAAGCATACGCCGAAGAAAGCATGTGACGCTCTTATATGCTCGTGCATCCGAAAACCTTTGTGTTCCCCCCTGTGGCTCAGTGGCGGAATCATTGGTTTTCCTCACGAGAGACCGGAGTTCGAATCCCGGTCTAGCGGCAGTTAAAATTATGCCGCCAATGCTTCGCTCTGTCAGTTCCCTGAAAAGCGACTGCAGATGTGCATTTTGCAGCCAACGAGCGCGTTGCACAACCCGCTCGCCTGCACCCAAACACCGTTTCTATGGTTTCCGTGCGTCACTGGCGAAAGGAGAAAAGAGCGTCTCTGGTCCTCCCGCGGACGGACCGACCTCCTCTTTCTCGTACATTTCTCATTCCCCTCTGAAGTTCGGGCGACTGGAAATGTCAGTATTGCAGTGAGCAAGCCTGTTGTAATACACGCATGCCTGCAAACAAACGCCAGCACGTTGACGCTCTCTTATAATACTCGCGCTAACTGAGTTACAATGTGTCTCCCCCTGTGGCCCAGTGGCAGACTCTCAGGTTTCTGCACGCGAGAGACCCGCGTTCGATCCCCGGGTCTACCGGCAGATAAAATTATGCCGTCAATGCTCGCTCTGTCAGTTCCCTGAAAAGGCGACTGCAGATGTGTATTTTGCAGCCAACGAGCGCGTTGTACAACCCGCTCGCCTGCACCCAAACACCGTTTCTATGGTGTTCCATGCGTCACTGGCGTAAGGAAAAAAAGGGAGTTTTTTCTGGTCCCGCTGCAGACGGACCAACCTCCTTTTTCCTATACATGTCCCATTCCCCTCTGGAATTCAGGCGACTGGAAATGTCAATATTGCAGTGAACAAGCCTGTTGTAATGCACGCAGGCCTGCAATAAACGCCAGCATGTTGACGCTCTCTGTTTCTATGGCAACTTCTCGGTCGTTCAGTTCCAGTAAATGTGACTGTTCCAGTGTATCCTGCAGTAAACAAGTCGGTTCTGTCACCCGCTTGCCTGCACACAAACGCCGTTTTTACGGCTACCCAGATAAATCCCATAAGTGTGAATTTTTCTGGTGTCCCGGCCACGGCCGATGGTGCTTTATGTGTAGAAAGAATGCCCACTGCCCAGGGCCCATCTCTACACACAAGCACAGCCCGTCACACAGGGCTCGCGCACATGAATCGACTCAGATCGATTGCGCTTCAAACATGGTGAATGTGCCCACTAACACCACGTTATGCATGTCTCACGGTTTCTGTAAAAACGAAACCAACGTGCATTCGCTTCACTCAAGCGAACGATGCTTTCAGTGTGGTAAATGTGCCCGCTGTCCCGCGCCCACATCCACACATAGACATGACAGTTCCTACGGGAACCGCCCAGCCCTCCCCCTCGCGGTTGACCACCGCAGAGGAGTCGAGCGCGGGCAATCTGCCCGCTGTTATCAGCGCGCCCCATGCCTCAAATGCTTCGTATTCAACCCCTAGCTATTCATGCGGATGCATGGGCAAAGCTGCCCGGGGTTTTCGAAGTGGGTGCTGAACATTATAAAAGGAGGCTATTCGCTACAGTTTCGCCGACGCCCTCGCCGCTATGTGGCGCGCGTCGAGACCACGGTAAAAACAGAAGTAGCACATTTACTTCGAGCCGAAGTGGCGAAACTATTGAGCAAAGGGGCCATAGAGCCTCTCTCTCAAGTTCAGAGCGAAGGAGGGCTATACAGCAGATACTTCCTGGTACCGAAAAAAGACGGGGGTCTCAGACCCATACTAGATCTAAGGCAACTGAACAAAGTGCTTGTGAAGCGACAGTTCAGGATGCTCACGACCAGACAAATCCTTGTGCAGATTCGCCAAGGAGATTGGTTTGTGTCAATAGATCTGAAAGACGCGTATTTTTTAAATACAGATAGCGTCACGTCACAGGCGATATTTGAGATTCGCCTTCGAGGGCCAGGCATATCAGTACACAGTCCTGCAGTTCGGTTTGTCCCTGGCACCCCGTACATTTACGAAGTGCATGGATGCGGCGCTCGCACCCCTCAGAATGAGAGGCATGCGGGTACTGAACTATTTGGACGATTGGCTGATTCTAGCGCAATCTCGCGCAGTGCTCATAGAACACACGACCATTTTACTCGATCACCTCGAGGATTTGGGTCTCAGTGTCAATTGGGCGAAGAGCTCTCTGTCACCCAGTCAGAAGATATCTTTCCTGGGCACAGAATTGGACTCGCTGTCCATGATAGCGCGACTATCACCACAGCGCGCGGTAGACATTCAACGCACAGCGAACTCGTTTCGTTTCGTTTCGTTTCGTCTGTCCCGCTCAAGAAATTTCAGAAGATGCTAGGTCTCATGGCCTCAGCATCATCAGTGCTCCAGCTGGGCCTGCTCCGCATGTGCCCGCTGCAGTTTTGGCTGAAAGCGCGAGTCCCACGCAGAGCGTGGGCATCCGGTTCGCTTCGCCTCAGGGTCAATCAGAAGTGCGTCACAGCTCTGAAACCTTGGAGAGCGAACGACTGGTACCAATCAGGTGTAAGCCTGGGGACTTCCTCGAGGGTGAAAGTGGTGTCCACGGACGCGTCCACCTCGGGATGGGGAGCGCTGCTCGAGGGCAGACCGTTCTTCGGCCAGTGGTCGGAACGGGAAAAGCTCCTGCACATAAACTGCCTCGAAATGACCCACAGACAGTCCAACTGCTGTGGAAGAAATTCGGCAGAGCGGAAGTAGACCTGTTTGCGTCTCAAGAAAACGCTCACTGTCCGGAATTTTTCTCCAAGAGCAGGAACGCGCTGGCCCATGTGTGGCCCCGCCGCCCGCTCTATGCTTTCCCCCCGTCTCTCTCCTGCCTCAGGTGATAGAACGGATCAGGGAAGAAGGATGCTCAGTATTGCTGGTGGCACCGTTCTGGAAAAACCAACCTTGGTTCCCAGTCGTGATGTAGTTAGCAAGTACTGCCCCGTGGCCAGTACCAGTGAGGAGAGACCTCCTCTCACAGGCCCACGGCTCGGTCTGGCATCCTCACCCGGAACTATGGTCCCTTCATGTCTGGGCCATCAACGGGTACATGTTGGACTCCCTAAAGGAGTATTAAACACGATCACGCAGGCTAGAGCTCCGTCTACGAGACGGCTCTACTCCTCGAAATGGTCAGTGTTTTCGGGCTGGTGCACAGCCCGTGGTGTGTCACCCACAGACTGTGGTGTGACGGAGGTGTTTTCCTTCCTACAAGAGCTGTTGGATGAGGGCAGGGCCCCCTCCACGCTCAAAGTTTATGTGGCGGCTATAGCAGCGTTCTCAGGAACAACGCTTGGTCAGTCAATAGGAAGGAACGATTTAGTCATCCGCTTCCTTAGAGGGGCTAAGAGACTGAATCCTCCCAGACCTCCCTCAGTCCCCGTATGGGACCTTTCTACGGTTCTGGAAGCCATGAAAGGTGCGCCATTTGAGCCTTTACAGTCAATTGATTTGAAACACCTGTCTTTCAAGACGGTGTTTTTGCTGGCTCTCGCTTCAGTGAAGCGCATAGGGGATCTACACGCGCTCTCTGTGAGCGCGGCGTGCATGGAGTTTGGGCCTAATGACTCAAAAGTAATACTCAAACCTAAGCACGGTTATGTTCCAAAATCCCTCAACACACCGTTTAGGGCGCAGGTTATCTCCCTGTCAGCCCTACCGGTCCCTGATGAGGAAAGAGACGCGAGCCTCCTTTGCCCAGTCAGGGCATTACGAGCTTATGTGTCTCGCTCGTCTGTTTTCAGACAGACGGAGCAGCTCTTTGTTTCATTTAGCGGGCGTTCTAAGGGACTAGCCGCATCGAAACAGAGCCTATCCAGATGGATAGTTGATGCTATAGCGCTGGCATACGCCTCCAAGGGCATGCAGTGCCCGTTGGGTGTCAGAGCGCACTCCACGAGAGGCATGGCCTCTTCGTGGGCCTGGTCAAGTGGGATTGCCTTGCAAGATATGTGTATGGCGGCAGGCTGGGCCTCCCCGTCTACATTTATAAGGTTTTATAACCTAGAGGTTCCCGCCCTGCAGGCCAGGCTGCTGTCGGTCTAAGTTTACCAGTATTATCTGACCTGATGCTATCAGCTCAGAATGCTGCGTCTACTGAGCACAGCTCAATGTTCGACAGTAAAAAGTAGCAGCACGAGATGTGCCTGGGCAGACTGTGTAAGACCCACATTCCCCCATCAGTTCAGGCCATACCCCGCCCTGTCTGTATGAAATTCGCGTCTCAGCGACGCTGCCATATGTGGAAGAGTGCGGCTTCGCCCCTCCCTCTTCCCGGACTCCCTGTGAGTTCCCTGAGTTATTGTGCACTATATGTACCCCGGGCTTTCGCCCTTGGGTCTTTGGTGTCAGATCTCAGCATGCACGGCGTTTTGCATTGGGTCCCCTAGCGTAAGATATCTTACGCAGTACGAGAGACCTCTCGTAAGAGAACGTACTCGGTTACTAACGTAACCTCGGTTCTCTCTAGAAGAGGGAACGAGTACTGCGTATCTTGCCGTGCATGCACACGCTCTGGTTGCTTCGATGATGAAAAACCAGATAATAGCTGCCTGCGAGCGATATTTATAGGCCTAGACCACGCCCATTTCGGCGGGACGTGACGCAGCGGGCGCGAAGTGCCCTGATTGGGTCTGGCGTCACGCCAGGCCTCGCTCGATAGGCTGCTGCAGTTGCCGCAGAGCAGCCAATAGGCGCGCGAGCTGCCTCGCCTATGTCTGAATGCTGCCGCAACGCGTTTTGCATTATTACAAAATTAAGGATAATTTTTGGCTTCAATATCTCGCGGAAAAAGGATTTTCCCCTAGCGTAAGATATCTTACGCAGTACTCGTTCCCTCTTCTAGAGAGAACCGAGGTTACGTTAGTAACCGAGTACGTTCTCTTCTGTGTCACTTCTAAGGACAACTACCTCCTACAACTATTTCATTAGAAGCTTTTTTTATTGTTTTAAAGTAATATAACTGAATTTTAAAAACATGTATCATTAAAAAATAATTTTATTTTCTGTTTTAAGTGTTTGATGTGCAATGTTAGCCTAATACTAAACAAATTGTGTGATACCCTAATAAGGATTAAACTACAGTATACTTCAAACCTTTTCCACTCAGACTATGGAAATATTGCAGCAGAAAACAAGAATTATCAAAATTATTCAAGCTCAAACCTCTTAAAAGTTACATTTGTAAAATAAAATTAAGCACATACTGTAATTTATTGGAAATATAATCACCGGCCACTTTATTAGGTACACATTGCTAGTATCGGGTTGGACCCAATTTTGCCTTCAAAGCTCCCTTCATTTTTTGTGACATATTCAACAAGGTGCTGGAAACATTCTTCAGAGACTTTGGTCCATATTGACATGATAGCATCACACAGTTGCTGCAGATTTATCAGCTGCACATCCATGATACGAATCTCCCGTTCAAACACATCCCAAAAGTGCTCTATTAGATTGAGATCTGGTGACTGTGGAGGCCATTTGAGTTTAGTGAACTCATCGTCATGAGTTTGTGACATGGCATGTTATTCTGCTGGAAGAAGCCATCAAAAGATGGGGAACACTGTGGTCATATGTGTATGGACATATGTATGGACATGGTCAGCAACAATACTCAGGTAGGCTGTGGCATTTAAAATATGCACAATTGATACTAAGGGGCCCAAAGTGTGCCAAGAAAACATCCACCACACCATTACACCCCCGGTAGCCTGAACCGTTGATACAAGGCAGGATGGATCCATCCTTTCATGTTGTTTATACGCCATATTCTGACTATCTGAATGTTGCAAAAGAAATCAAGACTCTTTAGACCTGGCAACGTTTTTCTAATCTTATATTGTCCAATTTTGGTGAGCCTGTGTGAATTGTAGCCTCAGTTTCATGTTCCTAGCTGCCAGGAGTGGTCTTCTGCTGCTGTAGCCCATCTGCTTTTAGGTTTGACATGTTGTGCTTTCAGAGATGCTCTTCATCAGACCTGTTGCCTTAATCAGATCGAAGCAGTCTGGCCATTTTCTTCTGACCTCTGACATCAACAAGGCATTTTCGCCCACAGAACTACTACTCACTGGATATTTTCTCTCTTTTTTTTAGACCATTCTCTGTAAACCCTAGATATGGTTGTGCGTGAAAATCCTAGTAGATCAGCAGTTTCTGAAATACTCAGACCAGCCCCTCTGACACCAACAACCATGCCACGTTCAAAGTCACTTAAATCACTTTTCTTCCTTATTCTGATGTTCAGTTTGAACTTCAGCAGATCGTCTTGACCATGTCTACATGCGTTTGAATTGCTGCCAAGTGATTGGCTGATTAGATATTTGCATTAGTGTGCAGTTGAAAAGGTATACCTAATAAAGTGGCCGGTGAGTGTATGTGAACCAATAACTACTGACCCTACAGAGTGACTACATTTTGATACCCTGTTTTTATTATTATTAAAAAAAAAAAGGATTAGAAAAATCAAACAGCACAAATAAAATGTGTATGTATCAAGGAAGCTTGTTTTACATTCTAATAAAAAAAATATATATAATAATAATAATCAAATCACAAAAAAATGACAATGTTTTGAGGAGGATCCCTTGGCAAGCATTATGTGAACTTAGAAATGTAATTAAATGAACTGTGCCAATTTAATAGTTCATATTTCCTGTCATGTTTCACTGCCTCTTCTATTTTAAATGTTCCTCATTTCTCTACCTGCATTTTCTCCATGACTTAATGACTTTTTCATTTTGTTCCCATTTCTCACCTCTTCACACGTACACACTTGATTTAGTTATTTTCCTTGTCTCAGTCATGTGTCTCAGCTCTGCTTTTTCTTTTGTTCCTCAGGCAAATTTGCCTTTTCAAATATTTCATCTGATTCTCCCCAAATCTTTCATGCAATATGAATTCTAGCTCTCTATGCAGCCTCTTCTTTCTCTCACACATACTGTGCATTTTGTTAAAGGTTTGTATTATTTCATTCTTCTTACCTCTGATTTTTCCCTTTTTTCCCCCTCACTCCCACTCCTTCACCATCTATGCTGTCTCTCTCTCATCTCATCCCAGCTCCAAAGCCGACAGGAGGCCATGCTACAGGAACACTGGGGTTTGAAATCTGTCTGTGTAGGATGTTGGCTGCCTCTGTGACAGTACTTCATTTTATTACCTGAGTAAGTAAGTCTCATATTCACATGCACACAACTGGCATAAAATGTGCACACAATCACCTATTAATATATGGCCTCACACATAAACATGTACTGTACAATACACTAAAGTTTTTAGTTTTTTCTTATTGGCATTGATGGTTCCATGAAGAATCTTTAACATCTATGGAACCACTAAAGGTTCTTTATAGTGAAAAAAATGGTCCTTCGGATTACTTGGATATTTTTAAGAGTGTACCACTATGGCTGGGTCAAAATAACGGTCCTATAAACAACTGGCCAAATTTGCCCCTTGGCCTCTGTCCATCATGGCCTCCTAATCATCCTCATATACTGATTGGCTTCATCACTGTCTCCTCTCCACCAGTAAGCTGGTGTGTGGTGGGCGTTCTGGCGCAATATGGCTGCCGTCGCATCATCCAAGTGGATGCTGCACATTGGTGGTGGTTGAGGAGATTCCCCCCTTCCATGTAAAGCGCTTTGAGTGCCGAGAAAAGCGCTATATAAATGTAATGAATTATTATTATTATATATTATCTAACTGTGGTCTATCTATTTAAAAAGTGAAGAAAAAAAAAGTATGAAAATAAGCACCAATAAAACAATATTTGTGGTACCTATTCAAGTTCTAAGGTTTGCTAAGATCTCGAATATCTCCCCCTGGTTGCTAGACTGAAACAGTTTGTCCCACATACTGCAGCAGCTATCAACACACAGGCTACCTTTGCACATGAGTAGAGGAAATGGCACATGTACTAATTAATCTCCTCTACCTAAAACAGATAAGAAGGCTGGGAGCTTTGATTAATGTCAAATCCAACTGCACTCATTAATATTCAATTATGAACTTGCCTCACATGAGTTTCAGTTCATGCTCCCAAACTAATTAGCTTCTACACCGCAAATGAAATCTGTGTTAAGCTCTGCTATCAAATTCAGCCTGAATGGCACGGGTTTGGACTCTGCCAACGTAAAGAAAGTGTTTGCCAGCATTCTGCTAGAATCCCTGCAGTCGGATCAGTGGAGTGTAGCCCAAAATCACATGTTGGGGAAAAAGATAATTACAACGTCTCGAAATAGAAATAGCTTACACTTTTATTCTATTCAGCCTGGATCTTTACTCTCAAACAGAGCTGTTAAGGCAAATAAAAGTTAATAAGAGAATAGGAAGGAATTTTACAGCACATACATCATGGTTGAGTCAAACTCACCTAAACCCAATCTGAGAAACTTTTGATGTGTGTAACGACCCTTTAATCATGCAATAGCTGCCTTTAATGTCGAGAAACGTTGAAATAAAGGATCGGCCACTATTAATTTGGAAACCACTGTACTGCTGATTGTACTGTAAGTGTCCATGTGTCCACCTTAAAGTCAACGTGAAACCTATTTTATTTTTGACATCCCAATGGATATTCAACAAGAAACACACACACAGTAACAAAATTATTTTGATTGTAGTTAACTAAAATTAATTTACTGTGTTCATCCAATTAAAGGTGGGGTATGTAATTCTACCATTCTTTCAAAATCACTTGAAATCCTATTCCTAACCCACTTACAGCCACTGAGTTAGAAGCACTGAAATGAACATTAAGCAATTTAATCATCTGTGGAACGGGCAGGACTCGAAAAACTCCAGCCAATCATTTCCAAGACCACCTTGAATCATTGGACAGTAAGTGCGTCAATCAAACGGTCGTACCATCCCCCCCTCCCCCATCCCCCTCATGTTCTTTGAATGGGTGGAGTCAAAGAAAAGAAGGTAGGACCATTTGAGTTGTGTATTTTCAAAATCTGCTGGCCGTTTTGCAAATCACATACCCCACCTTTAATTTGTCCAGTGTATTTGCTTAGAAAAAATAAATAAAATAAATATAAATAAATTATATTTATATATAAATCATATATATGTATGTATATATATATAAAGTTTTCAACTTTTGGTATCTAAACTTTAAAAAAAAAATATATATGCAAAAAAAAAATATTACAAAATTATTTGTTAGTGTAAAGTTAATGCATCTATGAATCATTCACAATAAGATCTGAAGCTGACAAGATCTGAAAGTAAATAATGTTTTAAATGAAGTAAATAAGATTTAGATTTTTAAATGTTGGCATTTAAGACTTTTATTATTAATATTATTATTATTATTACAATTTAGCTCATTTGATGCTTGGATTGGGCCTAACATTGTTCATATCAGTTATCATGACCCAATCCTTTAAATATATATACATATATTATTAAACATGATTGAAAGGTGGATGGAAATCCACTGTATACGTTTCAACATAATTAGGTCGACCTCAATTAGAGGATTCAGTCTTAATATGATAAACGACTCTGACTGACCGATTACAAAACAGACAGACAAATGAGCCTCCCCAAATCAGAGGCAGCGGAGGCCATTAGCACACATTAGCCTAACGCCATGCAGATAACACATTATCATGCTGTTGCATGCGTATTAAAATGAGTTAATCAGAACATATTCTCCACAGTGATAATCTGCCCAGAGTGATTATGGGAAATGGAGATAACAAAGTCATTTGGCTTTTCCTCACACGAGTTTACGACCACAGAATGCAGAGCTACACAGTGAAGCGATGCAAGAGACAATTTTTATATGACAATATGCTGGGTAGGGTGACCACCTGTCCCGAAATTGGGAGCTTTGTCCCGCAACCCACAATACGTATAGCAGTGTCACATATTTCAATAATGTGTGTATTATTTTATTTCTTTACAAGAAATTTCTTTACAAGAAATTACAAAACCACAATAAGAAATATAATTCAAAAAAATGCAATTGCCATTTAAAAATCAATTTCTCGTGTTGAATTCGGGAAAATAACTAATGCATTCATAGAAAGGGATTTTTCCACTGATGACGAATGCCTGGGCAAAGCAAATGAACCAGTACGGAAATCATTAAAAAGTAGGCCTATTAGATATTGGTACACCAGCCAGGACTTATTCTAGACACGTACTGGATAACATCCTGATGAAACCTTCCAGAAAATAAAAGTTTGAGATGCACAGAATCTGGTAAAACGCATTGTTTGCATAGTTTAATAAAGGAAAATAAACTAGTCGCTACTTAAAGACATTTATTTTAATATAAAATGTGATTTTTACCTACTTGCTTGTTATTTAGTTCATTATATTTAGTCAACTGAATAGGTCCCGTTGAGTAAATTACCACTCAAACCTGGGCAATTTGAGAGCCAGTCACAGAGCCGGTCTCAATTGACGAGGCTTATTGACGATTTAAAGTGTTATCATCCGACGTAATGACAAATAGGCTTTCCAACTAATGTAAGTCCATATAGTAGGAAATTTATCTCTCACATCTCACAATGTGTATCTCACATTGTGCCTGAAAATCACATCTACTTTTCTGCAACAGAGCAATAACCAGGTGGTCACCCTTCATGCCTAATTTTATGGCTTGCTGTCATTGTCAGTTGTAAAAAAATATCTAGTGTTTTATGATGAAAAATAAGGACAACATTACTCCAGTTTTGGATTTCAAACATACAGCAAACAAAAACAAAAGGCATTTTGATAGTCGTGACAACACTAAGCTGGATATGAGTTTCAAGCAAGTGGCATGTCACAATGCGACAAAACTAGTTTAATCCATTATATCCGTTGATGTTCATTGGGACAAACTAATTGCCCACTTCAGATGACGGATTGATTTGATTCACTGCACAATTAGCCTGCTCTCTCTGACTGAAATAATCATCTACAATGATACATCAAAACAAAATGTTTTTGGTCTCTGTCCTGCTAATTTATTTCAATTTTTGTTTCTATGTGAACTGTAGGCATAGTACGTAACAATACTATAATTCTAGTCATTATTAGTAAAATACCAATTTAAAGGTGCTCTAAGCGATGTTGGGTGACGTCACTTCTTGTTGACGTTCAAAGTATTGTCAAACAAAACGGAGGCTAGCTCGACCCTCCTTCCTCCTCATCCCATCCCCTCCCCCTCCTTTCCGTGCTTCCTGAAACAGGTTTTTCCGATGTAAATTCGGGACTTTGTGCGTTCCTTCTCCTTTTCCCTCTTCTTTGCTATTTGTTCATTGGGACGTCGTCTCTTTGGTCGTGTGTCGGCCATTTCAAAATTCAAGACAATATAATTAGTCGTTAGTCGTTGTCGTTGTCTAGGACATCCCCCTTCATGTGCACGTGCACGTGCACTAACGCTCAATGGTGTTTTAAGCCCCCAACGGCGCCTTCCAGGCAGCGAGGGGATGGGTAGGTTTAAGGTTGAGGGTAGGGTTAGCTGCCTCTAAGGAGCCATTGGGGGCTTAAAACACCATCGAGCTGCACTAACCCCCCAACACCCACCCCCAAATCATTCTTGTCGGTTATTGGCTGGAACACTGTTTGTTATGTTTCGTGGTGCAGGTTGGCCCAGTTTGTTTTGTTGCCGTTTGTGGAGCCTGGGCTATCTACAGAGACCGGGTTTTTTTCCAGTGTGTTCAGGGGACAGGCAGCTAGCGGATAGTGAGATGTTTGCTGTGTGTGACAAAAAAAATAAAAAAAATAAAAAAAATAATTCAGCCTAAAAAACACGTGCCATCGCTTAGAGCACCTTTAATGGATTTCTGTAAAAAAAAAAAAAAAAAAAAACTTTTTGATTGTGATATTACAAATTACTTCGTTGGGTAACAAGGGAACAACAATCCAACGATCCAATCAATTCCCTATGGACAAAATCAAGTCCCAGTCCCACCCTACATTTATTCTTGTTTGTGAAGCCGTTTCACTTGCATATATGTCACAATAGGAAAGAAAATACTATAACAACTTTATTACAATTTTAAGGCTTATCTTCAGATTTTATCCAACTGAGATACTATCTATTCATGGTGTAGGTAACAGATGTTTAGTTGTAAATATGTTTCAGATCAATTCGTTGTTGCCTAAATGGGCAGTAATTAAACAGATTCCTGAGATGAATTCAGTGGCGTGCTTTGAAATTCTGAAAGAAAAGAAGAGAGAGACAGAGATGAACTGAGAGGGAATGGAAATGTCTTTCATCATTAACCATACAAATCTAAAATGCAAAACATTACAGATGTAAAAATAAATAAATATATAAATAATATAATATAATAATAGTAAATAATAATAAAAATTAATATGCTTTGTTTATATATTGATTAGCTTAATTGGTAACACTTTATAATAAGGTTACATTTGTTAACATTAGTTACTACATTAGTTAACATGTAATAACAAAGAACAATTGTATTTTTATATTTGACTGATAAATACTGTAACAGATATATTGGTTATTGCTAGTTAATGGATTAACCTTTGGGACCTTATTGTAAAGTGTCACTACTTAATTAGACTTGCATGAAATCTGATATATGGTTATATAAAGCACTCAAAATTTCATTTAAACTCACATGGTCACGTGACACAAATGTATGATAACTTGGAATATTACTACATCTGCAATAGCACAATAAAACATTTGGTCAGCAGCATGTGATGTTCTGGATGCTTAACTAGAAAGATTTCATTGGTCAACCAGCTTCATGGTTGACAGGTTCCCTTTCAAGGGAACTCCCGTTGCGTCGAAACTGACGCTATGGGAACGCTTTGCGTGATGACGTCTTGAAGCACATGTAAAATCAGTCCAATGGTGTGGCGGAACGTCAGAGGCGGGTGACGTCACGTACCAGGAAGCTATAAAAGCCGGCCCGAAACAGAAAACGAAAGCTTTCTGAGTCTTCAGTTGCGCTCTGTGTTGAATCTGTCCTTGTTATTTGGTGTTGTCTGTCTATTAGGGGTGTAACGATATTCGAACCGAACCGAAAAACCGCGATACACCACCCACGATACGAATCGCGATACTCTCATGGCGTACCGAACACGCCCGCCCCGCCCCCTGCTGCCCCGCCCCCTGCTGTCCCGGCTCATTGGACCTCATGTCTTATGTGTACACAACGAATACAGCGTTGCCTAACCACCATTAACCACATTTAATCGCAATAAGCTCAGTGTTTTGTTACATTCGATAATAAGCAAGGTGTAATCTTTCAAATTCTGTCTATTTGATGACGAAATTCAAACATTAAATGTCGTTTTGGCGCTCTTTGATGTGGCGTGACAGATCACCGTAGGCTACTAGGCTCCTCATTTCAAGCGGCAGCGCGGAGCGCGAGTAAACGCGATTCTCTTCCTCAGTTACAGAATAAACATGAATGGACACCTGAAGGTATGTTGAAAGATACAGTATACTTACTGAAAGGCATCATAACTCGTGTAATCGCTCAGTCAGTGTTTCAACAGCGGAAATATGTCAATAAAATGCTTCTTTTTTCACATAGCTTTATTTACCTCAGGCAAGTCATTCAGTGTCCACAGCTTGTTGGTTTGCTAAGGAAATGAACTCTTTCACTAAATAAATGCACTATATTAGCCTATATATTATATTTTACTTAACCTGTTAATGACATCTTGATTATTTTATGTATGTTTAAAATATCTGTCATGAAAATGACAGCAACTGTGTAAATTATTATATTTCAATAATAAATTAGAGTAAAAACATATGTTAATGTAAAAACTGCCTTATGTGCAGTTTACATGTTTTCATACAATTTGTTACTTGAGTGTTGATTATTATTATATCTAAAAATAAATAGCAACTGAATTTAGGCTAAAAGTCTTGGCTCTGTTGTTAAGCTTTAATGTTATAGTAATGTGCAAGTAAGGGCTCCTATATAGTTTACAGCATTAGCAGATAATTAGTTTTATCCTTGCGAAACGTTTACTTGTAATTGAATTAATTTAAAGACAAGGACACAATTTGTTAATTAAATTATCTGTTTAAAAACAAAAACAATTTTAGCTTTCTAAACCCCCCACTCCACCTAAATGAACCGAACCGAACCGAACCGAGACGTCAAAACCGTGGGACGTACCGAACCGTCAGTTTTGTGTATCGTTACACCCCTACTGTCTATATTATATATATATATATTCAGTATGGCGAGCAAGCAGCAGTTTAGAGTGTGTGTCCATCCCTGCCCGCGTTATTTAACGGGAGGTGATACTCACACTCTTTGTGTTGTTTGTTTGGGTGAGGAGCATGCCCAGTCAGCACTCGAGGGTGGTGACTGTGTGCATTGCGAGGCGCTTCCATTGCGTACGTTCCGATCCCGCTTGGCTCGGTTCAATCCCGATCACGTTCCCCAGGGCTTGGGTCCCGCCGCTGCCGAGGCACGGCGTCGATCTCAGACCTGGGGTTCACAAATGGATTTATCAGTGGATGTTGAGACGGGCTCTGCCTTATCTCAACATCCTTCTGATAGATCCAGTGCCTCTCATCAGGGTGTGGAAGCACGCGCTGCGGTTTCTTCCCCCCCGATGGAGGCACCAATACTGCAATTGTCCAGCTCTGAGGAGTTGGACGTTGTTAGTATTGAAGCTGAGTCTGAGGATTCGCCACCTCAGTCTCACGCTTTTGAGGAATTGCTCGATGTTGTCACGAGAGCAGTTCACAGATTATCTATTGAGTGGCCAGAGGATAGGCAGGACGTTCGTTCGAAAAGTAAGCTCGACGAACGCTTCCTGCCATCTCGTACACAGCCTCAGCGAAGAAGCCTTCCGTTTTTCCCCGATCTCCACACCGAGGTGTCGAAATCGTGGGGAAAACCGGTTTCATACAGAGTGTATGCACCACAAACATCCCACTATTCTTCCATTCACAAATATAAAGAATATGGTTATGGGGAGATGCCGAAGGTGGAAGAGACGCTCGCGAGCTATCTCTCTCCAGCAACGGCATCTTCCCTGAAAGCTCCTTCACTTCCCTCTAAGCCAGTAAAATTCACATCATCTCTGGTTCATAAATCGTATGCAGCCGCTGGTCAAGCTGCAGCGTGTCTGCATACTATGTCTATTATGCAAGCCTATCAGGCAGAATTATTGGGGGATTTAGAGGAGGGCGGGGGAATTGGTCCTGACACAGTGGCTGAACTACGCAGAGCCACAGATCTGTCTCTCAGGGCCACCAAGGAGACCGCTAAATCAATCGGGCGGTCTATGGCAGCCCTGGTGGCCACTGAGAGGCATCTGTGGCTCAATTTGAGCGATATAAAAGAGAAAGAAAAGCACGTTCTCTTAGATGCTCCGGTTTCCACTGTTGGTTTATTTGGTGATGCAGTAAACAGTGTGGTAGCTAAATCTCAGGAAGCTGCTAAACAGGCAGCTGCATTACAAAAACTTCTCCCCCGCCGTTCTTTCATTGAGGCTGCTGAGCGGGAGCAGCCTCACTCCTCTAAAAAGAGCGCTGAACATCGTGCCACTCAAAAACAGAGTGTGTCCTCTCGTGCTCCCCCACAAAAATCTCGGGGACACGGAGGGCGCTCTCAAACCCAGCAGTCTTCGAGGGGTAAAACGGATCTGCGGACCGTTATTACCGCCAAGAAGGCTGCTGGGAAAAAGTCCTGATGTCTGAGGGCTCAGGACAAATGAGGGTAGTCCCCCCGAAGCAGAGCGGTTAACACCTCTTTTCACGGTGCCCGTCTCTCTTCGGTGCCCTCAGGGGACCGTTCTGCCAACCCTGCCACCTCTGGTGTTACAGGGCGCAGCGGTCTCCGGCGAGCACATATCTCAAGGTCCACCCGGAAACGTAGTGGCCTCGGGATGCCCGCCCCCTCTGAGGAGGGTGCTAGAGCAGTCTGTTTGGTCGTTCCCTGCCGGTGTGCCGTTACAGGGCGACGAACCGACTACTCAACAGCAGGAGAAAAATACGGTGCCGTCTCTCTTCGGTGCCCTCAGGGGACCGTTCTGCCAACCCTGCCGCCTCCGGTGTTACAGGGCGCAGCGGTCTCCGGCGAGCACATATCTCAAGGTCCACCCGGAAACGTAGTGGCCTCGGGATGCCCGCCCCCTCTGAGGAGGGTGCTGGAGCAGTCTGTTTGGTCGTTCCCTGCCGGTGCGCCGTTACAGGGCGACGAACCGACTATTCAACAGCAACAAAATCCAGAAACCAGTCTCGAGAGACTGGTACCTCTAGTAGAATCTTTGACAGCGTGGAAGCTACTGTCAAATGTTTCTCGTTGGGTCCTGCAGACCGTGGAAAAAGGGTATTAGATACAATTCTATTAACGCCCACCGCGGTTTATGGGGGTCCTGCCCACAGTGGTGGGCCCCGAGCAGGTTCTGGTTATGGAACAGGAAGTAAACACTCTGTTAGAGAAAGGGGCCATAGAATATGTACCCCCCTCCAACAGGGAAACCGGGTTTTACAGCCGGTACTTCATAGTTCCAAAAAAGGACGGGGGATTGCGTCCCATTTTAGATCTTCGAGTTCTGTACGAGCCATGCAGCTCAAGTTCAAAATGTTAACCTTGAGACAAATCGTGCCACAGATCAGGTCCGAGGACTGGTTGGTCACGATTAGGGTTGGGTACCGAAACCCGGTTCCAATAGGGAACCGGTTCCGACGTAAACGGTAGTAACCAGACCGAATAAGAACGAAACTTTCGGTGCCTGATTTCGGTGCCTGACTTTTTTCACCGCCCCCTATAAAACTCGCGGCACGAATGATCCAATAACAAAACATCTCCAGTTAACCAGCAGAGCATTCATTTCGTTCGTTTGTTAAATAAGAGACGATCTAGCGCTGAAAATTATTTTCTCTTGTGGCTCACGCACACCGCACTCGTCTCGGACGCGCGCTTCAATACGTTGCAGAGATCGATCTATTTATGAGGCGCCGTGAGTAACGTTATGTGCTTGGAGAGTTTGTGTGTGCGTGCTCGCGTCTCAGATGAGTATGTGCGCGAGTTTGTGTGTGTGTGTGTGTGTGTGTGTGTGTGCTCGCGTCTCAGATGAGCATGTGCGCGAGTTTGTGTGTGTGTGTGTGTGTGTGTGTGTGTGTGTGTGTGTGTGTGTGTGTGTGTGTGTGTGTGTGTGTGCTCGCGTCTCAGATGAGTATGTGCGCGAGTTTGTGTGTGTGTGTGTGTGTGTGTGTGTGTGTGTGTGTGTGTGTGTGTGTGTGTGTGTGTGTGCGCTCGCGTCTCAGATGAGTATGTGCGCGGTTTGTGTGTGTGTGCGTGAGCGACTTTAGATGTGACGTTGTGCATTTCATATAGTTGGAGCATTCAGCAGTATACATGTATGTGTGACTACTTAGTATATGTGTATGCAAGCGTTTTATGTGTGCGTGAATGAAGTTCGATTTAAGCCCTAGATGGCGCCTCATATCTTCGTTCTGGTGAAATCACAACATATAATGCACACAAAGTGTCCCTGCTTGATATACAACCACTGATGAGCATTATCGGTTTAAAAAAACTACGCATGCGGATTAGAACCCAAAACCTCTGACATTCTTGACTAAAGTTCAAGTTCAGCTGCAGTGTTCCTCTTCGGGTAAGTCTAGTATTTTAATACCAACTGCAAATCTTGCATATCAAGTATGAAGTAGCCTATATCAAGTATATTTATATGAGGCTATACTTTGTGTGTTAAATATTTCTGCTCAGTGTCAGATATTTCTCTGTTTTGTAAAAGTCTATAATATATAATATGTAATATAATTGATATATAATATATATATAATATATATAGCCTAAATAATATTAGAAGACAACATTTTTATCTTAACTTAAGTGTTTTCGGCTACATCAGCACAATTTTTAATTTAATCAGAAATCAGAAAAACAAATTCCGAAAACACACACAGATATAATTTTTTTGATAAAGTGTGTGCAGTTTCGTTTTCTTAAGTACTGGTTTAAGAACCGTTTAAGCACCGGAACCGTTTGAAAAATACCGAGTAGGTACTGGTATCGGATAAAACCCAACCAATACCCAACCCTAGTCACGATAGACCTCAAGGACGCATATTTCCATCCGTCCGTGTCATTGGAAGTTCCTGAGGTTTGCTTTCGGGGGCAAAGCATACCAATATCGAGTTCTTCCATTCGGCCTGGCTTTATCACCCCGCACTTTCACCAAATGCGTGGATGCAGCTCTGGCGCCTCTGCGCCTCCGGGGTATTCGCATCACGAACTACATCGACGATTGGTTGATTTTAGCTCAGTCGCATTAGATGGCGGTTCAACATCGAGATGTTGTTCTCGCCTATATGAAAGAGTTGGGGTTACGGCTGAACGCCAAGAAGAGTGTGCTTTCTCCATTTTAGAGGACCACTTTTTTAGGCGTGGTTTGGGATTCAGTGTCGATGCAGGCGCGCCTGTCATCGCCACGCTTCGATTCCATCCTGGCAGCTGTGAGAAGTGTAAAGCTAGGCCAGCTACTCACTGTCAAACAGTTCCAGAGACTGTTGGGTCTCATGGCAGCAGCTTCCAACGGGATACCTTTTGGACTGCTGCACATGAGGCCCCTGCAGTGGTGGCTCAGGACCAGAGGGTTTTTCCCCGAGGGGCAACCCATTTCGCACAATCAAGGTCACGCGGTGATGCCTACGTGCCTTGGTTATGTGGAAGAAACCTTGGTTCCTGTCCCAGGGCCCAGTGCTGGGAGCTCCTTGTCGTCGCAAACTGCTAACGACGGATGCTTCCCTCACGGGTTGGGGAGCGATCCTGAGGGTCGCTCATCTCAAGGTCTGTGGGAAGACCATCATCGTTCCTGGCATTCTATAGCCTAGAGATGTTAGCTGTCTTCCGGGCTCTGAGGAGCTTTATCACAGGTCTCAGGGGACACCATGTGTTAGTACATACGGACAACACGTCGGTAGTCGCCTATATCAACCACCAAGGGGGTTTGCGCTCGCGCCCATTATCCAATCTGGCACGCCATATCCTCTTGTGGTCCCAGGGGAAGTTGCTGTCACTCAGGGCAGCCTACCTCCCCGGGGTTCAGAATATAGGAGCAGACACTCTGTCGAGACAGGGGCAGAGGCCCGGGGAATGGAAGCTCCACCCCGAGATGGTGGAGCTGATATGGAGGGACTTTGGTCTCCCTCACGCATCCAGCTCCTCTGGGACTGGATGCTATGGTACAGACGTGGCCGAGGCTACGTCTGTACGCTTTTCCCCCAGTGGCTCTGCTCCCGGGAGTTCTGGAGAGAGTTCGCAGGGACCGGGTTTTCCTGCTTCTTATAGCCCCGCACTGCCGGGCAGAGTATGGTTTCCCGATCTTGTGTCCCTCCTCGACGGGCATCCTCTGGAGCTTCCTGTCAGGAGGGGCCTTCTGTCCCAAGCAGGGGGCTCAATATTTCACCCCCGCCAGAACTGTGGAACCTGTGGGCTTGGCTTCTGAGGGGGCCCAGCTCATAGAGTCAGGTCTCTCAACTGAGGTTGTTGAGACCATTCTACAGTCCAAGCTCCCTCCACGAGGAAACTTTATGCCCTGAACTGAAGAGTATTCACCTCTTTGTGTAGTGACCGTCGGTTGGATCCAGTCAACTGCCCAATTGGTACAGTTCTGGAGTTCCTGCAGGACCGGTTCACTGCAGGTCTGACCCCGTCCACTAAAGGTTTATGTGGCGGCCGTAGGTGCTTACCACAGTCCTTTGGGTGGAATGTCTGTGGGGAAAGACCCTTTGGTATCTCGTTTCCCTCGTGGCACTTGGAGGTCCTCCTCCCTTTCGAAATCGGACCAGGAGGCGAATAATTTGCTTTGCCCTGTTCGGGCGTTAGACGCGTATGTACACAGAGCTGCCCTGTGGCGTAAAAGTGACTTTTGCTCCCCTAACAAGGGAGGTCCAGTGTCTAAGCAAAGGATGAGCAAGTGGGTGGTTGAGACTATCTCACTGGCTTATGAGGCGGCTGGACAGCCTTCTCCTTTGGCTGTCCGGTCGCTCTCTACTAGGAGTATGGCGGCCTCTAAGGCCCTTATATCAGGAGTATCGTTACAGGACGTCTGTGATGCGGCAGGCTGGTCCTCACCGCACACCTTCGTCAGGTTCTACTCTCTGGATTTAGACTCTACTCCAGGGTCTCATGTTTTGTCTTCCTAGTGCTGCTCACATGATTACACACAGGACAGACATTTGTAGCTATGGAGGCGTTGGTATAGACGTTCCCATAGCGTCAGTTTCGACGCAACGGGAGTTCCCTTGAAAGGGAACGCCTCGGTTACGACTGTAACCTCGGTTCCCTGAAGAGGGAACGAGCGTTGCGTCGCCTTGCCATATCTCCTTCATGCCTGTCAGTGCGACTTCAGACTTTACGAAGCTTTCGTTTTCTGTTTCGGGCCGGCTTTTATAGCTTCCTGGTACGTGACGTCACCCGCCTCTGACGTTCCGCCACAACATTGGACTGATTTTACATGTGCTTCAAGACGTCATCACGCAAAGCGTTCCCATAGCGTCAGTTTCGACGCAACGCTCGTTCCCTCTTCAGGGAACCGAGGTTACAGTCGTAACCGAGGCGTTTTGCAGTTGGTCCACCATCTAGACCAGCAATAAACTATAATAAACCAGTATAAACCAGCCTGGAATAACAAAGACATTCATGCATTATACATAGTGAAACATAACTTAACACAAATCAGCTAACTTTAAAAGTGCTCACAGGCTTTTTGTTGTTATTGTTGCTGTTGTTGCACTGCTATACTGCTCATTTGGCAGAAGTCTTGAACTTATACTAATATAGGAGAAGGAAAAAGTATTGTATTGTTTAAGTATATGTATTAAAAATACAAACTTGCTTTAAGCTTTAACACATCTCATCTCATTTTCTAGCTGAAACTTCCAGGGACAGAGAGATGAAAGAGTGCTAAATGTCCTGTTTTTAAAATATTCTGACTCGTGTCACCTTGTCATTAAAGCTGTCAGTTCTGTTTAAACTGTCAGTCAGACACGGTTTCATAGCTCTATTGCGAACAGAACAGAGTGTCCAGGGGGGACGTACACTCTTGTGCCTCATCCTCCGGACACACCAGAGGACTTTCAGCTGTCATGTCTTTCTGCCCTTCATCTCACTTCAATTTCATTGAGTTTAATTAACAGGGATGTAGTCCTCCCCTGGGCCTGGTTAATGAGGTGAGACGTCATGATGTTGATAGGACGCGCATACACATTGAATGAGAAGTGCATTCTGTAGAACTTTACCTCAGATACATATACAGAGAGAGCATTTGACTGATGTACTCTTAACTGCAAACACATGTACCCTGGACAAACAGAACAAGATCTAACATTACGCTGCAAAATTAGAGGTCTTTCAGTTTATAAAATCACAAACAAGCATCTGGGTCAATGACATGTATACTAGAAGAGTGTCCACAATAAAGAAAGGGAAAATCCTTTAAAAAGAAGATAAAAATGCAGATTAAAACACGTGTTCCAAGTTCTTCATTTTATTTGTGTTGGTTTCACACGGTTTTGAAAAGACAGTTTCAATGTATTGATGCAGTCTCCAAGTAAAAAGTAATGTACCTTACACATTATGTTACATATTTTACAAATATCATAAATTATTCATTAATTCAGTAAATAACATTACATTTTTGTATGAATATGCACTAACTGGCTTTTAGGTCAGGTAAAATGCATATTTTAAGAGACTTACTGATGTTTCCAGGTTTTTATTTTATTTTATATATTGCTAATGTTTTCATTACAAATAATTTCAGAATGTGTTAGCATTTGGTTCATCCTCTCTTGCTTTAATGACGTGAATTCCATTATGTAAAACCTGATGACCATGTATGATGATCAGCTGGAAATCTGACCCTTTTTCACATGGTAATCTAATTAATGTTCTACAAGTAGTGCTGGATCTTAATTATTTTGTATTTATTATTGGCTACATCAGAGGTTTTCAAAGTGTGGGGGGCGCGGGAGTGTGTCATGGGAGGTGCGGAGTAGGGCTGGTGATATGACCATGTCAATAGATATAGATTTATCTGTATATAAATATATCCGTGCAGCGCAGGACTGCTTAAACACGATAGAGAAGCAAAGAAACATGGATGAATGAGAAGAAAGAGTGGGGCGTGCTTGACTTTCAGACGCCATCTTTATTTTTTAGCTTAACTGTCACAGAATGGAATACACAGGATTGTGGGATTTCAAAGGCAGTGAAGGATATATCTATGCTTCCTTCAAACATTTATCAGATGAAGGTAGGAGAAAGGAAGTGAAGCTAAGGATTCGGACATGCCTTAACGCCTTCCTGGAATTTATCCTCTGAAGGCAGCATTTTTAAGATTTCGAACACAACCCAAGTTTCTGTGCTTCTTCTGTGTGTGTGCAAAAACAACAAACAAACAAAACCCGCCAAATTATGAACAAAACTAGCCCAATTGTGTTCCGGGGTGGGGGGTGAGGGTTTGAGACCTTCCAACCAGTCAGAATTGAGTATTCAGACAGACCATGGAATAATTATTTTTTTATTACTTTTTTTTTGGCTGGAAAGCATGACATCTTGAGTTCCAGAAAAATGACTAGGCAGAACATTAAACAGAAAAAGAAATATAGTAACCGCTCAAGGCACTTTTATATTAATGCACATCATAGATAATTCAGATGCACCAAAGGCTTAATTTTGTCTAAAACATAAATCTATCATATTTAACTGCTACATGTTCCACCTCTAGCGCTTAGGAGAAAAAGAAGGGAGGAAAACGTAGAACACAATATTTTATTGCTCTATCCTTTTTTTTTTCTCACCACCTGCCTCAAATCAAGATTGGTGCAACATTCCCAGGTTTCAGCATTCATAAAATCATGTGAATGCATACAAACCTACCTACATACCTATCTATCTGTCTATCTGTCTGTCTGTGACACTAGCCACGTTTCCTTTACCCTTCAAATTGTGCAAATTGAAATTGTGAATTGAAAAGATGCCCAATGGAAACACGTCAATTTCGCAAAAACTCCCATTTATCTACAAAAAGTTTTTCCGCTCGCATGAGGTGGTTTTTCCAGGCAATTTGAAAAATAAATATTTCGCAAACCTGCAATGGAAACAGTTTTTGCGCATTTACAGGTCACCTGACGTAGATGACGCGGTATATTTGGACATAATACGAGACAGAGTTCTTTATTAAATTCATAAAAGACAAAGGAATTACAGGAATACTGGATTCTAAACCTCAAAGAAATGCCACAATCAAGACCTCGAAGCAGATATGAGGGAGAAACATCCAGAAACAAGTATAAGGGTCTTTCCTTACTATTAATGCTTGGATAACACCCATACGTCTCCTTCGATTAATAATAATGGCTAGTGCAGTGGCTGGGATATACGTAAACCGACCAGCATCCGTCGCCATGATTTTTGGAATGACTTATCGCAAGGGGAAAAAATGACCTTTTAGTCGCATAACATGGCTAATGAAAACGCCGTCATTTCTCATTCGTTTTTTGTTGACATTTAGACAAAATCGTTCTCTTCTTGTCTTCGTTTAGTTAATCTGTTAATTAGTCTGTTTAGTCTGCCTCCGCCCCCTGCCTCTTTGTTTCTATTGTTTCTACTTCATTGTTAGTTCAGTTCAGGTGTGTCTCGTTAGCCTTGTCAGCTGTGTCTCGTTTCTTCATCTGTTTCCCTATGTGTTTAAACCCTGTGTTCAGTCTTGTTCTGGGTCAGTTATCGTTGCGTGTTTGGTAGTTTTGTTCTGGGCATTGTTCTGTGTTTGTGAAGTTTTGAGTTTGCTTATTAAACTACACTGCACTTGGATCCTGCTTCTGCCTCTGCTTCAACCAAGTGTAATACTATCTACCTAATCAAAACATATATGGAAAATCAAGAAGGGTTGAATCAGACTCCACAATTTAGAAGAATGCATTTGAGTATTGCTAGTTTGCCCGGTTACACAACTGTGTAAAAAAATTAAATAAAAATACAATCATTACTATTAGTTACTCCTCAACATAGTGGAGATGCTGTATTGAGTAAAAAAAAAAAAAAAAAACTTATACTTTCAAAATGTACTGTTCAAATAATTCACAATTAGTTCCATGTTTGCATTTGTGTTAGTCTTTTCTCTCATTTCGATTACCTTATTTCTCACTTCATTGCCATCAAATAGATGCAAGGCACATTGCTTCACGTGCAAAAAATAAATAAATACAGATAAAATAAATAAACGAATGAAGGACGTTTAGATGAAATTAGTGAGAAAGACAAACAAAGAGCGGGGGAGAGAGAGAGATAATGAGAGAATGCAACAAGAAAGCAAAGAAAGTAATTAAATGCCAATCAAAAAAAAAAAAAAAAAAAGGGAATAGATAAGCAAGGCAACTTTGTGCTGAACTGCAATCAATACTAAACGCCTCATAAGACTAATTTAACTTTAGCTTTTATAGATAACAGACAGACAGGAAGTCTTTATCTCAAGGTTGAGGACAACCTCTGGCTCTGCCAGCCTGAATCAACAGAAATGAAATATGATTTCAACAGCAGGTTTGCATTGATGAATGAGTAAATGCAGACTGAGAAAGAGACGATCAGTCAGTGTGTTTATTCATTCAGAGGAGGCTTTTCGATTCTCTCTGGAAACAGTCACCAGACCCACTGACCAGAGACTGCATTTAAAACCCAGCAGGGTCTCTGGTGGTGTAGCTCTAGGCTATTTACTCTATTACTGCCTACTCCATTATTGGATCATTATTGGTGTAATTTATGAGTTAAATGCACAGACTTGCTTTTCGACCATTTGAGCAGACCACATGGGGCTTCAGAGGAGCTGGATTCAGAAAATTTGTCACAGGGCTTTATAGGGACGTATGTAAACATGCCAGTCACAGAATCAAGAACAACAAGCAAAGCCGGTTTACCAGTAACTTCTGCATTTTGCAGAAATGTGTGAATCTGAACCTTATCAGTCACATGAATTGTGTCAGTTTAATTAAACAAATTCCAGAATCCCCACATACTGGAGCCCTGGTAAATTCCAACCATTAGAACCTCATTAAGGTAAATCCACCTTCCTTGAGGGGTGCAATTAATTAAAATATCACACATTCTATTTCTAAATCATTTTCTGAGATTTTCTCACATTTCCTGTGAGTAAATAATCACTGTGTGGAACCACTGGCATATCTTAAAAACCCTCAAAATCTGAATTATTCTGTGGCATTGAGATATCTATACAAGTATTCTCCTGAAAGCCGACTAACTTTATTTTTTATTTTTTTTAAAGTATTTCCTTCCAGAATAAACCAGCAAATTATATATATTTTTTATAGGGCCTATAAAATTGCATTATAAAATCATGCATTCTCAATTCAAAAGACAAACCAGGTTTGGCCTCAAGTATGCATGGTTTCCAATCAGCCATGTTTATTTGTGGCTGATGATATAGGTTGGCAAGATTTTTCACACTACTTTCCTCAGGTACAAAGTCAAATGTGACAAAAACACCTTTATAATGTAAAACTATCTGCTTCTCCACTAGCAGGTACATCACATGTAAGCCTTTCAACACACACACTGAGAATGCAGGTGCGCTTTCAGGAAATTTGCACTATGTACAATTTGTTAGTGAACAATCAACACTTTTTGCTGCTGTTACTTTTGGCTGCTGTTACATATATCAAAAGCATGTCTGTCAACCCAACATAAACAAATCAGTGTGGTTAGAGAGGGACTTGACGCCAACACTAAGCACAGTATCAATATCCTCTGTACTACCAAAAATAACATCAACTGCTCTCAACAGCTGATTTTACTCTTATATGGACTACTACATTTTACTTGTTGACACACAAAAAGGAAAACACACACACACACACACACACACACACACACACACACACACACACACACACACACACACACACACACACACACACACACACACACATATATATATATATATATATATATATATATATATATATATATATATGTATATGTATATATGATGGGTATGAGTGGTATCTATTCAATTCTTGGTAGAACTTTACAATACATGTGTCCTTTGTTAACATTGCATAATGCATTAACTGACATAAACTAACATTGAACAATATATTTATAGCATTCATTACCTTTGTTAATTTTAGACAATAAAAATGTTCATGTTATCTGCACTTCTTTAGCATTTGTTAACAAATAAAACCTTATTGGAAAGTGTTACCAAAATCTTAAAATGGAATTTTAGCTATTAACGATATAATTATCAAATAATTCAGCCAGCAACAAAGAAAATGAAATGACCATCTGCAACAGCTCAGATATACATTCAGTTGATGGAAAGCAGCTTCTGCAGTTATGGCATATTGACATGCAGTTGACAAACACGTAGATTCACCCTCTGTTGACCGGTGCTCTGGATGATCGATATATTTTCAGAAGCTGAAAATTAGGTTAGAGACAGTCAGGGTCGAATGCGTCAGCATACTTATACAGCTGATTGCCCATAAAACCAACGGACTATTCAGAGCCATTACCTCTCCACAACATTGACTTCTGCAAAAGGATGCCAATTCCAAACCATAACATGAATTAAATAAAATAAATTAAACTGACAGCCGTCAGTCATAATTCACAATTGGTTACATCATCTTGTGTTAAAGATCAAGTCAAGTGATTTCCACATGATTTTACTTCACTAATAACATCTTTTAGAGTATAAACAACCTTTAAAGTGTTAGTTCACCCAAATATGAAAATTCTGTCATTAATTACTCACCCTTATGTCATTCCAAACCTGTAAGACTTTGGTTCATCTTCAGAACATAAATTAAGATATTTTTGATGAAATCAGAGAGCTTTCTGTCCTCCATAGACAGCTACGCAACTACCACTTTGACGATCCAAAAAGTTCATAAAGAGATCATAAAACAAATCCATATGAATTGAGCGATTTAGTCAATTTTTTCTGAAGAGACTCGATCGCTTTATATGACGAACAGATTGATTTTTTTATTCACACACATTCATCAACGGAATGTGACAAACGGAACACACAAAAACGGAAGCTCAAGCATGTTCGCTTGACATGCGAGAATGAGATTCTAATGGAATGAAAACGTAGAATTAGTTTCCACTGTTGTGCTGATCACTTAGATAATTTAGAAATGTCATCATGATGAATATATAAGTTGACAGAGTGTGTTAAAGATATAAAATATTGGATGACCAGTCATTTTCTTCTAAATAATTCAGATAAGACTGGGGTATTACTTATTGAACCAAAAACTTGTACAGAGGAGCTCTTAGAATACAATTAGCATCTATAAGAATGCACTGTTACTTCACCCTCTATAGTTAAAGACCTGGGTGTTACATTAGACAGCAACTTGTCTTTTATATATATTTATAATATTTCATTATGTTACAAAAACAGCCTTCTTCACCCTCAGAAACACCGCTAAGCTACGGAACATGGTATCTGTTTCTGATGCAGAAAAGCTAATTCATGCATTCATGACCTCTGGACTGGATTACTGTAATGCATATGTGGTTGTCCTGCAGTCTCAAAAAAAATAAAAAAATAAATACAGCTAGTCCAAACTGCTAGAGTTCTTACTAGGTCAAGGAAATATAACCCAATTTTATCATCTCTACACTGGTTACCAATTAAGTTCTGTGTCGATTACAAAGTACTGCTAGTGACCTGTAAGGCCCCGAATGGTTTAGCTCCTGTGTAATTAACCAATCCTCTGTCACCTTACAATTCATCACACTAAGGACACAAAACTCTGGACTTTTGCTAGTACCTAGGATATCTAAGTCCACTAAAGGAAGGAGAGTGTTTTCACATTTTGGCTCCTAAACTCTGGAATAGCCTTCCTGATGCACCACATAACCTTGCACTCCAGTTCTACCAGATAAAATGCACATGCACATATTTAGCTTGAAATGTTATGAACAGCAGCTACACTAATTATTTTCCATTTGCTTTTCTGTCTCTACCTCAGCTAGAAAGTACGCCAGCTTCAGTTAGGATCCTGCCTCTCTTCACAGGTGAAGAGATGACGCCAACCCCTGCCAGGACTTCAGATGACGCCAACTCTGAATCAACATGCACCACTATCACATTTTCTATATATTATAACCATTTTGATCACACTTGTACTAATTGTTCTAATGAGATTATTATTTCTGCATAAATGAATACATGATGTTAGCTAACTGCATGAGTTGTACATTTTCGACATATGGAAATTACTTTGACAGTCACCTCTGATAACGAATTACTCTAAATTGCAATGAAGAAACATGCATTTTAAAATATATGCTTTGTGAAAAGCGTTATACAAATAAATGTGAATTGAATTAATTGTGCGAGCGGTTTGGGTAAACAAAACAAATCAGTTTTATATAACTCCTCTGAGTTTTGGGGTGTAGGCTGGTATTGCAGTATTTCAAAAATAATTTCACATTAATCTGAACAATTACCGTAACAAAATAGTCTCCGTAAGATCTGCACAGCCAGGGGGTGTAAACACCCTCGCCAGACACACAAAGTTATGCATGCCTTTTCTACATAAATCTTAGCAGGGAATGTTTATATCCTTTCAGTCTTCGGAGCACTTTTCCAGAGCGTTTTAGAGGAATGCAGTTTTAATGGTCAGCTTGTTAGAAAGATGAAAGGATAATTTGTTTAGTGGTGCTTTAATTATGTAAAGAACACGGCCAAGAGAGGGCTTAATTATTGCTCCGCTGACATATTCTTAGTGTCTGCTTCATACTTAACAGGGATATATTTTCAGATTATGTGGCATATGGTAAAAAAAAATTAAAAAAAAGATTAAAAGATTAAAAGTCTAATATTATCCAAGCAAGATTGCTATTAGATTTAATATAATTATACCCTGAGAAAATAGTGACTACACAAAATTTGAATTATTTTGCTGCAGTTATTTACTATTTATTTAAAAAAAAAATTTATAGATAGATATAAGGCATTTGCAGATTCACATATGTGACCCTGGATCACAAAGTCACACGGGTATATTTGTGGCAATAGCCAACAATACATTGTATGGGTCAAAATTATAGATTTTTCTTTCATGCCAAAAATCATTAGGATATTAAGTAAAGATCATGTTCCATGAAGATATTTAGTAAATTTCCTACCGTAAATATATAAAACATTTATTTTTGTGAGTGAATGCAGCACAATCGAGAACATAAATGGGCAAATTTAAAGGAGATTTTCTCAATGTTTAGATATTTTTGCACCCTCAGATTCCAGATTTTAAAATTGTTGTTTCTCGGCCAAATATTGTCCTATCCTAACAAACCATACATCAATGGAAAGCTTAGCTAAGATGATGTATACATCTCCATTTCAAGAAATTGACCCATGTGACTTCTTTTTTTTTTTTTTTTTTTTACATTTTATGTTGCAGCCTTATGTTAAACTGCTTTAAATAATAATAATAATAATAATAAATCACATTAATCTCCATACCCTTTACCATAATGGCAAAGCAAAAGACAGATTTGTGACAACTTTGCAAATATATTAAGAAGGAAAGACTGAAATAAGTGCATTGTGCAAGTATTTGTTACTCAGTACTTAGTTGTCACCTCAAAGTCTTTTTGTGTATGATACAACATGCTTTTCACATCTGTATTTGGGGGTTTTCTTCTATTATTATCCTCGGATCCTCTCAAGCTCTGTCAGGTTGGATGGAGACCGTTGGTGGACAGCCAATTTCAGGTTTCTCCAGATATGTCTGATTGGGTTCAAGTCCGGGCTCCACTCAAGGGCTAGGCCACTCAAAGACATTTACAGAGTTGTCCATTAGTCATTTTTTATTTGTAATAAATAATCTTTTTTTTCTCTCTCTCTCTTTTTTTTTTTTTTGTTGCTTTGTCATTATGGTGTATGGACTGTAGCTTAATGTTGAAAAAAATAATTTAAAGCAGTTTAGCACAAGGCTGCAACATAACAAGATGTGAAGGGGTACGAATACTTTCGCAATTACTAAATTGGATTTTCAGTGGCGGCTTACTTCAAATTCTATTGTCAATTTATGATTATTACACAAATTGTTACAGACACAAAAGGCCATGAAGTCAAATTGATCTTTCGAGAGAAAACGTGCAGTGCACAATGAAAACATGCTATAACTTTTCCGTTTCAAATAAGAAAATGTATGGATCCAGCTGATTTTCATAACATTAAAGGGATAGTTCACTTTGAAAATTAATTTTTGGTATGTTTTAGCTTACCTCAAGGGCATCCAAGATGTAGGTGTCTTTTTTTCCACAGTAGTTTCAATTTTGATATTTTTAGCAGTGGTGGACGAAGTACACATACCATGTACTTGAGTTAAAGTAAAGATACTCAAGGTGAAATATTACTCAAGTAAAAGTAGAAGTGCTGCCTTTAAACATTCACTTGAGTAAAAGTACAAAAGTATTTGCCTTCAAATGTACTTAAGTATCCAAGTACTATGATTTTTTTATTGCTATAATGTCCTATTATAATTTTTGTCACAAGACTCTTGCTTAACTCAGTCTACGTGAAGACTCTGTCACTCTTGGCACATCAATCTATTAATAAAATGACATTAATTAGTCTATATATATATATATATATATATATATTTGAATTTAATACATTTTTTGGACGGAAGGGGACTGATCCCATAAGGTATAATACATTTACAGTATTTACTGTACATATTTTTCACAAGCGTCTATGGTAAATAGACGCTTTAATTATTTAAATAATAGACCGCCTGCATAATTATAAACATCCTAATGTTATGATACATTCACATAAACCTGCACAATGCCATTGAATATATATATATACACACTACATTATGGGAGCAGCCAATTTCCCTACAAAATTAAACACCAAAACGTATTAATGCAGTGTTTCTGCTACTCCTCAGAAAAAAAATAAACTATTATATGCAAGTAATTTTAGTGTCAAGGTAATAAGCAATGTTCATTATCAGCGCCGCCGCTCCCACCACGCGCATCACGCGCTGTGCGTAGGGCACCAAGTGCTGAGGGGGCACCAAAAATAGCCTAATGAAAAAAAATTATAATGCCGATATTATTTCATTAGCCTATAGAAATATTATTAGGCACACAGAAACAACGCAGAACACATCGACAGAAATGGCACAAATAAAGTGGCACACTTCCACCAATGCAAAAAACATCCACAATGCTAAATTATTTTGCTCACAACACGCGCACACACACACACACACACACACACACACACACACACATGTTGAGGAATACATTTTTGAGACTATAAAAACTGTTCTCTTATCATTTGTCAAATAAAATCATCCAAAATGCAGTACCACCACAAAAATAAATTGGTGGGGGGGTTCAGTGCTAAACTTTGGGGTCAAAATGCTAAACTTTGACAAAAATATTTTATTTTTGTTATAATTGTGATTTTATAATATTTAGATATGAATCCAACTGAATCCAACTTGTGAAAAGATATCTTTCAGGTAGTCAAATAGCAAATAGCATATAGTGGAGCTCTATGGCCATCTAGTGGTTAAAGTGATATTTTTTTTATTTTAAAACTGCATTTTCCAAAAAATGGGCATAAATGTTACATTAAACCATTTAAAATGATCCATGTTATCCCCATGAATGAAAGTTAGAAATCTGGGTCTTTTATAAAGTGAATTTTACATCATATGCTGTTTTTTTGTAAAAAGCTTATTTAAATAAATATTTATTTATTTATTTATAGAAATTTAAAAGATATCATAAATTCTCCAAAAACTGCACAAATGTTGAGTAAAAACATTAACAAACAGAATAAAATTACATTTGTAAAAAAAAAAAACTATTATCTTGTTACAAAATTAAATGTTATTGTCTGGGGTCTCTGGAGACCCCAAAAAACACGAGTGTAGACATAAATATAGACCATCAGAGGGTTAAACATGACCTATTTTACAAATAACTGACGCCAGCTAGCTGTTACTTTCTTTAGATATTGAGCAGTAGTTTATGGTTTATTTTGACGTGACGGTGGTTAATACTTTCTCAGTAACAGTTAACGTTAGCAGTCAGTGCAGTGCACATGGTAGGCTAACAATTCCTGTTAAATATATAAAAAATATAAAATGTCATTATGAATGGTATAAAGCAAACAATACTGTTTAATTGTGTGCATTATTGCACCTCATTCTATTATGCTTTTATATTATATTATATTATATTTATCAAATAGTTAATAAATAAATAATAAAGGGGGAGAACTCCTTGGCTGCCATGCTTTCAGTTTTAAATGTTTATATAATTTATTCAAAGTGACATTGAATTTGGGAAAAACATGTCTGGATTATTTTGATAATTTTTTTATTTTGCTATTCTGTTTACTGAAGAAAAGTTTGCACTTTCAAATGTGTAGTGTGTGTTGGCTATTCTACATATGTTTACAAAGTCAGCAAAGCTGTGAAGATTTTACTTTCTCTAATTAATATGATGTGGGGGGCATCATAAAGTAATTATGCTTAGGGCACCAAAATGGCTAGCAGCGGCACTGTTCATTGAGAGCTACACGAATCACGTGACCACGCGGCGGCGAGATCACAGTAGGCTTGTTCGACTTGAAACGGCACACTGCACAGACCAATCGGTGAATGACATTAAAATACCGCAAGAGCGATTAGAGAGTAGACGGCTCTGTATGCTTTTCAATCGCTCTCGCGATTTCGCTCTATACTAAACTGATCGGTCTGTGCAGCGCCGGTTCAAGTCGAACGGCGTGTGTGTCGCAACCTCTTATATACTGTCTATGGTCGCAACTCTCATATTTAACGGCTCTGGTTCGCGCTTAGTAGATACCACCAAGGCAAGTTCAAACCAAAGCGCGCACGTTGTAGGCTACTGTGATAGGTGGCTTGTTTGACCAGTTAAGTTTTTATCCACTCATAAATAAAAAGGAACGACTGATTTTGAAAATGTAGTAGAGTAAAAAGTAAGATATTTGACTTTGAAATGTAGTGGAGTTAAAGTAAAAGTCTTCCCAAATTTAAATACTTCAGTAAAGTACAGATACTCAAAAAAGCTACTTAAGTACAGTAACGAATTACATTTACTTCGTTACTGTCCACCACTGATTTTTAGGTCAAACCGTTCTTGTCTGTCAGTCATATAATGCAGGTCGATGGTCACTGTCTCAAAGAGCATGCACAGAGTCCAAATTAAAACAATTCCCCGTCGTCCAAATTAAACAATTCCCCATCGTAAGTACACATTGATGGCCTAAGACACGAAACGAGCGGTTTGTGTGAGAAAACGAACAGTATTTATATCGTTTTTACCTCTTATACACAGCTATGTCGAAGTGATCTGATCTGACGTGTACGCAGACTGGTGCATAGATATATACACTAGATGTCGCCTTAAAGACATTCGTTCCAATGAACTGGCGTAGACAAGGCGACATCTAGTGTATATATATCTACGCACCAGTCTGCGTACACGTCAGATCAGATCACTTCGACATGGCTGTGTATAAGATGTAAAAACGATATAAATACTGTTCGTTTTCTCACACAAACCGCTCGTTTCGTGTCTTAGGCCATCAATGACCATAGACCTGCATTATATGACTGACAGACAAGAACGGTTTTATTTAAAAATATCAAAATTGAAACTACTGCGGAAAAAAAGACACCTACATCTTGGATGCCCTTGAGGTAAGCTAAAACATACCAAAAATGAATTTCAAAGTGAACTATCCCTTTAACATTTGACTGGCCACATTATTATGCACGCATAATAATAATAATAAAAAAATAATAATAATAAAAATAAAAAAATAATATCTATGTAGGCTCTTATAGATTTTTTACATCTATACTAAAATGCTAATACCAGACTAAATAAAAGTATACATCCTTATACTTTCAAGTAAAGCCGATATCTGAATCAATGCAGTGTATCAAAAGACCAGGAACAATTAATATTATATTCTGCATCATTGTGGAATATATAATATCAGTGTAGCAATTCATATTCAGAATACATTTAGTAAATGTTTCTGTCATTCGTGCTTTTGTCGTTTGAATGGAGAGTGATTATGGTGTTGTACTAAACTGAACCGCATGTGTTTTTCTATGTTGTGTGATGTATTGGTTGGGGATATGATGTGATATGATAAGGCAGTTTGCTGGGAGGGTGCAATACTTTATGTGGTTCATTTCAGTGTTGCTAGACTCAGGACAAATGGCAGCGATTTGTGGTAAATTACCTGGTGGATGATGGTAGCCTTATAGTTAAGGAGCTGCTGATAATATAAAGGGCACAGATTTTATCCCAGGAAAGAAATGACGTAGAAATTCCGGGTTCGTGACTGCAAAGGAGTGTTTTACTCGCATTTGTGACTAAATATATGCATGAACTGTAAAATTTATTTAGGAGCATGTGTAAACAAAGAAATTTCCCCACCGGTCCTTAAAAAGTCTTTTCAAAAAACCAACTAGTTTTATGATTTTTAAGGCCATAAAAAGTTAATGTTCTAAATGGTATTACAAACATGTTGATGGTCATTTTAAGATGTATTAAATTTGGGGATAGAAAAACAGGAATCAGGATACAGCTTAATGTGATTATTACATTTCAAAAATCTATGATTTATTTAAATAAAAACGAGTGCTGCAAAATCAAAGTCAAAACACAGCATTGTTGTGTGTTCTGTAGACTCGCACTTTCTGAGCTGTTTGCAATTAATTAATATGTGAATGTACTGTATGCCAAATGATTGCTTATGGTTTATTGTTGAATTATAACAATGTTAACTTTAGAATTTTAGAATGAGCAGCCGACAATAAAGCATATACATTTCAAAATAAGAGTCCCATGGTATTTTAGGCTTTGTTTATAAGTATATAAAGTATAAGTTTATATTTAAGTTACAATTAAATAAATTAAAATTATAAATTATAAATATCTACACAATTATTAAATACAGTTTGAAGCAGAAATATGAAAAAAGCTAGTGTACTTTTTGTTTTCTAATTAGTTAAATCATTTTGCTGTTAAATATCTCCTAGTATCCCTTTATTAAGGAAAAAAAAATGTTTGATAAGTTTTCATTGTTTTCATTGGAAAAAAGTTTGACCAGTATGACCCCTTAGTTCTTACAATTAAACATATTAAAGGAAAGACACTGAAGCATAACATTTCATTTTAATTGTATTATTTACATTCTTTCTTCTCTGATTCATTATCGTAAAACCTTACAACAGCAACTACATTTTGGGAAGCAATTAGCTGCTTGACAGTCCTCTCATCTGTGTTTTTATTATCTGTGAAGTAATGCTGAGAGCATCCGCTCCTATCCAAACACCCACCTACACACTTATATTCTTGAACTCACATTCATCATTAGCATAACTATTATTTATTAGCTGAATTGCATGCTTGCTTGTATTGTTCAGTCTTGATTAAAACACTAACCAAATATGACAACAAATTCCAACATGTCATTTTTTTTCCACACTGAAAGAGACAATGCTACATTATGCAACAAAATCAGAACCAATCAAAACATATTCTACACATCAGCATGAACCATGATTTTGAACCACGAAAATGGCTCCTATATGGAGGATTTCCCTTCATCATGCCATTTCTGATTTTGACGTGGTGTAATCATTTCTGAACAAAAGAACACAAATTCTATGAATAAAAATAAATTACAGAATAAAAGTATTGCTTTTCTGTCACCCAACCCCATAGTGATGATATCTTATGTACAGTATTGCATTACAGATCGTTCTTGTCACACACACTACACACATAAATTGATTCTATTTCTTCCAGCTTATAACCCTAATAAGGGTTCAGTGTTTTCCCTCTCACATATCAAGCTCTCTCTCAGGGCAGTAGTTTTTCCTGCAGTTTACAGTAATGCACTATAAGCACATTATTCATGACTTCATTACCAAACCTGATGAGTGTAATTAATCTGCGCTATGTGTGGCTGCAAATTTAATCTGCTTCTCTTCCCATTAGCTGCAATCACTAACTCTGTACTGAACTGAAAGGAAGAAATGGACACATAATAAAGCCGAAATTAGCAGAGAAACTCGGTGACTGTGTAATTTAGAGAGCTCTGCTTTCAAGAGTTTGGTGGCTCACTAAATTACAGCCAAGCTTTGGAGTGTTCAGTTACTGGTTGATGGTATTTGATTGGTCCTGTCTGCTTGATTGTGTTCTCGTATGCACCAATACGTGAGTGAGAAGATTATTCAGTAGATTTGATTGGGCAGCATCTGCCAGTGTTTTAGCTGGATTAATAATGTGTCAGGGCTAATTTTCTGCAGTTGTTGCACTTACTAACATTCACCATACAAACGCTTACAGAAAATGAGCAGTGTTTAATGACTTTAGGTGTCTACATTATGTATAAATGAGATGTGTCAGTAACTGACATTGAATTCTGATTGGATGAGCTGTATTCACAGACGTTGTAAAACTGCACAATACTTGACCTCTATATTAATCTGCTGAGTTTCTTGGCTCCTGTAAACATACAGTCTAGGGATGTGCCCAAAGCCCAAATCCAAATTAGAAAGACATTGAAAATAACGCATTCTACAGAGCCCCTATAAATGGCGATGGTTAGGCTTGCTGCTTTAGTCAGTTATATTACAGTACATCAGATTTCACTTCTCACGGGAAGATAGTAAGGAGAGATGACTGACAGGACAATATCAGATGGTTTGGTGTGCAACAGATCCTGAGCGTCAGACAAAATATTATCTTGTAAAATATATGGTTAGAAAAGCCACGAGTAGCCTACGCGTGATCATGAATTCGAAAGTAAGAGTAAAAAGCGAGTGCACATTTAAAAGTGATTTCAATACCCCTCATATTAATAGCAGCTACCTGATACCCATAAATTATATATAAAATAATTGCCCAACTATATAATTGCGAGAGAACGCAAAAGCATTGAAATATATTTTTTCCTCCCATCTAATGTTTTTTTTCCCATCACCATGTCTATTTAGGGTCTCTGTAGAATGCGCCATTTCCTTTACAAACATAGTATTTGGCTTCGCACATCCCTAATATGGTCTATATATTGTGTGACTAGGCTAAATGGAATATATTATTGAATAATTATTTATTCTGATTATGGAAAGTAATTAAAAAAACGAATTGTTCTATGAATAGCACTTAAGAACCATTACAGTTACAGTGTATATGAATTATGGTTAGTGAATTAAGGCTAATGAACAAAGGTAATGGGCAAGGGGGCCTATTGTAATCATTGCAATGCCTATTGTAGCTAATTTCTTTAGTATTACAGGTTGTTTTTGCTTGTTTCTTTGGTTATTTTAGTTTTTATTCAAAGCACACCAAATCGCAGGGACAACCCCCCAGGAATTGACCTTGCTCAAGGGCACACTGGTGATTGAGAACTTTCAGTAGATTTCCAATTCAAAAACTGTCCCCATCTGGGATCAAACCTACGCCCTTTGTTTAACCACCCCATAGCCTTTACCCCCCTGGCTATCACCTCTGTCTTCCGCTCTCTTTGTCCTGAGCTTGTGCTGAAACAGCATTAACACACTCTGTTAGAGCATCCGTCCTGAATGACAAACAGAAAGATGGAAAAAGAGAGTGAGGTAGAGAATGATTTAATCAGAGACATTAAAACAGAGAGAACTAGGTATTAGCATGCATATTTTGGGAATCGTGTTCTTGAATCATGCAGTAAAATACGTTAATTCTACTTTTTCTACAACATTCCAGAGTTATAGATTGAAAGTATTTGCGTATGAGGTCATCAATATTATAAGTGTACTCTGTGAGTGTGTTGTTGTCTTAAAACAGATGGTTATCTGCATAATTCATATCGAGCATCTCTGCTGTGTCTGGACGCAGGAAGGTCAATCACAGTTTGGTCTTTGATTTGGCTGCTTGTTCTTATTGTTGGGGAATTTTCTGAATGTATAAGCAGTATTTAGATGAAAAAAATGTGTCCTCAGGTCATGCCCACCGAGACGCATCATGATTATTCATCTATCCAAGCCGTGAATTTATAAATGTTTGCCCTGACCTTTCTTACAATCTAAAAACACATATATAGCAGTATTTTACTGTCATTCTGAGATGCATTGCAGACTTGGCTCAAGATAGTATACTGTCATTAAAAATACACACAGTGCAGATTATAAAATAAGGCATAGTTTTTGATGTTAACTCTTTCTCTTTTGATTTTTTTTTCTTTTCTTTTTTTATTATAGAGTTACAAGATAGATAATTAAATCACTATGATGGCAAAAAAGCATGTTTCTTCATCGACAGTTATTCAAAAGTATTCAGGCTTAAGTATTAAAAAAACTCAGATATTTTACTAAAAGTCAAGATGTTAAATGACCTAGTAAATTAAGCATTTTGCCAAAAATTACTGCTGTGCCAATGGCCTAAAATTAATTCTAAGCCTAGCACGCAAAAGTAGGGAAAAACTCTGGATTAAACATTTGAAGTGGGGGCCCAACAATCTCATGGTGATTTGTAACTACAGTAGTCAACATTTGAAGTGGTTTAAAAAAGTTAATCAAAGTTGTCCTATTACAAGAACAGGTATTGTTCAAAATTCATGTATAACTTTGATGAAAGGTTTTGATCCACCTCAAATTTTGACTACTGTATTTTAAGTTTTTACAAATTGGTGGCGAATTTCAGTCATATGAATTCGAACAATTTCATTCATACACTTTTGTACGATCTGCTTGCGTCCCAGTGATAGGGTGGGGTTAGGGACAAACCTCGATGCTTAATTTGTTTTCTAACAATACATTTTCACATCATATGAATTCATAAGCAATCGCCACCTTGTAACAGTTACATTTTCCCATGAGATCAGGTTGGAGGGTCCCATTTCTCAAAAGCATCTGAGAGACTGCTGGCAGAGAAGAATTTTCACAATTGAATCAAATAAAATAGCTTCATGTCGCTTAAAATTATTAAAAAAAAATTTATTATTGAAGTGTTTCAAAATCAAAACATTATGAATTATAACCTTTTTGACTGGTTTATAATGTTTCTTATAAAGAGATATACAAAAGAATAGAAAGTTACAAAAAGGAAAGTGTAATTAATGTGTAGTAAACTAAGATATTAAAATTATTATTATTATTATTATTATTTTAATACCTTAGTTTACTACACATTAATTACACTTTCCTTTTTGTAACTTTATAACTATAGTTGTTTTTTTTTTTTTACTATTTTTTTTTTTTTTTTTTACTTTTCTTTTACTCTTAAAAGTGTGCATTTTTAAATAATTATCATTCACATATGATAACAATTTAAGCCACCCCTTGACATATCATGGGGCATGTCTGGATCTTTTTCAGTTATCATATTCATGTGGTCCTAATGACATCCTGAATTATAATTAGGCATATAGTTTTACATCTTCTTTATCCTTGAGGACAACTTACTGTAAGTAAAAAGTGCACAATCTCCCAATTCTGTTTCTGTTTTTTCAGTTACTCCCTCTAGATAATTACACATTAGAATGTGCAATCAAAACAAACCTAAGCGTTTTGTATCGGGGAGGAGAGATCAAATGAAATGACGTGTGATGAGTGCACTGTTCTATATAGATCAGTGGATGAGTGTGATGCCAGTGTTAATGTGGAACTAACATGGCGTGAACCATGTGAAGATATATGTGGAAAGAAATCTGTCAGGAACTTATGCAAATTGAATGCAGTGATATGTGTGGCCCGCTATGAAATGAGTTTGCAGGAACAGAGCCAAGAAAAGTAATGGAATATGTTCTCTATAACATACACACACTTAAACTATTCTTCTGTGTGCGTGTGCGTGTGCGTGTGCGTGTGCGCGTGCGCGTGTGCGTGTGCGTGTGCGTGCGTGCGTGCGTGCGTGTGTGTGTGTTTTTTGAGGTCAGCTTTATTTAAAGAGCAGGCGGACAGACTGCTGGAGCCAGTGCAGAGATTCTGGACAGAAGGGAAGGCCTGGAAATTTGATACAAGCACACATACACACATTTACACACATAGTGAAAATCCCTCTAATTCCTGACTTGGAATCAGAGTAACCCTTAGAAACCCTCAGAGTTATGGTGGTTTGGTTTGATTAGGTGTGAAGGACTTTCTGTGGGTGTGTTTGCCTGAGAGATAATTCTTGTGTCTAGCTTAACCATGCCTGTAATGTACACTGAAAAAAAGAAGAAAAAAAAAGTGTAGAAATGCTTTTCATTCAAAAAATTGCTGCAAAATTCACAATTACAAAAAAAACACACATTACACATTTAATTAAATGTAATTTGTTTATGCAGAAAAGATTAAATACTCCAATAATCTTTGTTCCCTTTCATAGGAACTCGTGAAGCACGTATGAAATCAGTCCAATGGCGTGACAGAATGTCATAGGCTGGTGTCACCATTAACCAGGACACTATAAAGAACACCCAAACCAAACAGTGTTAGCTTCTGTGACTTCAGCAAGCGCTCTCTGTGAAATTGTTTGTCTTTGGTGATTGTGTCTGTCTCAGTTAGCAAAAAGCATTGTCAGAATTTTCACCCTTGAAAAAACTGTCCTCGAACAACTAATCAGGGAGTGTTTTCATCCCTGCCCTTGTTTTATTACTGGTGATACACATGTGCGGTGTGTTGTTTATTTGGATAACCAGACACCAGCTTCTGGCAGCATTTATGAGGAATCTTAGCCCATTCCTTATGAGCAATGGAAGGTCCAATGACGCCCAAGCTTCAGCTTCCTCACTAACGGCATGACGTTTTCTCCTAGAATTTCCTGATACTTCAATGAATCCATCTTCCCTTCCACACACTGCAGGTTTCCAGTGCCAGAAGATGCAAAGCAGCTCCAGATCTTCTCTTAACTTTTTTGGCCATTCTTTTGACTTAGCCATATTTCTAACCTGCAGTCAAATGTGATACTCAACATACCTAACCAATTCAGGTATTTTATGTGTTCTAGCTCAAGCACAACTGGTGCAACCAATGAAGCCATTGATTAGTTACAGAATTGTTTTATCTTAGAAAGGAACAGCCTAAGAACAAGTCATTTTGAACTACACAAAATGGCTTCAAGTGTAAAACTGACAAAAATGATGCAGTTTTTGTTCAGGGTTTCTGACAAGTATGCAAATTATGCAGAGGAGTTAACTTATTATAATTATTATAATTATAATTATTCATTTTATTTTTATTTTTTTGACATACCATTCAAAATAGTAAGCAACTGGCCAGCATACTTTTGCAATGGTTATCAAATATTGGCAATGGGGTACATCAACTGTCTGGTTACCGACATTCTTCAAAATATCTTCCTTTGTGTTCAGCAGAAGAAATAAATTCATACAGGTTTGAAACAACTTGAGAATGAGTAAATGACCATTTTCATTTTCATATTCCTTAATTAATATTACTCCGCACTAATTTGTGTAATCATACTGTAACAACGTCACCTTAAAATAAGGTGCAACCTTCATTCCATTTCTGAGCATGAGCACTAAATCCACCTAATCTTATTTGCATGCAATGAGGTTGTGCACTTGTAAGAAAGCCAATTTGATAAATGGTATCAGTCAATTTGAAGAATGGAGAACCAAAAATGAGACACAATATCTATGATTTAAAAGTAATTAAGTAAGCACTGCACTAAAGCTTTCTATTACTTTTATCAATTATTATTTGCTCTGTAAGGTTTAGCTAGCTAGTGAAAATTCTGATGTAGATCCCTCCACTCTTCATTTCATACCCTTCGGTTTGGGCTGGACAGCAGACATAGTGCCAACTGTCACTCAGTTTCCTGCTGTTAGCTTGTCACTGTGTGTCATACAGTATGGCGTAGCAGGGAAGCTGTCGAGGGGATGTGTGGGTTGGGGGTCTCAGATCTAAATTGGGCCTACAGAGAAGGACTGTCAGTGAGTTATCGATCGCTTTTGTCCAATTTCTGAAGCATGGCCTTCCCTCAGCAAATGAGACGTCTAACTGCCACACTGTGAGTGGATTTGGGGGCAAATGGAGAAGATAAGTCTAGGTCTTGGCCTATGTTGGATGATATGTCTTTTAGGTTGTCCAAGTTCTGCTCAAAAAAGAAAACCATCCCAGCATGAAAAGTGGCATTTGATGGCGGACTATAACAATATTTAATTTAAACCCTATGAAGAAACAGAGACAGAGATGAAAAAATATGTAAAAACAGAGGAAAAAAATTATTCTCCAGTAGTTGCTTTTTCTAAGACTTTGATTCTCATATATCTCTCATTTTAGTATCAACAGTGTTTCAGATACTCTCATTTTAGTATCAACAGTGTTTCAGATACAAGAAAGGAGAAATACAAGTAGACAAATACAACCTGAGAAGTATCAGTAGGCACAAATACAACCTGAGAAGTATCAGAGAGAAATTACCTCAAAACTGAGAATGTGGTGGAAGAAACATAGAACACATTTTCATTGTCTTGCTGTAATCTCTTCCAATGCTCCATTATAGTAATAATTTATTGCTCAAAAGGTTACTATTTTTAAGCTCTGAAGACATTGTTAATACTTAAGAAATATTTGAGAATCTCAAGAAAGAGACATGAGACATGAGAAAGTTCTAAGAGAAATGAGTCCAAAATGAGAATGGGATATGTGACCCTGGACCACAAAATCAGTCTTATGTGTCATTTTTTCTAAATTGAGATTTATACATCATCTGAAAGCTGAATACATAATCTTTCCATTGATATTAGGTTTGTTAGGATATGACAATATTTGGCTGAAATACAACTATTTGAAAATCTGGAAACTGAGGGTGCAGAAAAATCGAAATATTGAGAAAATCTCCTTTAAAGTTGTCCATTTCCATTGGCGATTGTGCTGCATCCACTCACAAAAAAGCATTTTTTATATATTTAAGGTGGGATATTTACAAAATATCTTCATGGATCATGATCTTTACTTAATATCCTGATGATTTTTGACATAAAAGAAAAATCAATAATTTTGACCCATACAATGTTTTGTTGGCTATTGCCACAAATATACCCCTGCAACTTAAGACTGGTTTTGTGATCCAGGGTCACATATGAGAAACGTGGGAGATCTCTTTATTGCCACTTCATTATATATATATATATATATATATATATATATATATATATATATATTTAATTAAATTTCTCAGAGGTTGCTCTCTTTCTTTCTCTTTTATTTATTCATTGAAGTAAAAAAAAAAAAAAATCTTCTAAAACTTTGGAGGAGACAAATATGAAAACACCAGAGTCTTTAGTTGAGGAGAAAAATCTGAGCACAGTGTGTGATGATTTTATTTTTTATTATTATTATAATGCTTCTTGACAAGGTGTAAAAAACGTCCTGATATTGGGCGTAAAAAGTTACACCACATTTTAATCTTTTAGAAAGAAAAAATATGTCATTTCTAGACTAGTGAAAAGCACTGGTTTTGACTTTAGTCACCTTGAACTTGTCAACTTCACTTAAGGGATAAAATATTTATTGAATTCTTGAAAGCTTCAAATGTAAGTATACCAACAGTATACCAAAACACTGTAAACGGAGCAAAATATAATATGGCATAAATACTCTAAGGAACTGCATAATAATAACTTTAACAGGTCGCCACAATGTCTCGGCAGCTTACTCATGAGCAGAAACTCCAATAACAAGCTCCATACAAGACACTAGAAAAACACTTGCAGTTGATTCTACAGTTAGCATGTGGCTAAACTAACAGCTCAATACTCTGCAGTAAGTACACATTAATACACAAATTATATGTAATGATTTCCTTTGAAGAATGAGATTGAATTTTCTCTCGGCTCTGTCTCTTGCATTATTGTTTTCATGGTGCTCATCACGACACATTCTGGGATTGCTTTGAAACATACATGCAAAACTTCCTTTGATTTTTGGCAAAGCGGGGTATTTTAAAAGGAAGCATAATTTTACTGCCTAATTGTGGGCAGCTGGCTATGTTTTGGAACAGAGCGGCTGTTATCTCTTGCTGTGAACATTTAAGCATTTGCCAAAAAATCCAAAGGATTTTGTAATAAATTGCTAATTTACTTAGACCGTACTCCTAATCTGGGGTGAGAGAGACAGACATGAGTTGGCCAGCTGTTTGAATCGATGCACTCTAAAGGCCCAGATTATTCACAGCAAAGTTATTTTTCGTTGTTTACTTTGGGGTAAAAATGAGTCACCTTCTGGTGCATTTGTTCTGTTCAATCCCTTGAGGTCGGATGCCCGCAAGTTAAGACACAGTGGAGAATCGCTTTATAGTAGAACAAGTAGTTGTAATACTAATTGAAAGAGACACTGACACTGTTTTTCATGTTCAATATTGTAAAGCTGCTTGCTTTTAAAAAATATATTGTATAAAGTGGTACATAAATAAACGTGATGTGGCGTACCTGGAGTGCCAAATTGCAGAGCTCATGCAAACATCCACATCGCTATGATAAGATGCTTTCTTAACTACAGTTTTCTCATCGCTGTAATTTTTGTTGTGTTTATTTTGTTATTGAAAGGAAAGCGTGCAGCACATATTAACATATTCATGTAAATGCTGCTCTCAGCAGTGTGGACAGAGACAAGATGTTCGCTAACAGTAAAACTCTGCTCACGTATTTCAAACTTCTTTTTACACCAAAGCGCAGAACGAAACCATGAGAATGTCGGGGCTTTAACGCTCATCTCATCAATTGTGATTTGCAGAAGCGCAAATCACTGAAGAACGTACTCGGTTACTTAAGTAACCTCGGTTCTCTCTAGAAGAGGGAACGAGTACTTGCGTAAGTATCTTACGCTAGGGGAAAACCTCTTTTCCTCGAGATATTGAAGCCAAAAATTATCCTTAATTTTGCAATAATGTAAAACGCATTGCAGCAGCATGCAGACATGGTTGAGACAGCTCGCGCGCCCATTGGCTGCTCTGCGGCAACTGCACCAGCCTATCGATAGAGGCCCCTCATGACGTCAGAACCAATGAGGGTGCTTTGCGCCCATTTCGTCATGTCCCGCCGAACGCGGGTGGGGCTAGGGCTATAAATACGGCCCAGAGAGGCTGGTTTGGTCAGTTTTTCATCGCTGAGGCGAATCAGAACATGACGCATGCACAGCAAGATACGCAAGTACTCGTTCCCTCTTCTAGAGAGAACCGAGGTTATGTTAGTAACCGAGTACGTTCTCTTACGAGAGGTCTCTCGTTCTTGCGTAAGTATCTTATGCTAGGGGAACACAATGTAAAATGCCGTGCGTGCTTGAGACATAACACTAAAGTCCCAAGGGCAGGTGCCCGGGGCTCATACAGTGCCTAATCACAAGGGACTCACAGAGAATCCGGGAAGAGGGGCTAGAATAGCATCATTCCTGTAATATGGAGCTCTGATAAGAGCATGTTATATCCATGTTATATTCCACAGCCAGGGCGAACTCGGCCTGGACTGGTAAATATGGGGGACTTACGCACTGCCCACAGAAGTATACAGACGATCAGTGATCGACGCTCTAGCAGTTTCAGCATCCTGAGCCGATAGCATCGGGCGGGCAATACTGAAAAATTAAACCGAGAGCAACCTAGCTTGTAAAGCGGGAACCTCGAGGTTATAAAACCTTATAAATGTAGACGGGGAGGCCCAGCCTGCCGCCATACAGATATCTTGCAAGGCAATCCCACTGGACCAAGCCCACGACGAGGCCATGCCTCTTGTGGAGTGCGCTTTGACACCTATCGGGCATTGCAGGCCCTTGGATGTGTAAGCTAGCGCTATAGCATCAACTATCCATCTGGATTGACTCTGTTTTGATGCAGCTAGTCCCTTAGAACGTCCGCTGAACAAAACAAAGAGCTGCTCCGTCTGTCTGAAAACAGATGAGCGAGACACATAGGCTCTTAACGCCCTGACCGGGCAAAGGAAGCCTGCGTCCCCTTCCTCTTCAGATACCGGCAGGGCCTACAGGGAGATAACCTGTGCCCTAAACGGTGTATTGAGGGATTTAGGAACATATCCGTGCTTTGGTTTGAGTATGACTCTCGAGTCATTAGGCCCAAACTCCATACACGTCGCGCTCACTGAGAGCGCTTACAAATCCCCTATGCGCTTCACTGAAGCGAGAGCCAGAAGAAACACTGTTTGAAAGACAAGAGTTTCAGGTCTATTGACTGTATTGGCTCGAATGGGGCACCTTTCATGGCTTCCAGAACCGTGGAAAGGTCCCAAACGGGAACTGAGGAAGGTCTGGGAGGGTTCAGCCTCTTAGCTCCTCTAAGGAAGCGAATGACCAGATCGTTCCTTTCTAATGACTGGCCAAGCGGTGGTTCAGCGAACGCTGCTATGGCCGCCACATAAACTTTGAGCGTGGATGGGGTTCTGCCCTTATCCAGAAGCTCTTGTAAAAAGGAGAGAACCTCCGGCACCCCACAGCGTGAGGGTGAAGTGCCACTCGCTGTACACCAGCTAGTGAACACAGACCATTTTGAGGAATAGAGCTGCCTCGTAGATGGAGCTCTAGCCTGTGTGATCGTGTTTAACACTCCCGCTGGGAGGTTAACGGGTACCCGTTGATGGCCCACACATGTAGGGACCAAAGCTCCGGGTGAGGATGCCAGATCGAGCCGTTTGCCTGCGAGAGGAGATCCCTCCTCACCGGTATCGGCCACAGGGCGGTACTCGTCAGCTGCATCAGGACTGGAAACCAGACTTGGTTTGTCCAAAAATGGGGCGACGAGTAGCACCGGGCATCCGCTCTCCCTGATTCGCTCTAACACCTGGGGTAGGAGCGTGACAGGGGGAACCGCATAGAGCGGGCAGCGGGGCCACGTGAGCCAGCGCATCCCTGCTCTTGGAGAAAAATTCCTGACAATGAGCGTTCTCTTGAGACGCAAATAGGTCTATTTTCGCTCTGCCAAATGTCCTCCATAGCAGTTTGATTGTCTGTGGGTGTAAAGACCATTCTCCTGCCGGAAGATAGTTTCTGGACAGTCTGTCTGGTCCCACATTCAGATGGCCGGGCACATGCGCTGCCCTGAGCGAGCGCAGATTGTGCTGAGCCCAGACCAGGAGGTGTTCCGTCAGCCTGTGAAGGATTCTGGATCTGATACCTCCTTGGTGATTTATATAAGCCACCACTGACATGTTGTCCGAACGGACCAAGACGTGGTGTCTTATCTGGGGACAAAAAACACCTCAGCGCGTTGTCGGCTGCCATCATTTCCAGGCAGTTTATATGCAGAAGCTTCTCCCGTTCCGACCACTTGCCGAATAACGGTCTGCCCTCGAGCAGCGCTCCCCATCCCGAGGTTGAGGCATCCGTAGACACCACCTTCACACTTGAGGAAGTCCCCAGGCTTACTCCTGACAGGTACCAGTCGGTCACTGTCCAAGGTTTCAGAGCTGCGACGCATTTCTGATCGACCTTGAGGCGCGCGAGACCGGAGGTCCAATACCGAACCAATACTGCAGCGGGCGCATGCGAAGCAGACCCAGCTGAAGCACTGAGGATGCTGAAGCCATGAGACCCAGCATCCTTTGAAACTTTTTGAGCGGGACTAAAGCGCCGTGGCGAAAAATCTCTGTCATGCGCTGAATACTTAGTCTGCGCTGCGGCGACAGCTGTGCTGTCATAGACAGCGAGTCCAGATCTGTGCCCAGAAAATATATTTTCTGACTGGGAGACAGCGAACTCTTCGCCCAATTGACTGTGAGACCTAAATTCTCGAGGTGATAGAGTAATATGGTCCTGTGTTCTATGAGCTCCGACTGTGATCGAGCTAGAACCAGCCAATCGTCCAAATAATTCAGCACTCGTATGCCTCGGAGCCTGAGGGGTGCAAGCGCTGCATCCATGCACATCGTGAATGCGCGAGGTGCCAGGGATAGGCCAAATGGCAGGACTGTGTACTGATATGCCTGACCCTCGAAGGCGAATCTCAAAAATCGCCTGTGACGTGACGCTATTTGTATTTGAAAATAAGCGTCTTTCAGATCTATCGACATGAACCAGTCCCCTTGGCAAATTTGCGAGAGGATTTTCTTGGTCGTCAGCATTCTGAACCGTCGTTTCAGAAGTGCTTTGTTTAGTCGTCTTAGATCTAGAATGGGTCTGAGACCCCCGTCTTTTTTGGGTACCAGAAAAATATCTGCTGTACATGCCCCCTCCGCTCTGAGCTTGTGATAAGGGTTCTATAGCCCCTTTGCTCAGTAGCTTTGCTATTTTGGCTCGAAGTAGGTGTGCTACTTCCTTTTCACGTAGTATCGATTCACGCCGCTTTGCGTTGCGGGCGTCGACCGAACTGTAGCGAATAGCCTCTTTCTATAATGTCTAGCACCCACTTCGAAACCCCGGGTAGCCTTGTCCATGTGTTTGCACGAATGGCTAGGGGTTGAATGCGAAGCGCGCTCTGGTCGCTCAGCGACAGAGGGGCTTCAGTGTGCTGCAACATAAGCGTCGCGCTTATGACATTTGAGGCAGGGGGCGCGCTGATAACAGCGGGCAGATTGCCCGCGCTCGACTCCTCTGCGGTGGTCAACCGAGAGGGGGAGGGCTGGGCGAGTCCCGTAAGACCTGTCATGTCTATGTGTGAATGTGGGCGTGGGATAGCGGGCACATTTACAACACTGAGAGCATTGTCCGCCTGAGCAGAGCGAATGCATGTTGGTTTCGTTTTACAGAAACCTTGAGACATGCAGAACGTAGTGTTTGTGGGCACTGGGCAGTGGGCACATTTACCACATTTAATGCGCAATCGATCTGGGTCGATTTCATGTGCGCGAGCCCTGTGTGACGGGCTGTGTTTCGGTGTAGGAATGAGCACTGGGCAGTGGGCATTTTGTCTACACTCATGACACCATCGGCCGTGGCCGGAACACCAGAAAATACACTCTTATGGGATTTATCTGGGTAGCTGTAAAAGCGGCGTTTGTGTGCAGGCAAGCGGGCTGTGTCGCCGACTTGTTTACTGCAGAATACACTGGAACAGTCGCATTTACTGGAACTGAACGAGCGAGAAGTTGCCATAGAAACAGAGAGCGTCAACATGCTGGCGTTTGTTTGCAGGCGTGCGTGTATTACAATAGGCTCGTCCACTGCAATATTGACATTTCCAGAGAAATGTGTAAGAATGGAGGTAGATCCAGCCGCAGCTGGACTAGGGACACTCTCTTTTCTCCTTTCACCAGTGACGCACGGAAACCATAGAAACGGTGCTTGGGTGCAGGCGAGCGGGTTGTACAACGCGCTCGTTGGCTGAAAAAATACACATCTGCAGTCGCCTTTTCAAGGAACTGACAGAGCGAGCATTGACGGCATCATTTTATCTGCCGGTAGACCTGGGATCGAACACGGGTCTCTCGCGCGATAGCCTGAGAATCTGCCACTGGGCCACAGGGGAAGACACATAGCCATTTAGTTTAGCCATTTAGCGCGAGAATTATCAGAGAGCGTCAACATGCTGGCGTTTGTATGCAGGCGTGCGTGCGTGCATTACAACAGGCTCGCTCACTGCAGTATTGACATTTCCAGTCGCCTGAACTTCAGAGGGGAATGAGAAATGTATGAGAAATAGAATTCGGCCCAGCCGCAGCGGGACATAAACGCTCTTTTCTCCTTTCGCCAGTGACACACGGGAACCATAGAAACTGTGTTTGGGTGCGGGTTGTACAACGCGCTCGTTGGTTGCAAAATGCACATCTGCAGTCACCTTTCAGGGAACTGACAGAGCGAAGCATTGGAGGCATAATTTATCTGCCGTTAGACCGGGATTCGAACACCGGTCTCTCGTGCGAAAAACCAAAGATTCCACCACTGAGCCACAGGGGGGAAAACAAAGGCTTTCAGATGCACGAGCATATAAGAGCGTCAACATGTTTTCTTCGGCGTTTGCTTGCAGGCGCTGCAATATTTATATTTCCAGTCGCCTGATCAGGGAACTGAGAAATGTGTGAGAAAATTCGGGTCAGTCCAGCTTCGGCGGGACTATAAACGCTCTTTTCTCCTTTCGCCGGTGAGTGACGCGTAAAAGGGGCGCAGGGGCAGGGTATAGCTTTCTTGTACGTAAAGAAAACACAGTAGCAGAGAAAAGGATATGTACGCCGGAAAGCGTGAGCAGGAACCGCGACTGAAGGCGGCGAGTTGTCGACCGGCAGCTTCAGATGCAGACTAATCCCGCTGGGTGCTTGAATCAGACGGGCGCGGCTTCCTCTCAGGATCCAGCGATGCGTAGGCCCGCTGAAGAGATGAAAAACTGACCAAACCAGCCTCTCTGGGCCGTTTTTATAGCCCTAGCCCCACCCGCTTTCGGCGGGACATGACGTAATGGGCGCGAAGCACCCTCATTGGTTCTGACGTCATGAGGGGCCTCTATCGATAGGCTGGTGCAGTTGCCGCAGAGCAGCCAATGGGCGCACGAGCTGTCTCGCCCATGTCTGCATGCTGCTGCAATGCGTTTTACATTATTGCAAAATTAAGGATAATTTTTGGCTTCAATATCTCGAGGAAAAGAGGTTTTCCCCTAGCGTAAGATACTTACGCAAGTAAGAGAGACCTCTCGTAAGATAACTCTATTGTTGTGACTTAAAACCAAGATACAATTGTTAAAAGGGCTCATATGATATGAGCCCTTTAACAATTGTAAAAATTGTATTTAACAATTGTATTCGTATCATAAATTATTAAATAACTTTTTTCTTTCTTTCTTTCTTTCTTTTTTAGTGGAGGGTTCCGGAACCAAAAATAGAGCAAATTTTTTTGGCAAAATTCCTCACATCTTCTTGTCCTTGTCAACTAGAATACAATGAATAATATCGATAAAATAAACTCCAATTCTGAATCCTTTAAGGGTTTGTAGCACCTGGGCACTGGTGTAAGCAATAAGTAGCTGCCTATTTTCTCATCAGTTTAGCCTGATAAATTGCTGACCACATATTGTTGATGTGTGAAAGTTGATGGGCATTATGTTATATTATTTTTCACGTTCGTACATTTATAAATTCTGAAACGGAGTATGCCTTTCAAATGTTTTTTTTTTGTTTGTTTGTTTTTGTGTGTGTGTGTTTTTGAAAGTGTTTGTTTTTTTTGTTTTTTTTAACATTATGGAATATTATTAACATTTTAAATAATTGTTTTCTGTTTTAACGTATTGCAATTTATTCCTCTGATGGCAAAGCTGAATATTAATTTCTTATTATTACCAATGTTAAAAACATTTGTGCTGCTTAAAGGAACACTCCACCGTTTTTTGAAATAGGGCTTATTCACCGTCTTTCCTACATTTAGATAGGGGGTAAACACATTTTTGTCTAAGTGCATTCATTGTTTTAGTTTGGCAGCACCGCCGATAGCTTAGCTTAGCATAATAAATGGAATCCTTTGTTGCCAGCTAGCATGTCATGAGTAAAAGTGATAAAACATAAAAAAATAACTTCTTGTGGCCTGCGTATTCACAACGAGTACAAATAGCAATGCAAATTAAGACTAGGCAATTTCCTAGGCAGATATTGACTTGGGACTATATTGGGGGGAAGCACAGGCAAAGCACTGCTACTTGGGCTCAAAGATATCACACAACACCTGAAATCCCCCAACTTCCGTCAACATACCAGCGGGAATAGTAGCCGGCTAATTTTCCTACAGTACATAGTGAAAATGGCGATGAGCATGGCGGATTTTGTGAGAGACGAGGAGGGTGACTTCTCAGACAGTCAAGAGCCAGAACCATACCTCTATGAACCAGAGTTTTCAGAAGATGAGCTGCGTGCTTTGGAAATAGAACGACAGGAGAAGGAGGTTGCGATCGCTCAACAGCCTGAGGACGTGAGGATGAGAGTCAACACGAACTGGTGGTGAGTGTGATATCTCTGCGCCCAAGTAGCAGTGCTTCGCCTGTGCTTCACCCCAATATAGTTCCAAGTCAATATCTGCCTAGGAAATCGCCTAGTGTTAAAGCTGCCGTCGGCAAGTCTGGCAGATTGGGTCGATTAGCCAAAATTTTGAATATTTACAACTCTCATGCCCCTCCCCACTACCAGCGAGCACCCTCCCATCGAGGTCGTGCTCGTCAGTGCGTCACTGTGCGTGTGTACCTGATTTTCTGTGAACGCATCCGTCTCTTCAGCATCTATCAACACCATGCCCTGGCTAATCTATCCATAGATAGCAATAACCGAGGAATTGGAAGCTTGTTAGTAGATTTTCTCTCCGCCATCACGCTTCATGCAATCTCCAGGCGAACTTCAGGCGTGGCGTGTGCATGTGATATTAACGTGCGCGAGTGAGGGGGGATCTGTGGCGTGTGCACGACCTGTGATTGACAGTCAGATCTCACACCCCCCTGCGCTGATTGGACCTGATGAAGCGGGAGCGCTGGATTTTTGCTAAACAAATAACACGCTCCAGGTGGAGTTAGAAGCTCGGGTTTTTTTCTAAAACCACCTTATTTATGTTGTTCTGTCGGATTATAGTGTCGATTACACTGAATATGATCAAAAAAAATGTGCCGACGGCAGCTTTAATCTGCATTGCTATTTGTACTCGTTGTGAATACGCAGGCCACAAGAAGTAATTCTTTTTTTTTTTTTTTTCTCATGACATGCTAGCTAGCAACAAAGGATTCCATTCATTATGCTAAGCTAAGCTAGCGGTGGTGCTTCCAAACTAAAACAATGCATGCACAGAGACAAAAATGCGTTTGCCCACCTATCTAAATATAGGAAAGACGGTGAATAAGCCCTATTTAAAAAAAACGGTGGAGTGTTCCTTTAATATTTTTGTGGAAGCTGTGCTACTTTTTTTCAGGATTCTTTGATGAATAGAAAGTTGCATTTATTTAAAATATAACTTTTGTAATATTACAAATGTCTTGGCTGTCACTTTTAGTATCTTTCCTGAATTATTAAATTAATAACAACAATAATAATAGTGACCCCAAACATTTAAATGTAGTGTATCTCTAAATCTTTCATCACAGAATTTGGATTTTTATTTTTAACAAAATAGTACAAAAATGGTCATAAATTAGAATATTTTTGTGAAATCTTTCCTTTAAACTGTAATATTTTTTTTCTACAGCTGGTAAATGGACACAATAAAACCATACTGGCATACATTCCTACAAGAGGCAACTAAATAATTTGTAATGATTCAAAAATAATGATTTTTTGTGTTCCCAGGACAAGACACTTTTCATAAATGCAGTTGTTCCGCGTTCTGATTTTATAGAAATGTACAATATTTTTGTTGGATAAAAGGTTTTTTTTTTTTTTTTTGCTGTGTCATGAACTGTTTTGTGACATAACTGTTTTTTTTTAAATGACAAGTTTCACTGTGAGAACGTATCCCATATAGTTGTAAGGGTTAAGTCTCATTTGTTCTGTGTTTGAGGTTGACATTTAGATGGTTTTCATTGTTTCTAAATCATTTCATTGTCTGGGTTTTTTAGTTTGATGTCATGGTTTTTCAGTGATTGATTGAGTTGTAACACCTGTGTCTCATTTCTTTGATTAGTTTGCTTGTGTATTTAGACCCTGTGTTTGTTCTATGCATTGTCTGATCTTCTGTCGTACTTGATTGCAGCAAGGAGTGAGATGAGCAAGATTTAAACGCAGTAGTTAGTTTATTAATTTCAAACTCAAAGACCTGTAGGTTCAGGTCTATATTTTAAATGGTCAGCCGGGTCTGAGTCGGGTCCCAATCTATTACTTGGGTCCCGAGTCTTTTTAAGATTGTGTGTATTACCCGATCAGCCATGATCAGAGTCAGTTAGCACTGCTTGTGTGTTTTTTGTAAATTGCAACTTGTAATATTAGGATAAGAAAAGTGTGAGCAGGGAAATAAGGTTTAAAAAAAAGCACAAATTGCGCTAAAAAGCTATTCAGGTTTCTCCAGGCAGCTAACGCGACTGTGCAGTCTCAAGCTCGTCATGTTTCTATGACAACCAGAGCTTCTGCAGTGACACAATGTCTTGACAATTGACGATTGGCTCTTTTACTTAAAAGGCGGGACTTATTCCGCCATGCCGTGCTTTACACTTTCAACCATTTTTATAATAATTTGAATGAACCCTCTTGTTTAATCTTAAAGTTTTGGTGGTCAGACTTGGCGTAGAGAGCACAGAGATCATAGCAAATAAATAATGCTAACGTAAGTGGCCATGGCACTGAATGAGTAAATAGTTCAAAAGGACAAACAGTCAAAGTTATTATATGAGTTAATTTTAGTCAAAATGCAAATCTGCAAAGTCGCATTTGTCATCTGTCACCGTGACATCAAGTGGACTTTTGAAGCTGAAATAATGAGTGTATTAAGCTTGGAATAACGAGAGGAATAATGAGAGGAGAACTTTTTTGTTGGAGGATTGTAATGCATCACAATCAGTCAGGTACAAGGAAGGGAGACTACGTAGCCTGGTTAAAACCAGACCATTCTCAGTAGTAACTGAGTTATGGTCTGGCAAAGCTTCATTAATAACTCATTACCAAAGGGGCGTCACCAACAGACGTTGCTCAAATGCCTCTGGGCACAATTGGATAGACCTAAAACCAATCAGAGCGATCGTCATCGTGTAAAGCCATATGCTGCGTCCCAATTCGCCTAAGTTACACTACGCCATTAAGGTATGTACTCTTTTTGTGAAGAAAAGGTATTTGCTTTTGAATGTGAAGCAAAAAATAGGCAAGCTTTGGGACAGACTACTTCGTCATCTTTATCGGACGGATCTGTCGCGTGCATCCTGTCACGTAAACTGCCCTGTCAATCATCTTGTCACAGTTAAAATCCTCTATTAAATCTAATTTAATTTCCTACTGTTTCGGAGAGAAATGTAGCACGTTCATCTGCCAGTGGGTCTTTCATGGAGACTTTCCTCATGTGTTTGCAATTTGAATATAATAATGCACTTAAAAAGTTGCTGCGCTTCACCAACGGACGTCACTCAAATGCCTCTGGGCGCAATTGGATAGACCTAAAACCAATCAGAGCGATCGTCATCGTGTAAAGCCCGCCTCAACGTTTCTGATTGGTGCCGCGATTTGGATGGATTAGAAATCGGCTTGAATGGGCTCTTTGCCAGACTACTTGCAGAGCAAATATAAATTTGCCGGAAGTTTGTCTGGGTTTTCCCAGGCTAGAGACTACGGCTAACGTTACTAAAATTAGGTAAGACAAAAAGGTTTATTTTTCACAACTGATTTATTGACTTATCGGGTCAATAAACGATGAATATGTGACAGTCGGGTATGTGCCTTCCACCGGGTTCGTGTCCAGCTTTCAAATAATAGACGGGTCCAGGTCGGTTCCGGGTAGTACATTTATGGCATTTCTCGGATTTGCACGGGTCCGGGTCCAGCTTTTGAAATAATAGACGTCTAAAAATGCTGCATTATGCATGCCAGGCCAATAGTTAGTGTCATTTTGTAAAGAAACACTACGAGCCTATATATTGAACACGCAATATGCATGTGCATGACATCACTGTTTTCACAAATTCACATTTTTGTAGTTTACACCGAGACGATAATGGTACAGTTTTCAAAAGTTTGCATTTCCAGGCCCCCAAAATGCTGTTGTCAGGGAGATAATCATAGAACAGGTGTGTAACTCAAATCAGCAACCTAGGAAACAAACATGGAAATCAAACAGGCAGGAAACTGGAACAAAGGAAACATGCACAAAGCATTATATCAACATATAATCTATCTCTGTAAAAAGATACATAAAAAAAATCTAATTTGGTAAAAGTAAGCTACAGATAAAGCTTTAATTTGTAAAACTGTGAGAGGGGCCAGCATAAACAGAGTAGCTGACTCACAGTTTGTGTTGGGGGACATAAATCTGCTACAAAGACAGATTCCTGGTGATTCATGAACTGGGAGTTTTAATGTGTGTGTTTATAAACTCCTTCACACAAACTGTAACGACAGATTTACCATTGACAGATTTGTTGTTATCCGACAAATGAGCTTGTCAAATGAGGAACCAAGTTTGCCACTATCAAAGGCCAAAGGCGTAAACAAAAATATTTAATTAACTGAAAACTTTAAAACTTTCCTCACACAAAGTTTTGTCTTGTTGATAATATGATTTCTTAAACACCAAAAAACCCTAGGGGTTTGCGATATCAAATCCACAAATATATTTGTTGTACAGTGTGATATCTTTCTGAAAATTAACATGTTTTCTTTCTCTGAATAATTATGCCTTAAATTATTCATAATAATATTATGAACAGGCCCTAGATGAGTAATTGTTAGCAGAATATGTGTTGTAATGAACATAGTTGCTTAGAAATCCAGTGCACAGATTGCCATTGACAGAGGAACGGCCTGTGCATGAGTCAGCACTGTAGCCATATTTTCAGGGGGGGGGGGGAAGGCTGTTTATGTTGTGCTGAGATGCTATATTAGTTTTCTTAGAGTTGATCACCTAGGCAGAGCAGGATTAATCTTAAGCTGTCCATGTGTATATATACATAGCATACAACCTTACACACATGCAACAGTTACAGCGTTTGCACACACATTTGTGACAGATGGCATACACTTTCGCTTCTCTTCCAAAACCTAATGAGCCGTCTTCGCTGTCTACTACCTACATAGACAGCTGACTTCTGAGGCTATATTCTAACCATCATTCATTCAACTTCATAAGCCAATGCTTTGGAAGGCTCTACAAAGCAGCAACTCCGCACGGCACCTTAATTGCGCTCTACACGGGAGACTCTACTCAAAGTATTTGACTTTAGCATGTTGCTAAGCCAACAGCATGATACTCTAATGCTCTCGTATATTTCCATAAAAATAGCAGTTTACACATTTTGTGGAATTGTGGAGTGTTTATTTATACTGTAATTAGCAGTTCTCTTGCTTGGGGTGGCCCTTACGAAAAATAAGTTTATTCAAGTGTTCTATACTTCTTTTAAACTAAAAATAAGAAAGTATACTTTCACTCTACATTTTATGTACTTCTCAGAAATATACTTTATGTACTTCTCAGAATATACTTTAAATTACACTTAAGTGTACTTGACTCATACTGAGAGAAAAGTCCAAGTATATCTGTCCTGTACTTGTACTCAATCTTTTGATCGAGATATACTTAAAAGTTTAATTTTTCAAAGTCTACTTGGCTTGTAGTCGTGTTAACTCTTTTGATCGAGTAGCCTATTAAAAATACTTTTAGTTTTTCATATACAGTCTTATGAAACGTACATTGTATGAAAATATTGATTAGAATATTGTTATAAAACAGATATGTTTCTAATTCTGCATATCTGAATTTTTGTGTAGGCTAGTCCACTGGTAGTGTACATAGGAATTTACTCTAATTCTACTTTACTCTACTCTTTCCCCAACATTGACTGAATTTCCCAGCTATCCATGTTTTAACTGTTATACAGTAGGGGGCGCTAGATGACACCTTCTAGTACAGAATCTCTGGATCAAAACACAGGAGAAGAAGAAGCTGAAACAAGTGATAGAAGATTGCTCACTCAAACGTAAAATAAAATGATCATCAAACATTAAACAGCATGTAAATCAAAACTACTTAATATTACCAAATGAAATGGGGTGGTGTGGCGCAATGGATAAGACACATGCCTTTGGTGTGAGAGACCCGGGTTCGAATCCACTGTGAGACACCAATGTGTCCCTGGGCAAGACACTTAACCCCTAGTTGCTCCAGAGGCGTGCGACCTCTGACATATATAGCAATTGTAAGTCGCTTTGGATAAAAGCGTCAGCTAAATGAATAAATGTAAATGTAAATGAAATGAGGTGTAACCCATGAAGAGAAAACGACTGTGAAGCTTTGGGGGTGTGGGACTCGATCTACTCCATCTGTGTTTTGATCATCGTTCTGAATCTGATCAAGGCGTAGTCTTTGACAAAAATGTGATTTTCTCAACTTTTTTGTTTAAAATGTTGCCTTTCTTTATGAAATTTACTGACATTCAAGTGTTGATAAAAAAGGATGCATGAAGCTTATAAAATGTTTTTAAAAATAAAGTACAGTTAAAGGTATTTTTCAAGTATAAAAAATATCTACATTTGAACATAGTAGTATACTGCAGGTGCAAAAATAATATATAAATAGTAGGCTAAACTATAAGTATAATGCTGTGTTCACTTCAATAAAACTTACAAGTATACTTAGTTGCAGTATAAACTACTAGTAGTTTACTGAGAGTACAGTTCAGTGTGTACTTTCATAAACTATAAAATGTACTACTTGTATATAAAGTAGTATTAGTTGTGTACTTAAAGTTTACTACTGTTACACTTATTGTACACTTAAACGTATACTTTTATATACTACAAGTGGGCCAATTTAGTCCCAAGCAATATTGTTATAGTACACTGACAAGTTTACAAGTACACATTGATATTAGTATACTCACTACATGAAGCATCCCAAGCAAGATGCACAGTCTTGGGCATGACTTGAGTAACAGCCCGCTGCCTAGAAGTCTCGACTTTGTGTTTAGTCAAAATGTCAATGGCCAAAAGCTACGTAGAAATAAATAAATGAAACATGCACAAATGATCTGTTTGCAATAAGATATATAAAAATGCATAGAAAAATGTCCATTTCATGTTTACTTGAAGATTTTTAGTGAATAATGAATTGCATTTCTGTTACTTCCAGAAAGCAACCTCAGGCTTCAGAAGTTTTTGAAAACAGCCTGTGAGTCATATGGATGACTTTTATGATACTTTTATGGTGCTTTTTTGTCATGTTGGAGTTTGACAGCCTCAGTCCTCCTCCACTTTTATTATATTAAAAAGAGTGGGCAGAATATTCTTCAAAAAACCTTTTGTGTTCCACAGAAGAAGAAAAAAAAAGTCATATGGGTTTGGAAAGATGTGAAATATAATGACAGAATTTTTATTTTGGGGTGAAATATACCTTCAATGTTGTGCCCGTAGGCAGCTCAGTAGGTTTTGGAACAGACATGTTGTGTAAGCCTCAGTCTGTTTTTCATGTGTTACAGTTGGACTGAGTACAGACAGAGTCTGTATATGACAGAAATGTTAGCAAACCATCACAGATCACACACACACACACACACACACACACACACACACACAGAGAGAGAGAGAGAGAGAGAGAGAGAGAGAGAGAGAGAGAGAGAGAGAGAGATGAACGACACCACGTTTCATCCCTCATCGAATATCACACCGAGAAATAGCTATGATACCTCAGTGAACATTAGTGGAAAACAAATGTTGAAACTCTGTAAAGGTTTAGGATTATACATCATTAACGGCAGAACTCGTGGAGATACATTAGGTAGATTCACTTATTGCTCCAGATTAGGAACCAGTGTGGTTGATTATTCAATAACAATTTGATCAATAATAATTGATCAAAGTTTTATTAATGCCTTCACAGCCAGACCTCAGCTCCCGATGTCCGATCACTGCCAAACTGTGCTTTATCTGAAGCCCCCATGTCAAATAACCAAAACTGCTCCACCTGAATCTGAAAAACTGTTTCCTCTGAAACATAAACTCAAGTGGAATCAATCCAACTCAGAACAATTCAAAAAATAAATATGAACAATCCTACTATATTAAAAATGCTAGATGAATTTATGTCTACTAATTTCACCTTAGATATTAATGGAATAAATTTAGCAACAAAAAACTAAAATTACATATTCATAACATTGATAACTCTATCTAATATTAAACAGCAAACCAAACATAGAACCAATCAACAGAGAAAGAGAAAGGATGTCTGGTTTGATGATGAATGTGCCGGTCTCAGAAAAGAACTCAGGAGACTTTCTAACAAAAAGCACAAAGATCCGTCCAGCCAGACATTACGGCTTTCTTATTCAGACTGTCTGCAAAAGTACAAAACACTTCTGTGGAAAAAAAGAGAAAAATATTTTCAAACTAAAATTAAAGAAATTGACGATTCAATAGATCAAAACACTTTCTGGAACCTATATAAAAAACTCGAAAAACCCAAATTAGAGATATCACTCCAGAATGGCACAATTTGGAAATCTTACTTTGAAAATCTGTATCAAAAAATTATACCGGCTGACCTCAACCAACCTCAGAGTAAAGTAAAGAAAACTTAAGAAGACATGGAAAAAACTATTAAGAATTATCAAAATCCATTAGATAAATCTATAACAATATCTGAAATATTAGAACATATTAAAAATCTTAAATTAAAGAAAGCATGTGGACAAGATCACATTAATAACGAAATGCTTAAACTCAGCAGTCCCAGCATGATTCAAACAATAGCCAAATTATTTAATCTGGTGTTCTGCTCTGGACACTTCCCTGAGATCTGGTCTGAAGGACTCATCACCCCCATATTTAAGAGCGGTGATCGATTCGATCCCAATAACTACCGCGGCATCAGTGTGGGCAGTGCTTAAGGAAAACTGTTTTGCAGTATCATCAACAGAGGCATCGTCTCACACATATCAGCACACAACATCTTAAATAAAGCTCAGATTGGCTTTTTACCAAAACATCGCACATCCGACCACATCTTTTCTCTCCACACTCTAATCAACAAGAACATCAACGACAAACAAAGGAAAACATTCGCATGTTTTGTAGACTTTAAAAAAGCATTTGATTAAATTTGGCATGATGGTCTACTGTACAAAATCCTACAAATTGGCATCGGCGGAAAAACATTTGACATTATAAAATCTCTCTACACCAACAGTGAAAGTGCGGTGAAGATCGGTAACCACAGAACCACGTTCTTCCAGCAGGGACGTGGAGTGAGGCAGGGCTGCAGTCTGAGCCCAACTCTATTCAACATCTACATCAATGACCTGGCATCAGCGCTGGAGAGCTCTACTGTGCCCGGCCTCACTCTACAGGGGTCAGAGGTCAGATGTCTTCTGTACGCGGATGATCTGGTCCTGCTGTCCCGCACACCTGAGGGCCTTCAGCAGAGCCTTTCCCTGCTGGAACAATACTGTCACGACTGGGCCCTGACAGTCAATCTGGACAAAACCAGAGTCATGGTGTTCCAGAAGAAAGCCCGATCTCAGGGACACAAACACCAGTTCCTGTATAAAGGCCATGTCCTGCAGCACAGCTCTAGCTACAGCTATCTGGGCATCGACATCAGCGCTTCGGGACGCTTCGGTCTGGCTGTGAAAACACTCTGTGAAAAGGCTCGGAGGGCTTTCTATGCTATAAAGTCACGATGTGGACACTTAAAATTACCCATTAAAACCTGGATAAAACTATATAATTCAATAATAAAACCAATTATTTTATATGGGTGTGAAATTTGGGATAAAACATCAGTAGAAAAATTACAATTGGAAATTGGCAAAAATATTTTAGGAGTTCACAGAAATACGCCCACTGCCGCCTGTAGGGCTGAGCTAGGCTTGTACCCGCTGAACATCGAGATCCAGAAGAGATGTGTTCAGTTCTGGCATCACCTCCATCAGTCTGATCCAGAGTCAGTCCAATATAAAGCCCTCCTCGCCAATGAAACCTCAGCAGAACCTCATCCTCTGAACACACTCGCTCTTCAACTCGTCCATCAGACTATACTCCCCATCAACCCCAAACCTATCATTAACCAAATCCACAAACATCTAAAAGACACTCATGATGAATCACTAAAAGCACATTTTGCCCTCCAGAATAAACTCCAATGTTACTCGACCCTCAATAGAGCCACTAAATTGGCCAGTTATCTATTTATTAAACATTTTAAAGAAAGACAAATCCTCTCCAAATACAGATTAAGTGACCATGATCTAGAGATAGAGAGAGGAAGACATAGACAAACATGGACAGAGAGAGAGCAGAGGATCTGTAGACACTGTGATCTACAGCACATCGAGGATGAGGAACACTTTCTGCTCTTCTGCTCCAAATACACCAATATAAGAGAAACCTTTCTGCCCAGATTTGAAACCTTGATTCCATCATTCTTTGAACTGAGTAACACTGAAAAATGTTTCTTCTTACTGGGAGAAGATGATAGTACAGCTGCAATAGCAGCTAAATATGTGTTAGCTATTCACAACGCCAGAGTCAGCTAGAGAGACCCACTGTATATATTCATTTAGATAGATTATGTCTATTTATCTATCTATTTGTATATGCTACTGTACATATGACATGATCTATACATTTGTTTTATTATTTACATTCATTGTAATTATTATATATATGTTGATGCTTTGGCAACATTGTGTTACACAGTCATGCTAATAAAGCTCATTGAAATTGAAAGAGAGAGAGAGAGAGAGAGAGAGAGAGAGAGAGAGAGAGAGAGAGAGAGAGAGAGAGAGAGAGAGAGAGAGAGAGAGAGAGAGAGAGAGAGAGATGTACTCATTAGTCATGCTCAGTGCACTTGGTGATGACATTATCTGGCCACAGTACTAAAGAAGATGCTGCTCAGAGCTCATTTTAATATCTGATTAATGAATTAATCAATCATTAAAATCAGACCAGGGCACAATTTGAGATGCATGACCTCTCAAGAATGATGAACATTATGTATGTATGTGTGTGTGAGCGTTAAAAAAACATTGAGCTGTTCGATTAGAGAACATAGGACTAGAGTACAATCCTCTTTTATATGTACTTTTACAATATTTTCTGAACAAAAAAGATTGTCAAAAGACTAACAGCCATCTTGGAAATGCCCTAAGGTAGCCATTTCCTATGTAAGTGATGAATAGTGTTTAAAGCTGCTGTACAATAGCACAGGTGTGCACATACGTTTATTTCTATAACAATACGACAAGTTGCTTGGCAACCATACACCCAATGTTGCACAGTATCTACACTGGATGTGAGCAGACTGGTGTCAAAACTAAATTGTTCACATTATAAATCAACAATGCTGTCTACACTGGAAAAACTGGAAGATTCTACACTCCAAAGACTCCAAAAGGAGGTTATTCATGGAACAATAGATTCCAATATTTTTTTTTTTTTTTTTTTTTTAAGAGTATACTATCAGAACATATCGTCATACCATATACATGCTGTCTTATCCGATTTGTCACTCGTAAAATGAGAATCTAACTGTTTAGTATGCCAAAAGTTTGCTTGTGCCAGAATCAGTGTTGCGAGTTGAACTTCGAAATGCTCATTAATGTTTAAATATATTTATGAAACAGTGTCTTGTGTGGGAGGTGATGCAAACTACTTTAGTAAGATACAGAAGTTCTACTTTCTCTCAGCTATAAAACTAAAACAAATAAGTGAGTATGAACCAGACGTTTGAAAACTGCCATTTTTTAAGCTGGCCTTTGATTTCGCTGTTTTGTTCATGGCACACCTGGATTTGAACTGAGCGATGGCACAAACTGCATAAGAGACACACAGCCTAGTGGTTTCAATTTTGTCTTGTCTTAAGATGCCCTGTAGAGCTATTAGATTTCATAGAGACATGAACAGACTCCAAAAACACAATATCAGATATTATGAAACTTCACCAACTGCCATTAGTTCCACAGAATGGCTCTTTTGGTGTCTCCCTGACAACCCATTAGATTCAGACCGCTGTGATGGTGTTACAGTTATATCTCAGTTATCCTTAGAATGAGACACACACATACACACACACAGACACAGACTATTCCATCAGAGTTTTAGCCAGACTCAAACCAAATCCAATGGTCTGTGTCTCTCTGTGTGTGTGTGCGTGTGCGTGTGCGCGTGCGCATGCGCGTGTGTGTGTGTGTGTGTGTGTGTGTGTGTGTGTGTGTGTGTGTGTGTGTGTGTGTGTGTGTGTGTGTGTGTGTGTGTGTGTGTGTTCTTGGAGAAAATCCAGTTTGGCAATACGTTTTGAGCCAGGCAGATGCTTTGAAATGGACGATGGGATCAAAGTTGGGAAAATTAGCAGATTTTTCATTTAAAATCACAGCATTTTGTCAGCTAAATACATGTATAGTGATAAAAGCCTGAATGGAAGAGACCTACACTGGTCTTTTGTTGTCTCTTTGTGATTTTGTATTACATATACTGTTTGAACCAGGGTCAATTTGATACATTAAATTAGTATGATAAAAATACAAAAAATACAATTAAAGTGGAAATGAATCAGTTAAGTTAACATTATTTAGAAAATAGATTTACACTCTAATAAAAAATATAGCTGCAATTAAACCTCTGGGGTCAGCGGTCGCACCGGCGCCATTACCTCGCTTTTTTTTCTTTTCAGTGCGAAAGAGACTCAATAAATCATGTCAAAAACAAATATTTTCTTTTTAAGTAATCCGTATGAAAACAACGAGAGGTACATCAGTCTTCATCAGTCCTCTAATTTTCATCGAGTTTGGAAGACACGTTGTGACGTGCTGTGCTGTTTACCTTGGATTTACCTCAGTAGAATTAGAAGAACGCGATTTGAAGATGAAAAAGACTTTTAAAGTAAGAAATTCCCACTCACAATAGTAAGCATGTTATTGTTACATAAACTTTACATTGTAGATACTAGTTAAACTGGTGCCAGACTAAAATGTGTGTGTGTATATATACAGTATATATACTGTATCTATATAGACAGAAACATGTTGAAATATGAACTATAGACAAGTAGGCAACCTTTTAATGCTAAATTTATAAACATCTACGACATGAGGATGTTTTTATGTTCGATTAAAACATAGCATGATATTAAAGTAGGCGGGTGTTTACTCTACTATAGTGAATATTATAATGTTTTGACCAGTGTTTGCTGTTAAATACTGCGTTTGTGGATATCTGCTCAAACGTAGATATGTATAATGGGGTAACAATAATGTTTAATAGTTTGGAGCGGCTCGATCGCTTCAGTAAATGTTCTCTGCACGCACGCTGTGAGTTTGAGTCACTCGCGCTGTGCGTTTGAAAGGTAAAACGCGCCAAACATTAGGCTTCATGTTTTTACTCCAATCTCATAATGTCATAACGAATGGAAACATTTGAAGTAACATATGATAATCCATATTTTTTTCTCTATGGTAGTGTTACTGAAGTGTTTCTTTTTAAAGATTTATAGGCCACCTGCTATAGGCTGTTGTTATTATTATTTTATGCAGCCCTACACGTATATGCCTACAAGGCACAACAAACCTGGTGTTCATTTATTTATTTATATATATATACAGTGTATATATATATATATATATATATATATATATGTAACCGGCAGAATAATTGCCACAGCATGTTTGTCCTTCTGGTCTTGCCGTACCCCTCTTTCTTTCAGCCACGCCTTCTAGTTAGCTTGCAGGTGGCTAGTCATTCATTAGCGTCAGTGGCATGCTGTATAAAACCGGCATACCGGGTGGCAAACAAAGTAATTTCTCGGCTCATATATCCTCTTAAATTGGGTACGCTGTGTTGTTGCATATGAAAGGTATGTGTCAATACTCCATTTCGATTGCAACCATGTTATTGTAGCTGGCTGTGTGTATAGTGTAACTGTTTGACAACAGATGTCTGACTGTGTACCAGACGCTTCCGGGTAGCATATGGTTGATCTACCGAAGGTCTTGGTCGAAGACACTGTGCGCGCGCAGTCTGTTACTGTTTATGGGGATACGAGTTGAGGTAACAGTGGCTGGATGGCTCACAGCAGTATAGTAATGTTTGCCATGTAACATGTTTGTGTATGTATGTTTATACTAAGTTGATCGGCTATAATATGACCCACGGTTTACTGTAAATCCTGGAGATGTGACTAACTAATAACCTTAATGCCTATGGGCTATTTTGGATGTGAATTATGCTTGTGTGTGATCATTTCATATAGGTTGTCATACGGGGAAGGTAACCAGGGTGTCCCATTTCTGTGTATGTTGAGTGTGACATTCCAAGAGGTAAAAGGAAGTCTTAGTTATTCTACCTGTATCACTTATTAATGATTGTATATGTATGTTTGTATATGGATGTTTATTGTTGATCTACTAAAATTTTACTGTAAATCCTGGGGATGTGACTAACCAATAACCTTAATACATATGAGCTATTTTGGATGTGAACTATGCTGTGTGTGATCATTTCATGTAGGTTTGCATACGGGGAAGGTAACCAGGGAGTCTGAATTCCGTGTATGTTGAGTGTGATATTCCTAGAGGTAAAAGGAGATCTTGGTTATTGTACCAGTATCACTTATTATTGATTGATACCAGTTTAGGGTATTTACTGTATGTAATGGATTTTTAATTCTGTATTTAATGGATTTGTTTCTCCATTCAGAAAGATTGTCACTGCTGCTTTGCCTCCGGTGAATTTAATGTAATTGTAGCTTTTGTTTCATTTTGTTTTCTTTTTGTTATTTTGTGTTTCAGTAATAGGTGTGGTATTGGCTGCCCCAGTAGTTCGCTCTGGTAACGCTAATATCAGTTTTGCTTCTTTCTTTATCTGGTTTATTAGGTTTAATAGTAACATCAAACCTTTCTTCTCTGTTCCGGAGAACCAGAGGGTTGAAGCTGTTTCGTGGGATAGGTCGCCGGATTGAGCCCTCTTCACGCATTGCGCACAGTATTTGTAGTGGTAACGTGCACTTCACTATTTGCAGTGATCACTCTTTGTAGTATTTGTGCCTATGAGTGTGTGTGTGTGTGTGTGTGTGTGTGTGTGTGTGTGTGTGTGCATGTGCGTGTGTGAATAGGCCGCAGATTCAGCAGCACGGGTGGTGTCGACCTCACTGCTTCTTTAGGACAGGTACCCTCTCCCAAACAGCTGATCCATTTGATTATTATTTGTTTCTTTTATGTTCCTGGTGGCAGCCACTACCTCCCTCTGGCTGGTCTAGGGGGCTTAATTTGTATCGCCCCATACTATTCGGGGAAACAAACCCCAGACTGTTTTATTGAATTATTTGTTAATAAACATGTTTGTACTTTTATATTGAAATACTACGTCTCTGTCATTCTTTTAGTATCTGTGTGTGAGAGCCCTCTTGTCTAAATTAAGGTGTTGGAGGTCTAGGTAGTCTACATCTTGGTGTGAAAGGCCCCAGGTGGCGTAGTCGAGCACCCTAGAGTCAATACCTATATCATATGACTCGAGCCTCGAGCCGGTCACATATATATATATTGCTCATGTTACTCATGTGGACAGGAAGGTCATCTCTCCTGGAGCTGCACAGGAAACGAAGAATCTATGCCCTCAGCAGACTCAGGTAGTAAGGCTTGCCACTATAGAACAACTTTTTGGGCCCACCAGGGGTCAATGGCTCCCCAAATTCCAGTGAGACTGGCCAACCAAGACACAGAAGCCCTACTAGACTCAGGAAGTATGGTTATCTTAGTTCGGCCAGAATTTGCACTGGGCCAGAAAGGTCCCCCCATTGTGGTGTCTTGCATTCATGGAGTTCAGAAAAGCTATCCCACCGTGCATGTGAAGATGGTCACTCTCAAAGCTGCAATTTCAAAGTTGGGTTGGTCGACAGCCTGCCAGTTCCAGTCCCGATAGGTAGGGACTGCCCAGTGTATGACTATTACTGGCCTCTAGTCAACCGAAAACCCCCTGGAAGGCCTAAAAGTTAAGTCAAGTTCCAAGAAACCTCAGCTTGAGGGGCTGCCAGTAAAATGGGTTCTGATGCTGGGCTGATGTGACAGACCTTGTCTCCTGAGAATCACCCTGGTTCTTCAGTGGCCCCCCTCTTTCTCATCTGGTGCTGGGGCGGCCCATTCTGGGTAGGTCCTGATGATTAACTTTCATTACCTCAAATGTCACTTGATGGGTTGCCAACAGCACTTTCAGAGTCTCAACGTCAGTCGGACTCGTTTGTGCAGCATAGCACTTTGCCTCAGCTGGCAGGGAACAAATGCAACAGTCTAACACTATTCTTTCCATCAATGGGGGACCATCTCCGGAACTGAGCCATGCCTTAGTCAGTCAAGTCAATGTGGCTATCTGAGGTCTTACTGGCTGGGTTGGATCAAAAATCCATGCATGGAAACGTTGGGCACGAGCAGGGAGGCTATGCCCATTATGGGACAAGATGGCCTTCTTTAACTTCCCATAATCAGCTGCATCTCTAGCGGACAGATCTTGACAGGCCCTCTGGGCCTCCCCCGTCAAAAAAGGTGCCAACAGTGCACCCCAATCTTCTTCACGCCATTTTTCTCTGATTGCTGTTCCTTCAGTTACCTCCAAGTAGGCTTCCACGTCATCCTCTGTAGTATGCTTAGTGAGGACCCGCCCTGGGTCTAGGGTGGTGCTGGGTCTGGACATGACTTGACACATGGTAGTAACTGGCTCCTTAAGGGCACTTATCTCCTCTCTCTGTTTGGCATGACTGGTCAACAAGGATTTAATTGCTTCTTCCATTTTGTCCTTCTCAGGATCTAGTTTTGTGGCAACTCGGTCTGGGGCACTCGTGATAGCTGTGTTCCCATTGTCCACTTGAACACTAGGCCTCCTTGAAGGGGGAAGACAGAACAAACGAAAGGCAAAGTTGGTAAAGCAGAGGTTACAAGGTTAACTGTGTCTTTTCTTACTCTTCAGCCGGTCTCACTCTAGGCCTCCCTGTGCTTCTTCACCTCGTCTTGGGATTGTCTGCACCCAGGACCATCTTTTTTTTAGTGAAGCACAGATCCCAGATTTATAGTGACCTCCATTGGGCCATTATCGGCTACAGCTGTGAGTGGTTCCATGTTTGAAGGGTGAAGAGGAGGAAGTACTCATAATTGATGATTTTCCAAGCTGGGACCTACTACTTTGCTCCTGGGCTCCAACATTGGCCTGCCACTAACAATAATGTTTCATAGTTTGGAGCGACTTGATCGCTTCAGTAAATGTTCTCCGCACACGCTGAAGGTTTGAGTCACTCGCACTGTGCGTTTGAAAAGCAAAACGCGCCAAACGTTAGGCTTCATGTTTTTAGGAAAAATGGCTGGAAAATCATAAATACAGTCACTTATAGAATGATGTAATAGTTGATCTCTTTCGACCAATTGGTGGCGCTGTCACGAAATTTGTGTGGTCAGAGTAAGGTGACAATGGCTCATGCAAAGATTGGTGTCAATATACCCAAGTATTGCAAAGATACAGCCTCAGAGTCATTTTGGCATCATGACTCAACTTTGTTGAAGCGGTATATGAAAGCGGTTTCGTCTATCGACACAAAATCCATAACTTTTTTTCTGGCATGGTGTGAAGGTGTGAATTGGAAAAATGGTCTAGGAGGAGTTCGAAAAAGAAGGTTTGAAAAGAGAATCAAAATGGCAGACAGGAAGTTAAACCTACAATAGCAAAATTGGTATGTTTTCAGAAACCATTAGAATTTTTACATTTTCATCATAACTTTTGACCACAAGGTGACGCTGCCCCGAAACTTCGAGTACCTTCAGGGCATGGTACCGAAGACACATACAGAGTTTTGTAACAATACGCCAATGCGTTCGTAAAATATAGCAATTTAAAACAAAATTTTGATATGGGAAAATGTCTCAGGTTACAACTGTAACTCTAGTTCCCTGAGAAGGGAACAAGATGCTGCATCAATGACGCTTTGGAAACGCGCCTGCGTAATTGCGTCTAAGGCACGTATGTCAACTAGTCAAATTGTAAGAGTGAATGTTACGGGCGGGTGACATCACAACCTTGACCATCCCAGGTTCTAATTCAAGGCAGGCCAACTCTTTTTAGAGATGAAATAGCCAGAAGGAAAATGTTTGTAAGTTAGAAACTGTGTAGCAGGAAATGTAATCAGGAACCCTGGTTCGAGTTGCAGGCCTCAGCCTAAGTGCACCATGAAGGAAACTAATAATCAGGGGGTTCCTCCCCAGAGATGCATTACCACAGGGGCATGGTAGGCCACAATGGCCGCCATGTAAACCTTTAGGGTAGAGGGAGATAACCCTGCTGAAAAGCAATCTTGCAAGAATTCAAGCACTGAACCAACTCGGCAGTTATCTGGATCCCACTGACGCTCATTGCACCAAGAAGTGAAAACCTTCCACTTTCCTTGTGGCTGGAGCTCTGGAGTGAAGTATGGTCTCTACAACCTCAGTTGAGAGACCAGAATCTATGAGTTGGACTCCCTCATAGGCCAAACCCACAAGTTCCATATTCCTATGCCATATCCCATATATACTCCACCACCTCAGGGTGGAGTCTCCAATCCTCTGGCCTCAGCCCCTGCCTCGACAGGATGTCTGCTATATTTTGGTACCCCGGGATATACACTGCCCTCAGGGAGAGTATCTTCCCTAGGGACCACAGGAGGATCTGGTGCACCAGTTTGCATAGTGGATGCGAGCGCAGACCCCCCTGGTGATTTATGTAAGAGACCATCAATGTGTTATCTGACCAGACAAGCATATGATGGCCCCTCAGGTCTGAGAGGAAATGCTTCAGTGCCCTGATAACCGCCAGCATCTCCAGGTAATTTATGTACCAAGAAAGACGATGACTCCCCCACAGACACTGAGCTGAGCGGCCTTCCATTACCACTCCCCAGCCTGTGAGCGAAACATCTGTCGTGAGAGTAACTCGATGACATTGAACTCCTAACACAGGACCCTGGCACAGGAACCAAGGTTTTCTCCATATAACCAAGGCGCGGAGACACCGCCGCGTGATCTTGATTGTACGAAGTGGGTTCCCCCTCGGGGGGGATATCAAAGGGTATCAAATTTGGACGCCGCTGCCATGAGCCCCAACAGTCTCTGGAACTGTTTCAAAGTGAGTGACTGGCCTAGCTTTAACTCTTTCGTGGCTGTGAGGATAGCAGCTACACGAGTGGATATAGGAAGGCTCGCATCATGACTGAATCCCTAACCACACCCAGGAAAATGGTTCACTGTAATGGAGAAAGCACACACATCTTGGCATTGAGTTTCAACCCCATTTTCTGCATGTGTGCTCCGACAACATCTCGATGGCGAACTGCCAACTGCTCCGACTCCGCTAGAATCACCCAGTTGTCTATGTACATATAATTCAAAATGTGTATGCCCTGCAGCCTGAGAGGGGCCAGAGCTGCATCTATGTATTTGGTGAACGTACAGGGTGATACTGGTATTCTTTGCCCCCGAAAGAAAACCTCAGGAACTTCCTGTGTTGAGGGAGGATGGAGACATGAAAGTACGCGTCTTTTAGATCTTTCGTGACAAATCAGTCCTCTGATCTGATTTGAGTCACGATCTGCTTCAATGTCAGCATCTTGAACTTGAGTTTCTTGACTCGGATGGCTGGCTAATGTGTCTTCCGCCCTTGGATTCACCCCATAGCCATATTCTTTCAACCCCCTTATCTCAGAATATACTGTACATGTACTTGGGGGCTGAATAAACGGGACGAATATGGCTTGTTCCATGATCTGGACAGCTCACTGAGCAGATCAGGAAAAAATGGAAGGCCCCGTGATGGAGGTGAAACATTAGGGGAAAGGAAGTGCTCTTCTAGTTTACTTTTAGGATGAGCGCCCTGTTTCTCGGCCGGCCAGTCAATATTTAGTTTAGCCACGGGGCGAGTTATCACATCCACCAGCACCTGCCGCTGTTCACTCTCGCCTTTGGACTAGTTGACATACGTGCCTTAGAATCACGCTTGTCATAACACAAACCAAGTTTGGTCAGAATACGCTAAAGTGTTGTGGCGATATAGCCTTGCGTCCATTTTGGCACACGCTCTTGTCGAAATTTGTTTGTGCGTTACTTGAGAACGGTTTAATGAATCAACTTAAATTCCATCATTTTTTGTCAGCATGGTGGTTCAATTTTCATGAAAATCATGCCAAAGACTCCAAAATTGCTGTGGTTAAAGTTCAGACTGCCCTCTATCTGTGAGTCAAATTTCATAACTTAGAACTGCTTGCGGGAAAGTTATGAAATTTGGCTCACAGATAGAGGGCTGCTATAGACTTTCAGGGCCCTATCTTGCACCCAGCACAATTTACTTTGTACACCGACGCATGTATCATTCCTATTTTGCACCCGCGCCCAGCGGACTTTTCCCTCCACATACGCACGTCGGTTAACTAAGAAATACACTTGCGCTCCCGGGTGCGGTTCAGCGCAAAGAGGAGGCGTGTTCCGGCGCAAACGTTCCCTCATGCTATTTTGCAGGTTTAGAAAACAATTCCGCCACTAACCGAAAAAAAACTAGTTTAAAGTCAGTGGCGCGTTGCGCATGTTATTCATATGCTATTTTAAGGGCGCATGCTTGGCCATAATCAATGTAGCGTGTGCACAACACGCATACACTTTGATTCTCTCATCTACACAGAAGCAGCAGTTTTCATTTTTGCAAATCATACATTATTACGATAGATAGATAGATAGATAGATAGATAGATAGATAGATTATTATAAAAGCATACAGCTTATACATTTACCCAAATTATCATACGCCTGTTTAACCGAAGCTAATTTGGGTGTGTTTCTCCATCCCCAACGTCACTTCTCTGTGTTTTACGGCCCTGACGAGAACGTCGGCCTCCTCGGCTGTGAACCGCTCCTGGCGCGCGCCTGACAAATCCGCCGTTATAATAGGAATCCGCTTTAGAACAAGCGCGCCTGCTCTTAAAGGGAATGTGAGATGTCGCTCTGATTGGTTTATTTCACGTTACGCCCAAACCACACCTATGAATAATGAAGCTACTTCAGACCAACCCATTTTAGATTTGCGTCGGGCGCAAGAGTCATTTATCCCGCCGGTATAATAGCAACAGCGCCCAAGATCCGCCCACAAAGTTACTTGCGTTTCAGACCATTAAAATAGGGCCCTCAGAGTGATAGAAGAAGAAGAACGTTGTAAGCCCGTCTACTGGCCCAATGTCGGATTTCCAATAATACGGGTGAAGGTTTCTGCGTGTTACTTTCTTTCCTTTTAGGCAACACAACAAGATTAAATAAAGTACATTTTCTCATATGTATTAACTCGTTATTTCATCTGACTCTATAAATGAAAAAGGTTTTTATGATATTTGGGGATCATTAAAAGTGAGCGAATGTTTGATTTTTCTTTTTATTAACTCTTTAATTCAGTTGTACCCGCTCAGATTAGGAAACTATATCACTTAGAGGTCCTTACGTCTTTCGCAGGTCTTACGACACCATCTCGCCTGTTTTGGTCACCAAACAGGCTATAATATCTTAGACGGTCGGATTCACCCTTACACAATCAAAGATACTTTAATAGCCCCCATGCATGGAAATTGCATACACTTGAACTTAAAGGGCACCTATTATGCAAAATTCACTTTTACATGGTGTTTGAACATAAATGTGTGTTGGCAGTGTGTGAGCAAAACCACCCTAGAATGATTAAAAATCCACCCAGTGTTTTTTTTACAATCTCAATAAATCATAAGCACTGTCTCAGAATGAGCTGTTCTCAGATTCAGCGCAATGTGACGTAGAATTGTGCAGGCCCCTCCCACGACTGTTGAGTGACACTGCAGTTTGAGTATAGACCCGCCCTGAGTGAGCTGGACACAGAGTCCGCCATTGTTCGACGCTTGAGCAGCTGTAGACAAGAATGTCTCCTAAGCGATTGAGGTGTTTTATTGTTGGATGTCAGAATGAACATATCAGTCTTCCTTTACTCTCGTTCTTACTCGAGGATGGATCTGTACCAACTGTTCGTGATCCAGATTACACTCTCCGGAGCGACAGAACTAACGTTACTGACCACGGCAGAAATGAAAGTGAGAGCGCGCACTTTATGACAGCTCATCGAATAGTTTTACGGATTTACAGTGTACCAGTTTATTAAGCACAGACTGAAAAGGTGTGTATATATTTGTTTGCTGTTAGTTGTAACAAGTGTTTTGTGTACTTCGCTGTGTATGTTCCATGATAATGAAAGGGAGAGAGAGAGAGTTTATGGATAAGACTTTAATGCTCACATCTTATACTGTGTTTATTTAGCTGTTCTTACAGTGATTCTCTGGAGTAAAACTAACGCTTCATCTTTTGTGTGATGTACAATAAACTTCATTGAATTCATCCGTATATTTTGGTCATCATTCGGACGAGTTCTGCTACAGCAGGCTTGTATTAATAGTGGATAAAAGCAGATGACAAATAAGTTATAACCATAATTAAGCTAAACTATACCTGTTTAATCTATATATTCTCTGGCGCTGTGGGCATTATAGAGCTCGGGCGTAGATGTTATGGAATGGTGCATCGTGGGTAACGGCGGCCATTTTAGAGGCACCGCAAAAGCCGGATTATAATAAGATATCAGCGTAGCCGGCCGGTCTCCAGAAAGAGTTACTGTATGGACCGTGACAAAAAAAAGTTGGCTATACCATATACGGACAAACTTCATAATGAAGCCAAACAACGGTACTTAAAAAAAATATATCATTATAGGCGGAATCGATCCCTATGAACAAAGTATGGAGTAATAATTATGAAAGTTTACCAAGCCTCAGTTTCCCTGATATTTTCTCCTACCTGGTGGAGTGAGCGCTTACACCTCCGATCCAGGGCCGGATTAACAATTTCATGTACCCTCGGCAACAACATTTAAGCCCCATCACACACACACATTTTAATTGTTTATTAATAAACAAGTGATTTTTTGTCACAGTCGGCTGCAAAGATGAGGTTGACGATATGCTGACTCGCGATCTTCGCAGCAGTGACCATGCCAGAGAGAAATGCACATTTCAAACAGATTACATAAGCAGAGAGCAGACCTGTTTTCTTTCGTTTTGAATTGTTTGTTTAAAAGAAGACATTTCAATATAGATATATTTTTTCAGGTCTGTGAGGCAAGACTACCTTACATTTACATTTTTACATTTATGCATTTGGCAGACGCTTTTATCCAAAGCGACTTACATTGTGTTATCCTAATAGTGTTATCCTAATAGGATAATGCAGTGTAAGTCGCTTTGGATAAAAGCTTATTTATACATAGGTATGTGCAATCCCCTGGGATCGAACTCACAACCTTGCGTTGTTAACACAATGCTCTTACCACTGAGCTACAGGAAAGCTGTACTCAACCTTATATGCTGAGTTTCGGTTAATTTATGAGACCTCCAGTTCACGCACTGACACCTCTCTGCTAAGTTCTTATTTATTAAATCCAGGCAATTGGTTGATGAAACATTTATTAAAATTAAAATACAAATTAATGCAAAACGAAATTCACTTTTTAAGAAAAAAGTCTCTGCTCCGATCAATTAAAAAAGTTGTCACTGGAGGCTCACTTGCAGTTCACAAATGGATGAGTGCAAGATCTGCAGATCCTCAAAGTAAATGCGGAGTAAACAATCGTTTGCACCGTTAACCAAGCATCAGTGGTGACACAGATATCAGCTTGATATCAACACTTGTCAGATTCTGTGAGCTATGAAGATTGTCTATGCGGGTTTGTTACACTTCAGGAATAATTTATCATACGTGCAATAATCCACTGTTTTCGTCCGGTAGTATATTGACGACCAGCGGCGACCCAAGCCATCCGACGAAAATGGGGAAAACTGATATGATTTATGAGGCGTTTGCCCTGTCGATCATGAGACCGGTTACAGCAGTTCACAATACAGCAATACTGAACCATTTTCCCAAAAAATTACCTAAATTAATGACCAAATGACCAACGTTACCTACTGCCTACTATACGCTACTATACAGTAAATCTACTTCCGTACCGTGATTCCCACAATGCATTGCGATGTGACATAACGATCCCGAACTCTATTGTCCGACTCCGAGTCAAAATGAACACGCTACTGAGAGTTTCTGTTTTGATATTATCAGATGAGATTGTCCTGACTGAAGCGCGAGCTCGTGAGGCTCCGCCCCCTGGGCCGGCAGCAGCAGTTAATTTGCATTTAAAGGGATACACACTATAACAGCGCATTTTTCTGAGCCCCAAAAAATGACAATTTAAACATGCTGTAAAAAAATATCTGTTGGGTATTTTGAGCTAAAACTTCACATACATACTCTGGGGACATCAGAGACTTATTTTACATCTTGTGAAAAGGGTCATAATAGGTGCCCTTTAATTTAATCGTTTTACTTCAGTAGAGGTTTTGGCCACTATTAAAAGATGCAAGTCGACCAACTTCACTTCTCTTATAATAGCTTTGGATTTGGCCAAGCCAGTGATTTCTCTCGTACACTTACCTAAAGTAACATTAAATTAAGACAGAGGTAATTAGACAAACCCAGATTTAGGTTGATCAAACAGCGTTCGCTGCCCTAAATGGAATTTACTTGTCTCTGCAACCCAAGTCTACTTGAATTGATGTCAAATATTAGTCGGCACTAATCTGACGCAAGCTTGTGGGAATATACGAATCCGATAATCTACTTGGGAAAACAATCTTAGAGTCAGTCAGAATAAAATCAAATGTTTACAATTTATTGACCAGGTAATAGAGCAATAATTCAAAATCCAATCCATACAATAAAATCATCGGTCAATCAACTACAATAACAATAATTCGGAAATCAAGGAATTAAAGAAACATTTACCTGGCAACGAAAACTTCACACAGCGGTCGTGTGGGAAGTCAACCTACAGACTCCTCAAACTTGTTTTCCTTATAAACCCAGATAATTCAATATTCTTACCAAATGGTGGCGTCTGTCATTATAATTAGATTTTGGTCCCCTATTGAGGGGTTCACAACTGTGAGATCAGAATTTGTACTTGAATGGGTTCTTGTTTTACATACAGGAGGTAGTTTGAATAGAGGATCTGGGGAGGGAACACCTTTAAGGGACACATCACTTTTTCACATATTTTATAACTTATTTGAGCTTTTATTATAGTTGGGAGAATGAGACCATTTTACCAGGCACACTGAGACACTTTAAATGATACCAAACATGCATATTACTACATTACTTTTTGTACATCATTAACATTGCATAGGTTCTCAGTGAGTTTTAGGTGAGGAGGAGAAGGTGGGAGAAGGGGGAGATTGTCCAAGTGAGGTGTGAGCTGCATTGTGTGCTGCATCTCGGATGTTGCTACTACATATGCAGGAGAGAGTTCAAATGTTAATTCTCAGGAGAGCCTTCTGTTCTCTCGAGGGGTAGCCCAGACTTTTTGGTACCCGCCTTACAGCGTCAATGGATAAAATAGGTGCCTGTACGCTCCTTTGGTACTTGGCCTCTAATTATATAACAAACACGACAAACATAACCATTTAAAATAAAAATAAAAATATTTTGATATATCTTTTGTAAAGGGTGAAGATCTTTAATTTCTGACAGTCATTTTGGCAACATATTGTATATCCAAGTAGAATTAAGGAAATCTTGAGGCAGTGGGACTTTGTCTAAATGTGTATCGGGAAATGAAGCAGTACTGTTTCCCGTTTCAGCAGTCGTTGCACTTGTCCTTTGCTTTAACACTGTAAATCTAATTTTTACATCCAGGAGCAATGCAATAGTGGCCTCCCTTTTTTCTTCTGATGCCATGTGGCTGTCCAGTGTCCATCTCTCACTGTCTCTGTCTTTATCTTTCACTATCTGTCCTCCCCTGTCTTTCTTTACTGTCTATACTCTTGTTGTATCTGTTGAACTCAGGCAAGACAACCAACCCCGTTGTAGTATTGCAAAATGGGGGCATCCTGCTACAAAACCTTGCTACATTTTTTTTTTTTTTTTTTTTTTTAAGTGGTTACATTGAACATATATATTTTTTATATATAATTGTTTCTACCATCAGAACAATTGTAAGAACTGGTACTTATGTCCCATGGCAAGCAAGTCATTAGATTTCTCTTAATTATGTTTTGGCCTTGTTTTATCAGGGAAGGAATCAAAGAAAAGTCAGTTAACTAGAAATATTTGAAGACAAAACATACTTGGAATCTCTTCAGACTGAAGTGGAGATTTACAAGTCAACATAGTAAAAGGTTTATTCTGTGGGTGTTGGGCTATGAATGTTTTATTTCCAAATTCCTTGTGAACAGAAGAGACTCCCTTGCTTAATTACACCTGAATATAAATAATTCTTAGGTAAATGAAAGCGGTATAATAGTTGAAAAGATTTGTGTGTCTAGGGATAGCTACACTGTAAAGAGGTTGCTGTAAATTTTACAGTAACTTACTGGCAGCTGGATGCCAGTAAGTTACTGTAAAATGTTTTACAGTATTATTACTGTATTTTCACTTACAGTATACTGTACCATTTACTGTAATTGCATTTACAGTATTATTACTGTATTTTCACTTACAGTATACTGTATCATTTACTGTACTTGCATTTACAGTATTAGTATTGTTTTTTGTTTGTTTTTTTCATTTAAATTTTCTTTTTTTAATTTATGTTTACCCCACCCCCCAAAAAATCACAATAACTCACAAACATTTGTCCTTATAATATTCTTTTTAATCATTGAACATTTTGTTTTAGAAGTACAAATTACAAATCTTGACCTTTAGGAGCCACTAGCTGAAGAAAAAAAAAGGCAACATCTCCAAAGTCCATAGAATTAATCTCCTGGTGACCATTTATATCTGTAGCATGGCAAAAACGTACACACACTGAAAAGCAAAACAGGCCTTAAAACAATAAAATACAGTCAAAGTCAGTGTTGTGTTGTTACATTTCAGTAATTTTGCCAGTCAAAGTTGACAACCTCTCTGATGAGAAACACTGAGGGTTTCAGGCTGATGCTTTTCTTTGGACCTTTCCAGATTTCCATCTGATCTGTGCCTTTGGTGTTTGGTGCCATCAGGGTTGACTCTCAGAATGAACCTGCAAACACAAGCAGGGAAAAAATATATAATTTTTTCAGACCGGTGTTGGCAGAATTTTCCCTAACCCTCAAACTTGATGCTGCATGTACTTTGGCGTTAATAAAAGCACTACATCTGATTCTGAATCCACCTACAGTAGTGGTGGGGGAAAAATCGATTCTGTTCAGTGTCGCGATATTTTGCGCACGCAATTATATTGATACAGTAGCGCAAAGTATTCCAATATAGGTTATAAGGCTGTGACGGTGGCAGTTTTTTTTTACCACTGCGGTGGTAATGGACCAACTACCTGCAGTGGTTGGGGGGTTATTATGAAAATTGAAATAAAAAAATGTAGTTTATTCGAGCAAAAAAGTCTTTATTTGAGCAATTCCGTCAAAGAAGCAACACAAAGCCTGTAAAGCATTCAAATACATATCAGTAAATATTAGAAACTTACATAATAGAAAAGTTAAATCTATATAAAAAAAAAAAAAACTTTCGTTTAATACTTCCACACAAAGACACGTGATTCCACATGAAGCCATACCGCTCTGTGCTTTGAGAGGGATGACACGAGGAGGAAAGAGACCATCGATCTATTTTCTGATATCTTCATGTTTTCTACTTGTTGTAAAAGGTATGAAAAGTGAATTTAATCTTCCACAAGGGCAAGACATTTAAGCTATGTTTGAAATTGCGCTGCCAAAGAGAGCGAAACTAAAAATCAAATAAACTTGACGCGCCGTACATGTCTAATAACAAGCAAAAACTGTGTTGAAATGAATCTGACGTGCAAGTAAAAATGTAGGCTATCTGTCCTACAACGTTTTTCTACTTTACCACAGTAAAGAATGTGAATGTAATAGGCCTAAATAAAAGCGAACCAAGGAAGAAACGTTTATAATCCCCTTCGAAAATCGAGACGTAAGTGAAGATTTTGGGAAAAAAACAAGGTATTAAATGCAGGGATGAGTCACAATTTTTGGATATTCGATTAGTTTATTTAATTATAGAATTATAGTATATCGAATAGGTTGTGTAATTATTCTCTAAAATAAAATCTCCATGTTTTTGGTGCTAATGCGGTGGTGACGCGTTCATATAATTACGTTCTGTAATAAGGTCCTGTGTCCTGAATGTTCAAGGACAAAGTTTTTGCACTAGCCTCCAGTAAATGTGTAGAAGATGTTCACAGATTTAATGTGACATTTGTAGTGAGTTGAGCAGTCTTATTTTTTGTAATGTCTTTGAATAATATGGGGGACATGAATCGCAATATATCGCAGAATCGAATCGCAATACTTGCTGTATCGCAATGTTAGGAAGCGCAATAATATTGAATTGTGGCCCAAATATCGCAATACTATCGAATCATCACATTTTTGCCAATTTCCACCCCTAACCTACAGGGATGGTATTACCCCATAATACATTACATTAAAATCATTAAAGCTTCATTCTTTTTCAATATTCCTGTAGCTTAGATTTCCAGGGAATGGATAATTTAAATTAAACTTAATACAATGTAAGTTGCTTTGGATAAAAGTGACTTCCAAATGCATGCATGTAAATGTAATGTAATGTAAAAAAAAAAAATATATATATATATTGGTTTACCTGATTCTGCATTCGACAAAATAGACAGCTAATGCTGAAGAGTCGTCTGTTAGCAGTTGTAACTGGATGATGATTCTGCCCTTCATTGTCAGCATCCATGTTTTTGCTTTGAGAACAGACTCTCCTGAAACAGATAAAGTCACAGCAGCCTTTTAGTGTTATAGTTTACAGAAAAAAAAACTAAAATACAATAACAGAACTTATTACTAACAACAATAACATGTGGGGTGAAGATGAGGTAAGATATAATGTTGTATGGTGTTTATAGTTTTTAATCAATTAAACAACATTAAAAATATTAGTTAGCAAAACTTTGCTATATTGATAATGGTATATTGCTAACCCTTTCCTCCTCCTTCTCCTCTTCCTCCTCCAACGTCAACCCGTTCTGTGTATTAGTGGAGAGCGTCAGCAGTGATGTACAGTCCGGAGGGAATGGCCGCTGCAAATTCAAAATAAAGAACAGAAAAGAACATGTTTGCCTGCTTAACTAATGCATACTTCAGCTAATTTAGTTGATGTCATCTTACTCACCTGTAGATGTTATCACCATTACGAAGGCAATCACAAAAAAGACTCCAAAATACACCTCCGACATTTCAGACGACATAATTCAGACCACAAACTTGAAAATAAAACAAAAGATGAAATTAACAATGGTGTTGGATAAAGGGTTAGTTTACTCAAAATTGTAAATTCTGTCACCATTTACTCACCCTCAACTTGTTCATAACTTCCATTAAATTATTTAATGTGCTGTATACAAAAGAAGATATTTTAAAGAACATGAGCAACCAAACAGTTACTGGTCCCCATTGACATCCAAAGTATTTTTTCTATTATAGAAGTCCATGCGGACCAGCCACTATTTACCAACATTATTCGTATGGCCTAGGACCTACATTGCAGATATGCTCACTGAATATAAACCCAACAGATCACTCAGATCATTAGGATCATATCAGCTAGAAATACCAAGGGTTCACTCTAAGCATGGCGAGTCTGCTTTTAGCTATTATGCCAGCCGCAGCTGGAACCAGCTTCCAGAAGAGATCAGATGTGCTCCTACTGTAGTCACATTCAAATCCAGACTCAAAACACATCTGTTTAACTATGCATTTACTGAATGAGCACTGTGCCAATGTTCGTCCGACTGTTTGTACTGTATTTTATTTTTTATTTTTCTAAACTGTTTTAATTATTCTTATTTCTTTTTATTATTTTAATTTCTTCTATGTAAAGCACTTTGAATTGCCATTGTGTATGAAATGTGCTATATAAATAAACTTGCCTTGCCTTGCCTATTCAAAATATCTTATTTTATATCTTAATAATATCTTATTTTACATAAATGTTCAGACGAAAGAACTTCATGCAAGTTTAGAACACGTTGTGGGCGAGTAAATGATGACATACATAATTTTCTGTTTAAGGTGTACTACCCCTTTAACTAAGTTTTACTCAGTATTTACGCTGTACATCTGCCAAAAAGTTGTGAAAGAGGAGACAGAACATACCAAAGTTATTATGCTTCTCTGTTTAATAAGTTTACTTCGGCTAATTTAGGTGAAGGTGACCATAACGTTACATACCAGTTGATGTTATCACAATGAAAAGGCTCCAACACACTCCATCGTTGCAGATGGCATTATCCAGATCACAAACCTGAAAATAAATCATATAGGCCTACGTGAAAATATTGTTTAAAACCCGCACTTTAACAAGGGTTTCGTCTATCTCACTTTACCTCAGTATTTCACGTTGAGTTCGCTGTTAGCTCGGTTAACGTTACCGTCGACTCCGCCCGCCTGATGAGCTAACTTGCGTTAAAGAGGCAGAGGAACACACAACCATTATTTTTTATAGTTTTAACTAAAGAATATTTCGGCTAATATAGGTGAACTTAACTTACTCACCAGTTAATATTATCACCGTGACAGCGACCCGGCCGACAGTCAGGAAAAAAGACAGTAATAAAGGCACCAAAAAAAACATTCTGACGACAGTCAGGAAAAAAAGACACTAAAACCATTCAGACGAAAACAAAACGATACATCATGTTAGTTTGCTGTTAACATAAGTAAAAACATTTGAAAATGTTTATTTTACATAAAATAGAAATTATATATTAACCTTTTTGGTGAGTTACATGATCTTTTGTCCATGCATTAACTGCCACTTCACCCCTCAAAAAAACACTTGAAAAGAAATCCCTCTTGCCATTGGTCAGTTTTTCGCGGGCAAGTTCACTACTGTAAATTGATTTACAGTAGTGAAGAATTACAGTAGTGACCCTATATTTTCCCATAATCCTTTGCTGTTTACAGTAACATACTGTATACATATTTTACAGTATCTTACTGTACATATTACAGTAAAATACTGTTCAAATTACAGAAATCCGTTACAGTGTAGACTTAATTTAATTTAATCCAAGCCCAGTATCTACCCATTATTCAGAACTGTTTAAAAGCTTTACTGAACAATTTATTAGCTATTATCAGAAGCCATGACTTTTTTGAGTTTCCATTACTTACGAGTTTCTTAGATTTGTTATTTAAGCTATGTAATATCTATATAATATTTTGTTTGTTTGTTTGTTTTAATGTTTTTGCAAGAAGTCAAAGCTGAATTTGCATTAGTCATTACTCCAGTCTTAAAAACCATTCTAGTATGCTGATTTAGTGCACAAGTAACATTTCTTATTATTATCAAGGTTGAAAAAAAGTTATTTTTGTGGAAAATGTGATGCCTTTTTTTCAGGATTCTGTGATGAAAAGAAAGTTAAAAAGAACATAATTTATTTGTATGGCATGAAAATAAGGGTATTCAATTCTTTAAAAATATATATATTACTGACCTCTAATTGTTGAATGGCAGTGTACTGGATGTAAATTAAATAATAGATAAATAGATAAATTTCATCAAGAGGAAAAGATAAAGGAACAATAGAAAAAGCTAATGTGTTTAAGACAGAAAACGTCATTTTCACAATAAAATACATTATGCATCATGTACATTAAATTATATTACATTAGGGATGTCTCTACAATTATTAACCCAGAAAAACAAACCAAAACTATGCTCGACACACGTGAGTTTTCACAATTCCTAATTACAATTAATAATTTTCAAGTAAAATTTATAATAATAATTATAATTATTATTATTTATTTACAACACAAAATGTATATGTTGCGCAACCTTTTTTGAAAGCTATTTTTATCTATCTTTTGTGTCTAGACAATCATAAGACAAAATATATGAAGACAGCATCATAAATATAAAACAAGTCTGACAACAAACAAAACACACACATATATAAATGGATATTTTATATATATATCCATTTACAGATATGTAAAAATATAAATTTTTATTTCCCTCGGTCCCCTACATTCTCTTATAAATTTGCAGAAATGTAGCTAGGATAGTGTGTGTATCTAGTTCCAGTGTCTGATTTATATTAAGATGAATAAGAAATGGATTTCAGGTGTCAGTACAATTTTTATATATATATATATACAATTTTTAGATAGTAAATGACAAGTTGACCCATCAACAATCCAAGAGTCATTATTTTTTGTTACTGCGAAGCAATCATGCAAGCACAATGTAAAGGTCAAAAACTACATACTGTAAGAACACTTACATAACTCCAGTAAGATTTAATCTGATGCTTTTAAATTATTCATCCGAGACAAATCAGAAAGGCATTGAAACTGGTAGTTAAAAACAAATCTATAGAGAGACCATGAACAATCCACCAAGCAAAATGCTTTTGACCATGTCAAGGACCATTAATACATTCTCTTTGTGATTTTTGTATAATTTAGACAAACCATAAGAAACATGAGAGTCTTGATATATGAAGGTAATAATGAAGCACGCATGTAGGTGTGAATATCTATCACTCAAATGCGACTCTACAGTCAAATTATTTTGGTACTTCACGTCAAACAAAATCTCAGCAGGAAAACAAAATTTACATTATTTGGCTTTTGAATGTCTGTGGTGTGTTAGTGTCAACACTTTCAGTTCAATTATATTGTGTGAGCAACAAAAGTTATTTTGTCTATTAAAGAACTGCCATTCATTCCATTTTCAGGCAGTCTGTAAAGACATACGGGATGTAATCAAAGTGTTCCTCATGTACTGTCGCATACAAAGGTGTCTGCACAGAGTCAAAAGGCTAACAAGATCTGCTGCAGCAACATGAAAAAAACACACATTTGCATCATAAATGTGTCTGTTCTCTTACGAGAGGTCTCTCGTACTGCGTAAGTATCTTACGCTCGGGGAAAATCCATTTTCCGCGAGATATTGAAGCCAAAAAATTATCCTTAATTTTGTAATATTGTAAAACGCGTTGCGGCAGCATACAGACATAGGCAAGACGGCACCTGTGCCTATTGGCTGTTCTGCGGCAACTGCAGCAGCCTATCGAGCGAGGCCTAGCGTGACGTCAGACCCAATGAGGGTGCTTCGCGCCCACTGCATCACGTCCCGCCGAAACGGGCGTGGCTTAGGCCTATAAATCCAGCTCGCAGGCAGCTGATATCTGATTTTTCATCTCTTCAGCGAAGCACACGCATCGCTGGATCCGGAGAGAAGCCGCGCCGTCTGAGGAAGCACTTGCAGCAGGACGAGTCGTCACTAAAGTCGCTGGCCGCGCCGCCTTCAATCGCCTTCCTGCTGCGCTATCCGGCGCCTATATCCTTTACACTCTCTGCTGTGTGTGTGTGTTCGCCGCCGCGACACACACTGTCTAAAAGAGCTTGCGTCTTTTTAAAGATGCCTTCCTGCGGCTCGTGCAGACCCACACTCAGCGACGGGGACCGTCACGTTATCTGCGTTTCCTGCCTGGGTGAGGATCATGCAGCTCTCGTGCTCGCTGACGGCGGCTGCCATTACTGTGAGCTACTGCCTATGGCGACTCTGAGGACTCGCCTGGCATATTTCACTGAGACTGCACCTCCGCCCGCTGTAGTGCCGCGCCGTAAAAAGCGCCGTGCTCAGCGGGTCCCGGAACCTTCCCCCACCCGTCAAAGCTCGCCGGTTCGCCCGCCAGCTTCACCGGCTTCGTCAGTGTCTCTTCCTGACGAACAGCGGCCGCCGTCTGCTGCCACTTCCGTCGATGACGCTGATGAAAAAGCCGCATTGGGGGAGGATGATTCCTGCTCTCTCCTGGCATCGGGCAGTGACGATTGGGCGAGCTCTGTGGATCTCGCGCCCTCTGTCCGTGCATCGTCAGGAAAAAGAGCTAGCGTCGAGTCAGAGCTGATGCGCGTACTCGGCCTCGAGTGGTCTACGCCTGAACAGCCTGCTCACAACCGGCTGGATGGATATTTCCTTCCTGGGGAGCACGCTTCGCCTGCGTCCAGACCAGCGCCCTTTCATCCTGAGTTACACGAAGAAGTCGCTAAGTCTTGGAACGCCCCCTTCTCAGCTAGAATGCGCTCTTTTTTTTCTCTAGCATTCTCCGCTGTTGACGATGCTAAAAACAGAGGTTACCATTCACTGCCGCCGGTCGAAGAAGCGATAGCAGCCCACCTATGCCCGCCCTCCGCTGGACGGCGCGCTAAGCTGGCTCTGCCTTCAAAAGCTTGCCGCATGACGTCAACCCTGCTCGGTCGCGCTTTCTCCGCCGCTGGGCAGGCTGCGTCAGCGCTGCATACTATGGCCACACTGCAAATTTTCCAGGCCGATCTCCTCCGAAAGCTGGACGAGAATGGACCAGATGCAATTTGCGTGCCAGACTTGAGAAGTGCTACGGACCTCGCTCTCCGCGCTACTAAGTCTGCCGCACAGGCCATAGGACGGAGCATGGCCTCGCTCACTGTGACTGAGAGACACCTATGGCTAACGCTCTCTCTATGTCTGAGTCTATGTCTGAGTCTGAGCGGACACTGGCCAGGGCTTTCTCCCCTTGGCCTCTTCGGAACTTCCGTCAAAGATTTCGCAGAAATATTCGCCGAGGTACAGAAAGCATCACAGGCTATGAAGCACTTCCTGCCGAAGCGCTCCAGTTCTGCAGCAGGCCGTGTGAAACCGTCTGCTCAGAGCTCACAGCCTCAGCCTCCGCCCACCGCCGCCACTTCGCAGCGAGAGACCGCGCTCTCGCTCATCTGGCCGCCGCCCCGCCCCGCGTGGGCCGCGGCCCAGGATTGCGGTAAAGCCCGAGGCCCCGAAGTCGTCCTAGCACGCCTAGGGAAACGACGGTGTCCAAGTCCCGCTGCGGTGTCCAAAACTCATAGCTCGTTCAGTTCTAAGAAATGTGACTGTTCCAGTGTATTTTGCAGTCAACAAGCCGGTTCCACTGCCTGCTTGCCTGCACACAAATGCCGTTTTCACGGCTACCCAGATAAATCCCACAAAGAGTGTATTTTCTGGTGTCCCGGCCACGGGCGATGGTGTTATGAGTGTAGACAAAATGCCCACTGCCCATTCCTACACACAAGCACAGCCCGTCACACAGGGCTCGCGCACATAAAATCGACCCAGTTCGATTGCGCATTAAACGTAGCAGATGTGCCCACTGCCCAGTGCCCACAATCACTACGTCCTGCATGTCTCGAGGTTTCTGTAAAAACGAAAACAACGCGCATTCGCTCTGCTCAGGCGTACAATGCTCTCGGTGTGGTAAATGTGCCCGCTATCCCGCGACCGCTATGCGACGCGCGTCGAGACCACGATTAAAAAAAGAAGTAGCACACCTACTTCGAGCCGAAATTTTGAAACTATTGAGCAAAGGGGCCATAGAGCTGTTATCTCAAGCTCAGAGCGAAGGAGGGCTATACAGCAGATACTTCCTGGTACCGAAAAAAGACGGGGGTCTCAGACCCATACTAGATCTAAGGCAACTGAACAGAGTGCTTGCAAAGCGACAGTTCAGGATGCTCACTACCAGAAAAATCCTCGCGCAGATTCGCCGATGAGATTGGTTTGTGTCAATAGATCTGAAAGACGCGTATTTTCAAATACAGATAGCGTCACGTCACAGGCGATATTTGAGATTCGCCTTCGAGGGCCAGGCATATCAGTACACAGTCCTAGCGTTCGGCTTGTCCCTAGCACCCCGTACATTTACGATGTGCATGGACGCAGCGTTCACACCCCTCAGGCTACAGGGCATGCGTGTATTGAACTACTTGGACGATTGGCTGATTCTAGCTCAATCTCACTCAGTGCTCATAGAGCACAGGACCATTTTACTCGATCACCTCGAGAATCTGGGTCTCAGAGTAAATTGGGCGAAGAGTTCTCTGTCCCCCAGACAGATAATATCTTTTCTGGGCACAGAACTGGACTCGCTGTCTATGATAGCGCGACTGTCACCACAGCGCGTACTAGACATTCAGCGCGCAGCGAGCTCTTTCCGCTGCGGCGCATCTGTCCCGCTCAAGAAATTTCAGAGGATGCTAGGTCTCATGGCCTCAGCATCATCAGTACTTCAGCTGGGCTTGCTTCGCATGCGCCCGCTACAGTTCAGGCTGAAAGCGCGAGTGCCGCGCCGAGCTTGGGCTTCCGGTCTGCTTCGTTTCAAGGTCAATCAGAAATGCATCGCAGCTCTGAAACCTTGGAAAGCAAACGACTGGTACCAATCAGGTGTAAGCCTGGGGACTTCCTCGAGTGTGAAGGTAGTGTCTACGGACGCATCCACCTCGGGATGGGGAGCACTGCTCGAGGGCATACCGTTCTTCGGCCAATGGTCAGAACGGGAGAAGCTTCTACACATAAACTGCCTCGAAATGCTGGCAATAGACAACGCGCTGACGCGTTTTTGTCCCCAAATACGAGGACACCACGTCCTGGTCCGCTCAGACAACATGTCAGTGGTGTCCTACATAAATCGCCAGGGCGGCCTCCGGTCCCGAAACCTGCACAGGCTGACAGAACGCCTCCTGGTGTGGGCTCAGCACAACCTGCTCTCGCTGAGAGCAGCGCATGTGCCAGGGCTCCTAAACGTAGGACCGGACAGACTGTCCAGGAACAATGTTCCGACAGGCGAGTGGTCTCTACACCCACAGACAGTCCAGCTGCTGTGGAAGAAATTCGGCAGAGCGGAAGTAGACCTGTTCGCGTCTCAAGAAAACGCTCACTGTCTGGAATTTTTCTCCAAGAGCAGGGACGCGCTGGCTCATGTATGGCCCTGCCGCCCGCTCCATGCCTTTCCTCCCGTCTCTCTCCTGCCTCAGGTGATAGAACGGATCAGGGAAGAAGGATGCTCAGTGCTACTCGTAGCGCCGTTCTGGAAAAACCAACCCTGGTTCCCAGTTCTGATGCAGCTAGCGAGCACTGCCCCATGGCCAGTGCCAGTGAGGAGGGACCTCCTCTCTCAGGCCAAGGGCTCGATTTGGCATCCGCGCCCAGAGCTGTGGTCCCTTCATGTTTGGGCCATCAACGGGTACCCGCTGACCTGCCAAGCGGAGTGTTAAACACGATCACGCAGGCCAGAGCTCCGTCTACGCGACGTCTTTATTCCTCGAAATGGTCAGTGTTCTCCAGCTGGTGCACAGCTCGTGGCGTGTCGCCCCCAGACTGTGGGGTGACGGAGGTTCTCTCCTTCCTACAAGAGCAGTTGGACAAGGGCAGGTCCCCTTCCACGCTCAAAGTTTATGTGGCGGCCATAGCAGCGTTCTCAAAAACAACGCTTGGTCAGTCAATAGGAAGGAACGATTTAGTCATCCGCTTCCTTAGAGGAGCTAAGAGACTGAATCCTCCCAGACCTCCCTCAGTCCCCGTATGGGACCTTTCTACGGTACTGGAGGCCATGAAAGGTGACCCATTCGAGCCTTTACAGATGATTGATCTTAAACACCTGTCTTTCAAGACAGTGTTTGTTCTGGCTCTCGCTTCAGTGAAGCGCATAGGGGACTTAAACGTGCTCTCAGTGAGCGCGACGTGCATGGAGTTTGGGCCTAATGACTCAAGAGTTATACTCAAACCTAAGCACGGTTATGTTCCAAAATCCCTCAACACACCGTTTAGGGCGCAGGTCATTTCCCTGTCAGCCCTACCGGTCTCTGACGAGGAAGGAGACGCGAGCTTCCTTTGTCCAGTCAGGGCATTAAGAGCTTATGTGTCTCGCTCATCTGTCTTCAGACAGACGGAGCAGCTCCTTGTTTCGTTCAGCGGACGTTCCAAGGGACTAGCCGCGTCGAAACAGAGCCTATCCAGATGGATAGTTGACGCCATTGCGCTGGCGTACACTTCCAAGGGTTTGCAGTGCCCGTTGGGTGTCAGAGCGCACTCCACGAGAAGCATGGCTTCATCGTGGGCCTGGTCAAGTGGGATTGCCTTGCAAGATATATGTATGGCGGCTGGCTGGGCCTCCCCGTCTACATTTATAAGGTTTTATAACCTAGAGGTTCCCGCCTTACAGGCCAGGCTGTTGTCGGTCTAAATATACCAGTACTGTCTGTTCTGATGCTATCGGTTCAGAATACTGTGTCTGCTGAGCACTGCTCGATGAGCACTGCTCGCTGATCGACCGCAAAATGCTTATGGGCAAATTAATAAGACCCACAATTTTCCATCAGTTCAGGCCGTACTCCGCATGATGTAATTTGTGTCTGAGGGACGCTGCTATATGTGGAAGAGCGCGGCTCCGCCCCTCCCTCTTCCCGGACTCCCTGTGAGTTCCCCTGGTGATTATGCACTATATGAACCCCGGGCTTTCGCCCTTGGGTCTTTGGTGTCAGATCCCAGCACGCACGGCGTTTTACATTGGGTCCCCAAGCGTAAGATACTTACGCAGTACGAGAGACCTCTCGTAAGAGAACATACTCGGTTACGAACGTAACCTCGGTTCTCTCTAGAAGAGGGAACGAGTACTGCGTATCTTGCCGTGCATGCACACGCTCTGGTTAGCTTCGGCGATGAAAAACCAGATATCAGCTGCCTGCGAGCTGGATTTATAGGCCTAAGCCACGCCCGGTTTGGCGGGACATGACGCAGTGGGCGCGAAGCACCCTCATTGGTAGGCCTCGCTCGATAGGCTGCTGCAGTTGCCGCAGAACAGCCAATAGGCACACGAGCCGTCTTGCCTATGTCTATATGGTGCCGCAACGCGTTTTACAATAATACAAAATTAAGGATAATTTTTTGCCTTCAATATTTTGGATTTTCCCCCGAGCGTAAGATACTTACGCAGTACTCGTTCCCTCTTCTAGAGAGAACCGAGGTTACGTTAGTAACCGAGTACGTTTCCAATGTTGCTAAATACAGAAGTTACTTTAGTTATTTTTTAGTTTATCTATTCTGCCTCCTCAGTCATGTCTAAATCTAAAACACTAGCTCTACTTAGATGTGTCAGTTAACCAAAAACCAGTCAGCGTATCTTACTTCTTCAAAATATGTAATGGTAATTGGAAAAGATCTACACAAGTGCTAATTACCTTATTTTCACTGAAGACACAAATGCTGAGTTTTTTTATGTCAGTCTTATTGGAATTATTGGAAATTTCTTGCAGCCTCTGTATCACACAATGTTTGTGCCATTGATTCTGTCAGTATCTGATGAAAACTGCACATTTCCCAGTTTCCCTTGGTGTGTGTCAGTGCTGCAATGCTGTGACAGGTCTCAGTCACAATGACTCATGTTGAGTTATTTCCCTACCATAAGTGCTGCTCTTAACAATAACACACAAGCATACGTTTTAAATGTCATCATCATAACCAAAAAGTTCAAAACTTTCACAAATGGTGGAACTGTGGGTAAAAGCTCCAGAAAATACTAATGAAAAAAGCAGACCTATGCCTGTGAGGTCATATTAGCTCACCAATGTTTTACTTCTGTTAAAAGCCAAACAGGCTTTGTCTTTTATGCAAGACAAATACTTTATCAAAATAGTAATAACAAAACCCATAATTCTGTAAACAGTTTTAATGTCAAGCTTCATGTGTAACACTTTTTGGACAAAGTTTAAGGAATAAAATGTGCAAATGGGCAGAAACAGCTTGTTTCTGATACTGGTATGCAACTTTAAGAGGCAGATAAGGTACTTCCCCATTAACAAGCTGGAGGTAACATTTTTGCAAATTTTTCTGACAGTGTGGCTGCAATCACTGCAATATTCTTGCACATTCAGCATTTAACTATGCTACTTGTAACCTAAAGAAATAAAACAACATATACATAAACTAAAGTGTTTACAGTCATCCTGTACAATCATGCTCTTCAAAGAGCAACCACCAAGAGAGGAAAAATTGCGGTCTATTATAACTGAAACTTTTTTCATCACACTCAACAACAACAAGTGGCATATTATTATTATAATCTGACAGAACAGCACTTCAAAACTATATTTCCACCTTAACATAACCACCACAACAGTAACACATCGCTGCCTTATGCTTGAAAAAAGACAGTATAAATGTACGCAAACAAACCATGTATGTTTAGTTAGTTATTCCCTGCATACTGTAGATTAAAATCTTAAATCGACTGAGTATTAAAGACCGATTTCACACATACTTATGCTTTTCATGAAAAAAAAGTATTATACAACATTGTCTTTGTAAATAATTTCTGGAACCCTTTGGAACTACAGAAAGTGCTTGTGTAAAAGTGAGTGCATTTGAGCACTTTTTAAAATTATTTTATTTATTTATTTTACTACCAAGTTTTTTCTTTACTTTGTGACAAATGCTATTAATATTACTATATGAAATCAGGGATTTCTCTGTGGTGTGTGTGCATGATGTGTCTCTCTTGGCTCACTGATTCTTTCAGCCACTAATCCTACTTTCTGATGACTAGATGTCTCTGTGGAATCTGACCTAAATACAATATCTCAATGCAAAAGTTTAGCATTATGCAAATACTATTTGAGAGTAGATTGTATCCACTACTCTCTCTCTCTCTCTGTGTGTGTGTGTGTGTGTGTGTGTGTGTGTGTGTGTGTGTGTGTGTGTGTGTGTGTGTGTGTGTGTGTGTGTGTGTGTGTGTGTGTGTGTGTGTGTGTGTGTGTGTGTGTGTGTGTGTGTGTGTGTGTGTGTGTGTGTTTTATTACATTGTGAAGATTTGTGAGATCCGTTTCAAGTGATCTGATGACAAGTGGGCAGTGTTAAATATAAAAAGTGTCCAAAACTTTTTGTGAAACATAGGCTCATTGGAAAAGTGTGCCTCTACCTACATTTTAGCAAAATTCCAAAAACGTACCATTCACTGCAGAGTACAGTTGAAATTAACACTTGTGCCAGTAAAATACAACTTTTATTCCTTTTTGCACAAATAATGATACACTACAGAGACAGATTACTGATTAATAAAGACTTATTTTTGCACGGTTCCTTGCACAATTCTATGTTATGGCCTCAAAACATTTATCATAGTAAATGATTTGTAAACTAATACATTTTGATATTTGCATCACATAATCATCTTCATTTGTATGGCTTTTCTTCAACGCATTCTCATCCTAGGGCTGCAACGCATTCTCAGCCTAGGGCGTCATATACTGATGCTTTTGACATTTCGTCTACATCGAACGCACATGGCACCCTTTAGCGTCAATATGAGACGCACAGAGCTTTGTTCGGTTATGGGTAGGTTTAGGTCTGGGGTAGGGTTAGGATTAGACCGCTAGGAGGCGCTTTCTGGCCCATATCTATCTGCATCTCATATTGACGCTAAAGGGTGCCATGTGCGTTCGATGTAGACGGAATGTCAAAAGCGTCAGTATATGACGCCTTGGGATGAGAACGGGCTGCTTTTCTTACACCGTAAACTTGCTAGGTAGCTCACCTGGTCCAGCATAGCACTTGTGATCATGTGAAACATTAGTCAAAATAAAAGACCTCAGAGGCATGAATGCTTCAGTAAATGCTATTTTATTTCAAGTTTGCTTTTGTTAACACTGTCGGTCAAGTTTAGGGTAGGGTTTATGGTAGGTAGTATGTTTTTTTTTTTTCAAAATGTGAGAGTATTAATCTTTTTAGCACCGCTCACCGGACATTTCATTTCCGAAGTTTCGCGATACATACAACAACCAACATAATTTAACCATGCCAGATTCATTTTCAATTGTTTCTGAAAAAACTAAACTTGCTTTTTACGCCTGCCACTGGAACATTTCCAGTGACAGGCGCAATTGTAATACTATTTTGCAGAAATGTTGCTACAGGCATGTTTATTCAATGAGCCTGGGTTGCATTTGGTAAAATCACCCGAGACTGATCTTACAATACCAAATCCGAGAAAAAAGATGCAGCACAGACTGTTATTTTGCAGTAATTGGGTAGTTACATCACTGTCAGTAAGTGTAATAGGCGAGTTAGTATTGGCATGAAGGCCTTCAAGGTTATAATTACAAGTTAAAGATCCATTTTATAGTGTGATTGCCAAGTGAAACTGCCACAGAGCCAGCACTATTCAATAGTCACAATAGAGTCAAACCTCGGGCCAAGATTCAAGCCATCAATACTGCTGTCCAATATAAACATTCCACTGAAGGGTTAGCCACATTCTTAAAACTCGCAGTTGATGATGTAATTTGCATTTTGTCCTATATACTCTTGTAAGCTAGTGAGCTACTTTTGATGATGCAAGCCATTTCAATGAGTGCCTGGAATATGGAATAAGTATCCGGATTTATTTCACACACACACACACACAAAAAAAACCTAAATCTGCTTTCAAATGTGGGAGAGGGGAATTTACTGACACTGTAAACTCTTTTCAGCCCTAATGTTTCTGTTTTCATAGTCGCTGAATGACAGACTGATTTTACAAATAGCTTCAGTTTCAGGCTGTGTTAATACTGTTAATCCATCCCAGTGTTTGGAGCGCTGGTGTTGTGCTGGTAATCTATGCTTCATGATAGCCAAATATGGGTTATTACCATTTCAATATGTGTTTGATCTCTCTCTCTCTCTCTCTCTCTCTCTCTCTCTCTCTCTCTCTCTCTCTCTCTCTCTCTCTCTCTCTCTCTCTCTCTCTCTCTCTCTCTCTCTCTCTCTCTCTCTCTCTCTCTCTCTCTCTCTCTCTCTCTCTCTCCTCTCTCTCTCTCTCTCTCTCTCAAAATTGAATTACAGATGAAGATGCGAGGCAAAAATTATAATAGTTGCTACTGTGGATACAGCCACAGCTAAAGGCTATTATTTACCATAAAACCCTTCAGCCATGACCATTTTCATAAAAATTATACAACCCTAAGTACGGTTACAACAACAATAATATTATAATATAATTATATATATATATATATATCAAAATATAATCCTTCTGCTAGAGGGTTGAGTCCTTGACATGTAAATAATAATAGACCAGTATACAATTGGTCCTGTGTAGTGATACGTATAATAGCTACAGTGGATTAAACATGTGTTTCCTATTATGTTGTACATATTGTCAGGCCTTTTGTGCTTATTAAATATTTTGGGTTAATCTGCTCTCAGAACGTACTCGGTTACTAACGTAACCTCGGTTCTCTCTAGAAGAGGGAACGAGTACTGCGTAAGATATCTTACGCTAGGGGAAAATCCTTTTTCCGCGAGATATTGAAGCCAAAAATTATCCTTAATTTTGTAATAATGCAAAACGCGTTGCGGCAGCATGCAGACATAGGCGAAACAGCTCGCGCGCCTATTGGCTGCTCTGCGGCAACTGCAGCAGCCTATCGAGCGAGGCCTGGCGTGACGCCAGACCCAATCAGGGCACTTCGCGCCCGCTGCGTCTATAAATACCGCTCGCAGGCAGCTATTATCTGATTTTTCATCATCGAAGCAACCAGAGCGTGTGCATGCACGGCAAGATACGCAGTACTCGTTCCCTCTTCTAGAGAGAACCGAGGTTACGTTAGTAACCGAATACGTTCTCTTACGAGAGGTCTCACTGCGCGAGATTGCGCTAGAATCAGCCAATCGTCCAAATAGTTCAGCACTCGCATGCCTCTCATTCTCATTCTCCATGCACTTCGTAAATGTACGGGGTGCCAGGGACAAACCGAATGGCAGGACTGTGTACTGATATGCCTGGCCCTCGAAGGCGAATCTCAAATATCGCCTGTGACGTGACGCTATCTGTATTTGAAAATACGCGTCTTTCAGATCTATTGACACAAACCAATCTCCTTGGCGAATCTGCACAAGGATTTGTCTGGTCGTGAGCATCCTGAACTGTCGCTTCAGAAGCACTTTGTTCAGTTGCCTTAGATATAGTATGGGTCTGAGACCCCCGTCTTTTTTCGGTACCAGGAAGTATCTGCTGTATAGCCCTCCTTCGCTCTGAACTTGAGAGAGAGGCTCTATGGCCCCTTTGCTCAATAGTTTCGCCACTTCGGCTCGAAGTAAATGTGCTACTTCTGTTTTTACTGTGGTCTCGACGCGCGCCACATAGCGGCGAGGGCGTCGGCGAAACTGCAGCGAATAGCCTCTTTTTATAATGTTCAGCACCCACTTCGAAACCCCGGGCAGCTTTGCCCATGCGTCTGCATGGATAGCTAGGGGTTGAATACGAAGCGCGCTCCGCTCGCTCAGCGATGGAGAAGCTTCGGCGTGCTGCAACACAAGCATCGCGCTCGTGACATTTGAGGCATGGGGCGCGCTGATAACAGCGGGCAGATTGCCCGCGCTCAACTCCTCTGCGGTGGTCAGCCGCGAGGGGGAGGGCTGGGCGGTTCCCGTGGGAACTGTCATGTCAATGTGTTGATGTGGGCGCGGGACAGCGGGACACATTTATCACACCGAAAACATCGTTCGCTTGCGTGAAGCGAGTGCACGTTGGTTTCGTTTTTACAGAAACCGTGAGACATGTATAACGCGGTGTTAGTGGGCACTGGGTAGTGGGCACATTCACCATGTTTGAAGCGCAACCGATCTGAGTCGGTTTTATGTGCGCGAGCCCTGTGTGACAGGCTGTGCTTGTGTGTAGGGATGGGCACTGGGCAGTGGGCATTCTTACTACACATGAAACACCATCGGCCGTGGCCGGGACACCAGAAAATACACTCTTTTGGGGATTTATCTGGGTAGCCGTGAAAACGGCATTTGTGTGCAGGCAAGCGGGTGACAGAACCGACTTGTTGGCTGCAGAAAACACTGGAACAGTCACATTTGCTGGAACTGGACGAGCGAATAGCTTTGGTGTGAGTCTGGCCGCAGCGGGACTTGAACACCGTCGTTTTCCTAGCTGTGCTAGGACGACTTCGGGGCCTCGGGCTTCACCGTAATCCTAGGTCGCGAGCCACGCACAGTGGGGCGGCGACCGGATGAGCGGGAGCGCGGTCTCGCGCTTCGAGCCTGGCGGCGCTGTGAAGTGGAGGCAGTGGACGGTGGCTGTGGCTGTGAGCTCTGAGCAGACGGTTTCGCACGGCCTGCTGCAGAGCTGGAGCGCTTCGGGAGGAAGTGCTTCATAGCCTGTGACGCTTTCTGTACCTCTGCGAATCTCTCCGCGAAATCCTTGACGGAGGATCCAAAGAGGCCTGTGGCGGAAAGCGGGGCGTCGAGGAACGCGGTGCGCTCAGACTCGGCCATTTCCGAGAGCGTCAGCCAAAGATGTCTCTCAGTCACGGTGAGAGAGGCCATATTCCGTCCAATGGCTTGCGCTGCAGACTTAGTAGCACGGAGAGCGAGGTCCGTGGCACTCCTTAAGTCCGGCACGCAGATCACGTCAGGTCCTTCCTCATCCAGCTTACGGAGGAGATCGGCCTGGAAGATCTGAAGCGTTGCCATGGTGTGCAGCGCTGACGCAGCTTGCCCGGCGGCGGAGAAAGCGCGGCGGAGCAGGCTTGACGTCGTGCGCAAGCTTTAGAGGGTAGGGCCGACTTAGCACGCCGTCCAGCAGAGGGCGGGCATAAGTGGGCCGCTATCGCCTCTTCGACCGGCGGCAGCGAAAGGTATCCTTTGTTCTTGGCATCGTCAACAGCGGAGAATGCCAAAGAAACAGCAGGACGCACTCTAGCCGAATAGGGGGCGTTCCAGGACTTGGCGACTTCTTCGTGTAACTCAGGAAGAAAAGGCGCCGGTCTGGACGCAGGCGAAGCGCGCTCCCCAGGCAGGAAAAATCCATCCAGCCGGTTGTGAGCGGGCTGCTCAGGCGAAGACCACTCGAGGCCGAGGCTCGCCGCGGCCTGTGCGAGTACTCGCATGAGCTCCGTCTCGATGGACGCTCTCTTGCCTGACGACATGCGGGCAGGGGGCGCGGGGTCCTCAGAGCCCGCCCAATCCTCACTGCCTGACGCCAGGATAGAGCAGGAATCATCCTCTCCCAGCAGGGCTTCCTCATCCACGATGTCAACGGAAGCGGCGGCAGACGGCGGCCGCTGTCCGTCAGGAAGCGAGGCTGACGAAGCCGGGGAAGCAAGCGGGCGAACCGGCGAGCTTTGGCGGCTGAGGGAGGGTTCCGGGGCCCGCTGGGCACGGCGCTTTTTACGGCGCGACGGCGCGGCGGGCGGGGGAGCAGTCTCGGTGAAGAAGGCTAGGCGAGTCCTCAGAGTCGCCATTGCCATCAGCTCGCAGTGAGGGCAGCCGCCGTCAGCGAGCGGGAGAACTGCATGTTCCTCACCCAGGCAGGAAACGCAAACCACGTGGCGGTCCCCGTCGCTGAGTGTGGCTCTGCACGAGCCGCAGGAAGGCATCTTTAAAAAGACGCTAGCTCTTTTAGAATGTGTGTCGCGGCGGCGACACACACACACAAAAGTACAGTGTAATAAAGGGAAGGATATAAGCGCCGGAAAGCGCAGCAGGAAGGCAGGAAGGCGGCGCGGCCAGCGACTTCAGTGACTCGTCCCGCTGAAGGTGCTCTCTCTCAGACGGCGCGGCTTCTTCTCCGGCTCCAGCGATGCGTGTGCTTCGCTTGAAGGATGAAAAATCAGATAATAGCTGCCTGCGAGCGGTATTTATAGACGCAGCGGGCGCGAAGTGCCCTGATTGGGTCTGGCGTCACGCCAGGCCTCGCTCGATAGGCTGCTGCAGTTGCCGCAGAGCAGCCAATAGGCACGCGAGCTGTCTCGCCTATGTCTGCATGCTGCCGCAACGCGTTTTGCATTATTACAAAATTAAGGATAATTTTTGGCTTCAATATCTTGCGGAAAAAGGATTTTCCCCTAGCGTAAGATATCTTACGCAGTACGAGAGACCTCTCGTAAGAGAACTAACTACTCACAGATATGTAAAACATTATGTGCATATAAATCCATTCCGCAGATTTCCCCACGAAATCTGCAGTCAATGGAAAAATTAGAGATTCCCTCTGATAAGTTTAACCGAGAAGCAGCTATTTGTAATTCTATTTTTTTATTTTTTATTTTTTTATTATATTTTAAAATGTTATTCATGTGATGGTAAAGCTGAATTTTCAGCATCATCATTACTCTAGTCTTCAGTGTTACATGATCCTTCAGAAATCATTCTAATATGTCAATTTGATGCCCAAGAAACATTTATCATTATTATCAATGTTGAAAACAGTTGTGCTGCTTAACTGTTAATACCTTCTGGCATGAAACTCTAGATGGCGCAGGCTGATAAGTCTGACTCATTTGGTAACGATCACATTATCTACATGGCACAGCTGATTGATTGCGGTTGCATCAGCGTCAAATGAGCTGCGGCTCAACATTCAAACAAATACTGGGGTGTTGCTTGTAGCAGTATGCAGCACGCTTTCAGAGCACATCTGGTATTAACATCTAAGATAAGTGATTGACTTTTTATTCTACATCTCTGCGCATATTGTGTGGTCCAGTTATCAATTCATAAACGGAGCAATCTTAAGTTAAACTAGCTTCATGTTAGAAATGTTTTTAAATTGCATCATGTCAAGAGTGCACGAGTGAATCACTGAAGCATATCAGCATCAGCGTTTACTGCATGCAGCAGCAGCGGTCTATTGTATGTTGTTGCTGTTAGCATGGTTTTGAAAACAGTTAAAGTGATATATGCATTTGCGATTTAAACTGTGTTTACCATATTTAACGGTATAACTTTAATGACGCATCCTCTTATTTCCAAAAGCATTTTTTTCATTGCTAAATGTGTGTGGTTGATCCAGATGCTCGTGTGTTCGAGTCACACTAAAAGAACGATCAATACAGTTAAACTAAGCATCATGTTTATAGTCTTGTGGAGTGATTTACTAAGCATAAGTTGGGAGCATTATGCAGTTGTCTATGCAGCAGATAATGGCCTATTGTTTGTATCTTGTGAGTATATGCGATCTAAGCTATAGATGAGGTTAAAGTAAAATAAGCATTCACATTCAAAGGGATTACATGTTAGCAAAATTTTTTTAATTTTTTTTATTTCAAGGGTCATTTTTTATTAGCTATGCTAACATTTTTATAGAGCGTCAGCACAATGTCATTCATTATCGCTCCTAATGGCTTTTTATTTATCAAACAGCATTTCTAGTGTTAAGCCGGTCAAAAACTGATGAAGTGGGACGCAAGAAGCGGAATAGCTTATTTTCTTTCAGCTATGTCTATCCAACCTTTCACATACGAATTTGAAAGGAGCATACACTCATATCTCCACATATAAGTGTTAGGCAAGTGTTCTTTGGCATCGCAACTATTTCCTGCAGCAAAATGGCAAATGCCGGTCTATGTGGGCTCACAAAACCATTCAGGCTTGGAGACAGCATACCGAGTATCACCATATGCACACGGAGACATCTTGTAAATTAAAGGACAGTTGCGGACTGCTAAAATGAGCTTCTTCATCTTGCCTTGGCCCTGAAGAGCAACAGATCACCTGCACTCCTCTGACTGCAATCCTATTGGTTGTGCTCCCAAAAGTCGATCTTCATTTGCATAAAGTTGAATAGATCTCAACTTGTCGCTTTGCTGGACACAGCCCATCCGGTCGCCAATGGTTGGTCACTGTCGCTCGTCACACCGGAAATCGCCAGCTCTCCATTGAAATTGAATGGGATAGTGTCGTTTTGTCACTTATATTCATGGTCCCCGCGATCTGAACCTCGGCAAACATAGGGTCCAAAACTTGAGGTGCAGACTCTCAATTCTGATCCCTAGCAGTGCATGCATACAGCTCCCTCAAGAGCTGAAAGCACTCACTCTGCTCTCAAGCTTACATTAACAGGCAATATCTTCACACACACTTAGACAAGCAACTCCTGAAGACAAAGAGATGATGACGTCTAAGGCAGGCACCATTTTATACTCTCGGGCACTCCATGTGACATCATAGGGCTGCCCTCTGCCACTCAATTGATGTGTTTCCACACATGGTTAAGAGACTGGTCACACTTGGTGATCCCAAAGTGTCAATGTATGACACAGCGTTGAGTTCCCTCAAAAGGGAACAAGTTATTACAGTTTAGTCATTTAAATGTTTATATTTCACCAACAAACTGGAGTAGTAACAATTTTGTTATTTACAAGTTGCAATGAGTGCAATTAAAATGATTGTCCAAGTTTTAGCTATTTGAGCATTGATTATTAAACAAGTTTGGTTAATGCATTGATTATTAATTTAGTATTTATTTTCAATGTCGGGTTTCGGCCAAGTGCATCCTGAATTTTCGGTTTCAGGTTTGGCCCAGAAGTTAAAAACAGCATTTATTTGAAATAAAAATATTTTGTAACATTACTTTGTAACAACACACTTTCACATTTGATCATTGTAATGCATCCTTGCTGAAATGTAATAATTATTTTTTTCTTACCCCAAACTTTTGAACTGTGGGGTAAATTTAAATAAATAATAATATTGTATACTATATTATTAATTCATTCTAATAATTCTAAAATCATTTCATTTTCACATCCATGTTCTAAATTAATCCTATAAATCTGATGTTTCTGGGTGCCATGGAGCATTTTGGGGGACATTAAGGGGTCTTTTAAGCTGATGGGCAGCTCCTCTTTGATCCAGCTGCTCTCTTTCTGATTGGATGGCAGATGGCTGGAGAAACACTCCCCTCAAATGGCATAATCCTGTTACACACACAGGGCAAGGGCAGGGGTTACAGATCGGGGCTTGTTCATTTAGCTGATGACGGTTAGCTGATAGGGTTACCAGAAATAAAGCTGTGCAAATGTATGCAAATTCCCTTAGTTCTATTAAATGGACATGCAAAGCTGGGTATAAATGAATACAGACACTCAGATATTGTCTCCTTGTTAATATCAATGCATTTGAAAAACTTCATTAATATTTTAAAAACGCACCAAAGAGATATGTTCTGGATGAACTTGAAATAACGGAGCACTGCAAAAAAACAAAAAAAAAAAGGAAAAAAAAATACAAAATTTGGGCTCTCAGTAAATGGTATAAGACATTGTCTATACAGAGCTAAAAAGCCCCCTCTGTTCATTTTTCATGTTCCTGTCTTTGAAGCATCTCTGAATAGGTGTCATTTGTGTGATCCCACCACTTGAACCAAGAACAAGCCATTGTGAGTCACGCATGAATGCATTAAAACACACACACACACACACACAGTGACGCTCCATCAGAATCTAAGCGCAGTCCTTCATTCCAGATGTGTGGGCTTCAGTGGCGCCTCTGTTCTCTTACATTCCTACACAGATCGATGGAAAAGTTCAAAATGCTTTTTTCCCTCGTTTTTTTCTCCTGTCCTCCTCCACAGCACTGAAAGCTTTTTACATGGTCAGCAAAAAATAACCACCCAAGATTGATGTTGCGTCAGCTTGTTATAGTTATGTGGTCAATAAGTAGAAAAACAACTCACAAAGCAAGATCAGGCATATTTAGAGAATCAAATCTACAAACATTATACATATTTTCTCTGCTGACCGCTGAGGTGGGGTATGATTGATCGACCTGGACCTCTACAAACACTATTGAGCATCTTTAGGTCTTTCAGTTTGATTATGTTTTTACAGATACCAAGACTAAAGGGGAACAAAACTTGTTTATTTATCACATGCGCCATCCAACAAAGGCAAGCACGACTATTTCAGATCTCGTTCATGTCATCTGTAGGCTACATTTCTTAAGAATGACAGGATTTGGATTTTACCTCTTGGTTACCAGTCTGGATCACTTTAACCACTAGTCACACCACACACTTTTAGGTTTTTCAGTTTGATCAACCAAAGGAAAGGAAACATGTTTGCTTCTACTCCATCTCGTAAATAATAATTTGCACTCCATTTTTGCTGTGAATGTGAACAGGATTCACATTCCCTTTAACCAAGCTTCTCAGTCTATCTCTCTTCAATATGGTCATCATCTGGTCATTTTATCACAATCTGTAAGATTATATTGATTAAGAAACTACCTAACTACTAAACTACTAACAAGCACAACTACCTCCTCTTATAGCACAACTTGCCTTTCATCCTGAGGTTCTAGTGACATTTATATAAGTTTTAATTTTACAAAATGGGAAATGACATAGAATAAAAATGTTCTATTCACAAGTGTTTTTTGTTCATTCATTTCAGATCAAGTGTGCTCTTCACTCACAATTTTGTAGTATACACTATCTTAACAAAACAGCACCACAATTATTTCGACATACAAGGAATATTGAAATGGTTTATAATACATTTTTATTTTATTTTTTAGATCTATTAGTTATTTACACTCCTGGGCAAAAAATGGCTAAACCTTTTAATTGTCTTAAGCACAAATTATTGGTCAGGAAATTAGCTAAATTTAAGCAAATGCACTACTTAAAAATCCATTGCAGTTTTAGAAAAACATCAAAGATAAAAGATTTTGGCAGAATATGGGAAGTTGTGTGTGAAGTGATGAATCTCAATGAAACGTGAGTTGCATGGTGATGCTCCAGAGCGGTGTCTTTGAAAATCTGCTGAGAAATATTATACTATCTCTACCACAGTGAAGCATGGAGGAAGAGGTGTCACTGTGGAAGCCTTTTTAGCTGCTGGTATTGGTGAGCTACTTCACTGTGAAAAGTCATTTCATGCTTTGGAGTACAGGAGAATATTGCATAATGGCTTGCTTCCCACAAATGAAAAGTTGTTATCTAAAGAGGAAAGATCAGATGTTTTTTTTTTTTTTCAACAAGACAATGTTCCTGACCAAATTGCAAAGACAACCAAAAAGTAGCTAGAGAACGTCTCGGTTATGTATGTAACGTCTCAGTTATGTATGTAACCCTCGTTCCCTGAATGAACTGATTGGGATCACGCTTAGGGAGCCTATCATCTTCGAGTAAATGTTCTAGCAAATGTGCTAGTGTCGCCCAGCCCGCAGCTCTAAGATCTGTCAGCGAGGCGCTCTGTGTCAACGCTCAGGAAGGAGCAACACTCTCTCTTTGGAGGGGCTCCCTACCCAGGTGGGCATGGTGCACCTTGGGTAAACACACCAAGATGATGGCAACCACTTTGCAGAAGGTCAACCTCTGCATGGAAACAGCCTTCCCTTCTGCTGGTCTCTGTAACAGACAAGAGCTGGATGAGGTCCTGAGGCTTTGCATTCTGTCCTGTATAACTGCAAGGTGGAAGGAACAGAGAAAAGCCAGGGCTGGGTCTGCTTCCTCCGGGGCACGCTTGCAGGCTCACCACCTGGTCCTGTCTTAAAGGAGAGGTAGGAACCTTGGGCACGTATCCAGGCCGGGGTCTCAGGACACTGTGAGAGTTGGCCTGCCCGAATTCCAGGCATGATTCATTGACCGAAAATGCGTGCAAGTCCCCTACTTTCGTGATAGAGACAAAGCAAACAGGAGAACTGTTTCTTTAAAAACAGGATTTTTAACTCAGCTGCCTGCAGTGGCTCAAGGGGAGGTCTCTGCAGTGCAGTATCACCAGAGAAAAGTCCCAAGAAGGTATAGAGGGGACGCAAGGTCCCCTCTATTCAGTCTCCTTGCTCCCCTCAGGAACCTGACGATCAAGTTGTGCTTCCCCACGGATTTGCATCCACTGCATCATGAATGTGCGTTAATATAAAGTCAACATACATTTTGAGGGCGGAGGGAGACAGCCCTCGCTACGACCCATCTTGCAGGAAACAGAGCACGGAATGGATTGAACTCCTTCGGGGGTATTCTTGGTGAGAAGAATACCACTCAATGAACAGGTTCCACTTAAGGGCGAAAGCATGCCTCATCTTTAGAGGGTGCTCTCGCAGAAGTGATGGTCTCTACGACTTGTTTGTGGTAGATCACCTAGAACCTCCGCTTATCAGGACCAGACATGGGCTGAGTCCCAATTCGCCTACTTATACTACGACCTAAAAGTATGTACTTTTTTTGTGATGAAAAAGTACATACTTTTGAGTGTGTAGCAAAAGAGTATGCACGTTCTGGGACATACTTCGATGACGCCATGCAACGTAAACGAGAACGTGGTTGCCTAGTTACGCACACCTCGACTGTTAACAAAACATTTTACATTTCATTCATTCTTATATATACAATATAATTTTATTTACTATTCCCATCTTTTTTTCCACAATACATTTACAATGTGTTTAACCAAATGTATGAGTGAAGCAGGGCATCGTCGTAGATCAACCAAACGCAGGTCGTTTGTGAGACGGCTGGTTCTGCGACGTTCATGTGCAAATGTGTGTAACGACAGTTACTTATTTTCTGAGTTAAAATATTTAAAGTTTATAGTGTAACTATTGTTTAACGTATTTTATACTTAATCTTATACTTATGTATAATACTTAAAAATACCCAGATGAAAATGAACCATGCTTTTACTATAGTAAAAGTGTAGTAACCATGTTTCTTTGGTTGGACTGATAAAGTTAACATTTGTACAGCCACAGTATTACTACAAATAAGTCAGAAACATCAAAAGAAATACATAAAAAAGACACTTGCATGACACTAGAGCCTTTTTATTTATTGTTTTGTAGCCTGCAATGAGGCGCTCAGTATCTTCATCGGACCCTACAAGATAAACACGGTGCTTTATTGGCACAACATAAACCCATTAATATTACGAGACAATAAAATATAACTTTAATTAGGGTTAAACATTTGAATTCTTACACTTAAAAACTGAGGGGCGCATCTCCGCTGCTGCATCCGACTGCCTTTACATCACCACCATCACCGCAAAGCTCCTCCCTCCCGCACGCAATGGGTTGTGGGCAATATTAGCCGTTAGAGTGTGCATTGATCTGCACTTCGAATTCTAACCGGAAATAGTAGACCATCCGGGTATCTTTGGAATACTCATTTCAACATACTACGATTTGGGACGTACTAATTCTAGTTTCGCATACTATTTAGGACGGATAGTATGCGAATTGGGACTCAGCAATGGAGTTTCCAGAGGTCTGGACGCGGGTGCCAACGGTGCCCCGTCCCTGAAATGTCTCAGAGGAATGGGTCAGGAAGGGGCTGTCGAGAGGAGCATATGTTCGGGGGAACTCCGGTTGGGCCATTAACCCTCTGGGGTCTGAGGTGTTTTCTGGGCCCTGGAGGTGTTCTGACATGCGCTGACATTGGTTCTTATTTCTGTTACTTGTGACATTTTCATGGCTAAAATCTGATTACACTGTATTTAGCACAAACTCTGCTACTATAATATATCAGCAGCATGTATGTAAAAGTTTGTAGTTTTGAGATAATGACATTTATGCATGGTTTAAAAAAAACACAAAAAAAACAAACAATTGTCACTGAAATAAGATCATGAAACCCATACTGATTATTTCTTCACACAACTTTTGAAAATTGTATCACATAGCCTAGAATATTTGCTTCAAAACTATGTGAAAATCATCCTGACAACTCATTCAGATAAAACAATATATCGATTTTAAATGTGTAAGACATGTTTTGTGTAAGAAAGCTTTATGCAAGGAGGCGTGAACACTTCATTAATATTTATGGTTTTCACACCTGAGAAAGACAAAGACCCTCCCATAATGGCCCTATCAGGGGCTATCAGGCCCTATCATTCTGAGCAAACTTGCACAAAGAATGAGGATTTATTTACAGCACACATAATCCAAAGATACACAACAAATGACAAAAAAGCACATTATTTAACACACTGATCTAAAGACAGAGACTTGAACAGTCACACACCTTTGTGCCATTCCTGAAACGTACATACCTGTCATTTCCAAGGTGTTTGATTTTTCACTTTACCATGTTCATGTACAGAGACTCATGTGAATGTTGAAGTCAGCAGGACTCATCAGTGGCATCTGGTCCCTGTAAAAAAAAAACAACAACAACAACAAAAAACAGCTGTGAACATGCTGATATCAAGAGAAACTATAGGGCTGCACGATTTTGGGAATACATTTTTGATTTTTCTGGTTAAAATTGCTTTAAAAAAAATCACAAAATACACACACACACACACACACACACACATACACATACATATACATATATATATATATATATATATATATATATATATATATATAAAAACACCAGGTTTGTTGTGCCTTGTATAGGCATAGGCTGCAGTGCTGCATAAAATAATAATAACAATTGCCTATATCAGGCAGCCTATCAGTCATTAAAAAGGAACACTTCAGTAACACTACACTAGAGAAACATATATTGATTATCATATGTCACTTAAAATGTTTCCATTCGTTATGACGTTATGAAATGAGATTGGAGTAAAAACATGAAGCCTAATGTTTGGTGCGTTTTGCTTTTCAAACGCACAGCATGTTATTTACTGAAGTGATCGAGCCGCTCCAAACTATGAAACATTATTGTTACCATATACATATATACGTTTGAGCAGATATCCACAAACACAGTATTTAAAGGAGAACTCCGGTGAATTTTTAAGTTAATCTTGATCGTTTTACCTTTGAGTACTGTCTATAGAAAAAAAAACGAACCGGATCGGTGCTTGCAACGCAGAGCTGTTACAGTTAATGCCCAGAGCTCCCATTCAGCTAAAACGGCAGTTATGGGGGCATTGACCTAAAGAGTGTCTTTTTGCCTCTTAACAGACACAAAATGCAATTAAAATGTCTGTCCAACATGAACAGGGCCCTTACATGACAACAAGATGCGTTTAGCAACTTAGCCATTGTTTAAACTCACCTAAATAGTGTTTTAGACAGCTAGCTGAAGTCCCGTGGAAACTCAGTTGTAGCCGGAAAAAGTGCGCGTGATTTTTTTTTCCCCAAACCACTTCAGCGGAAATCCCGCCCTGCAGCTGATTCTAAGGTTTTCATTGGTCATGTCAATCGTCACTGTAACCTAAACCAATTAAATCAGCTGCAGGGCGGGATTTCCGCTGAAGTGGTTTGGGGAAAAAAATCGCGCACATAGTGCAGGTGGGAGGAGCGGGACTTCAGCGCTAGACTACAGCTAGCTGTCTAAAACACTATTTAGGTGAGTTTAAACAATGGCTAAGTTGCTAAACGCATCTTGTTGTCATGTAAGGGCCCTGTTCATGTTGGACAGACATTTTAATTGCATTTTGTGTCTGTTAAGAGGCACAAAGACACTATTTAGGTTAATGCCCCCATAACTGCCGTTTTAGCTGAATGGGAGCTCTGGGCATTAACTGTAACAGCTCCGCGTTGCAAGCACCGATCCGGTTCGTTTTTTTTTCTATAGACAGTACTCACAAAGGTAAAACGATCAAGATTAACTTAAAAATTCACCGGAGTTCTCCTTTAACAGTAAACACAGGTCTAAACATTATAATATTCAGCATATATCTAACAACAGTTCAACTGCAATGTGAAGTTTATGCAACATTAACAATAACTAATATAATTCAGAATACATTTCTTACCTTACATCTTTTTTGGTCTTCAAATTGCGTTCTTCTTCTTCTGAGGTAAATCTGATGTAAGCTGACTAAGCTCACAGCGTGTCTTCCAAACTCAACGAAAAGCAGAGACTGATGAAGTTTGGTGCTTTGTTTTTGAGGTAATGAGCGTGTTCACGTTCCTTAACGTGGATATTTGAATGTCAATATCTTTTGTGCGCGTGGGCATGGTCAAATTAAAAATAATGAGCAAGGGTTTGAGAAACTGGACATCTTGTTGGTTTTATACAAATTACTTAAACAGAGAATATTTGTTTTCATTTTGAATCTGATCATTTAAAAGTACACACTTAAATGTTTATAAAGATATATGGCTAATAAATGTATGACAAGTATTCGCTGAGTTTTGTTTCAGTTTATAGACGTGCTCAAGAAAAAAAAAAATCATATTTCTTTTTTCTGTAGGACCATAAATGACGAAGTATTTAAGTTTATTGTGCTACTATGTGAAGAAAATCCAGCAAAATGCGCCGGCGCGTTTGCCGACCCCAGAGGGTTAAGGGGGAACTAAGGAAGACCTGCTCCTTCTCCTCCCTGACTTAGCACAGAGAGCAAGAAGGCTCACTGGAGAAACGCATATTTGCGTAGTCCCCGGTGCCAGCTGTGTGCCAGTGTCTCCCTGCCAAGGGTTTCCCGCTCGATCAGGGAGAACAACAACTGGCAAAGGGACAAATCCGGAGAGGCAATAGACGTAACTGTGCGGTCCCGAAGAGGTCCCCTACCAGCTGGACCGCCTGGGGATGGAGTCTCACTCTTCCTGGCCACAGGCTCTTGTGAGGCCTCGTCGGCGGCACGATTGAGCAGGCCGGAAAATAAGTGGAATGAAGTGACCTCAGAAGCTTCTGACTCCAAGAAGGAGGTGGCGGGCGAGTTGCCACATGTGAGGGAAGCGTAGCGCAATGGTCGCAGTGTTGTCTGCACAGACCAGTACAGGCTTGCTAAGCAGCGGGGTCTCAAAGCAAGGTGTACTGCTAACAACTCAAGGCAATTGATGCCAATACAGTTGGAGGCCCGCCCAGACCCCCGCTACTGCATGCCCGTTGTACGTAGCCCCTCAGCCGGTGTTGGTGGACACTTGTTCTAGGGGTGGCTGGCCCGGAGAAACAAAAGGTCTGATCACGGGCTGAGGGTTTGGTGGCAGGCCAGGGTGATTGTCACACGGAGCGTGCCGCTCTGCCACGGCCACCTCGGGACTCGGCCGTGAAGCCAGTGCTGAAGCGTCTTCATATGGAGGAAGCCGTACTATTGTGGCTGCGTCTGCCATATGCCCCAGGAGTCTCTGAAAAGTTTCAGTGGGACCCTTTCTCACTTCTGAACAGCACCGACCGGACACACCCTTCTCAGGAGACGTGTTGGACCGAATCCATCTCTATACCGAAAAAAGAGAACCTCAGCCCGTGGACGAGTTTACTCTTTTCGGGCGGACGCCGGACGAACTGAATCGTATAGCCGAGTCTGTTGGTGAGGAGGAGCCAGCTGGACCAGTTGGGAGCACTTTCTAGGCTTCTACGAACTGGCCCAGGGGGACCAGAGGTACCATAGATGTACCCGGGGTGGGAAAGCGAGGAGGAGGGCCCGAAGGTGGCCCGAAGCAGGGTCTGAGTGTGCGGTGCAACACTTACCTGTCTCTACATGACGGCAGAGAGTGCGTGAGAAGGCGTTTGACCGGGTCATCGAACTGCACCCAGCTGCCAGCTGGCGATACAAGTGGGGGCTGAAGGGTGCAAGGCTTAACAGGGTTGCACACCGCCAGTCTAGCCCTCTTGGGACCCAGGAACAGAGGAAATTGTAGGGATGTCCCGATCAGGTTTTTTTGCCCTCGAGTCCGAGTCCAAGTCATTTGATTTTGAGTATCTACCGATACCGAGTCCCGATCCGATACTTCTATAATACATAAAAAAAGAATAAAGAAGAGCGAAAAAACAGATGCAGGATGTTCCTTATTTTTTATTTAATTCACCTTATTTTAACATTCAACAACTCTGTTAACAAACAGAGCACTTCTGTGAGGTAGCTTGAACAATCAAGTAATAAATAACATAAATTCTTCACTTTTGGACTTTAGTGCAACAGTAAATATAAAAAAAGTATAATATATAAACAAATAGCACCTCAACTTAAAATACCCGGCAGGCATGTAAACAAATAAAATATAAAAGTGCCACAGTGTTTGCAAAGCCAGTAATGCGCTGCTTTTAGGAACTGCACTCGTTTCACACTGCACGCGTTAGCAGAGCGTGCAGCGCGTATTTTTTTCGCCGCCCATGTTAACAGATTAGAGCATTCACACCGCACGCAGAGGTAGCACGGAGCAGAGCAGAGCAGCAGTGCCGTGATCGTTTCGGCGCCGAGTCTATTTTTGCTGCGCCGCTTATGCTGAATTAAAATGACAATGCATTGATCATGGCCAAAATACACCGCAGTTTTATCCAAAAAGTGCATTGATTATATCTATTGTGTTTTAAACAATCAATCAAATGACCAACAGCAATTTAAAAAGAAAACAAATGTCCAAAAACAAACTTGTTGCCAGAACAATAAAAACAAAGATGAACCAAAAGTTATATAAATGAAATTATTAATAAAATAAGCTTCTTGACAAGTCTTTTCTCTTAAATGTATTTGAAAACGAAAGAAAGCAATGCCAACTTATCCATTATAGAGTACCCTGCTACACACGCCGCGGTTCAGCCGCGCATGACAAACGCTGCCAGTGTGAAAGCAAAACGCGCGTGTCCTGCTCCTGCTCACCATACGCACTGCTCCTGAGCTGCTTACGCTCTGCTCGCGTGCAGTGTGAAACCGGCGTAACTCTGTGGCACCGTATAACTATAGATGTGTTAAAAAATAATGAGAATATATATACATATATATCCGAGTCCTGATCGGGAGGTAACGTCCGATTCCGATCGAGTCTGAAAACACGTGATCGGGCCCGATTTCCGATCACGTGATCGGATCGGGACATCCCTAGGAAATTGCTCTTTCTTTGAAAATGTGGGTACCACTGGCTCTGCATTTTTGCGAGCCAGCGGCGGAACAGACACAAACACAAACAAAGAACTCCACCCGGTCCTCTTCTGGGGGGAGGGAGTGGATCGGTGACCATCTCCAAGAGCTCCTTCCTCCATCCCTGAGTGGCCCGCTCAGGAACGCTTACACTGACGCCTGCCACCTGACGCTCCTCATGCACTTCAGGGAAGAAAGGTACTGGGGCGGTGGGCTGAGAACCCGAGAAACCAATCATCCAACCGAGACGGTTCGGGACACGGTGGAGGATTCCACACGAGCCCTACCGCCTCGGCGGCCCTTTTCAGTATAGCTGCTATCTCTGGATCTGACTCGGGCAACGCTGGTCTCCCAGAGGGAGGCAGCGGAACCGAGTCGTCATCTCCAGAGCCCAGCTCACCCTCCGATGCTGTGATGGACATCCTGTCCTCTGGAGAGGCCCCGAACAAAACGGCTGGCCGGTCCACTACAGAGGGACCAGCGCGTTCATCGGGGAGCTCCACCAGCTGGGGTGTGAAGGAGGAGTGAGGGACCCACGGGGCTTTGTCGGGAGGGGAACCCCTCACTGTGATCCTCAGATCACCCAACTCACGCGGCACTCCAGCCTTCTTCTGGCCCAGAAGAAACATTAGAGCGGGGCATGGGAATGGGAACTCCACCTTCCTGGACGAAGGCGAGTCTTGATCTCAGCACCGCGATGGTCACGTTCCCGCAGTGAGAACATGACTCATCCACAAAAGCTGCTTCAGCGTGCTTTAAGCCCAAACACGTGATACAACTATCGTGACCGTCAGAGGGGGACAGAGCCCTACCACCGCACCCAGAAACGCACGGATGGAATGGCATCTTGAAAGAGACAAAAACTCTATTTAACATGGAAAGGATACATTTTATTGCGTGCCACGGAGCATCTGCTTAGGAAACGGTGTAATGGTGTGGAGGATATTTTCTTGGCACACTTTGGGCCCCTTAGTACAAATTATGCATTGTTTAAATGCCACAGCCTACCCGAGTATTGTTGCTGACCACTTTCATATATTATGAACACAGTGTAACCATCTTCTGATGGTTACTTCCAGCAGAATAACACAAAGCTGTTCAATCTCACAAAGCTCAAATAATCTCAAAGTGGTTTCTTGAACATGACGATGAGTTCACTAAATTCAAATGGCCTCCAAAGTCACCAGGGCTGCGTTCGAAACTGCATACTCAATGAGTAGGTACTTAATTTAAATAAGCACTTACTTAATGAGCGCTAAAAAAGATCTCGATGCGATCCGACATCTGCCATGTTGACGTTATCATGTGACCTACGATGCGTTATCACAAGCGCAACAACTTAAAAAATGTGAGCGACACGTTTAATTCATCTATCTGTAAATATCTTGATATTGATGAAACTTGCTCATTTTGTGGTATTGTTGAAGAAACAGCTGCCCATTTATTTTGTGAATACATTTAGGGTTGATTTAAGTTGTTATATTATAATCCCTACTAATGTGACAGTTTTATCCTTATAACGATATAACTTTTATTAAGAAACCCAAAATCATCATCTCTTGAGTATGTTGTTAATTTCTAATTTATCTCCTTTAAGTTTTCCTCTTTTTTTAAATTAAATTGTTTAATGTTTTATGAAGAACTATTTAAAGATATTTAGCCTTGTCATTGTTCTTTTTTTCTGTGTATAAAATATCATATTATGATGTACACAAACCCATAATATTTATGTTTTCTGTTTTTGTCATTATGATTGTTCATTGTTAAAGATACAACTATGGTATCTTTCCCTGATCTTGTATGTAACTATAAATTAAATTAAAAGTTAAATTATATGAGCAACAGGTGCACTAATACCTCATAACATCAGTAACTCGACAGCCCTACCTAGAATGGTTTTCCACAACGTTTGTAATGTCTGCACAAAGGAGACGGGCAGCAGCTCGAAGATCTCACCTTTGATTTTATACTCGAAAAATGTAAGTATCACTCCTTAAAAATTTATATTACCTCAGAATGAATTGCATTGCTAGCCCACCCCAAAACTTAAACCAAATAATAATAATAAATGCTGACAGGCGCTGAACCCCATATCCTACTGCCATCTCAACACAGCGGTTACCATTCTGCGGCTTTATTCTGATGAATCAGCTGACCAACCTTCGTGCCGGAGGTTGTTGCGTGCTGCGCTGTGCTTCACAATCTGAGGCAATAAGAGCAGGTGGAGTGATGGAGGGTCTCATCCATGGCACCATTTTTCAGCTCTGGGCTCCTCATCCTCAGTGCTCACACCAGTCTGCAGACATTTCAGATCCTACAAAAATGCACAATGTAATTTGATTTATGTATTAAAAGTAACATAAATGACCTTACTTTATATTTTAGTAAAATCCTTAAAACCTTTTTTCCCCAACAAATGCTGCCATCATCTTTCCTTGCAGGTCCTGCTCCACCACAAAAGATCTGCAGCAAATGCACACAAATCAATAATCAGAAAAGTGTTGTAATATCTCTGTTTGAAATTACAATAATTAAAATAAACAACAACTTAATATTTAATAGATTTTGTTATCCATTTCTGTAGTATACTCAATCAAAGCCTTTGATGGCAGCATTCAGCTTCATGAGCCACTCTCCACTGGATAAACACACATCTGTTCATCTGTCCCTGTGACATCCAGACAATATTCACATTACCTCTGTGATTTGTGCTCAATACTACGTTTGAATGTTGAGGTTATTGCTGATGTGTTAACTCACTTTTTGTCCAACTTAAATGTTCCTCAATTTATCAACAGTACTAAGGGACAAATACAATAACTTATGTTAAGTTACTTTATAGATTTGTTTATTTACTTTACTTACAGCACATTTGTCTAATGTAAACAGTGTTGGCAACAGTGAATTATCCAACATAATAGCACACATTCATCACTCAGATGTCTATTTCATGTTGTGATGTGCTCATCTGCAATACTCATAGAATATTTTCCTTTCAGATGTAAATAGACATTTAAAATAAGCGTCTTTAAGATGTACCGTTATATAGTTATGTAAATCGTAGAGACGTACGTGTGCTTACTGCAGCTCCCCTGTTAGCTATACATAATAAAACATGTTTTTACAGCAAAATCACAACTATACTATACTGTCTAACTCCTTTACACCTTCAACAGATAACAAATTTAGGCTACTCTACAGTAGTGCACATGCAATTTTAACACAAGGAACTGTGTTTACTCAAACACTTGCCTCCAACATAACCTCTACCTCACTTATCCTCAGCACTGGCTCCCCCCAGGGCTGCGTGCTGAGTCCCCTCCTGTACTCTCTTTTTTTCCCATGACTGTGTAGCTACACACTCCTCCAACACCATTGTTAAGTATGCAGATGACACCACTGTTATAGGCCTGATCTCTGATGACGACGAGTCGGCCTACAGAGACGAGATACGATCACTGTTTCTCTGGTGTCAGGTGAACAATCTACAACTCAATGTCAGTAAGACAAAGGAGATAATTGTGGACTTCAGGAGGAAGCGGCGAGGAGAACATGCTCCCATTTTCATCAATGAGTCTGTAGTTGAGAGAGTCAATAACATAAAGTTCCTTGGGGTTAACATTAGCAATGACCTGACCTGGTCCATCCACTCTAATATGGTGGTTAAGGAGGCCAGAAAACGGCTCTTTTTCCTCCGACGGTTGAGGAGATTCGGCATGAACGCAAGAATACTATCCAATTTTTACAGATGTACTATTGAGAGTATCCTGACCGGATGTGTCACCGCATGGCACGGCAGCTGTACCTCCCACGATCGTAAGGCACTACAGAGGGTTATTAAAACAGCAGAGCCATAATGGGGTCTGACCTGCCATCCATGCAGGATCTTCACAACGAGAGGTGCAGGAGGAGAACAAAAAGGATAATTTCTGATCCTAGTCACCCGGGCCATCGATTGTTCAGCAAGCTGCCATCGGGCAGGAGGCTCAGAAGCATCCAGACCAAGACCAACAGGTTCAGGGACAGCTTCTTCCCCCTGGCCGTTAGGCTATATAACTCGTAATGCACTTCCTTTATTCTGCACCAAATATAGACTGTCTTTTATACTGTCATTTTACTTTACAATTGCTACTTAGCTAACTGGACTTAGCCTATTATTTGTATGGTCACTGGCACTTATTAACACTGTACATAGTTGTTTTTTTGTTTAATCTATTGTTATTATATTTATCTAACTGTTAGTATATTTATTCATTCATGTGGATGTGATAGGATGTTTTATTCCAGATAGGTTGTTAATTTTATAATTTGTATGGCAACGTTGGGTGGGGGTGGGATCTAAGCATTTTATTACATAACCTGTTATTGTAATGACAAATAAACTACCTTGAACCTTGTTTTTAAATCTAGGCTAAAAACTAATTTTTATAGTCTGGCATTTGACACTATGTGAGAGTTGCTTTTTTTATAGTATCATAATGTTTTCTTCTGTGCTGTTGACTGTTTGTATCATTGTTATGTGATATGTGTCTACAGCACTTTGATAAACACTTGCTGTTTTTAAAAGGTGCTTTATAAATAAACTTTGACTTTAATTAATGGAATGGCCCCACCACCCCTGGGGGATTTTATCAAAAAGAGAAATAGCGAGACTAGTACCAGATCAATTACCCGGGGGGATTGTGAAGTACAATTTAGAAAGTCTACTTTTGCACAAAACGTCCTCTCTATTAATAGGCTGCACAAATTGGAACAGTATGCCAACGGAAATTAGAGGTAGCCCCACTTTTGTTTCATTTAAGAAACAGCTTAAAAGATGGCTGAATAACAATCAAAAATGTGAACATTAGGTAAGAAGGTAGATTTCGATAGGTAGACAGATAGGTACACTGTAAAAAATTATCGTGATTTTAACAGTAAAAGACTGTAAAAATGCTACAGTGAAAAACTGTTAATTGGTTAACAGAAAGTTTCCGTACTATATACGGTAAATAACTGTGATAGATCTAATGGTACAATTTTACTGTAAAATACCGTTAAATTTACAGATTTTGGAAGTAAAAATGAACAAGTCACTGTATAATTTACAGTGAAAAAACGTGAATTGACATTCCCACAATTCCCTGCGTGACACTTCACATTTGATGTATTTTTGTTGAAATAACTATGTTTCGTCATAGTTTTCTTAGTTTTTTTATAATCACTATGTACATTAGGGTTTTAGATTACATTTAATGTTGTTAAATTAATGTTTATTGTATTTTAAAAATTTCATGTGTGTTACCATGATGGTGTTTAATGTCTGTGTGAATGACACTGTGCACCTTCTATATATTAATAGAAACGGTCTTGTGGAAAAACGACTTGTGATGAGCTTTGATTAATCATGTGACTCTCATTGCTGCTGAGATTGTTGGTTTGTCAGTGTAATACTATGGTACAAAACAGATATTAATACTTCAATAGGTCGGTAAATTAACATTATATCATATTACTGAAATCCAATGTTAAATATACATGTTTAAAATGTTAAATTTACATGTAACTCCGTAAGTATGTTTACGGTTTGATGTGTTTTTTACAGTATTGTTCTGGTAACCACAGCTGCCAGTTTTTTTCCGTAAAAACAACGGGATTTTTTTTACAGTGTAGATTTATATATTTATAACAACGGATGGAAATTAGCATTGTGCTAAATCCGGCGTATATTTATGTCAACTTCTATTGTACGTTCATTAGTATGCACTGTCCCATCCAAATAAATAAACAAAAAACTAATGCTATATGGACCAAAATCTCTGAGGAATGTTTCCAGCACCTTGTTGAATCTATGCCACAAAGAGTTAAGGCAGTTCTGAAGGCAGAAAGGGAACCAACCTGGAGTAATAGCAAGGTATACCAAATAAAATGGCTGGTGATTGTATACAATATTTTTGCTGCTCTACGCACAAACATCCACACTCTCATCCATCCAAACACATTTTAATAGATGACTATATAGAGGTCAGACATGCTCGATTTCTCAAGTAATGCTGATCCTCAGAAAGTATCTTTTCACATTTAGCGCCCTATTTTAACGATCTGAAACGCAAGTATCAAAAGCGAAACACAAGTAACTTTGTGGGCGGATCTCGCTGTTGCTATTATACCGGCGGGATAAATTACTCTTGCGCCCGACACAAATCTAAAATGGGTTGGTCTGAAGTAGCTACATTACTCATAGGTGTGGTTTGGGCGTAACGTGAAATAAACCAATCAGAGCGTCATCTCACATTCCCTTTAAAAGCAGGAGTGCTCGTTTCATGGCGGATTGCTATTATAATGGTGGATTTGCCAGGCGCACGCCAGGAGCGGATCATAGCCGAGGAGACCGACGTTCATTGTGCATTGTGCACACGCTACATTATGGCCAAGCTTGCGCTCTTAAAATAGCATCTGAATAGCGCACCACTGACTTTAGACTAGGTTTTTCCTGGTCTGTGGTGGAATTGTTTTCTGAAACTGCAAAATAGCACCAGTGAACGTTTGCGCCGGAATACGCTTCCTCTTTTCGCTTAACCGCCCCCGCGAGCGCAAGTTAATTCCCTAATTTACCAACGTTCATCTGTGGAGGGAAAAGTCCGCTGTGCATCAGGTGCAAAATAGGAATGATACATGTGTTGGTGTACAAAGTCAATTGCGCTGGGTGCAAGATAGGGCCCTTAAGCAATCACTTGAGCAGGGAATGAACAGTTAAACAGTTAGCGCTGCTTCTGATCAGTTCTGATGATTATCTTACAAGGATGGAGGATCAGGCTATGTGAGCCCTGCTAAAGGTCAGTAAAAAAGGAAGTATCCACTAAAAGAAGTTTTAAACCATCTCATTAAAGCCTCCTTGTCACTCTTTGATCTGATGTTGGATTAGTTGAAACCACCGGATTAGCCTTTAGGATTAACTCTCGGTTTTTAGGGTTGTTAATTGTACATGATGGTATCAAGCACATTCTGTCGATGCATACTACAGTGCAATATTTCTACATTGCTAATAGGGTTGGGTATCATTTCATTTTTAGCGATTCCGATTCCGATTCCGATTCTGCTTATCGAATCCGGTTCTTATCGATTCTTGTTTCCGATTCCAATATTTTTTGGAGGGAGAAAAAAGGGCAAATAATTGAAGAATAAATATTTCTACCTTTTATTCTTGCCAATTTTAAGCAATAACCAATAAAATGGCTAAAGTGAAAGGAGTCTCTTCATATAAAGGTGTTGATTACATTATTACTCCAGCAGCTGTGGCAAAAATCGACTGTTTTTTTTTTTTTTTTTTATTATTTATTGAAGAAGACTCGAGAGATTCGTTCAAAAACGGTGAATCATTCATTCATTAAACAAGTATTTATGAGACACTGAATTAATTAGTGTTTGAATTAATTATTCAAACTATTTTTTTTTTTTTTTTATAGACTATTATACTAAACATGTTATTCTGAGTAGTTGTCTGATGTATGTAATCGTGATCTCCATTTTAAACTAAACAAAAATGATTTTAAGCCACATAGATTCCTGAATTAGAGACCGTTCACATATCGCGTCTAAAAATACATGGAAAAGCACGTTGCAGCCCGATCTCACGGGAAAACGTAAAAATTCTACAAAGTGGCTTATTCGTACGAATTCATACGACCTGACTCGTACGAATTACGGATTTTGCAAAATCGTACATATTTTACGAATTGGCCAATTCGTATGAATTCATACGAATGACCTACCCCTGACCCCGCCCCTAAACCTACCCATCACGTGGGTTTAGACAAATCGTACAAATTCGTACGAGTGAGGTCATACGAATTAGTACGAATTAGCCAACTTTTTAGCCAACTTTTTATCATTCGTACGAATTCGTACGAATTGGTCGTGAGATAGCGTTGGCACGGCCGCACCGCTTTCTCCTTTCCACAAGCGCTTGCGCTCCCGTGGCGTCTTTCGTTGCTATGCAACCAACCATTTACTAGGCTACTAGATATATTTATGGAGATGAGAAATAAAAACCCGCCCTGTTCAGCTATGATCAGCTGTTCAGCCGAGCTTTTGATGTTACAGAAAGGTCGGTTGTTTTTTGTCACTTGACCTGCGCACCGCTTGCGCCATTCTGAAAAGTTGAGATGTGCTTGCGCCATTCTGAAAAGTTGAGATGTTTTCATCTCGCCGAGGCATAGGCGCGCCTGCAAAAACGAGCGCAACGCACCGCATGCTCGTCGCGCCCACGGCCCATGTCGCTTCTATTATGAACGTGCTTGCCGTGCGCCTACATTTGAAATAACGGATAGTCAGGAATCGATAAGAGGAATCGTAATGCGTGCGTCTTATCGAATAACCGTTTTTTCATTGCCTCCCTTACCATATGTACAGCCCTACTATCAATATTCTGTGAGCCTAAATGGTAATATGTACATTTAGTGTGATATGAAAATATATTGTAATTATTCAAAGACTGGGTCAAGTTGCAAAGCCTTTATGTAGTTAAACGCCAATAGAAATATCTATCCTCACGCAGCACAACACTGACAACAAGCAATATCAATCCAGCATGTCAGTAAAGGTTTTTTTTTTTTTGTTTTGTTTTTTTTTTTAGCAGTGCTCTTCTCAAAATTGTGCCATAATTCTCATTTATGTAATGAAAATAAGATTGAGCTTATTTTTTTTGATAATTTGAGTAACCTATTTATATAAACTGGCTGTAGCATTTACAAAACATTTACATACATTTTTGGAAAAACCCTAAAACCTACAATATCAATATAGACTTGCCAAACATATAAAATTCAAACCTTATATAGAGACATACAATGTAGATTAGAATAGAAGAAGAATAGAATGATTAGGTAATCTTTTCACCTTTTTCCACTACTAAAAAAAACATATGCATGTATCGAGATCACCAGGGGAAGTAGGTGCTAAAGACAATAAACAGATGGATCAGCCTTCTATCCCAGATCAGCCCTGATTACATCCCAAAGCCTTGCTGTTTGACCCTGACCTGAACAGGCCACCCTGGGTCTCAGCAGGGTTAAGTTGTTCCACTTTGCTGATACGCTTAAAACGATTAAGGATTGAACGTAAGAGAAGAAGGCAAGACCCGAGGAGGCTAGTCAGAAGGAAAGCTGTTGTTTACGACTCTTGATACTGTTGTATGGTGAATAGGTAAGCTGAGAAGTCTGAAATGAATTCTGCTTCATTGGTTTAAGGATGATCTGAAGCTAATCTCAAATAAGGAGGTGCACATAGATTGACTGACTAATTCGCTATTTATTCAGAGAAGCCAAAGGATACGCTATTAGGTTGATGTATTAAGACTTTTGTTTTACCGAAGACGGTTGTTCGTGGACCATCATTTCTGAAAGACTGGCTCCATAGTTTCCTTTTAAAGACAGAAGGAGAAAAAAAAAGAAGAGAGGGAAGGTAAAACATTCTGTTATGTTCAGTTTGAGTCTTGTTTGCTTTGTTTCGGTTTCCTGCCTGCCTGAGTTCTCAGTCTCCTTGATTGGTCTTATTGTTCAGCTGTTTCTTAATTTGTTCCCTTTGTTTGTTCCGTGTATTTAAGCCCTGAGTTCTCTTTAGTTCTTTGTCCGTTCTCGTTTGTGTTACATGTGTTGTATTTCTCCATGTTCTCCTGAGTGTTTGTCATTAAAGACTTATTTATTTTGATTCTCCTTCATTGTGCGATTCATATACACAACCACATAAATACACAATCTCTATTTAAGGCTCATTTAAAAACCTACTTTTGCAAGCGTGCGCTCATAAATTAGAGAAATTGTAGGTAAATATTTGATATTCTGTTGTTCTATACAGAAATTAATTAGCTTTTTATCAATTTACTATATTTTATCATTTTAATTTATAGTTTTGTCTCATTTACTAATTTTAATTAAGTGTAATGAAGTAATGATTAGTTAATTGTTGTTTTTATTTTTGTGCTACACCGTTTCTATAAAGACTTGTACAAATAAAGTTAATACTAATAATAATGTTTACTTACTTACACTTTTAAACTAATAGTTATAGGCCCAGTTTCACAGACAGGGCTTAAATTAAGACAGGATTAGGCCTTAGTTCAATTAGGGCTTTTAAGAGGCTTTTATAAATGTGCCTTAGAAAAAACCTTACTGGTGTCCATCTTGAAACAAAACAATGGCACTGCCATATTTTAAAATATATCAGTGCACATTGCCTTTAGTTAATACAGCTCAAACATGCATTTTAGTCTGGGACTAGGTTTAAGCCTTGTCTGTGAAACTGGGGGGTTAGATTTTTGTTTTTATCCATCTAGTTCCAAATAATATAAAAATCAAAACACTAAACAAACAACGTCCATATCTCGGATGTGCCCACAAACTTTTTTTTTTTTTTTTGTGCAACATTGCATTCAATATCTACTTGATAATGGTGGTATGTGCCCCTCAGTTTGAATAAGACATGATGCTAAAGGAATTGGTTTTGGAAACCAGGACACCAGGAACAGGCCTCCACATGATCTCTACACTACACTGACCTATTTGGCCCACGTCTGCTCTACCAGATAAAGTACCTTTCCTCATCCACAACACATTTTGTTGTGCCTCAGAAGGATTGGAAGCATTGACAAATGTCCTTTTTCATTCTGCTTTGAGAGATAATGGTTTAGTTGTTATGATTCATAGGATTCAACTCAATGTGTTGGCTGTAGCGGAGCTTTTTGTAAGATATTATCGTCATGACACCACAGTAGGGTATAAGTAAGATTCCTTTCATTTTCAACACAAAGGACTTGAAGACCTGGCAAAAGGGGACATAAGAGGAAATGGCAAAACAGCACAGGTTGAATTGGCCAATCAAATAAATAACTGATCCTAGCGTGAAGCTATATATCGCTAAATGAGACCAATTTGAACTCTCAGAAAAATCCCCAGGAGGGCTATGAGGTCATCTGCAGAGTGATCATAGATATGCAGAGAAATTGAGGGCAAAAGAGACAGTTGATGAAATGATGTTGAATTAAATCAATTCGTTGTGAATAAGCAGAGACATATTGAAATGTCAATGGACACTAGCATGTCTAGCACAAATTTATTCACAAGAAAGAACATTCACACACCCATTTTGATCCAAAAAATGGGCCCTGTCCCTTGTTATACATTGCTTTTCCATAACAGTGAAGAAAAATAACTGTTTAAACCCATGCGCAATCAAAAAGGAGACATTTTCCACAAATGTTACAAAACATTTTCTCACCAACAAATAGGTAGAAAATTGTTATTTTACAGTATAAAATGTTTCAGTATTTTCTATCAATAAATATTATATAAAAATCTAATTTAAATATATAACAGTTGTAGCATACATTACCAAATCAATTGAATATCAACTCTTACAATATAAAGTATTTTTTATTAATTTTAAATGATAGTATATTAAAGGTACCAATTTTTACCTTTTCATGGAAGGTTCCATACAATATTCTAAAATGTGATATGCATGTGTTTTAATAGACTGTCTAAACATGATTGTATTTCCATGACAATCTGTCAGTGGCAGGTATTTTTAATTTATTATATATTTTTTTCTCAGTGCAGACTCGCTCATACCATATTGTTACCCTCCACAGGTTTGTTTTTTTATGATTTATGACAGCAGTTGATTACTGTTTGGACATTATGTTAAATTAAGGCTCCATAAGCTCATAAACAGAATTGATGGATTTTATGTCTCTAGTGCAAACTAAATGACAGATAGAGGAATTAGATTTACTGTGAAATACTACACTCCACAAGACGAGACGAGACAAGATTCCAGTCAAAGCAATTATTTTTAATCTGTCCACGCTGAACGCGAAAGCAACAAAACACAACAACCCACTAGGCCACTACAGTGAATCTGAACAGAGCATGGACAAATCTGCGTGCCCTGTTTGCGTGATCTGTCACAATGCACTATTGAAAAGCATAAAAGTAAGAGCACATAAGCCTACCTTGCATTTTCTTTACTGCAGTGAAGCCTCCACATTTTGTTTTCTCTTCGAACTTTATATTTTTATGTCAGATGTTTTCCAACTTCAGCAATCAATCTCTTTTCATCCATGATTGATGTTTAATATTCATGAGGAGCAGTATTTTGTCTGATTTAGAAACCAATAAATAGTAACCAAACCACGGACAAATTGCAGCGTTGCTCGTAAAAAATGTTTACACACTGGCAGTGTGATTTGCCTTGACAAAGCCTTTTTCAGTGAGAGTTGTCGATGTTCTTTGTCATTATTAGGTATATGTAAAATAAATTCATTTTGTACTAATTTAATTATAACTAAAAAAGAAAATGGTCTATTTACTATTAAGCTTCCAATAGACCTTACTCAAAGCAATGGCATCTTTGACAGGAATGAAAGCGAGGCTGTAGGCATAGAGACATTGGCCCTGTCCCAAATGGCACACTTCATATGCACTTTCGGTCTTGTGGACTTACAAAGGCTGCCGCGTGTGAGTGCGCGTGTCCGTTCTGTCCATGAGACCTTAGGATGTCCCATTTGTCTTTAAGGTCTCAGAAGGGTGCTCGCGAGCGCCCCCTTTGCAGTCGATTTGCGCCCTCGATGCGCACTTTTGCCGAGCCCGCACTGATGCGAGCTCCGCAGCAGACTTCTTCCCGACAGTCAAAGATAGTACAGCGGATTCCATTGAAAACATGGTCTACCCCTTACAGCCTCGCTTTCATACCGGCAGAGGTGGAAAGTAACTAATTACAAATACTTTCGTTAAAGTACTTGAGTAGATTTTTCCATTTTTTCTACTTTCTTGGGTGTTATTAAATTGTGGTACTTTTACTTTTACTTGAGTTGAATAAAAATAAAGTATTCAACCTCGCAACATTTATTTTTCACCAAAAGTACAAAGTACTCTGACAAAGGTTCCGAGGGAGCAACAGGGCGAGCTGACATTTTTCAAACTAATGGGTGGAGCCCTGCACTTCAGCCAATAACAGACAGGTCTGAAGCACTTCAGCCAATAACTGACAGGTCTGACTCGGGTTCAAAACCAATGAAAACATCTAGTTCAGTGGGGGGGTGGGATGTTCAAACCACGCTTTGACAGTCAGTCACTGGCCCTGTCCCAAATGGCACACTCCGGACTTGTGGACTTCCTCAGAGTCCACACTTTGGTGACGTCATGTAGTGCAGACCTATAGGGCCCTTGGCGCGAGTCCACGAGGGCGCATTGAGAGGTATTTTTGGGACAGACTCGATCGTCAAGCCGGAAATAACGGTCTGGTTGTTGTTGGACAGGAGAAATATTCATACTATGTTTACATATGACTCGGTAAAGCCCTGACATTCGGTTCTATTTATTTAATGAATCATAATGTGATCGTATTATTCAACGCACTATTATTATGACCGCCGCTAGCGTAGCTAGCGAAAGCGGTCATATAGGGATTGTCAAAGTTTTTTTTTTTTTTTTTTTTTGTCACCCTACTGAATTTTTCGTCAACGATACCAGGGACACCGAAGCACAGGGGAACATGAAATTTGGTGGGCATGTAGCCCCACTAGACTTCTAAGGAAAAATTTCGTTTGGTCCCCGGGGGCCACTCCCCCCCCGCGCTGGGCCCCCCCAAACCCCCAAAAATGCAGTTTTTCCTAAATAACTACCTGAACCGTGGCACCGAGGATGAAGAAATTTTTATGGTATGTTGGTCTACTAGACTTTTACGGAAAAATTTCGTTTGGTCCCCGGGGGCCACTTCCCCCCCCGCGCTGGGGCCCCCTTAAATTTTTCGTCAACGATACCAGGTACACCGAAACACCGGGGAAAATGAAATTTGGTGGGCATGTAGCCCCACTAGACTTCTAAGGAAAAATTTCGTTTGGTCCCCGGGGGCCACTCCCCCCCCGCGCTGGGCCCCCCCAAACCCCCAAAAATGCAGTTTTTCCTAAATAACTACCTGAACCGTGGCACCGAGGATGAAGACATTTTTATGGTATGTTGGTCTACTAGACTTTTACGGAAAAATTTCGTTTGGTCCGCGGGGGCCACTTCCCCCCCCGCGCTGGGGCCCCCGTAAATTTTTCGTCAACGATACCAGGGACACCGAAACACCGGGGAACATGAAATTTGGTGGGCATGTAGCCCCACTAGACTTCTACGGAAAAATTTCGTTTGGTCCCCGGGGGCCACTCCCCCCCCGCGCTGGGCCCCCCCAAAACCAAAAAAATGCAGTTTTTCCTAAATAACTACCTGAACCGTGGCACCGAGGATGAAGACATTTTTATGGTATGTTGGTCTACTAGACTTTTACGGAAAAATTTCGTTTGGTCCTCGGGGGCCACTTCCCCCCCCCGCGCTGGGGCCCCCGTAAATTTTTCGTCAACGATACCAGGGACACCGAAGCACCGGGGAGCATGAAATTTGGTGGGCATGTAGCCCCACTACACTTCTACGGAAAAATTTCGTTTGGTCCCCGGGGGCCACTCCCCCCCCCCGCGCTGGGCCCCCCCAAACCCAAAAAAATGCAGTTTTTCCTAAATAACTACCTGAACCGTGGCACCGAGGATGAAGAAATTTTTATGGTATGTTGGTCTACTAGACTTTTACGGAAAAATTTCGTTTGGTCCCCGGGGGCCACTTCCCCCCCCCCTGCGCTGGGGCCCCCGTAAATTTTTCGTCAACGATACCAGGGACACCGAAACACCAGGGAACATGAAATTTGGTGGGCATGTAGCCCCACTAGACTTCTACGGAAAAATTTTGTTTGGTCCCCGGGGGGCTGTTGAGCGAAGGGTTGCTGGTTTAGGATGATACTGTCACACACACACATGCAGGAATACAAACAAACGCAAGCATGCACACACACTGACATACACACACATACAAATCCACATGCACAGACACACACACACAAACACACACGCGCACACATGTACGCACACATACATACACGCACAGACACACACACACACACACACAGACACACACATACACAAACACACACACATACACACACACACACACACACAGACAGACATGCACATACTATTACTTTTTTTAGGTATATACATAAACACGCAATACAGCCAAATTACTCCACGTCATTTATTTTTGTGGAAAGCCAGTGCAGGCCTGAGCGGCGGTCATATTTTGTACCGCGATGCGGTACATCTAGTTATGTTTGAGACATCAACCACTGGTCGATAACCATAAAGTTTGTATAAACTGTAGGTAGCAACTGGTAAAATGTACATCTAGGTCATAAAAAACGTACAATTTTCTTCTCAGCCATATCAACAATTATCCGTGAGCGAAATCTCCTCCCATCCGTTGTCTGATTGGCCTTTCGCAAGGATTCCTGGGTAGTTAAAGTGCGTGGAGCCTGCATCTATGCGGGCTTCTCGGAAGACCGCTTCAAGGGTACAAAGGGGGCGCTGCTGAGCACACTTCAGAGCGTTAAAATGCTGAATGGGATGGCCTACGGACTTGTAGACTCTGCAAGCACGCGCAATTTAAGTCCACGAGACCGAAAGTCCACATGAAGTGCGCCATTTGGGACAGGGCCACTGACGCTCACGTTTTGAATCAGTATTTGTGAATGTAAGTGAGCTATGCTCATATTCGGATTTTAAATTGAAATGAGTCATACCATTGATATTACCAGAGCACTGAGCATTTGAAGTAAATAGAAAACTCGGCTCATTCACGGACGCAGTTATTGCATGGATGGAGCAAGAACAATAAGTGTAAAAAATGCATGCACACAGTTGAGCTTAATGCTTATAGCTTTTTCTCTTTAACAATACAGTTAAACTAAATGTACAAAACAAACTTTGTACAAAGCTGAAATAACCTCAACATTAGCAACAACAGTGAAATAAGATCGAATGATTTATCTGTCAATCAGATGCACCTAAAAGTTTAGCTTGTTACTATAGCAACAGTGGACTCCCTGCACATTTTCGGTAGAACGAAAAGAAGAGCATTTTATTTTACATGTTAACCCGTACCCCACTTTATTGTTTTACTTTTCTATTCAAACTATTTTAATTCCACATTTATTTACTCACTTTCGGGAGTAATTCGACTCGGCGCAGTAAAAAGTCACGCCTGATCCTCTTCCTCTCACTTCTGTCAATAGTGGGAAGAGGATCAGGCGTGACTTTTTACTGTTATAGTTCGCCATACATTATAGTTATCCTTTTTAACCCGCTTAGAAAAGCGCCACGTTTTATTTTGTGTCACCATACTTGATCGTATAACTACTCGTGTAACTGTTTTTAAATAGGGAAAACGTTGATGTGTTTAGTCACTTCTAAATTCATTGCTGTCAGATACCATTGAATATACTGGACTAAGCTAAGTACTATCAAAGTGTCACCGCGCGTCAGAGCGATTAAGTGCACGCACTGAGATGAGAGAGGTATGCATCAACTCACCTTAGTTAAGGGAATAACATAGTTTAATATGAAAAAACGGTGGAGTATCCCTTTAACACAGAGTGGTCAGAAAATCTGACAAAGGCTATGTCAATTATCATTGCATTATAGATATATTGAATTTTATTAATTCAAGAAGAAGAAAAAACTTTTAGTACCAATCTGCATATGCGATGGACATCGGTTATGCTCATCTTTGCTCGCTTTGAGGATATCTTGAGTAAAACGGCTATATATTTAATGGAGGACTTACAAAAGACCTAAACCGGAAACGATTCCACTTGTTTTATATACGGAACTTTGTTGTGCATAACCCCCATAAGAAAGCCCATTAGCGAGCAACAGTGCACACCTGCTGTCGACCTCCAACAATAAAATTGCTGCCAATGTAAATGTGGACATTTGAATGAGCATGAAAGAGATATCATTTGTCAGTCATTTTTTATAATAAATTATATTAAATACCATTTACATTTACAGACGTCTTATTGACTGACTATTTTTGACAAAGTGCAATGTCTACAGGCACATAATAGTAAACTGTCGATGTGTGACTTTCATTTTGACAGACCCAGATCAGGAAAGGCCAGCCTGCTAGATAACAGGCCCTTGCCTAATTAGAGCAGGACTGAGTTAATGAGTGTGAGCGAGTCTGTCCGTGTGCAGCTCAGTCCTCGCTGTAAATAGAGGTCACCCAGAGAGCAGTGAGCTGTGAATACATGCTTCTGAATGCACTGTCCATTACAGCCCATGTGTTTTATTGGCTTCTTATCTAGTCATAGACAGACTCACATACACAACATATTTTGTTTACAAAAGTCAAAGCAGTTAGATCATTAAAATATTGCTCTTTGAACAGTTGCAAAATACAAGACAAGAAGTTAATTTACTTTAATGCAGAGATATTTATAGTTACATTCAGGAATATAAATATGTTTTAAATGTGTTAAAAAAAAAAAAAAAAAACTTCTGACTCTTAGCCACATTTTATGTCTCCTTTGTAAACAGATTGCCAGGAATGCGCTCACTTTAATTTTGAGTCATGTTCGTGGCAAATATTTGCTCTTGATTTCTAAAATCTTTTCATAAATTATGTTATTATGCAAAAACCATTGTTATAGAAAATACAAGATTGCAGAAATGCCATTCAAATGCATGGCTCGCCCACCATTTTCGATCACATTTCTTGTCATCATACAAAGATAAATTAATAAATTCCTGATTAAAACAGTTGAAGTTGTATATCTTCTCTTCCATTATGAATTCATGAATATGTTACTGGAGTGATTTGAAATGAGAATGAGGCAGAGAGAGAAAAGTGTGTGTCATTAGGCTTAAAAGATAAGATAGCATGCTGACAGGGATTCACGTTTGCCAATCAGAATGCTGCTTGTGTCGTAGGAGAGTAAATCCCCTCATTTGCCATTATAATAGGTATATTTTTGAAAATGGAGATTGGAAAGCAAAACCACAGAGGCTGTTATCAGACAGGAAGGTGTAGAATTCATAAGTGGAGGGTGTCATTACCATCTGAAATGCACACTGAAGGCGATCAAAACAACACTCTAACTAACATGGGAAAACAACTGTCTCTCATTTCAAACTGATGTGTCCAGTGGACATGACGAGGATTGCTTTTGTTTGAAAGAAGCATGCTTTTCAATGCAGTGAGAGAGCTTTTGTACTCTGGAGGACATCAATATGTTTTGATGATTGGAGAATAGATCAACACACAAATAAATTTGACTAAAATGATTGACATACGGGTTTGAAGTTACCGGCTACATCACTCTAGATTTAATGGGTTTCAGATTCCAGCTACCACTATAAAAGGGCTTACACAAGCTATTCACTGAAATTAATTGTGAAAGACTTTGATACACACAATTTTCTTTTATTTTCATTTAAATGTATTTTGAACAACTGATCATGTAGCTAAGCTGGTAGAGAATATGCTTGCAATGACATGGTCATGGATTTGATTCCCAGGGAACACACATACTGGCAAAATCTATATGTTGGATTCACTGCAAGTTGCGTTGAATAAAAGTGTCTGCTAAATGCGTCAATAGCAAATAAGAATACACATGATAAAGAAAAAAAATTAGCCAAGAAATGTAAATGTGCTTAGAAATGTACTCTTTCTATTCAGGTTGGTTTCATTTGCTTTTAAAGAAGAATGTACATTTAATAACTCTAAAAATATCATATGCTGTAACCATAAAGTAAATAGTAAAGGTATATCTCCCTACACCTTCAATATATGCACACACATCTTTGTCGATATTTTCAAGAAGTGTTTTAATATATTTTTCAATGTAGAAAGTATTTTTACAAGTATCATGAATTATCAATAGGTAAATACATTTTTGCACACCACATGATATTTCATCCGAATTCGCCTTTCATAAAAATTTCATATCTGATATTTTGACTTTCTGACCTTGTCACATATGCAGGGGTCTTAAAGTTTTTTTGTTGTTGTTTTTTAAACGTGAACAAGTTCTCGCAAAATATTGTGAAGCATTTTTGTTAAATTATTTTATATTTTTCTAAAAAAAATTAACAACAATAATTAAGTCAAACTACTTTTTTTTTTAAGGATTTCTTTTAAAAAATTGCATTGCACAACTACCAGCTCATGCCAGCCCAACTACATAAATGTACGCACACACACATACACACACAGTCAGACATGCACCTTTACACCCAGTCTAGTAATAACTGTCCTGCTGAGCTGAAGTCTATGCAACAATCTGCCCCATCTGGAGAAAGACAGAAAAGGATGACTTGAGAAAAGCAGAAGGAATGACAAACATAACAGCTGAAAAGACAGAAGTAGAGCAAAGCACATTTGTGTAGAAGAACATAACAAAGTTTCACCATCACACCAGTCACACTGAGAAAAGAATGGAGAAAAATAGAATAGTAGCAGACATTCAGTCAGTGAGAAAGAGAAGAAGAGGAGAGAGGAGAGAGAGAGACAGCCAGATGAATAAGCAGAGAGACTCCCAAAGCTTTAAGACACCACAGATAAATCTGCTATAATCTTAACCTCAGGTGTACAGTGAAAGTGAAAGAAAGATGCCATGAGAGCAGGAGGTTTCCGTCAATCCAGCATTACAGTATCTTGCATGAAATAATATATTATTTAGGCCTCTTACAAAAAAGTTTGCTACAGTTGTTGTCAGACGGCAATACCATGGTACTGAATGATTATTACTATACGCTACCATCACACAGTAGTTGTTAATTGTAGCTCAAATCAATATTTCATGTCTATTAATTTATTAATTTGTTATGTTTTTATGTACTAAGCAGGATAATGCAATCAGACAGTCATTATTATAAAAAAAGTCCAGTAAATACACCCCTCTTTCCCCACCAGCATTTTTTATTTTTTTAAAGTTTGAGATCTTTTTCACAAAACCTTCATAGCCCCCAGAACATTTTGTAGTATGAATATCTAAACATGAAATATATCAAAAGAAAGTACATAATCTCTGCTTTTAAACAAACAAACAAAAATCATGCATTCTTTTTTATCAACACTTGAATGTGGGTAATTTCAAATAAAAAAGCAAAATTTTTTACAAAAAGCTGAGAAAATAAGTTTTTTGTCTAAGACTACATCCGGATCGGATTCAGATTTATTTTTTATTGTGTGAAACAAGCTTTCATACTTTAAGGTCAGTTATGCAATTTCTACATGTTTATTATTATTGATTATTAGTAAATATTTAATCATTAATTTCTTTTTCAAATGTCATTAGGTACGATTTTTGAAGAGATGCTTTGAGTTGGTTCTAAATTTTGAGTTTAAGTTGATAAATTAGGATTGCTGCATGAAAACAGCTGGTTGATTAGCAAAATGTCCAGCTGTGACTCTTAAGACAAAGCAAGCCTGTAGCAGTCTGATGCAATTTCAATTCTTCTTCCTTTTTAACTCCTTTAAAAGGACTGTAGGTTATGATCTCCGTGCATGTGCGTGTGTGTGTGTGTGTATCTGATTTAGCCCCACAGCCCCTATGAGAGAGTTCTGCTGTGTTCTGAACCCTATGAGTTATACCCCATTGTGTCAGTGTGTCACATTTAGCAAGATGGACGACCACAACACCGTATTCATTCCCCCTCTATACATCCATCATCGCTTCTCTCTCTCGAGACTGATAGAAAAAGATATCCTTCTCTGCGCCGGTTTTTGCTCTTTCCTTCAGGAAATCAAAAAGAAAGACCTTTCTCTGATTTTACAACCTCAAGCAAGAGCTGCTCAACAAACTGAACAAGTCAAGACTCGACTCAGCTGGAATCCTTTGAAAGTAAGACTGAGGACTTAGAAATGAGAAACTCACATGAACAATGGGCTGAGAATACAGTGATTCTGACATTTTTGAATATCTGAGTGCATCACTAAAGCACAAATTCCAACTGAGCTGGGACATTCCTGTTTATCTATTGAGATTTAAGAAGTAAAAGCAGGTGTACCAGAATATCAGAAATATGTTCATCTAAGACTTGTTATTGTTAACCCTTTCACACGTAAGTTTAAAATATTCTGACTGACCCCCCAGCGTGAGTTTTTCAAGGCGACCGTTTTTTAGAATGTGTCACTTTATGGTTTCCGTGGTGACGCGTCATTGATTGTCACGTGACACACCGCAGCAACAACAGAGCTGAATGAATGATGATCTGCTTTTATGTCATTTTTCCTTTTTTATTCAAAATATTCACAAATTTGTTAGATATGGCATGAAATATCTGATATTCCGGTTGTCAAATATATGCAAGTGGAAGTGTTTTGTTGTTTAAACACATTTATAACGATCGCGTTAGTTCAGCTGTATTCGCGATGGGCGCCGCCATCTTAGTTTGTGCCGCAGACGCGCAGTTCAGAGAATCGGATCTGTTGGATTTACAACACGTTAATTCATCCACTTCTCCCGAAATACATACAAGTAAGTGGCAGATCAACTGGGAGAAGAATAGAGTAAACTTTAAAGTTACTTACACAATGTGTATCTGATATGAATAAAACGAATTATAATGGAAAGGATTATTATTGCCTCTTCCTTTGACATCAGTGTGTATTTTACGAACTGTAATGTATTGTTTTTTAAGTACTTATATGTCTGGAACCTAAAATAAACATTATGTGGTTGAAAACACTGAAAAGTTGTGATATATGACAGCTCTGAGCGCGCCTGTCTCTGGCTCAGCGCCAGCCAACGCGCGAAAGCACATTTGAATTTAGCAGTTGATCACGTCATGCACTGACCGTTCTAATCACACCGGTGTGATCGTACGCTCCAGGGACCAGCTTAGACTGATCACACCGGTGTGATCGTACGTGCGAAAGGGTAAATAAAACTATTACAAATACAGTATTTGTTAATTTAGATATTTTTGAAACAAAATACCATATAAATGTAAGATGAAAAATATAACTTAATTTTTTGTAATGAAAATTTGAATTGTAAAAAAAAAAAAAAAAAATTATATATATATTTATATATATATGTGTGTGTGTGACCCTATATATTTGTGACCACAAAACCAGGCTTATGGGTATTTTTTTTAAAAAATTGAGATTTATACATCATCTGAAAGCTGAATACATAATCTTTCCATTGATGTATGGTTTGTTAGGATAGGACAATATTTGGCCGAGATACAACTATTTGAAAATCTGGAATCTGAGGGTACAGATAAATCGAAATATTGAGAAAATCGCCTTTAAAGTTGTCCATTTCTATTGGCGATAGTGCTGCATCCATTCACAAAAATAAATGTTTTATATATTTAAGGTGGGAAATTTACAAAATATCTTCATGGAACATGATCTTTACTTAATATCCTAATGATTTTGGGCATAAAAGAAAAATCTATAATTTTGACCCATACAATGTATTGTTGGCTATTGCCACAAATATACCCGTGCAACATAAGACTGGTTTTGTGATCAAGGGTCACATATTTACATGACAAAAGCACAAAAAAATTATAAAACTTGAAGGGTAAGTTCACTCAGAAATGAAAATTCTGTCATAATTTTACTCACCCTTCCAAACACGTAAGTTAATCTTCGGAACACAAAATGAAGATATTTTTAATGAAATCTGAGATCTTTCTGTCTCTCCCTTGACAGTCCACACAACTACCACTCAACACATTTACGAAAGCACCATGACGTATGTGTGTTGTGTTGACACAAGATCAGACGTTGTGTTGCAGCTTAATTTTTTTGTAAATATGTTACAAATATGGTTCATACAAAAATGATTCAGAACGCTGCAGCTCGTCTTGTCTTCAACGAGCCCAAGAGGGCCCACGTCACTCCTCTGTTCATCTCTCTGCACTGGCTACCTCTCGCTGCTCGCATCAAGTTCAAGGCATTGACGCTTGCTTACAGATCTGTCACAGGCTCAGCTCCCTCCTACTTTCACTCACTCCTACAAGTCTCCAGAAGCCTTCGATCGGTCAACGAGCGACGTCTCGTGGTTCCATCACAGAAAGCCAAAAAATCACTTTCCAGAACATTCTCATTCACAGTTCCATGCTGGTGGAACGCTCTCCCCACCCGCATCCGGAATGCAGAATCCATGACAACATTCAAAAAAGAGCTGAAAACTCTTCTCTTCCGTGAGCACTTAACCTCAAAAAAAAAAAAAAAAAAAAATCTTTTCCTATAAATTCTCGCTTATCGGGCTTATGCTACTCTGAATAATGCCTGAACTTCGTATTTTGAGCACTTCTTGTGTTGTTTTTGCCTCTTCACGATGACTTGCTTAATTTAGTCCCAATTTGTAAGTCGCTTGGCTTTGAACAAAAGCGTCTGCTAAATGACTAAATGTAAATGTAAATGTAAATATTTTGTAATTTTTTTTTTTTAAATTGTAAATTATGTTTTTTTTGTGTAAACAAAGCACCCGGGACACTTCATAAAATTTAGGTTAAACCACTGGAGTCACATGGATTACTTTAGTGATGTTTTTACTACCTTTCTGGGCCTTGAAGTAGCTGTCAATGGAGGGACAGAAAGCTCTCAGATTTCATTAAAAAGATATTCATTTGTGTTCCAAAGATGAACGAATGTCTTACGGGTTTGGAACGACTTGAAGTGGGTAATTAAAGACAGAATATTCATTTTTGTGTGAACTAACCCTTTAAACTAAAATGAAAATGAAAAATGAGTATATAAATAGTACTAAAATTAAACAGACCCAGGCAGAGTTATGACTTGATTAACACCGAAAATTGGTAAGCAATTGTTCAGTGAGGGACAGTTTTACATAAGGGTGTCAATCTGACAGCAATTTATATGGATGGGATGTTGTGCAATGATGCATATTAATACTGCAAAACATGACAGCATGCATAAACTCCATTGTTAATACTTACTGATGTTTGTGCTGTTGTTATTGTCATTACAGAAACAGTTTTTTGCTAGTTAAATAGATGCAACTAAAGATTACCAGGATTGGAGACAATAATTTTAAATAATCTAAATAATTTAATTTAAATAAATAAATGAATACCTGGAATATATTTTTAAAATACTACACCAAGAAAGGGACAAAATGGCAAATATTTTTTAGTCACATAAAATAACTTGACATGAAATTTAATAGCAACTTTAATATATTATTATCATAATACAGGACATGAACATGTACTGCATGACAGGAATGACCCAGCTGCATTCAGATTTGGGCTGTGTAGCAGTCATCTGTTTTTAACAGTATTATTTCTAATAAGAGTCACAGGAACAGTTTGAGGCCCATTACAATATCATCCGTTAATTATCACATTCGCAGATGTGACAGAAACATTTGTCAGAAGGAGGTGTCCTTCAGTCTGCTCTGAAGTGAACAGCTGTGTGAATATAAAATCATCTTTGTTGCTTAAGAAGTTCTTTCTTTGTCACTTTCATCTTTTTCCTTTTCCTCTCTGTCACTTTCTCTGAATAAATTATTTCTTGCTCATGTATCTTGTGCATGTGATATATATTTAGTTCAGTTTCTGGAGTCTTTACGAATAGTAGTAATGGGAAGATTTTATATATGTGGGCTATTTGTATTTATATGTACAGCTACAGTATGAGTGATAGTAAATAATATGGGGGCAATTTTACTTTCTTACTAAAGTAAAAAGACAAAATTAAATATGCTTTTCTTTTTGATGTATGAAGGTCACATTAGTCAGACATTTTATTCCCAAAAAAAGTTTAAAATGTCAAACACAGAACATAACGGAGATGTGTAGGTTAGTACTAAAATGACAGTATACTACTATGATGCATTATATCAACTGTTAGACATTTTGTTAGAAGACAAATTAAATAAACTAATGTGAGTCTGAAAAGGGTTTTAAGGAAAGTGTTTTATTTTCTATCACTGTAAAAACTAAACTTAATTTACAATTTATCCAATTGATTTGTCCAATGTATTTGCATTGAATTTTTAAAGGGGTTAACTTTTGAGAACCAAGTTTGACTCAGAAAAGCCCATGCAAAATAAAAAGCTAAACATTTTACAGCAAAAAAAGGTGGTGTGAGGTGTAAAGTATACTGATTTTTATACTTTACAAATTGTATATTATACAGTATCCCCTACCCATCACAAAAATTTCTGCATTTTTACATTTTCAAAAAAACATAGACAACCTCCGCAATTATTATAAATGATTAGAGGTCACCAGGTAATACTTATCCCATGCGAACAGGGCTTTTGTATGGTTTATAAGCTGTTTTCCTCATGGAGACCAACAAAATGTCCCCACAAGGACTTCGGATATCGCCATGTTTGTGTATTTGTGAACAGTATAAGGAACATTAAATACTCAACCAATTAATAAAGGTTGATTTAAAGCACTTAATGACATTTGAGAGAACTATTTATGGTTAATAAGTAAATCTTTACACATGAGCTAATTAAACAACAATAATTTTGTTAAAGGACAAGTTTGGTATTTTACACTTAAAACCCTGTTTTCAGATTGTTTCTGATGAAATAGAACGGTTAAGATTGAAATTTGGACACATGCTGCTGGCCCGAGAATTGTCGGTTTCTGTGGTAGCACCCACAGATACATGTAACTAGATACATGTAACGGCATAATTAATTACAAAAATAAATGTAACTGTAATATGTTACAGTTACTGAGAAAAAAAAAAGTGTAATTAAATTACAGTGAAAATGTTAAAAAGTGGGTTTTAACTATTAAAAACTGAATATTTTCTGTAAAAAGCTAGGATATGCTGAATAATATTAATTTGTTGCTTCACCTATTTTTGATGTACACATTTGCCTTCTGCAATTTAAAGGCCGTTTAGTAAAGCATTTGGATGCTTTTGATTGGCTCTCTTGTTTGAATTTGCATCGCACGACGTCTGCCAAATACATCAATCCACAATGCCGCTGAAAGCTTTAGGCTATAACCTGTCTGAGAGTTGCCACCATGGTGAGTGATAAAAATGCGTGCAAGTGCTGGAAATTAAAAAAAATGTAAATCATTTCATCCAGCAATCAGAAAAGGGCACAAATATAAGAGTTCTGTTCAAAATATGTTTGCCAACTATTAAAATGCTATCGACATTGAAGGTTTCAATCCCATGTTTATTCTTCCCATTTTAGAATGATCTCAAAGTAAAAAGGGATGCTAAAGTCTGATTTTGTGAAGTCTGTGCTGAAGTCTGATTCTGATTTTTATACTGTAGTTACAGTAAGTGGGTAGCTTAAGGACAGTAACTTAAGACAATAATAAATATATTAATTCTTAACATAGTTCATGAACATTGTAATATAAATAAATACATGAAAATATTAGAGCTGTCATTTATTACTTGCATACACATTCATATTAGCCTATATTTAAGTACAAAATGTAGTACAGGGGAAAAAGAGTCCAAGCTGAAATGTGTGTGTGTGTGTGTGTGTGTGTGTGTGTGTGTGTGTGTGTGTGTGTGTGTGTGTGTGTGTGTGTGTGTGTGTGTGTGTGTGTGTGTGTGTGTGTGTGTGTGTGTGTGTGTGTGTGTGTGTGTGTGTGTGTGTGTGTTCACATAACAATAAATAGTAGAATAGTAAAGACATTTATAATGAGATTTCTATTTCAAATAAATACTTTTCTTTTGAACTTTTTTTAATCAAAGAATCTTGAAAAGAATTGTATCAACGTTTTCACAGAGATATTAAGAAGCACAACTGTTTTCAACATTGACTATAAAAAAAATTCTTGAGCATCAAATCAGCATATTAGAATGATTTCTGAAGGACCATGTGACACTGAAGACTGGAATAATGGCTGCTGAAAAACCATCACAGATAAAATGTACATTTGAAAATATATTAAAGTCCCCCTGTGGTGAAAATCAAGCTTTTAATGTTGTTTATATGTCCAGTGGTGTTTTTAATATGCTTTAAGACAAACCATGTGCAAATTCATTACTCCATTGCTGAGTGTTTTCTCCTTAAAGCTGCAGTGATCAAAAGACAGTCTCAAAAACGCGGTTTGAAATCGCTGGTGTTTCTGACGTCACAAACTACCTTGTATCCAATCAGGTCAACGTGTGATCGTCAACAAGTGGATCTCTGAGCTGGTGTGAGTGAGTGGAGGCAGGGCTAATTTGCATATTCATTGAACCGCGTATACTAAATAAGGCAAGGTTGTAGAGTTACATTCAAGCTATTTTAAGGCTTGAATAATTTTTTTCAAGGAAAAAACATTTTACATTTTTTTAAATCAAATAATGAGTTATGGGATATAATTATTGACTACAGGGGGACTTTAAAATAGAAAACAGTTAGTGTTACAGTTACAACAGTTACAGTTATTATTAGCATCTCTAACCCTTCTTTCAGGACAGACTGCTTGCTGACAGTTTGAGGAAGGTGAGCAGCGAGAAATAGGTTTAATATCTCTTTTAAAAAGTTTTAGCGAAATACTTCTCACCAATTTACAGTTTCAGGAAAGTTTGAATGTGTTTATCGGTCACCCACTCACTTGTGTTCTTTCTCTCTTATTCATATACACCGTAAACTTCACTGCATTAAAATCCTGCATTAAAATCCTGCATCAGAGATTAACAGGCAGCTGGGTGAGAGAGAGAACACACAAACACACTCCCACTCACATCTCAAACCTGTTCACCGCTCCCACAGCACACCGACTGCTGCGGAACAAATTACCTTGTGTGAGTGTGTTTGTGTGTTGAGTGCTGATGTTGATGTTAGCGTTAGTGCACAAGTAGCTTCTGCTGATCAAAGACATTCAGTGCAGTGAAAACAAGATGACCTTTTTTTTCCTCGAAAGAGAAAAACATGACAAAACAGAAGAAAGAAAGATTAGTGCGCACTCAAACTTATTAATTAATACTTCCCCTTTAGCACTGTAAAAAGTAGTAACCTGTAATTGTTACCGTTGTTTTTTTTTTTTACTACTTAACCCATACAAATGTATTTTGTTTGTATAAATGAATGTATTTGGACTGATTTAGCAATATTAAGTAATATTTTTGACTAATTCATTTAGATGTTATAATTTTTAGGGTACATTTTTGGTAACACTTTATAGGTATACAGTAATAAAGTACTTACAAATCAGGGTAAACCTTACAGTAGTACTCAACATTGAAGTCAGACTCTCAAAATCCTTCATCACTTGAATTAACTCAGGCCTATATGCTGAAGTCATGACCACTTACCGAACCGCGACTCAAATCACAAAACTAAATCAGACCATATCAGGACACTAATGTGGAACTCATGACTTATGGATCTGAGACAAGGTTATGTCTACTGTAGATCTAAGCGATAAGTGTGTCATAGCTTGCTGGACTATGATTAAAACATGCAGCACAAGAGACTGAAAGAGAGACTTCTAATGCAGGAAGTACCCAGGGAATATCAACAGGAACATCAAATCTGTGTTCTCTCAGAGAGGTTCGTTCTTTAAAGAAAAGAGCTGTAAAAATGCAAGAAGTGGAGGCAATCTTTGTGAAATGGAAGAAAGACGGGGACTCTCCTAATCTGCCCTCTTGCACTCTCTCATAAACCACAGGAAAGTATGATTCATTCTACTGAATCGCTGCATTCAGATATTGTGCAAAAAAAAAAAAAAAAAAAAAAACTCCCACAAGTCCCTGTGTAGCATTCTGTGTCCATTCGCTCTATCCTTTTGTTGCACAAGGCCCATATCGACATCTTTGGCATCACATGTGTTCTATTTGCAAATTCTCTTAAAATGTCTGGATTTGCTCTGTTGCACTGGGATATGCCTATGCATTCTCAATGCACTTTTGACTTCACAAAGTTAACAAAGGGGTTTTCTCCAAGCATTTAGGAATGTTAGGCATTTGAATCTAATTTAAAGTTAGCAAACTGATCAGGGGCTTGGAAAATTAATGTGACAGGTACTTGGCAAAAGTCTACTAAGGCCCTGTACCTAGTCTCAGGAGTTGTCAGAATATGATTTCTTAGACAGTAATTGCCAACTCTTCCACATTTGTTCCAAAAATGAGAAGTGAGCGTGAGCTATAACCCCTGTTAAAAATTCAGACGATTCGCTTATCCACAGTGCCTGACTACTCAAATGATAAAACACATTTAAAGTGATTGGATTCTGATTAAAATGCTTATGAACATTTCATGCAGCATTTAACATGGCCTTAAAAAGAATTTGGTCATTTTTGGATACTTAAAAAAATCTGCATTACATGAAAGAAAGCAATTCTTCTTCCTCTTATTATTATTTTTTTTTTGTGTGTGTGTGTAACCTAATAATTATATTTATATTGTTATTTTGTGCAACCTAATGTAGCCTACTACAGTATATACAAAAAAAATACTTTCAAAATATTTTTTAAATATTTTAAACAGTGCTGAAATTCTATCTATTGTTTTATACTTAAATCATTATTCAATAAACGTTTGTGAAATATTTAGTTTTAAAGATTTTTGTTTTAATTGCTTTTGCTAAAACAAATGACATGCTTTGATATTTCGTTATAATGCAATGACATTCACATCGAAGGTGTTCTAAATGTAATCCGGCATTACAATTCTCATGTCTTTTTAAAGCTGAAACGAGCATTTATACTTTTTTGCTTTCTTTTTTATCACTGAGGTTGAAATGAGGGCAAAAGAGATCAAAACATGTAAGGAAAATACAGTTGAAAATGTATTGAAAGAATATGGAAATTAGCAACTATTTATATATTTAGCATTGCGATTAGCCGATTATGTAAACACACTCTTTCAAAATTTACGTTTAGAACCCTATTTATAGATTATGTGAAGCAGATCTCTCAGCCTTCCTCTGAGATGCTGAAACCCTGCCGGATTAGCGTCTTTTTCAAGCTGAAGCTGACTCATACACTTTAAATTATGAGTGCTACAGAAAGATCTACATACCGAGAGCCGCCTGCAAATCACACTGAGGAGCAGCTGACAAACATAAGCTCCCAGCTTTCCACTTGGAGGGTTCAGCTTTTACTTTTGATAAGTTGGAGTGCATTTGTCCTGAAGAGATCTCTTCCCGTTCACCGATTCCAGAAGATCTGGCACATCTGATGAAAACAGCATAAATTCAAAAATATTTTTTTGTTCAAATTAGGTTCTGCAGCGTAAAAATGAAATGGGTTAAATCGATATAAGTTTATTTCCTTCTAACCTGAAACCTGCTGCTACAGTATAAAAGGATTTAAAATGATGTTAAATGGTGGTTTTGAGAAGCGAGCTAAAATGTTCTATAAAAGCTCTTTGATTTGGTTACGCCGCATTGGCTTTTGTGTGAAGTGGAGTGCTTCGTAAGATCACGTGGCGCCGCACCAAAAACTGAAATCAGTCCTCTGCAGAGCTCATCACATTGCTGTGGCCTTGATATCCTCACTCGTCCTGCTTCATCTCTCTCTCGGCCCGCCATATTGTCTCCTTTCTGACCTCAGCAGGAGATGAAAAGGATGATGATGATCATAATGGCATCATTAACGCCTTATGTTCCCTTCAACGACCAATGTTCTGCCCCAAAATATGATAAAATTCACCCCGCTGAGTGTCAAACACCTTTTGTATGGGTTATTTCACAATGGAAGAGGATTACGAAACCATAACCTTTAAGAACCCAACACAGCCTATTTGGATGATAGATCAGAGTTATTATTATTATGGTCTAGAGACGAAAACTACTAATCCCTGGAGAGGCAATAAACAAACCACGTTGATAGTCATGTCTGATAGCTGCTGTTCTGAACCCAGTTTTGTGGCTTCCTGTGAAATGACAGATGTTATGTCAGGATGGAAGACGCTGGTCCAAGGTCAGGTAAAATGAGAGGGAGACATCAATATTTTCAGATGCAGACTGAGCCAACAAACGACAGCCTCACTTTATTAAGGAAAGACAACTTTTCTGAACTCATCTTGCCCAATTAAATGTTTTTTTATTGTAATGTGGAGCAGTCACAAGTGAAATCATAGTTGAAGCCTCAGGCACTCATAACATGTGATTTCATTGTACACTTATCAATGCACACTGGGTGTAATGCTGGTTAGAAAATGTTTAGATCTTGCAGAGAGCAGTAAAGGTCTGAAATAACCAAAACACAGCAGACATGAAGAGAAAAACATCATGCAACACATTGTGCATTATTAAAAGCTTGGATGTAACAAAACAAAATTAAAGATGCACTCAATTGTTTTTTTCCCCTCACTTAGTACTTTTGACAAAAAAATGTATGCAAACACCAGTGTGAGGTATTTGGAGTGGGTTGCCGCTCATTTTCAAATCACACAACTATCTAGCTAGCAGTCTTGTCCTATAATTTGTACAATATGTTCCTGGATCAACATCTTTGTTGATTCTGGAACAACATTCCAAGCAACCAATCAGATTTGAGGGACACATTTACAGTTTATGTCAAGTTTAGGCTTACAACCATAGGAACTTCTACATCTGTGTTATTAACCTATCATTTTCCTTTGATTTTAAGGATAGGGTTAGGTTTATGGGTATGGACATAGTTAGGACAAAATTTCCGGACAGGAATGTTGTTCCAGATGACAAAGGAACTGATCTAACTCTGCAAAATCAGGATGTGGATTACTAATACAACTAATATTTTAGTTGCTTTTGGAGTCATTAAAAAGTATTTGTAATGTTTCAGTTTTATTTCGTAAGTTTTAATTTTTAATTCAGTTACCAATGTTTTCATAATTTTTTTTTTTTTTTTACGTTTATTTAGTTTTAGTGCCTTCAAATAACTCCACCATTTGCAGTGCCAGAAGGGGACATGTTGGAATACTCAAACAAACAATGTTTTGAATTATGACTTTCATTTCAGTTTTTTCCTCACACAAAGCTTCAGAAGACTTGGAATATAATGCATCATTGTTTGGACCACTTTTATGGCACTTCCACTGTGCTTTTATGTATTTTTTTAAACTTGAAAGCTCCGGTCTTCATTCACTGTGATTGCATGGAAAAATGTGACCAGTACATTATTCAAAATAAAAATAAATAAACCAAAAAACAACACAAAGAAAGTCACAACTTGAGTAAATTATGACAGATTTTTCATATTTAGGTAAACTGTTCCAGTAATACACATGCTTTAATTTAAGCTTTACACATGCTTAAATTAATGTCTACAGTTCTTCTGAGGAAACAATGATGATTGGAGAGTTTTTTAGGAAATGTCAAGTCAAGTAAAGTCACATTTATTTATATAGCGCTTTTTACAATGCAGATTGTTTCAAAGCAGCTTTACAGTGATAACAGGAAAATAATGCAACAAAGTTTGTTTCTGCTGCAAAACTAATGGTGGAGAAGTTTCTCTAGCTCTGACAATCTATCACGCAAACAGTGAAGTTAAAAAAATTCTTCTTCACATCTTCAGGTGTGTGGTTGTCTTTTATATAGCCACCCGCAGTGTGAAGTTCTCTAGTACAGGTAATTAACTCTCTGAGGGGGGGAAAAGGTGAAGAGACTACTGGATACGATTCCCTCCAGCTCTGCTCATGTCCTGGAATATAATAACAGCTCAAAGTGAGCGCGATGGCTATGGTCTCTTATCTCCACAGGTATGGTCGTCAAAACAGCACACAGACCGTAATCATTAGCTAAGGGGCTGTCTCCATCATCCTGTGTTGAGTTTCAATGAGAGGCGACACTGGTGGTAATTTATAGTACAGGCCAATGGTGAAAGGTAATGCGAAAGGACAGATAAAATGAGCGCGAAAGGGGGATGGAGCGACGGATAATGGGCTGGCTAGGACAAAAGAGACAAATGGGAATCTGTGAAGCCGGCAATAAATCAACACGCACCTAAATTGCAAATAAATCAGAAAAGTAAAGGCAAAACGGCCCAACGGTTTCGTTCCTATAGCTGGAGTGTGGTCGAATACACAGCAGGGGAAAGATCAGAGAAGATCAGCTCTGTCAGACACTCCCAGGAATCTCATGAATAAACTGGCTGGCTATTAATCCATTTAAATTTGCTGCTTTGCATGCATACATTCTAATAATTACAATGCAAATGAGGCAGATGAGTGCGAACGGCAAATAACATGAATGGCGAAAAGAATCAGGACGGGAAGAGAAATCAAAACACACGAGACGAGAAACTATCTTGTCCGCTTGGTATGAAATGAACATTCCCCTCCGTTTCCAGCTATCTGATCTCCTTATATGCTCAGTCAGGCCTCAAGGAAACTGTGTCATTGTATCAGGAAACTGGATTTAATTTAAACTCCACGGAGGGGGCTGATAAGAACGTGATGTGTCACCGTGTCCACACTTTCCCTTATCTATATTTGCCAACAGACTTATTTAGTGTCGGGAATAAGCGGCACCTCATAGACACCTAATGTCCCAAAGCAGACACGGACACAACTGTATTTCCCTCCGTTTACGGTGGCGAGTGCGGGAGCTGAATTTTAAATGCCATAAGATGGATGTCCTGTTATAGCAGGATTAGACTGCACACTCCTTGTTTTATTGCAGCCTCTTCTTTTTGTAATATCCGTGTAATGGCTTTTTCAAACTGCAGGGCCCCGATTTCAGCCATCGCTATTTTCTCATCTCGATTTGGTTCGGCTCCTGCAGCTCAGTTCCTTCTTTCCATTCAATTCCTTCCAATCTCAACGTAATAAAATTCCTGCGTGGTGCCAGTGAGACTTTAGGCACAGACAACGTTGTTTATTGTCTGTGCTCGCTTAAGATGTAAAACATTCGAATAGCCTTCTTACAGGATATTAAAGACTTAGAAGATACTCACAAAATTGAATGCAGTTTTTAATGCATGATTTCAGAGCATTACAGGATCTGTTTTCACACCATTGCACATGGAGAAAGACAATGACATCTACCATGAATGCCTAGTGGGCAATATTTTGTTGCTCAGAGGTTGCTCTTTTATAGCTCAGAAAACATTATGGAATTCTCAGATATGACTCATTTAAAGTGTAACTTCGCCTATTTTAAGCTTGCTTTGTATAGTTGCAATGTTGGTAGTACATGTAAATGAACAAAACAACTATTGTAACAGTAGGTTTATCACTGAAAATTGTATGGTACTTTATCTACTCTTTAAACAGCATTATAGTAAAAACGGAACACAAAGGCAACAGCTTTCTTACCTGTAGCCTATGAGTTTTGCTTTAAAGGGTTGGGCGGTACAGATGGAATTGCAGTTTCTTTCAGTTTTTGCCCACTGTTTGGCCTAAAACACTGTCTTTGTTGTCATCCAGTTTGAAATGACTACAAACAGTGAGTTTTTTTTTCAGATTTTTCATTGCTGTTTTCTCTCCATATTTGCAATTCTTTGCAGCCTTTAGCCAATGAAAACAACCCGCTGGATTCCACACTGGAAACTGAAAATAACTCTTAGAGCCACTTAAAGTTTTTTTCTTTGAATTTTTGCAACCCCGAAACAATACAAGTCAACACCATTATGACTAAAAGTTTGCTAAGTATTTCCTACCAGAGCAAGGTTGTATTTGACACTGGTCAAGCGTGTCCATGGCAGACTGGTGGGAGTGACCTTGGATGGCAACAAGCCCAGTGCATGATGGGTGTTGAAGTTCTCCTACCAATTTGGCGAAAGGGAAGACAAAAGCTTCTCTAGTCAGGTAGCTATGATTTATTTCAATTTCTTCTGCCTTTCTATATTGGCAGCCAAGTTTTATTGAAAGCCCATTTTTCCAGGGTTGAAGAATCTACCCCTTAAAGTATCTAAAGTACTTTGCCTCAGGCATACATTAAGTTGTATCTTTAGCATGCAAAGACAGTCCTTCGTGACCACATCTGTCAAGCTCCAAAAAGTAGCCCATATAACTTGTGCACTATAATCAATAGCTTTGTACACTGAATATAAATTGGATGTCAATCAAACCTGAAGCAATATGTCTAGCGGCACCTTATCTCATTTTCAGACAGTTCAATCCACAGAAAGCTATTGTATATATTCAGAGGACTCTATATATTTTTTAGGAACTATTTATTATGAATTATCCCTTTAATGTAGATAGAATAACCCATATAAATTGGAGTTAGAACATTTGTATAATAACAGTTTGAGCTCATATTAAAATTATTTTTGATTGCAGAGTTTGGTATCTTGCCAAATTTAAGCACAGTTTATGAAAGAGTTGAGGTCACAGTGGATACTGTGAGATAACCGGGAGACTTTTTCTCAGGTGAAAATCTAAGCCAAAAATAAATAAATAATTCAGTTACACTTAGTTACACACACAGTTACACAACATGTACTTATTATAGGGTTAGGGTGAGGGTTTGATTTAGGGTTAATTGCATGTAACTCTGCATAATTTATAGTTATTACTACAGTACCTACATGTAACATGTAAAATAAAGTGTTACCAAAAAATCTCCAATGGCCCTCTATTTAATCTCATTTCTGTCTAGGATCAACAATTGATACCTTCAAGAGACCTAACTTGTGATTGTTCTTGTGTGTGTGTGTGTGTATAAAGGAGAGAGTGAATGATGGAGGTGATACGGTATGTTCTGCCACTCTGTGTAAGGAGCTTAAAGCCTTTACCAGCTGAGATTTTTTTCCAATTTCTAGAGCTTACTGACCCAATGAGGTCACAGCGATGACATAACTCGGGTTGTGACACATTAAATGCTGTCTTTCTTACCCAGTGACATTAGCTTCAACAAAAAGTCCATTGTAGTTTAAAGGGATAACTCACTTAAAAGTGAAAAATCTAAAAGAATAGAATAGAATTCAAATTGTATCTTCATTTACTTAAAGGTGCTCTAAGTGATGTCACGCGTTTTTTAGGCCAAAACATTTTTTGTCACATACAGCAAACATCTCCTCACTATCCGCTAGCTGCCTGTCCCCCGAACACACTGTAAAAAAACGCGGTCTCTGTAGACACCACAGGCTCCACAAACAGCAACAAAAACAAACTGGGCTCACCCGCACCACGAAACACAACAAACAGTGCTCCAGCCAATCACCGACAAGAAGTATTTGAGGGGTGTAGTTTGGGGGTTAGTGCGCGTGCACATGAAGGGGGTGTGGAGGAGAGAGAAGCATGAAGAGGGAAGTTTGAATTATGGCCGACACACGACTAAAGAGACGACGTTCCGATGAACAAATTGCAAAGAAGAGGGACAAGGATAAGGAACGCGCGAAGTCCCGAATTTACATCGGAAAAACCCTCGAAAGGTGGCGAGAACTCCGCCGGCAGAAGGGCTTCCAATCTGACATTCAGTTGCTCTGTTTTTGCAGAACAGGTAAATCCATTTTTCTTTCTAAATTGACGTTCGTGTTCGCCAAACCAACACAAGGATGTAATTAGCTAGAACTATGCAGTCAGCGTTAGCTTTGGTGAATACAACATGTATGTTTCTAGCAGCGATCAATCTCTATTGTAAATGGTCAAGCAAATTCACAGTAGGGCAACAATTTGTGTGAATGATTGTTTTCATCCACTGTTTGTTATGGATTTGAATGTTCATTCATCAGGGTTCGTACGTTTTGAAAAAACCTGGAAAAGTTATGGAATTTGAAAAATGCAAATTCCAGGCCTGGAAAGGTTTTGGAATTTGTCTTAACGTCCTTATATCCGGGCGGCATAACGTTCAGTTCACTTCCGATTCACTCACTTGTTGCGATGTTGCCTGAGGCGAAGTCGGTGCTGACAGAAATTTAATTGAAATGCCAGGAAAGTGGCACGAGCATGCTAAAGTTTTGCAAGCACCGGTGGGTCGAGAATGTTAACGTAGCGGAAAGAGGATATACTCAGCATAAAAGCCTACGTATGTCTCCTGAGAGGAGAGAAGAAAACGAGTAAATGTCAGTTCAATTGTAAGTTCATTCTTTATGTGCCTAGGTGTGTGCGATATTGTCTATGAACTATGATATTGTAATCATTGTTTAACTATGTACGAGGCACTGCGAGTGCGAGCTGACATCGCGTTTGTCTCTCATACTTACTTTCACTGCGTGATCTATCAGTGCAGTTATAGATGTCCCCAAATTAGTTTTGTCTTATATTTATATCATATTATGTTGTTATATTAGAATATCACATGAGCAAGAGTGCCGTTTTCCTGTGCATAATTGCAAATGTGCTATTTATTTTATACAACAGTTAAATTAACAATAAAGTTAACATTGTGAGTTACTTTTTGGACACAATATTGTCAATTTTCACTTTATATCGCCGACGAGAATTTCATAATGAAGCCGTAGTCCAACAGACATCGATGATTTTTAAAAAATGTATTTAATAAAAATCCGCGTTTTGAACGAATCATTTTAACGATTCAATGAACAATCACTTGTTTTTCTGAACGAATCAGCCGTTTGAACAAATCGGTTGAATAAATGACTCCAACAACTCGCTTATTAAGACAGTGACTTGCCGCCACCTACTGGTGGTTTTAGTTTCATATTTAAAGTATCCTGTAATACTGAGGACACTGTACATGTATTTTATCCTGTGTCCTTCAAAGATCTTGCACTTTATTTTGGATTGTACCACATCAATTGTCATCCATTTTATTGTGAAACCTCTGAGGGTAAACTTTAACACATATTTTTATTCTTATAATGTCATGGAAATGTGCCGAAAAGTTATGGAAAAGTCATGGAAAAGTATTGGTTAAAATGTGTATGAACCCTGATTCATAGGCTATTGACAACTTTGACTAAATTTGTTTACGCCGCCGCCGTTGTTTATGCTCACTGGGAAACGCGAAGCTAACGTTATCTTGCTATTATTGCGTCCTTGTATGGGAGCTATAGTTATAGTTATAACCTCAGGTGGCGAAACGATTTTAAGACAATGTTTCTCTTTTTCTGCATTCTGTTCTGCAATATATAAAAGCATTTATCTAACTTGGTGACATTACACATTGAATGAAGTATCAGTAAAACTTAACTTTGTTTTTAGTGATTACTTTGACTTTCCTTTATGCCGGAAGGGAGGGGAGGAGGGAGGAGACGGGATGAGGAGGAGGGAGGGTCTAGCTAGCCTCCGTTTTGTTTGACAACAATTCCAATGTCAACACTCCCGGCATCACTTAGAGCACCTTTAAACAATATAAAAATCACCTCAAACGCATTTGGACACTTTTTGACACTCAGAAATATCTGAATTGCATTGTTTTATAAAATATTAAAACATCTGAAAACAAATTATGCTGCAACATATACATTTAAACTAAGTGCTTAATTGGTGAACTAAAATTGCTCATGAGTGATGGATTAGGGGTATAATAATTATATAAATCATATAAAATAATTATAATAAATAATCATTGTTGAAAGTCAGAACATTTTGTCTTTAAAAAACCTTCATGTAGTGACCTTTAATTTGGAGCAAAATAATCTGGGGGAATGACTTTATGGCATCAGTCAGACACGTGTTACTTTTCTCACAACTGATTAAAGATGGAACATATACTTAACTATCCACCTAAACTGGCTTCATGGTACTCCACTCAATTTCACTGCATGAAAAATTATGCTCAAACATTCTGCTTAACTTCTACTCAATATGGGAAAAGGAAAATCATACTGGTTTGGAATAAAATGAGGGTGAGTAAAGTCACATCATCCTAAAAACTACAAGCACTTCTCCACATTCAAATGGTTAAAAACAAACCTCAGTGCTTAAACCAGCATTCACACATACCACAATCTGATCTCTGGTCTCAGATAAAATCTGTCCCATCTTCAGTCCCACAACACAGGCTTTCAGTTCTTAGAGGCGACACAACGTGAATCACACAAATCCTGTGAGTACACTCCTTTATAGATTCACACAGCTCTTGTGTACATCAGCCGAGCGTTACCCACACACCTGCAAACATCCCAGAGATGAAAGGAGGGAAGGGAAGCAAAAAAAAAAAAAGGCCTGACAAAAGAGAGAGAGAAATGATAAATGAAAGCAGCTACGCTTTTAACCTGTGCAAAGCTACTAAAAATGATTTGGATGGTAAAAAAAAAAAAAAAAAAAGCCTGGTTCCCCATGTTACATAAATACAGCATGTTCCATGGGTGGCCTTCAGATTACTGGAAGTCTTTCATGTATGTTTACAGTAGATATTACAAATTTAACCCTGTCAAACAGACACTACAGCTTTACGGGGAGAAACTCCAGCGCTGAGGTCACTCAGGACATGAAAGCTCAAAAAGACTCATTTATTGCAGTCCCCTGGGGTTTAGAAAAAAGCAACGCAGCGTTGAAGAGTTACTAACTTTGGTGACGCAATGCTGCATAGACTGTTGGGTAGTGCAGTAGTCTGCTGTGGAGCTCACATCAAATCATGGGCCATAAAGGAGGCATCTATCTGAAACCTAAAATGTCAAATGTTGCAATGTTTGATTCATTAGAGTGAATCGTTTCTCGTAAGCAGTCCTTTCTTGTAGCATAAGAAAGCCTGATTCATTCTAGTGAATCAGTTCATTTAAATGGTTAATGTAAAAGAACAGATTAAAAATGAGGCACCGTTTCTTTGTATGCTGTGTGTTGGTTAGTTAGATTCCCCCAAACTGGAGAAAAGTCGGCATGTCTGCTTTTTCAAGTTTGACTGTCTTGACAGCATTCGGTGCAAAAAAAAAGAAGTCCTGTTGCTTCCTTGTCCAATTCATTTCTGAACAGGTATAAGACTGAGTTTCATACTATTGTTAATCAAGCTGTGTTCACACTTGTAGGTCAGTTCTCTTGGTTCTTTTGGTCTCAGACCAAAAAAGAAAAAGATACATTTAGTCTTGGTTCGCTTATACCATTCAAAATGTCATTTTTAACACCAAACCTTAAAATACAACAACAGCAAAAACATATTTTATGACATATATTTTGCGATGGAACTTACAGAACATCCAAAACAAAGCTGTGTGCTGGCCTAAATGCACTCGTTGTGCGTACATATTATGGTATTTTTACCAGCTGAGAACTTGTGTAGAACCTGATCTCTCAGCAATTCGTACATATTTTTACGAGGTGGATAATTCGTACGAATTTATACGACCTCACTCATACTAATTCGTACGATTTTTGCTAAATCGTACATATTTTACGAGTTGCCCAATTCGTGTGAAGTCGTACAAATGACATACCCCTGACTTTGGTTTAGACAAATCGTGCAAATTCTTACGAATTAGCCACCTCGTAGTCACTCGTACACATTTGTACGAATTAGTCGTGAGATAGTTGGTAGGGCTTATAAAATGTTTAAAGAAGTCAAAACAGCACCAGGGATTCCTCCGTTGCACACACAAAACAAAGGTATGCTGCAAGAAGACATGATTCCTGTACCGAAATGTAACTAGCAATTAGCTCCTATGACAAGAAGGTATGCTTGCGCATTCTGTCATAAGCACATAAATACTTAATGAAAAGAACATAAATGAACATACAACACCTGAAAAAAAACCTGAATACTGCCCAATATTATATAACTGTTTGCATAGGATATAACTGTACAGAACAGTATGTTTGCAGTATAAAAAGCAAATACAATAAATAAAAAAGCAAGTGGATTCATTAATCATTGCGAACTGTAATTACCAACATATAAAGCATTGTCTGAAAAATCAAGGGAATTATCCATACAGCAGCAGAAAGAAAAGGCATTGCATATGACCAAGACATTTTAATGGGCGTGTGGGCTAGTAAGTAAATTATACAAGTAGATTTCGCACATCATCAGTGTTGAACAAATCTCCAGAATTGAATTTAGTTCATATTCTTACTGAAGCATGTGTTTATTTCATGCCTACTGGCTGTGTTATTTCCTGTGCTGTGATTTGTGTAACTGCTGAAATGTGATCAGAAGACCTCTCGGGAAGCCCTTCATAATAAGAGGCATCCCGGGCTGTTATTCGATACTGTGAAGGATCATCTCCGGCCCTCTTCACACACACACCGTCCCCGGAACATTCCACACTCTTGGGTATTAATCAGCTACTCCACTCCTAGCCACAGAACAATTTCAAATACCCCAGCCATCATAATGAAAAGAAGGGGAAAAAATAGAAAGAAGAAAGAGAGAGAAAGGGGACAGTCAATTCCACACTCTGTGGGATCTCAGTCGAGATCCAAGGTGGCCTTACAGAATTATACATGAATGAATGAATAATATTACTGAAGATTAAAGTGTTCTAAATCTATCTATCTGAAAAAAGTATGTATGTATCTGTATATATATATATATATATATATATATATTTTACGTATATATATATATATATATATATATATATTTCATCTTGGATTAGAAACCAAGATGGCGGCGCGAGTACATCGCGAGGCTCGCGGTCTCTCCAGATTCTGCAATTTAGCAGTATTTTTCTTGCTCATTTCGGGTCTGTTCGTGCAGAACAGTTGTGCCTTAACATCGTACACCCAAGGTGAGCTTTTGGATATCGGTTTGCGAATTTCCGACAGTTTTATGGACAACCTTCGACTCCTTCCTGAGATCGCCAAAACACCCGAGGCTATGCACTCTGCCCGGCCGGGCGGAAGTGCTCGCAGGCGGCGTCGAGATCGTAAACAAAGGCGGGGGAAGCGCGGAGGACTAAGAGCTAAGCTAAAGCTAACACCACACCGGCTCTCTTTACCCAGCATTTTCCTTGCCAATGTACGGTCGCTGTTGAACAAAATGGAGGAGATTCGACTCAACATCACATACAGCAAGAGACTTTTGAACTGTAATGTTCTAATTTTCACGGAAACATGGTTAAACAGCGGAATACCGGACAACGCTATTGAGCTAGCGGGACGCCATACATTCCGGGCGGATAGAACATTAGATGGCTCCGGTAAGACCAGAGGTGGTGGATTGTGCATTTACATTAACAAAGCTTGGTGCACAAACTCTGCTATTGTTGGGAGACATTGTTCAGCTAACCTTGAGTTTCTCATGGTTAAATGTAGACCGTTTTATCTACCGCGGGAGTTCACTTCCACTATTATAACTGCAGCCTATATTCCCCCGGATGCTGATGCCAAGTTTGCTATGAAAGAACTTCACGCAGCCATCAGTAAACAACAGACCGTTCACCCGGAAGCTGCGTTTATTGTTGCGGGTGATTTTAATCATTCAAACTTAAAGTCAGTGCTACCGAAATTTCACCAGCATGTTTCCTGTCACACCAGAGGAAACAAAACCTTAGACCATGTTTACACAAACATGGCTGGAGCTTACGTCGCGACACCCCTCCCCCACCTGGGACAGTCAGATCACCTTTCTTTGTTCCTCACCCCCAAATATGCACCTCTCATCAATCGCGTGAAGCCATCAGTGAAGACCATCAAGGTGTGGCCTGCGGGGGCAGATTCCTCACTCCAGGAAAGGTTTCTACACACAGACTGGAGTATGTTTGCTTCTCAAGCCACCAGTGGCTCTCACACGGACATTGACTGCTACACCTCCTCTGTACTGGATTATATCAATACCACCATTGACAGTGTTACAACCCAGAAGCAGATCACCACATACCCAAATCAGAGAAATTGAAATTAACCTACAAAAATAAATACAAATAAACAACATAACTCTTACCTTACTTCCTAACAAAAACAGGAGAATATGAGAATAAAAGAAATGGCACCCATCTTCCTACTGCTCCAACACGCAATAGTAAGTTTCTTCTCTTGGGAGAAGAAATCTCTCCACGTCTCTCTGTCTGGTTCGCTTAAATACTGGCTCGTCTTTCCATTGATGAGGAGCAGCTGGTAGATCCCATCACCTAGATTAGGACAGGGAAGAGCAGACGAAATTGGACAGAACATACAACAAAAACTACAACTAGAAACTGCCACCAAGCTCAAATCCTCAGCTGACCACCCGCCGATCACACTCTCCTCCACAGATGTCTGCAATGCACTGAGCAGGATCAGCGCGCACAAGGCTGCTGGACCAGACAACATCCCTGGACGCGTACTCAGGGCATGTGCGGAGCAGCTCGCTGGGGTTTTTACAGACATTTTCAACCTGTCTCTTGCCCAAGCAGCTGTACCAACATGCTTTAAATGCACTTCCATTGTGCCAGTGCCAAAACACTCCAGCCCGAAGTGCCTTAACGACTACCGCCCTGTAGCACTCACACCCATCGTAATGAAGTGCTTTGAGCGGCTGGTCCTGGCACACCTAAAAGACTCTCTTCCATCCACATTGGACTCACACCAGTTTGCCTACCGTAGCAATAGGAGCACAGAGGATGCAGTTTCCATGGCACTGCACTCTGTGCTCACACATCTGGACAATAAGAACACTTATGCACGCATGCTGTTTGTTGACTTCAGCTCAGCATTCAACACTGTCATCCCAACTAAGTTAATAGCCAAACTTGGAGACCTGGGCATCAACACCTCCATGTGCAACTGGATTTTGGACTTTTTGACCAACAGACCCCAGAATGTTCGATCAGGCTCCAACTGCTCCACGTCCATCACACTCAACACTGGTGTACCACAGGGCTGTGTGCTAAGCCCGTTTCTCTACTCCCTCTTCACCTCCGACTGCAAGCCTGTGTACGGATCTAATTCCATCGTCAAGTTTGCGGACGACACTACGGTGATTGGTCTCATCAGCAACAACGATGAGACTGCCTATAGGGAGGAGATCAAGCACCTGGCCACATGGTGCACTGAAAATAACCAGCTCCTCAACACCACCAAAACGAAGGAGCTCATCGTGGACTTCAGGAAAGTGTCAAGAGGCACACACGACACCATCCACATCAATGGAATGGCTGTTGAGCGTGTCTCCAGTTTCAAGTTCCTGGGGACCCACATCTCGGCGGACATGACCTGGACAACCAACACCTCCAGCCTGGTCAAGAAGGCTCACCAGCGCCTTTTCTTCCTGAGGACACTGAGGAAGAATCAGCTTTCCTCCACTATCCTGGTGAACTTCTATCGCTGTGCAATAGAAAGCATCCTGACCAACTGTGCTACAGTGTGGTATGGGAGCTGTTCTGTTGCAGAGCGCAAGGCACTGCAGCGGGTGGTGAAAACCGCCCAGCGCATCACTGGGACTCCACTACCTGCCATCGAGCACATCCAGAGGAAACGCTGTCTGCATCGAGCTCGCAGCATCCTTAAGGACTCCTCTCACCCAGCCCACAGACTGTTTTCTCTCCTGCCCTCCGGCAGGCGTTTCAGGTGCCTCCGGACCAGGACCAGCAGACTAAAGAACAGTTTTTTCCCCAGAGCTGTCTCTTTATTAAACTCTAACCCTCATTGATCCCACTCCCCTCATATACTGATTGACTCTCCTCTCCCTCCTCACACCTGCCTCCATTTTGTTATTTGCAATACTATAATGTTCATTTGCACTGCTGACTGTTATTATAGTAACAACTGTTTACATCTGCATCTTGCACTACTACCTTGACTGGAATATGCTCAATTTGCACTGCCGACTGTTTATTTACAGTACCGACTGTTTACATATACATTTGCAATACCGTACTTTAACTGTAATATGCAATTACTTCCACTGCACTTTCACTCGGATAGCTTCTGTCCAAACTTTATTTGCACTACTTTAAATCCATTGTTATACTGCTCATTTTAGCCTAACTTATACATATATCTATTTGTAAAATTCTGTTTATAGTAATAGCCATCTGTATATTATGCTCACATTCTGTTTATAGTAACAGCCATCTGTATATATATTCATAGTACATATCTATCTGTAAAATTCTGTTTATAGTAACAGTCATCTGTATATTATATTCAGTACATATCTATCTGTAAAAATTCTGTTTATAGTAATAGCCATCTGTATATTATATTCAGTACATATCTAGCTGTAAATTCTGTTCACAGTAATAGTTATCTGTATATTATATTCATAGGACAAATCTATCTGTAAATTTTTGTTTATAATAGTATTCAACTCTATATTTATTCAGTACATATCCATGTTCTGCACTTATGGAACCACTGTATATCCTGCACTTGCTGCTATTGCACTTCTGGTTAGACCTAAACTGCATTTCGTTGCCTTGTACCCGTACTTGTGTAATGACAATAAAGTTGAATCTAATCTAATCTAATATATATATATATTTGTGTGTGTGTGTGTGTGTGTGTGTGTGTGTGTGTGTGTGTGTGTGTGTGTGTGTGTGTGTGTGTGTGTGTGTGTGTGTGTGTGTGTGTGTGTGTGTGTGTAGTAAGTGTTTAATTGTTATCTTTATTTATCTTATCTTTGTTTATTTTAAAATTGTTTATTCTAATTTTAAATGTTTATGATTTAATTACTTAATAGATTTTCATTAAACTCACAAAACTCCCTGCAGTTCCATCACATACCCCAGTCTGGGAAACCCTGATGTAATATAATATTTAATGCACTTCATGTTGGTGGTAACCAAGAATGGAATTTATTTTCTTTCTCTTCGTATTTTTATGTCAATATGGTACAAGATTTCCTATTCAAATTAATGTGATAAATAATATTGGTAAAAAGTAATCTAAAAGTAATAGTCTGATTATACTACCTTAAATGTGTAATGTAATGGATTGCGTTACTAACTACAATTTGTGTAGTTGTAGATGTAGTTTGGAATCAGTAACTGACTACAATTTGTAAGTAATCTACCCAGCACTGTGTGTCTATTAAAAATATCTAATTTGGTCAAACACTTCAAATAAGCAAGAGTTTGATAACTGATCTCAGTATTAATTTCCCCTATGTTTGAGTAATGGACCATATGACATTTTAATGTTTTAATGAAGTCTTGTACATGAATCACCACCATTACAGGCTGCCCTTCCTTGACTAATATAGGTCACTAATTAAATTTTATCCCTTTAGTTCAGAGCAAATGAAAATGCTCTTTTAATGGAGCCCATTATTTTACTACAAGATATGCTGATCTGCATGACCATATTCCATTTTTTTCAATGTGTGTTTCTTTTGAAAAAAGATTCATATGATGATAGGTTTGAGTTAAAGGGTAGCTTTTTAGTAAGAGCCCAGAGACAATGAGAAGCGCATTTCATTGTCTTCCTCTCACAAGTAATAATCTAGACATGATACTATTCACAAGAGATTTGACAACCATTCGGAACGACACAGTTCCTTATGTTTGATGGCACAGAATGTAATATAGAACTATTACAAATGATGGAGCAACGTGTCTTTCTGCATTTGAATTGAGTCTTCTGACATAGCCTTCTTAGCAAGAAAAAGTAATATAATTAAAAGACAATGTGCATTTATTACTTTAAATGAGGAAAGGAAAGCAAACAAACAGTCATTCAAAAAAAAAATTTATTTGGCTTGGCAAAATGGATATTAACTTTGTAAAGTTGCTTGATTAGTTAATATACATTCATAGCAAGATGTGCGATCTCATCAGATAAAACACATAATCATTCCCGCAATACCCCAGTTTTCCTCCAGATTTTTCATGATAATTAAAGGAATGAGAGTCGTCTTCTTTCCTCTATGTTATTCTGAATCTCTCTCTCTCCCCCTCCGGCCTCCAGCATGTGTTGGTGTTTCACACACAAGCGTTTGGCACACTCTCATTTTCTGTCTGTATGTTATCTCTTAATTGCTTTTACTTTCTCACGGTGTGTGTGTGTGTGTGTGTGTGTGTGTGTGTGTGTGTGTGTGTGTGTGTGTGTGTGTGTGTGTGTGTGTGTGTGTGTGTGTGTGTGTGTGTGTGTGTGTGTGTGTGTGTGTGTGTGTGTGTGTGTGCTTTCTCCTTGTCAGGACGGCTGCTATTCACCCCATGTGTCTCCATCCACCACCCTTTTCTCTGTCTTCTAAATGTATCATCAACTTTAATTATTCGTCCTGATTCTTCTCCCTCAGTATATAATTGACTTTTGAAATCCATTACAGGAAAGTACTGTTGCATTTTAACTAAGACCGAACAAACAGGAAATAGAGCACATAGATGGTTTACAGTTTTTCTGAAATGCTAAAACACTAAACCCCATTCTCTGAACCAAATTCTCAATAGCCTAAACCAATGTGTCGAATAAATCACTCTTTCTGTAAAACATTAAACAAGTTCAGGTAGTTAAAACACTGTTTGCAAATCTCATGCACTCTTTTTTTTCTTTTTTTTTTACTCTAAACACATTTTGATTTACTAAAACACATTTGGCACTGTAATACACTTAAGTTTCAAAACGCTAAACACGCAGGCAAAAGTTAAACACAACTACAACACAGTTGTCATCGTTTACACACAACGACTCAAAATTGTTCACACTTATTTCTAATTATGTGGTCAAACCAACTGTACATACTGTAATACAAGTCGGTTCAGAGTCCCAAAATTGACTCAAAATGTTGCACTGAATGTTGATACCAACAATGGATGGAAACTATATAAGAGTGAGAGGAGGAAGAGGATGTGTAAAAGAGGTGGTGAACAAGGAGGAGGAGGACGAGAAAGAGCAAGGTGTGGAGAATGTTGTCAAGGCTGGATCTGGCTTTAGGGTTTTTCCCTTTGCCTGCAGAGACGACATTGTCTGTGATGTGGACAAAGTCCTCAAGCCGGACTAAACATGAAGACGTGATACTGAAGCAGAATCAATCTCTCTCACTGACCTTGATTCTGCAGTTGCACAACTCTTCTGAGTGATTGTAACATGCTTTTCATTTAGAGTATTTTACTGTAACCTTTTTGGCTTTTGCAGTTGGGTTACTGTATTCACAGTATTCAAGTGCAAGTATACAGACATTCAATTAGGGTTGGGTATTGGTTGGGTTTTATCCGATACCAGTACCTACTCTGTATTTTTCAAACGGTGCCGGTGCTTAAACGGTTCTTAAACCGGTACTTAAGAAAACGAAACCGCACACACTTTATCAAAAAAATTATACCTGTGTGTGTTTTCTGAAAAAGATTTTCTGATTTCTGATTAAATTAAAAATTGTGCCGTTTAAAAGGCTACTGATGTAGCCGAAAACACTTAAGTTAAGATCAAAATTGTGTCTTCTCATATTATTTATATATATATATATATATATATATATATATATATATATATATATATATATATATATATATATATATATATATATTATATTACGTATTATATATTATAGACTTTTACAAAACAGAGAAATATCTGACACTGAGCAGAAATATTTAACACACATAGTATAGCCTCATATAAATATACTTGATATACTTCATACTTGATATGCAAGATTTGCAGTTGGCATTAAAATACTAGACTTACCCGAAGAGGAACACTGCAGCTGAACTTGAACTTTAGTCAAGAGTGTCAGAGGTTTTGGGTTCTAATCCGCATTCGTAGTTTTTTGTTTGTTTGTTTGTTGTTGTTTTTTTAAACCGATTATGCTCATCAGTGGTTGTATATCAAGCAGGGACACTTTGAGTGCATTAGGCTATATTTTTTTTATTTCACCAGAACTAATAGATATGAGGCGCCGTCTAGGGCTTAAATCGAACTTCATTCACGCACACATAAAACGCTTGCATACACATATAGTCACACATACATGCAGCAGTATACTACTGAATGCTCCAACTATATGAAATGCACAACGTCACATCTAAAGTCGCTCACGCACACACACACAATCTCTACACACACGAGACGCGCACATACTCATCTGAGACGCGAGCACACACACACACAAACTCGCGCACATACTCATCTGAGACGCGAGCGCACACACACACACACACACACACAAACTCGCGCACATACTCATCTGAGACGCGAGCACACACACACACAAACTCGCGCACATACTCATCTGAGACGCGAGCGCACACACACACACACACACACACACACAAACTCGCGCACATACTCATCTGAGACGCGAGCACACACAAACTCGCGCACATACTCATCTGAGACGCGAGCACACACAAACTCGCGCACATACTCATCTGAGACGCGAGCACACACACACACACACACACACACAAACTCGCGCACATCATAGACGATGCCTCATAACGAGCACTTTGATCATTTAAAAAAACACAGTTCAGCGCTAGATCGTCTTAACAAACGAACTAAATGAATGCTCTGCTGGTTAACTGGAGATGTTTTGTTATTGGATCATTCGTGCCGCGAGATGTTTTATAGGGGGCGGTGAAAAAAGTCAGGCACCGAAATCAGGCACCGAAAGTTGCGTTCTTATTCGGTCTCGATACTACCGTTTACGTCGGAACCGGTTCTCTATTGGAACCGGGTTTCGGTACCCAACCCTACATTCAATACTATACAATATTCAGTACAATACTATGCTTGCAGTGCATACAGCATACAATTTATTCACCTTTCTACTGTAAATTGTACATACTTTTTTACACAATTGCAAAATTTGTTTACTTTGTTACAAAATACTTTCTTTCTGTAACTGCATGCTTTGGGTTCTGTGTTCTCCATTTTTTTATGTAGTGTCTAATGAATGATCTGTAGTGTCTAAAATATTGACTCGCTGTGTGTATGATCTAAAAGCATTGTTTGATTTTGAGCACAGATGGTTTTGATTTTGCCAGAAGAGTCAGAGGTTCTCTGAATGTGGTTTGGAAATTTGGTTTTGTGTTTAAAGTCGCCATGAAATCAAATTTTACAATTCGTATTTTTATATGTAATTTTGTAGTGTTTATTACAAATGATTTATCTGTGCACTTCATTAATTAAAAAAAATGTATGTGCCCTTATATTCTTTAATCAAATATGTTATCCTTCCCTCCACCCTCGAAATGACTTCTCTTCTCTTCCTGTCATGTGCTATGGCGCGAGGGCGTGGCAACCATAGATATCCATATAAGGCTAGATGTCTTACGGCGGAGTCTCGAACGGCATCACCGGCGGCCATCTTGTCACAGGCAGGCTTTCTGGCGGGCTCTGTGGTATCTGATGTAAGCTGAGTGATCAGCACGAACACACATACTCTTATCTCGCTGAAATCTTGACGGATTTACAAACGGTTTGGTTTCTTACAAACGTTATTAACGTGGCTATAATTCCGAATGCTTGAACATGTATGTTATAATTATTAATATGAATGCAGTGTCATAACTACATCTCTGACGTTTATAACAAACCAAACTGTTTGAAAATTGGTAGAAAATTGAGCAAGTTATGGTTATTTAAAAAGTACATGCAGCATTAAAACACAATGTTACGAGTGAGCGAGCTGCCTGTGGCAAGATGGCCGCCACGTCGACCTCCATTGGCCATCAGCGCGCACGAGACATCTAGCCTTTATTATATGATATCTATGGTGGCAACTCCCCTCAAACCGTTAGTCTGCTATGAGCAAGAGATGGAGAGGAGGAGCGCTAAAGTAAAACCCTGCCCTCTATTCAATATTCCGTTTCACTTGGAAATACATCACAACACGGAGAAAAGTCGTTTGTAACTTCCGGTTCATGGCCACTTTAAGGTTTTGAGAAAGTGAGTGATGGTTTCAAGAAATGTGTTTTAGCAATTCAGAAAAACTGTAATTAAAGTAATTCAGTATTGTTCGTTTTTTTTTATTTATTTTTTTTATTACGTTTATTTTTATTTTAAGTTGATTGAAAAATTAACTTTGTGCGAAAGTTTAAAACTTATATACTGGTTCATTCTCAAACAGGTGTATTAATTTGACATTTCTTACCGCACACACATCCATGTACTCAGTGACTCAGGGCCACATCTGAAAGAGGGCCTCACCTCATTGTGCTTTATTATACACTGGCCCGCTTTAGGGGACAGAGGAATGTCTGCTGTATGATTATGAATTTGCACATTTAACTAAGTGTTCTCGAAGTCATTCTGCTCTGTTTGATGTGGGTCAGGAACTGATGGAGTTCTTGTATGAGAATCTCTCTGATTATTGTGACACTGCCATTGAGATTTGCGGAGGTTCAAACGTCTGCATGAGAGTTGGAAGGAGGGCAAAAGGAGGGGCAAAAAAAGAGAAGCCCCAAGCTTTGGGCCCTCTATCACACACCAGTCAAATTCTTATCATCCTCGCAGCCTTTGATGTCTCTCTCTCTGTGTGTGCGTTCAGTGTGTGTGTGCGTGTGTGTGTGTGTGTGTGTGTGTGTGTGTGTGTGTGTGTGTGTGTGTGTGTGTGTGTGTGTGTGTGTGTGTGTGTGTGTGTGTGTGTGTGTGTGTGTGTGTGTGTGTGCGCGTGAGTGTGTGAAGGTCATCTTTGAAAGCTTGCCAGCTGCTTCACAACAGTTTAACCCAAGGTTCACCAGCACGCCAGCTTCCTCTTACCTGAAGCAAAAGCCTGAAAAAAGCCTATAAGAAAGGAGCAAAAAAAATAAGACTTCCTCTGTTCTGATTCATGCTTAAAGTGTCTAACAAATCTGACCCTCAAAGTGTTCCTGCATTGTGCACATTTAAATATAGCCTACAGAAGTATAATGGAATGAAATACAAGAAATTCAATATGACTGTGGTTTTTGTAGCTTTTAATGATATATTGATATTGTATTAAGACATTGGAAATTTTGAATTACCCATTCATTTTAATGATATCTAATGTTTTAAAAAATCATTAGATAATAATATTTGAAAAGCAACAAAAATATATGCACACAACGATCTTGGGCCATTTAAAATGTATTTAAAAAATATTTAGTTATTTTAATGCATAATAAACTTCCTTTTTGAAAGTTTGAGGTCAATAAGAGTTTTTTTTTTTTAAAGATGCTTTTATTAGGTAGCACTTTATTTTACAGTCCTGTTCCCCATGTACATACTATGTACTTATTATAGTTATAAATAATAATAACTGAGTTATAACTAGGAGCTAACCCTGAACCTACCTCTAAACCTAACATTAACCGATGTAGTTATCTTATATTAACCAGTACTTTCTTAGCACACTGCAAGTACATGTAAGTGCACATACTGTAAAATAAAGTGCAACCTTTAATTATTATGCAAGAATGCATTAAATTGATCAAAAGTGACAGACTTTTACATTGTTAATAAAAAATGATATTACAAATAAATACTGTTATTTTGATATTTCTATTAATCAAAGAATCCTGAAAAAAAATTCACAGTTTAAAAATATGAAGCAGCCATTTTCAACTGTGACATCAGCATTTCAATCCATACATCAGCATATTAGAACGATTTCTAAAGGATCAAGTGACACCAAAGACTGGGGAAATGGCAACTGAAAATTCAGCTTTGCCATCACAGGAATAAATTACATAATTAATATAAATTGATACATAAATTAATATATATAAAAATAATAAAACGTAATAATATTTCACAATATGACTATTTTTACTGTATTTTGCAGCCGTTGTGAGCATTTGAGTTTTTCAAAAAAAAAAAACTCTTACAGACCCCGTTTATAGTTAAATAATTAAAAATTAAATGTAACTAAATTTAATAATATATATTGTTATATATTGTTTAATATATTGTTTTACATAAATAGTATTATTTTTGCTCAACCCTGTCATCTTCTATTCTTTTTACACAGTAGTGCAAGATCAGTGTGTGTGTGTGTGTGTGTGTGTGTGTGTGTGTGTGTGTGTGTGTGTGTGTGTGTGTGTGTGTGTGTGTGTGTGTGTGTGTGTGTGTGTGTGTGTGTGTGTGTGTGTGTGTGTGTGTGTGTGTACCTTTTTGTTTGGGCAAAGGCCACATGTCTTCCCTACAGTGACCACTATGGTCACTTAGAGATGCACTCTTCATCCCTATTGGCACCAGACTGCACCACAACTGGATAAATCTGTCTATTTATATGGCGCCACAACTCCTTATCCCAGCTTTGCGGAGCGCCCAAATACAATTAAGTTCTTTCCTATTTGGCAAAACTAATTTTTGCATTTCTGCTACAGCAGATTCTGCACTAACTCTAATAGAACTAGTGTGTTTAATGGACCATAGACTTCATTCAATCAGAGTGTACACTGACAGGCCAGAATCCTACAACTGGAGCTGTACTCCTGGTGATTGATGGATGGATGGATGGATGGATGGATGGATGGATGGATGGATGGATGGATGGATGGATGGATGGATGGATGGATGGATGGATGGATGGATGGATGGATGGATGGATGGATGGATGGATGGATGGATGGATGGATGGATGGATGGATGGATGGATGGATGGATGGATGGATGGATGGATGGATGGATGGATGGATGGATGGATGGATGGATGGATGGATGGATGGATGGATGGATGGATGGATGGATGGATGGATGGATGGATGGATGGATGGATGGATGGATGGATGGATGGATGGATGGATGGATGGATGGATGGATGGATGGATGGATGGATGGATGGATGGATGGATGGATGGATGGATGGATGGATGGATGGATGGATGGATGGATGGATGGATGGATGGATGGATGGATGGATGGATGGATGGATGGATGGATGGATGGATGGATGGATGGATGGATGGATGGATGGATGGATGGATGGATGGATGGATGGATGGATGGATGGATGGATGGATGGATGGATGGATGGATGGATGGATGGATTCTACCTAATCTGCTGCCTACTTTAGAAATATATTAAGGTTGTGCAGTATTACAACATTAATATCTCTTCTCATTTAAATCTAAATGCATTCAATGTGTTAGACTGCTCACATTTACACATATTCATCAACCAGAAAGAAAAGAAAAACAAGGTCACCTAGGGTAAATCAAATACTTTTTTTCAAGGTGGCATGACGGAAGACGGCAGTGCCAAAGAAAACTTGAAAAGGAAATCATGTCCCTTTTGTTCTTCCAGAACAAAACTTTCAAGACAAAAGCCATTTAGATGATGCATTACATCTCAACCAAGAGCCGTGATAATGAAAAGGGATAATATTCAGACACATCAGACAGTAAATTGGCCCTTTTACATAGAGCACATTGCTCATTAACTCTCTATAGCTCTTCATTTGAAAGCTGATATAGCTCTTTCCATTTATCATTCACTCTTTATCTCCTCTGTATCTCATCACTGCAAACTCAAATATTGCAACTAATATCTGCAATTCAATACTCTTTGTTAATGAAACAGCCAGAAATGATATACTGAAGTACCAAAGCTCCTTATAAAACATATTGCTATGTAATCAATAGCTTAAAGACCTTGCAGTTTCAAAGGTAATACATATTATGCATATTCTAGATAACATTGTGCTTTATAATCTCAGTTGATCCCTTATCAGTTCTCCTCATGGACAACAGAAGCAGCAGTGTATTTACCTGATTTCCCAGGCTGTTGTAAAATGTAACATTGCTTCTTCTGTTATTTAAAAGGCCAGAACAAACACAGTGGTGCTACTTGGGACCAGCCTGATCAAACATGTACATATTTACTCTAGAACAGGGGTTTTCAAACTGGGGGCCGCCAGGGGGCGCCCAGAGGGGCCGCAGCAAGTTGAAAAAAAAATGTGTTAATATGAGTATTTTAATAAAATAACATTTTAATAATTTGTTGCATAGCATTTGAACATTATACTTTTAATGCTAATCTTTTAGAGATTAACTGATTGATCGGCTGGTGACCAGAATTGGCCGATTTTCACGTGATTTTCAGTCTGACATAATGCCGATTCAAATGCACTCGGGCGCCGCATGATTAACATCGCGCAACATCAGCATCACACGTGCACACAGAACGCACATGTAGGAAACCTTGTGAATTACGTCCGTTTCAGACCACGAGCGCCGTGCATGTTCAGTGAGTGCATTCACACCGCGAGCAGGAGCAGCGCGTGAGCGTCAAGCAGGAGCGTCGCGTGCTGTAAGCAGTAGTGAAGCGGAGGGTTCCGGCGCCGAGTCTATTTTTGCTGCGCTGCTCACGCTCAATTAAAGTGAAAGCACACTTTTGATGGACAAAATAAATATGATTTCACACAAAAAGTACCAAAAATGCACATAATTTGCATGTATAGTGTGTTTTAACAAGAACTTCAGTAGGCTTCAAGAAAATGAAGACTCAAAAATATTTATAGAAAATGTACCCATTTAAACTTGTTTTTATTAATCAGTTTGGATAAAAGTGGTGTTTTATAAAAAAAAATATATATAGAAAATAAATATTTGTGTGTGCTGTAAAGTGGTTAGAAAAAATTAAATCAGAATCGGGCTAAAATCTGTATTGGCAGGTCAAACTCAATGACAAATCAGAATTGGCCTTGAAAATTGTAATAGGTTTATCTCTATAATATTTCTGATTGGCTGGTATCAAACACCATCACATAATCTGATGTTCACTTAGATGTTTTATTTATTTATTTCTACATTTGCCATAGTATTGCCGATGGGTTCAATAACACATCCTGCAAAAGGGGGGCCTTAGCCAGAACCTAGTGGTATTTGGGGGGCCTTGTCATGGAAAAGTTTGGGAACCCCTGCTCTAGAATAAAGGAAATTAATGGCTATTTGTTTGAGACTGGGTAAGTGCTGTTTATGAATTTTAATAATTTCACCTATACTGTCATATGGCATGTCTCACCACATAACATTAGCAAGTCTCCTTCTATCTCATCACAATGGACTGAACCTTTTCATGCTTTAAGATAAATCAGTCCAAATCTTTTTTTCCGAAGTCATCAAACTTGAATTCCAGTCTATACTGTTAAAAATATAACCTTATCACATTGAACTACCAGGCCTTTGGGTTCAAATACCAAGGCCCTGTCAAATTACTGATAAATGGTCAGATTTACCAATCTCTATATTTCATTGAATAAGTAGTTTAAAGATGAATATACTACCCAAATTTCTGTTCCAAAATGTCCATCTGTCTCCTCCTTCTTTATTTTATACCAGCTTGTGGAGAATGTTTATTTATTTTTGTTTTTGGGAATAATAAACACCCAGGAGTTATGACATATTTGGTATACTAATTATATGATAGTGGAAGACTGAAACTCAATTCAAAATATTCAATGGTATTATTGGACATCCCAGTCAATGGTGATAAATAGCTAAATAGCTTAAAGGGCTAGTTCACCAAAAAAAATGTATTCCATCATCATTTACTCACCTTCAAGCTGTTCCAAACCTGTATGAATTTCTTCAAGAATATATTTTTAAGAATATGGGCAACCAAATAGTTGAGGGGCACCATTGACTTCCATAGTAGGGAAAAACAATTGCCCAATATAAGGGAATGACAATTTAATGCATGGTCAAAAAGATTGAGGCTTTCAACTCTAGAGAAGGATTATAATGTCATTTGTTGATGTTAATAAAAGTTCAAAATTCTTACAAAACATTATTATAAATACCAGCAACTTAGGAGTTTTATACTTACTGCCCAGGGGCAAAGCCTAGAGCCATAACCAATTAATCTGGAGAAATACAAGTCTAAACCAAGTCAGGTGGAGGTTGCATATATTGTTTATATAACATGCTAATATCAGGCTCTCTAGAGTTTTCTGCCTCTAGTTTAGCCCTGTGGAAGTACTATTTAGTATGATTAGGTATAGACATGGAAATATGGGAGCAAATCTGTGCAGAGACAGTTAATAGTAGACAGCAAATGTGGCTTATGCATTCGTATGTAACTCCAGTAAGGTTAAATACAATTAATAGTGACATACATATACTTGTTCAACTTGTATAAGTGCAAAGGGTATATTATTTCATTGTATGTGGGAATGTGAGAAATTTAAAAGAGTTTGGAAAGAATATGAATATTATGTCATTGCCATTTTTATACGGGAAGACATATAAGAACATAATCTTCAGGGTAAAGAAGCCAAATTTGAAATAGCCTGGAGCCCATTCTTCTGAATGTATCTAACAATAATTATCATAAATACATTTTATCATTCTTTGTAGTAAAACTTTATTATTTTTAATTGACAAGAAACAAAAAATAACATCAATTAGACCCTGTCTACAGGAAGACAACTAAAAAATGTCATGCAATGTTCTCAATTTTCACAATAATTGTTGTGCTAGCCTCAATCTCAACCTTCAACCCTTATATGAAAGTTGACAATAACTTCAAACAAATATATACCGTCTGAACAAGCTTGACATATCCTTGCCATAGAGAAGCATCTCTTTATTGGATGGCATCACACATCTCACAAATGTTAAAGGGGGGTGTGACCAAAAAAGTTTGAGAACCATTGGCTTAGGGAGTAGCATCACTATATGAGTCACATGCATGGGATGCACCCATGGATTTGACATGTTTGGGTAATTCATAGACTCAATTTATGCTATGCCCACTATGTTTGTGCTGGTATAGTGGGTATTGGTTCCCCATAGCGTCAATACCAGATGCATGTCGAAGTTCCACTTGGAAAGGGAATGTCCAACACTATCTCACGACCAATCCGTATGACTTCGTACGAGTGAGTATGAGGTGGCTAATTCGTACGATTAGTCTAAACCCCAGTGATGGGTAGGTTTAGGGGCGGGGTCAGGGGTAGGCCATTCGTACGAATTCATACGAATTGGGCAACTCGTAAAATATGTGCGATTTGGCAAAAATCTTACGAATTCGTTTTGTAAACGATTGAGGTTGTATGAATTTGTACGAATTAGCCACTTCGTAAAATACGTACAAATTGCCGTAAGATCGGGTTAGAATGTCTCAGGTTACGACTGTAACCCTGGTTCCCTGAGAAGGGGGAACGAGACACTGCGCCTCGTTGCCGTACCTTGGGCCTGCCTGTGCGTCTCCTTCATACAAAAGAAATGATGACATGTCACTCAGGCTCCCTTTTATATTCATCAGTGCTCCGTGTGTGATGTCATAGACTGACGTCTTCCAATGATTACTGGCTTTTGTTTATACAGGTCTCAGACACCCGTCACGTTGATGGTGTTCCCCAAAGCGCCAATACCAGACGCAATGATTCGTTCCGCTTCTCAGGGAACCACGGTTACAGTCGTAACCTGAGATGGGTTTTTTTAAATGTTTTTTTTATAAAGATTATTTAAATTAGATGTTTATATAACATTTATAGCTAGAAAAATTGCCATTTTAAATAGTCAAGTTCCAAATTTTGATAACAGGGTTGCAAAAATGGCAAACCTCACATAAAATAAATTGGAAAATAAAACAGCTCATATAATATTTAGTTTGACCTCCCAAGTCTAATGATTAGCATTTTTTTTAAGGTAATGCACCTCTCAATGACAATTTCATAAGAATTTCAGGCCCTATATGTTGCTAGTCTTTTTTTACTATTTTTCGTTCATAGTTTGTACAAGTTCTATCACATATTTGTGATGAAAACGCATTTCCTAGAAAAGCCATAGTCAGCTGTTATTGATTGTAAACACTATATTTTACGCTAATAAGGGTTTTATGCATCCAGATGGCCTCAAATATATTATAATAACATCTTCCTCAAAACTGTATGCTCATGAAAGTAGATAATAGAGCAGCCCTCTGTTCTGAAATTATTCATTATTGCGAATTACACTCTGAGCCTAATCAACCAATTCAAAATAAATAAGGGTTTTGGGAATTTCATCTCCAGAGCTCTCTCTGGAAGTATTTCCCTTCTCCTTCATTTGACTTTACAATGGCGCTCTCTCCTAGACCATTAAACATGAATATCTCTCCTTTCAGAAAGGCAGGTGGCATAACTTTTGATGCAATCAACCAGAGTTTGAAACTGACTTTTACCTAACTCATTCTTCTCCCTTTTCCCATTGCATATCAGCTCAGAGCATTAAAAAAAAAAAGTTCAGAAAATATTAGAAAAGTGATGTAGAACTATTGTCTCAATAAAGCAGGAACTATTTAATGATTTTAATACATATAATAATTTACACTCAATATGTTGTTATTATTGGATTTTATAATGTACTAAAATGCAAATCTGCCACTATTTGCAACTAAATAGCACCTAACAGCTATTAGCACGTTGTAAGGGATAATCTGGGTTTGTTTCTGGTTTGGGTGGGTTTGTCAAGTGTTTTAGTTCGGTGTCCTAGTTTTCAGTTTGTTTCTGTGGTTTTTGATTTTTTTTATTCATTTGCGCACCTGTGATTCATTTTGTAGATTGTATGTGTATTTAAGCTCTGGGTTTCTTTCTGTTAATTTTCTGTTCTCGTAACATTTTAATCGGTGTCCTAGTTTTCACTTAGTGTAAATAGCGTCTATCACTCTTTGCACTTAATGTAAATAGCATCTATACTACTTTCCACTTAGTGCAAATAGCCTCCACCCAAAAATAAATTATAATTATAATAATAATAATCACACTGCATTGTTTTTTTTTATTTTGTTTTTTTTTTATTTTTTTTATAAATTATCATTATGGTAGTAACCTTATGACTAATGTAATGTTCCTTGAACTTATTTACCTTAAGGCCCTGTGTCCACCAAAGCGTTTTTTCACGCGGCTGGCGTATTTTTTCATTTGTTTTTAATGGGAGCGCCGCGTTTTTAAAACACCATGAGCGTAACGAGGCGCTGAGCGTTTTTTCACGCTGAAGCGCTTTTACAGGTCGACGAGAGTTGAAGAATGTTCAACTTTGGGTAAAACAGCTGTCATCATTGTCACTTTTTACCCAGCCGTCCAATCACAGTGGAGGAGGGGCGGGACAAATATCACTCCGACCAACCGTCACATTCTGTTTGTACAACGTCAACAGATGGCAACAACAACAAGCATAATAACGTAACAAAATAATTTTAAACAAGAGCCAGAGCACATACTTTATAATCTATCGATATTTTTATATAGAAACAATATAGAAATAAACGATCTGTGAAATTAGATATTAGTAACACTTTCGTGGATATTCCTTATCATAACGAGCAAAGCGTCTCAGCTGAAAAAAAATGCTGCGCTGCCAAAACGCTCTCAAGCGCCCACAGCTAGGCGTTTTCAGCAGAGCGCCTAGCGTTTTCAGCTGGCTATTGTATTTTTATACTTACAGCCCAAGACCTAAAGTCAAACGTTTTGTAATTTATCATTTTTTGCTATTTGAGAGACGTTGTGTTATAGAACACAAATAAAATCTCATATAGCCTAATCTTTTATATAAGGGGAAGGGGGTATTTCTGTTAACTCAACAATGGCCACAATCAACAAATATATTTTCGATTAAAGAAAGCCTGTTTACATCACACTATTACAGGTAATCTGTAAATGCATTAGAAATTACTGCAAAGCAAACACAGATAATCATTGCGTCTACAACACATTATATTGATTTCCTGACCTCGTTCACTGTGAGGTCACAGCATGCAATCATTTAATCAGGGATGTAACCACCATCTTGAAGACTCTTCCTGCCCAACATTCAACATTCAATAATATTCAATCATAAAATTTTACACAAACATTTTTTACACCGTCCACATGTCCAAACACTCAAATACACTGCAACCTATAAATGGAGAACAGATGAGAATCAAGGCAAAAATGAAGATAAAAAATAATAATAATATGGCAATGTGTGGAGGAGGCAAGATAATTTATTTGCACACAGATTTATCTTTTATGTCCACACATGCACACAGTCTTTCGCTCACACACACACGCAAAACTGCCAGGAAAGTGTAGAATAGAATAATGAAATTCAAATCACTGACACAAAACACCTTCCTTTGCATAGGCTTTCCATAGTCTTAAAGAAACATGCACACGGCATACTGTAGATATTATAAATGAAGATTTCTTTGTTCCACAAAATAGTGAGGATATAAAAGATAAAATGCCAGTGGAATGTCTATGGGTTTAGAGAAGCATGTGGTTTATGGAAAGAATCTGTTTTAAAGGAAAGTGTGCTAAAAAAAGATAAAGCTTTGCACAATGATTTGTAGTTTTCAGATTTTCAGGGCTCTAAAGGTTTTTGGGAACATATTTTCACGACCGTACATGGATATTTTGTTCTACTGTATTCTATGTGATCTGGGTTGAATCTTTTTCATTTGAATCCACCGTCTTAGACAAAGCCATGCTGTCTGAGACATTTTGGAGGGTTTTTAATCTGCAAGAGCATGTTCTCTCTTCAACTTGTCGAATAATGCAGGTAAAAACCAAAAAAACATTGCATGTTTCAAAATGCATGAAAACAGTACTTTAAGAAGATTAAAATGTATATTTCCCCCATGAAAAATAAGGTGATGGATGTGTCATGTTTTGACACTCAATATATAAATGGGCAGTTATAGAAAACAATATTTCATAAGGGCCCTCTCATTGCCTGCCCCTTACTAAAACTTGTTGTCAAGCAATTTCAGTCCACTGAGAGGTCTTTCATGTCATTTGTTTGATGTAACGTTTAGGAGGGCGAAAGGCAAGTTAATATGACAGCTGTATGTGAGAGAGAGACAGAAAAGAGAGAAAAGCCTCATTAGAGCTGTCCATTGCCGTTTGAAAGGGATGAAATGAAATTCCTACAGAAAGACAGAGGTAGAGAAGGAAGAGAAATTTCAATGTTTTTTAATCCTCAAGTAGCTGTAACTTCACACTGCAGGACATCACAGGAATACGCTCACCTCCTTTTCTGTCAGACACATTCAGAGTCTTGCGCATCGCTCTTCTGGTTTCCTCATTATGATCACTGCACGTTGGCTGGCTGGATAATTATTACTTTGAAAATGTAAATGCGATGAGTGCAATTTTTTCACGGTAGACACATTAGGCCTGTTTTAAATAGTCGTGGCTTCAGATACTGCGTGCGTGGCATAATCATATACAGTACATATACATATACATATATACACACACCCTGTTCCAAGAGGGTGTGGCCAAAAATACTGTAAAGTATTCATACTTTTGTGAATTATAACTACAATAAAAAAAATTATATTTTAATATATTTTAACATTTAATTTATTCATGTGAACGGAAAGCTGGATTTTCAGAAGTTCAGAAGAACAATATTTAGTTGAAATAAATATATATTTTGTAACATTATTAATGTCTTTATATACATACATACATACATACATGCATGCATGCAAACACACACACACACACACACACATACAATCTGGTTCGCTATCTATGTGGGGACTCTCCATAGACGTAATGATTTTTATACACTAGCCCGACCCCTAAACCTACCCATCACACACAACTTTCTGCATTTTTATATTTTCAAAAAAAAACAACAACTCATTCTGTATGATTTATAAGCTTTTGTACCCATGAGGACCTCAATTTAGGTCCCCACAGTGACACGAGTCCCCATGAGTCTGTGTGCATTCAGGTTTAGGTCCCCAACGGGATAGAAAAAACATGTATACACACACACACACACACACACACACACACTTATATACATTGCATGAATTAATATTATAGGAACCTAAAATTATTTGTTAATCATTTACAGCTCTAAATGTGTTTATACATGCAATGCTTGCATTTGCTATGCTGTAAATACGTTAGTTGCTGTGTCTATGCAAACAAATAAAATGTACATCGTAGAACTACACTTTACTTACACATACTTATTACTAACTCTTTTGACTATAATAATAATAATAATAATTTGTTACATTTATATAGCGCTTTTCTGGGTACTCAAAGCGCTTTACATGGAAGGGGGAATCTCCTCAACCACCACCAATGTGAAGCATGCACCTGGATGATGCGACGGCAGCCATATTGTGCCAGAACGCCCACCACATACCAGCTTCCTGGTGGAGAGGAGACAGGGTGATGAAGCCAATTAATATATGGGGATGATTAGGAGGCCATGATGGATAGAGGACAATGGGCAAATTTGGCCAGGATGCTGGGCTTACACCCCTACTCTTTTTTTCGAAGGACATCCTGTGATTTTTAATGACCACAGAGAGTCAGGGCCTCGTTTTAACGTCTCATCCGAAGGACGGTGCTTTTTGACAGTATAGTGTTTTTTCAGGAGGTCTCCCATCCAGGTACTAACCAGGCTCAACCCTGAACACCCTACCGACAGAACACCCTAGAATCCACCTGACAATGTCCTAGAATCATCCTAGCACCATCCAGAACACCTAGCAACTGCTTTGCAATGCACCAACCACAAACAAAACACTCTCTCACTATAGTGATGGCTTTTACACAGGCAAGAAATTCACACATTTTTAAAATATTAATATAATAAACAAGATTCACCCCAAAATAAATGTGTATGATATAACTAAGCAATCATATAGAACCATATAGAGCTCATTAGCCAGTACAGCATGGAGAGAAAGGGTCTCATCACTGTCTTTTTCCTGACATATTGAGGCTGAGGGAGGAACGATATGAAGGAGAGATGAAACATCACAAGCAGCAGATAAAGTGATAAATGGCAAAATGAACTCTAAATGATGTGTGTGGGAGTGGCTGGACGTTGAAAGATGGATTGATTGAGAGAGTGAATGATGGATGTACCGATTGGTGGCAAGTGTTGAAGGCGGGCTGTGCGTCACACTGGAGCACTTGGTGTCACATTTCAGATTTATATTGGCAGAGATTAATTTGCTGTTCTTTGAGATGAACACAACTGATGTAGGGTATTTTATTGCAATCTCAAACAGAATGTCAAAATGTGTCATTTCATTTCAATATTTATTGTGTGAAAATTATGTACATTTTAAATATATGAATACAAATAATTATTATAGTTAGCAAAACATTTCTATTCTGCATTACCAGAAAAACGACGTGAAAAAGTGAAAAATAGTTAATTGTGTATTTAGCATACATAGTCACATTGTCAGCAATGAAATAACCCTTAGAAAGACAAAGAAGTCAGCCACTTTAATTTCAAAAAATGTAATTGCCATGTTATGTTGATTTATTGGTTTCATTTTCATTGACAAAAGTTTGTAGCGCTTTATTTCCTGTCTTTCCTTACGCTGTCATGGTTTCTAGTTTGTGTTCATTTGTTGTCATGGTGATTCATTGTTTACTTCACAACTGTTTTGTATTTAGCTCATTATCGTGTGTGTGTGTGTGTGTGTGTGTGTGTGTGTGTGTGTGTGTGTGTGTGTGTGTGTGTGTGTGTGTGTGTGTGTGTGTGTGTGTGTGTGTGTGTGTGTGTGTGCGTGTGCGTGTGCGTGTGCGTGTGCGTGTGTGTGTAGCCTTCTGTGTATATAGTTAATTGTCTTGTTTTGGATGTGTGTGGAGCACAGTGTTTTTGTCTTGCATGTTTCTTTATTTTGATACTGGTTATTAAAGTAGTTTGCTGCATTTAGATTCACACTTTCATTCTCATTTTCTTCATCTGATCATCTGTGACAAAACAGAAAAACCCAAAAGGATTTAAATGGATCTTGCAGCTAAGTTTATCTCCCTCACCCATGAAGGGCTGCCTATAACAAAATATACTGCCCGCTTTTGTCAGCTAGCTCAGTGCTCATTTTTGGACGATGAGACTTTAAAATCAATCTACTGAGTTGGAGCAAATTATTACTACCCTTTAGATTTACCGAATATGAAAGACGTATTATGGAGTGAAGCCGTTCTGCTGTGCCTTGAGTGTGCTTTCCCCTTATTTATCTTGTCACCTACATCCACCACTCAACCACAAACCATGCCCACCAGGGAGAAAAGCCTGAGCCCACCACAGACTAAGAGACCCAGCATATGCCCACCATGGACCCAGTGCCTGAGCCAATGCCCACAACGGTGTAAGAGCATGCAGCCTCATCTATCCCGGAAACAAAGCCTGCCGTCCCATCTGAGCAGGTGTGTGAGCTGGTTTTTAAATCTGTTCCTGTGGGAGTACTAGTGAAGCTGGATGATGAAGTGTGTAGATCCCACCATCCTCCTGCATCAGAATTCAGTATACCGAATCTGGATGGATCGATTTTCTGATAACTTCCTGTGCCCATGACCTTCCTTCTCTGCTGGTTCCGTCCAACCCTAAGTATTCATCGTCACTGCTGGTCCTGCCCAGCTCCAAGTCTTCTTTGACGCTGATGGTCCCGCCCAGCCTCCTATTCCCTCCTCCAAGTAAGTCAAATCACATTTATTTATATAGCACTTTTTACAATACATATTGTTTCAAAGCAGCTTTACAGAGATAACAGGAAAATCATGCAAAAAATGTGTTTCCAGAAGAAAAATAGCGTCACAGTCCAGCTTAAGTTCAGTGATGTTTCATTTTTGTTCTTCTCTGGCCAACGAACAAACAGTGTATGATTATGATTCAGGCAGCATTATAGGTCATTTAATTTAACTAGTGCAAAGTGCCCGTGCAAAATCAGTTTTTGTGTGTGTTTTTAGTAATTGTTGGTTCGGTGTGTTTGAGTGCTCATTATTACACAGCAAATTAGTTACAATTACACAGCAAAAGTTCAGTGACATTTTCATTTGTGCATGGTAGAAAGCAAATACTGACACTAACATAATGACATACAATAAATATGGAAAATTGAACTACAAGATTGAGGGAGCAGGCTACACAGTGAACTCCGAGAAAACGCTATGCTTGAGCAAACAGTTTGTGAATAGGCTAGTGTGCAGTGTGAGAGGGGGAGTGGCCAGTGCTGTGCTCACTCAACAATCTGTATTGTAAAAAGCACTATATAAATAAATGTGACTTGACTAATCTAGTTTACAATAGCATTTTTGTCATAGATTATAATCTTTTTTTTTTTTATGTGTTTTTCTTTACAATGAATTTGTCTGTATTAAGTAAATTGTGTTTAATACACAAAAGTGTGATTATCAGTTCAACACACAGAGTTATAGAAATTCTATTTGATAAAAAAAAATTATAATAAAAAAAACCTGCGCTGGTATCGGATCAGATCAGTTCTGAAAAAAAATGGTATTGGTTCATCCCTAGTCTTAAGTGCTGGAAAAGAGAGAGTCAAAAGTTTCTGTCACAATATCAAGTTCTTCTAAGTTATCTGGGATGCTGATGAGATGAAACTGATCAGGAATATTATTCATGAAGCAATCTTTAGTGGCAGAAGTGATAGTTCTAACATATTTGTAACACGGAGTCGGTTTTGCAACCTTGGCTAAATGGAGTTTACACGAGACTAGATAATGATCTGAGATGTCATCGCTCTGCTGCAGAATTTCAACGCCATCAACATTGATTCCATGTGACAATATTAGATCTGAAGTATAATTATGACAATGAGTGGGTCTTGACACGAGTTGTCTAACTCCAATAGAGTTCAGAATGTCTCTAAATGCCAATCCCAATGTGTCTTTTTCGTGATCTACATTTATATTAAAATCACCAACAATTAGGACTTTTTCTGCAGCCAGTACTAACTCCGATAAAAAAATCAGCAAATTCTTTGATAAAGTCTGTATGGTGCCCTGGTGGCCTGTATACAGTAGCTAGCACAAATGTCAAGTGTGATTTATCATTTACACTAGATAGTGTAACATTAAGCACCAACACTTCAAAATATTTTATTTGAAACTAGACTTCCCAGTAATTCTAAAGATATTACTATAGATTACAGCAACACCATCCCCTTTTCCTTTCAGATGTGGCTCATTTTTATAACAGTAATCTTGGGGGGTGGACTCATTTAAAGTGATGTAATCGTCTGGTTTTAGCCAGGTTTCTGTCAAACACAACACATCCAGGTTATAATCTGTAATCATATCATTAACAATAAGTGCTTTTGAAGTAAGGGATTCATTATTCAGCAACCCTAGCTTTATCATTTGTTTATCTGTATTATATCTATTTTTTGTTTGTTGAACATCAATACAAATTTTACCCTTAAATGGGTTTGGGAGTTTTTTGTATTTCCTAATTGGGGGAACAGATACAGTCTCCATATGATGATATCTAGGTGAAAGAGTCTCTACGTGATGTGATTTATCTGACCTCTGTGACGTGAGACAGCTATCAGACGGTTGGTTTAGCCAGTCTGTCTGCTTCCTGACCTGAGCCCCAATTCGTCATGTTTGAGCTCTAAGACTATGTGCCATATTACTAGAGAGAAGAGCAGCACCACCTCAGGAGGGATGAATACCATCTATTTTCAACATTAGTGCTGACGTGAATAATAATCTTAGAGAATTTACAATTAGCATTAGCCCGCACTTTTAAATTTGCTTTGATGTCAGGCAAACATGTGGCTGGTGTCTCTTTTTTCACATTCCATGTAATATAATCGCCAATAACAAGGGCACATTCAGCAGGATTCTCAGTGGGTGTTTCACTGAGTGGGGAGAACCTGTTTAATGTTATAATCGGAATGGAAGAGCTGTGTTTTGTCCCGTGACTACAGCGTCTCACAGTCACCCAGTTGCCCTGCTACACAAGCTTTACAGCCAAAGCTAGTCGCATCCAAAGCAGCATCTAAAGCCCTTGAATTCTTACTATCCTCGATTAAAGTTTGGATGCGTGTCTCTAGTTCTGAAATCTTCTCCGTCAGCCTATCTCCCTGCATTTATCACATGTAAAGCCCTCAGTGCTGACAGAGAATGTTATACTATGTGACACGAAGTGCAAGTGACAATAACAGGAGAAGACATTACTTACCGTGTTTGTTGACTGATCCTACTTACCACAGTTGTTTGGTAGACTCGTAAAAGGTGCGAGCGCGCGCGAGAAAAAAAAGACGGCAAGCACGGATGGCAGGTTAACAGGCTAGCGAGATACTAGCGTGCTGTGCTAGCAATGTCAGATTAATGTGAAAGGCAATATTAGACAATATCTAATATATGTTGAAGAGTAAGTTATATTTAGTGTTACGTTCCCAATTAGTTTTCTAGGTGTAAAAGGGAAGTAACGTTTTAAAGCAAAAGTTAACAGTTAACCGTTCTCAGTCCCAGCACACAATACACAAAGTAAGATTTCCAATAAATGTATTTACAATAAACAAGTGATAACATAAATACAGTGCAAAAAGAACTCTAAACAAACAACTCCAAAATAAAAATAAAAATTAATGAAGCGTGTTCTTCAGGAGCGGGTAAAGCCAAAACAACAAACAAAAGATCACTACCTGGTAGAAGGAAATTGAATTAACCTACAAAAATAAATACAAATAAACAACATAACTCTTACCTTACTTCCTAACAAAAACAGGAGAATATGAGAATAAAAGAAATGGCACCCATCTTCCTACTGCTCCAACACGCAATAGTAAGTTTCTTCTCTTGGGAGAAGAAATCTCTCCACGTCTCTCTGTCTGGTTCGCTTAAATACTGGCTCGTCTTTCCATTGATGAGGAGCAGCTGGTAGATCCCATCACCTAGATTAGGACAGGGAAGAGCAGACGAAATTGGACAGAACATACAACAAAAACTACAACTCCCATCAGGCTTTGGGGTAAATTGGCAGCACACACAGTACATCAATGAAGACACATACACTAAAATTGTAAAACAATTCCAAACGTCCTGGGACGTAACATTAGCATAAACAACAAGGAATGATAGTAAATAGAGATTCAAAACAGAAAGCTATACGGAGCTTACTGACGCAAACCAGCAGAAAGGCAGACAGGACATCCAGTTCATCGGTGTCAGCTATGCTGGTCCTGTATGACTCAGCCCAGTGATGCTATAATGTATCGACCCCCCGGTCTTCAGCTCTGCCTTGGTGTCTGGATCCCCTGGCTCCACCTCAGGCGTCTCAGTCTGATCCCACAGCTTCACCTTAGGCCGTCGACTAGTTGGCTCCTCGCTATATTGGCTCCACCTGGGACCATAGTCCTTCCAGCTTCACCGGGCTCCCTCGTTCCTCCTGCGGCTCTGTCGTTCCATCGAACTCCACCTAGGTCTCCACCGATCACATCATCACATGGGGCAGTCGGGCTCAGGACTCCACAATGGCTCCTCCCTCTATTGGTTCCACCGTGGGTCACCATTATCCTGGCTGGCTTCTGGGGGTCTCCAGTTATGTCTGACTTTCATGTTTTTACCTTATGTGTTTCTTTATTTTGAAATTGTTTATTAAAGCAGTTTACTGCATTTAGATTCACGCTGCCACATCTCATCATCTTCATCTGATTATTCATTATTCATCAGTTTCCACTTCCAACATTTCCATCACAGAATACTATGAAACAAAATGACAATGGAAATCACACTGTGATGGGAATTTTCATGACTTTCAGTAAAAACAAAAAACAACAAAGAACCAAATATAGAAGAAAAAACAGAAACTAGTAAGTGTGTGAAAAGTGTTTTAAGAATTTATTTTCTAAAAGTCCACAGGGCCAAAAGTGCCACACTGTAGTCACTAAAGGCTTTTAGTAACAGCATTCTGTCTAATACTTATGAAAGAGAGAAAGTGTATGGGCGTATAACTGTCAAAGAAGAGATTTCAAAACGGAGCATTGTTTTTAGTTAAAGTAACAGGTATGTGGTTTTCAGTCTTGCACAGTATTAATCCTAGCATTGTTATACGAGTTTGTGTGTGTGTCTTCATAGGTCTGTTGAGGCTGAAAGGCTCTGTGATTGCTTTGGGGGATTATAACAGGCTTTATCAGCAGGATAAAGAGTTCAAAAGAGCAGTCTGCCCTTAGTGCCTGCTCTAATCTCTTATGCATATCAGCTACAGCTTTAACAGAACTCCACAGAATTCTAATAGTGTCTTTGAATAACACAGTGATCCACTCTGTACCATAAGTGCAATATTTCACAACAGATGACCAGACAAGAGATTGTGAAGCATCCATGATTGTAAAATGCTTTGACATTTAAATAAGACAGGTGGTTATTTGACATTAGTAATCAACATTGAACTAATAAAAAGACCCTAGAGCTTCTCTGGACTGATTGTGAAAAAGAGTGAAATATGGGAGAAGACTTTTTAGTTTTTTTTGATGCCTTGGAACTAAAGCACTATTCAGCAAAAATGTAGACTATAGTTTAGATTCATAACTGAAGTATATATATAACATAAGTAAAGTATAGTAGATTTGAACCAGTGTAAAACCAGGTTTTAAGCAATACTTTAAGGGGCAAACAAGAGTAATTTGCTGAATAAATGTTTTGTAAATGGGAATATATGTGTCGAGTATAAGATCACCAATCGCAAATTTAGATCATAATGTGGTACATCTTGTACCAACTTTTAAAATCTAAGCTGAAAAGCAGTAAACCTGAGGAAATCAGGTTCAGAGTTTGGTCGTCTGCTAGTATTGAAAAACATAAAGCATGCTTTGATTGTACTTTGTGGGAGGAGTTTTATCATGGCTTCTTGAATAAAATATCATCCGTAACATAAAGGAGATAAACATCTATCCAAATAATAAGATGTATATAACTAAATATGTTAAAGGGACATTGTGTAGGAATTTCTCCCATCTAGTGGTGAAATTGTATTTTGCATTCAAACGAATAATGCTCTCCAGCGCCTCACTTTTTCAAATGCGCGTTGCATCTACGGTAGCCGTTATGTACCTAAAAGCTATGACAGGATGTCTTATAATAGCACTTCGAGTTTTTCTTCGGGTGAACATGTTTGTTATTTAAAACAAACTGAAACTTGAAACAACGAAAAAAAGAATGTTACAGTATGAACTACTGACTGTCAAAAACATTAACTATGGTAATTAGTAGTAATGCCTTCTTTACTCGTTATATTTTTTGAAGTATGTGCATTGTTAGATATCATCATCATCAGAGCCTTCTCTAACGTTACTTTACTCAATAGCTGCTATTCATCAAAGAGCCTGTTTAACTTTTAACTATAAATGTTCGACTGTCTATATAATAAAGTACACAACCAAGCAATGAAAAAAAAGCTTGTAATTAAGACTGTAACATTGACTTACCTGTCGAGAAGAAAGCAGGCAACTTCAGGGTCTCTTTTGAAAGCTTTCTCCTGCATTAGCTATCCTGACAGTAACCCTTGTTTTTGTAATCTCCGGTCACGTTTCCTTTTACGATCTATTTTGGACTTTTTCGACGACGAGGACTCCTTATCCTGTGACTCATATGTATGTATGAATGAACGGTGTATAAATAACCGTGCAGTGCAGCCTTTTAAACTTGCCGCGGCAGTGACAAGCGCCTCTCACTGCTCTGCTCCTCCGCTTCTGCTGGCTTCAGTCACGTGACGCTGGCTCTGAACGAAACGCGTTGTGGAAACGCGTTGGCCTAGTACTTTTTGTCCCTCTCTGCTATTATAGTTTTTCAAGATGGCGGAACTACATGGAAGCCTCCGTGGACTTACCCGTCCCATGTATATAAAGATAATAAATTCTTCGTTTACGAGGATTAGTCTGAACATTGGCATAGGTATTTGTACACCATTGAGGGCATATTTATTAATAAAAATATAGATTTTAGATAATAAAATACCTAAAAAGCTACACATTGTCCCTTTAAGCATGTGATGAACTTCAGGAAGATTGCTTTTAAGAAGGATACAAAAGAAATAAAGCATATAGAAAAGGAGTTAAAGAGGACAAAACAAGAGGCGAAGATGGTACATAAGGTAAAAAAGGCTTTTAAAAGTAACCGTTATGGGAGACTGTATGGGATTGTCAACCACACAGAAATCTTTAGTGGTAGAGAAAAAGATAGAGTTCGCAAATCAACTGAATAAATTATTCTACAGGTTTGAGAAAGGAAATGTTTCAATTCAGAGTATGAGTTTTTAGACTTTTTGGACTTTACTTCTGCATTTAATATGATACAACCATAGCTTCTATTGACAAAAATTATTCCAATGGAAGTTAATCCTTACCTGATTCATTGGTACTACATATTTTTGACATGTAGAACACAGATAGTTAAGAGTCAATCAGAAAAATTCAACTCCCATTGTCACTTATTCCGGAGCGCCGGGGGTTGTGTGAGCTCACCTTTCCTATTCTCCCCAGACAATTATAAGGCTGCTATTGTAAATGCATATACGTTCCCAGATGATACTCTGCTGTTGCATGTCTTTATTGGGGATTGAAGATGATTCCAGTATGCATCAGTGTTGTACGGATAGATTAGTGGAGTGGTGTGTAAGGAAAAAAAGACAAAGAAAATTATTTTTGGTTCAAGAGTATATCAAATACAAATGACTATACATAATATACAGATTGAACGAGTTTCATCTTATAAATACTTGGGCGTCTTTGTCGATGCTGCTTTATCATGGAGTGCAGTGCACATATAGATTACGTAAGGTACAACAACATATTTATTTCCTTAAGAGACTAAGTTCCTTTGGAGCAAACAAACAGATCTTGCTATTGTTTTTAAATACAGAGTGTTGTACAATATGGAATGTGCATGGTATAGCTGACTCTCTGTTTAACTCAATGATGTCTGACCCTTCTCAGAGCAAAATCCCTCAGTGTCCACACTCAAGGTGTCATCATCAAAACATAACCATTATGACCATGTCAAAGTTTCTCTTGCCATAACAAATGTGCTTTACAAACACAAATTTGGAGCAGCCAGAGAAAAAAAGAATGTTAAAAAGTCAAAAGTCCAACTAAAGCAAACACTGATCACCATAATCGAGATTTTATAATGTAACATTCATTAAAACATTAACATCTAAACCTCTCTTAATTCTCAATAAGAACTTCTGTATGTATGACAGAAATAAAGTTAAACCGGTTAATAATAAGTGTAATAATGTGTAATGGCTGGAAGTCAGTGGTAGTTGTTGTGTCTCTCTTTTTCTGTTCTTGTTGTTTCTCTTTCCTTTAGTGATTCTGCTTATTAACATCAGGTGTCAACGCTAATGGTCAATAATCACTTAACTAATCACTTAATTATCTCATAAACTTCAACACTGCTTCAGTGTTATCTTAACACCCTGTAGTGTGGACACTGGTGATTTTGCTGTGTATTTTGTATGAGGAACATCAACTTTTGCCAACAAACAGAAGACTTGGAGTAGCATATGCTAGAATGAACAGATTACAGAAATCTTTTGTTCATCGGTCTGTAAAATTAATAAATCAGAATTGGGCCTTAGATTTCTGAAAAATAGAAAGGACTAAATCAATGCACTGCAGCCAGTTATGTATTTACATTGTTTTTGTGTCAAGTGGGGTTTATTGTATTGTGTTTTTTTACTTGATGTGGATGTGTATTGAAGTGAGACAGTTAACGCTGTGTGATGAGAGAGAATTTTTGGAAGAGATTCCAACAATAAAGTGAAATTGAATTGAATTCCATATTTCTTTTTATAGCTACAATGAATTATCTATTGTCCAGTTTAAAGAATAGAGGAAATATTGGTCCATTCACGGCTGCTTTCAGCTCTGTGAAACTCTGATCTCTAGCTGTGATCACATACCTACGGTAAGACCAATCACCATCCAATAAGCTGCTTATTCAGCTCAACTCACTTACTGAGTGCTCTATTATTTCTCTCAAAGATGTATTTCTTCCCTGCTAACCTTCAAATCTCAAAAATAACACACAATTGCTTCAAAACTACAGTTCTGTTGTTCTGCAAACACTGGACTAAAGTTTGCTGGTCCATACTCCTTCATAGTAGGCTATAAGGTAAAGAAGAAAAAACATTCATACAAACACAAATATGGTACACTTATCATTGTGTGGACTTTCAATAGGTGTGTTGCATGGTTTTTATACTGAGCTAATGATATTTTATATCCCCTATCCCTAACCTCTCCCCTAAACATAACCCTCACAGAAAACTTTTTGCATTTTTTACATTTTTAATAAAATATGTGTTACACTTTATTATACGCAATTTTAGACGTTCCACCGTATTAGTAGACTGTTTGGTTAGGGTTTGAGTTAGTAGAATAAGTTGACTTGTACTTGCAAAGTTTCTTAGAGTCAGTAGAATGTCTGTTTGGGGACGTCAAAATAAAGTGTTAGCAGATACTAAGCAGACAGTCTAACACTCTAATAACTGGTAGTTGTACTTGTAGATGCAAAGTTACTTATAGTTAGTAGAATCTCTAAAGTGGACTATTGAAATAAAGTGTTACCAAAATATTTAATATGTTTATTTAGAGATTAAGCCAGTACACACAGAAATGTATTCTTAAAGTAGTGGTGAAACAGAAGTAAGATCTTCTTTTTTCCCGTATTACAGTATGACGTACATCAGAGTGAAACAAAGTGAAGCACATCACTAGAGAGGTCTGTCGTTTCACCGGAAGGCTGAGTTATGAGATATTTTGGTTAAAAATGACAAGGTCAAAACTAATAACAAAAATAAAGCATATGCATGGATGAATCTTTCACAAAAAAATAAAATGCATTTAGAAAATATAATTTTGATTTCATGCCAACTTAAATTGACCATTTAATTTAATTACATTTTTTATATATTATTATTATTATTATTATACTTTACTGGGATCTTGACATGGCTATACAATTCTTTGGAGACTGAAATAACTCTTTGATGGCATTGGTTTCTAGATGGATTTCTAAAGAACTAGAGAATAAAAAAGTAATTTGTGTAAGTGAAAATTGAGTATGTGCTGCTGAAATGCAAGTTTTAGATGTTTATAGGGTTTCTAAGTAACATTATGCATTGGAGCCAACACCAAGGAATGGCTTTCTTATGGATTTCTGGACAGAAGTGACAAATCTTAAAGGGTGTCTGCAAATTGAAGATATGTAACTGGAATATCACAATGATCCTTAAGACAAATGGAATAGAGCATCATTTGCACATGGCCTAAAGCGAGCATTTTGTGCTTGACGCAAGAGAAATAAGCCAACATATATTCAAACATATGTGTGACTTTAATAGTAAAGTCATTGCTAACATCTGAAAGCTCACATGCTTTTGCTAACTGCAGTGGTAACAGCAAATGTGTTCAGCAATCAGATGAAAACTTCACTTTTGGCAAGGTCTTATATTTAGATTAATATTAATGCCAAGGCATATTTTATTGGAACAAATACAATCTGAATGAAAATATGAGAACTGTGCAATAATGAGTTTAAAAATAAAAATGTTGTTCCAGGGCTGAACTTAAGTTCTGGAAAATCTTCAGTGGCAGGAAATCAACCCATTAACATAACAGTGGCATTGAGCTACAATCAGTCAAACATTTTCCCTGCCACAACACACTGCTCTCATATCAGCTGTCAATCAAGCACAGGCACATATTTGCCAAGATACGCCACAGGAAATGTTATCATAACTATTGGGTAAAAGTGTATTTCACCTTCCAGGCTTTTTTCACACATTTGGGCTATTGTGTACACAGCTGAAATGCCAACAACACCACTAGACAAGAGCGAGGCACAAACTAACACTTTTTGATTTTCTCAAGTGTGTGTAAATGACTTTGAGATTCAAATTATTTTTATTTTCTTTCACATTAATTTTATATATGCCTGATGCAAATATTTAGCCTTGTTTCATGAATACAGCAGAAACATTTTCTCTATCTTCCCAGAAAGAGAGGAAGTGAAATGTGGGGCACCTTTTATTTTATTTTATTTTTTATATATATCTGGTCTAATTACAAACAAAACAAAAAAACAAGATAAACTAAAACATGTCAATAAAAGCCACTTATTAATAAAAAAATAAGGAAAGTTTTATCTTCAGTGTGAAATTTGACTTTTGCTATGGTGAAAACTTGGCACACCTATCTTACATTATTATTATTTCTCTAGACAACAAGCAAATAAATGAAGGTTCAATTTAACTACTTTCACTACTACTTTAGAGATAGACATAAAAATATCATACATCTGTTGTATAACAATCACAATTGACTATCACAAATGCCATAAAGGAAGACCATGGCTGTTTTCAAAAGCTTAAAAATACTACCATCGGAGGATGCAAGGTATGAAGGCATCAAGGCACATCTAAATCCAATGTTAGCCTCCCTTCCTCTCTCCTGGGATACCTTCATCTGATCGATTTTTGAAAACAGCATAGATAATATCCTTCGCTGCCTTTGATATCCCACACTCCTGTGCATTCCATTCTGTGACTGCTAAAGGCCCCCTAAAATCAAAATGTACGTTTTTTAGCTTTTAGTATGAATATGTTAGCTTTAAGGTTATGAATAAGATGGTGTGTTCCAAAACAATGATAAAATTCGCATTTAGGAGATATAAGCATTCAAAACTTAGTCTCTCACTTCCGCTAAAATGGATCAGGGATTTTTATGACATCACCGCAAACTAGAGATGCACCGATTACAATTTTCTGGGCCGATTCCGATTTCCGATTTTTCATTAAGTTTGACCTGCCGATACCAATTTTAGCCGATTCCGATTTAATTTTTTCTAACCACTTTACAGCACACACAAATATTTATTTTATATCTTTTCTGTAATAGAACATTTTACAATTTGCATAGTAATTTTTTTTTTTTTTTTTTTTTTACATAAAAACGCTATAAAATAGAACTATATAAATTACTCCAGGTGTGGGTAATTCACACACATCTAAAGTGCAGTGTTATGGAAGAACCATTTCCTTTTCACATTCAATATCCAATAATTTTTTTATATATGTATTTAGCAAACTAAACGTCTGTATGAAAACAGGGAATGGCAATAAAATAATATATAAATAAAAAATAAAATAAATATACTGCCCTGCAAAGGCAAAAGACCTTAACTCGCTAGAGTGTGAAACTGAGAAAAATGACTTTAAAGTTTCTGTTTTGTCCAGACAAAAGTATTATAGGTAGGACTCCCAAAATTTGACAACTAGTTGCTATAATGAAGAAATGTTTGTATGCAAAAAATCTTGAGCTCAAACTTGACCTTTGACCCTTGTTTGGCTGTTACTGTACTCTGCCTTTGTATCATATGCCAAAAATAAGGAGTCGTGCAAAGGCAAAAGGCAGTAACTGACATATAATCAATATTTGCTTGCTGTCCCCCATACTTGCATCCATTATAAGATCACCTAACCAAGGTCTAGTCATCATGGTATGTGTTTTAAATTATATAGAATACCTTTGGTTGTTCCTATTTAGTGCTATAATGATCAGGATAGTGCGGCAACACTAACAACGTTAAACAGTATGACAGTTACAGATAAACAGATAAGTAAAACGTAAACAGATAAGTTACTTTGCAGTACAGTATGTACAGTATGAATAAATGCAAGAAATATTTTCACAATAAAGATAATTTAATTATAATTTAATTATAATTTAATACAAATGTTTTTTTTTTTATAAATTACAGAGGAGCAGTAATTTATCAATTTGCAACAAGAATATTTCATATTCATTAGGCGTGTTTAGGCCTTTATTTTGAAATAGCAATAAACATGAAAAATAATGAAAGATTGGTAGAAAGCTCAGTTTGTTTTTATCCCAAGAGTTAAAAAAAATAACACCAATTAAATTATCAAAAAAAAAAGAGTCAGATTTAAAAAAAAATATTATGGATTCTCGATTCGTGATGCGGCTGCCAGCTATAACGCACATATGCGCTCTTTTTATGCGTTTATTAGAGGTTGAATTAAAATGACGGTGACAGTTAAAGGGTTAAGGGCCACCAAACTGCTCAAGATGCACAGTCAACGAACTCGACTTGGATTACTGCTTTTTAATTCTGAGATAATATAGACAGAGTCAACCGAAAAAAAGTTGGAATTACTTTTACCATTTAGGTTAGCCTACTTTGTACGGACGTTAGCGATAACTAGCTTAGTGCTATATGGATTTGTGTAAGATCTGACATGAACACCTGCAAGAAGGAAATATGGCTCAAACACGTATGGATTGTTGTGGATACAGCAGATGACGTGCATTGCTATGGATTATGCATCTTCCATGGATTATATCGGATTGCATGGAAAAGGTAGGATGCCTGTGTATTTAATAATTGTTTTTCGGCGTCTGATGTGAGGCGAGTGTCAACGTTAGGGCTAACTTACGTGACACAGATTAAATTTAGCTAGCTCCAGGCTGTCACTGATATTGACAGATCTGAACCATCGCCCTGAACGAAAATAACAACATTTATGACAACCTATTAGCTTGCATAATATCTAAGTATGGCTTGTTCACCTTGCTTTGTTTCTGATTGCATACTTGGAGCAGTTAGTCAAGTCAAGTCAAGTCAAGTTTATTTGTATAGCGCTTTTCACAATACAGATTGCATCAAAGCAGCTTCACAGTATTAAATTAAAATAATACAACAAAGTTTGTTTCAAGAGGAATTTATTGATTGATAAAATTAAATTAAATATCCCCAAAATATCCCCAACTGAGCAAGCCAAAGGCAACAGTGGCAAGGAACCGAAAAACTCCATCAAGTGACCTAATGGTGTCCTAAAACTCCATCAGGTGCCTTAATGGAGAAAAAAAAAACCTTGGGAGAACCCAGGCTCAGTCGGGGGCCAGTTCTCCTCTGGCATTGGATAGAGGCCGGATTGTAGTTTGAACTGTAGGATTATATGAATGCCTGGCTGAAGAGATGCGACTTTAATCTAGTTTTAAACTGGGAGAGCGAGTCTGAGCAACGAACAGTATCAGGAAGACTATTCCAGAGTTTTGGAGCCAAATGTGAAAATGCTCTCCCTCCTTTGGTGGTTCTGGATATCCTAGGTATGACCAAAAGCCTTGAATTTAGTGATCTCAAAGAGCGCGATGGATTATAGGGCGATAGAAGATCCGTTAAATAGACTGGAGCTAAGCCGTTTAGGGCTTTATAAGTCAGTAGCAATACCTTGTAATTAATACGGAACTTTATAGGTAACCAATGCAGTGATGATAAAATCGGTGTTATATGATCATATTTTCTTAGTCTGGCCAAAGATGTGTTGTGTGTATGTTACGTGGTTTGGTGACAATTAAAGAGCGCCACATTTGACAGTATGACAAAGCCAGAGTACAGTAACATCACAGCGGCACCGTAACATCTCTCTTGATGCCAGGCTAAACAAAGTCAGAACACCGTAACTCAACTTCAGCGTGCTGGAACAAAGGCAAAGAGCCGTAACAACTGTTACGGCGTTCTGCTGTGGTTTCTCGTATGGTTTTGGAAGTTACGGTTGTCATGGCCCTTTATTTTCTCGTTAAAACAATCAAATTGACTCACGATATTTATTCACATGATAAAGGAGGTCTCAAATACCACAAAAATGACACTAACTCATTTTTGACCAAACATGATGTTACGGCGTTTTGCCTTTGTAGGGCAGTATAGCCTTGCAGTATAAAGATATTTCTCAAAGAACACACACACAGGCCTATTGCAATCACTTGTACAAACTGAATAATAAAACAAGTTTAAATGGGTACATTTTCTATAAATATTAGTCTTTGTTTCCTTTTCTGACATTGCCTACTCCAGTTCTTGTTAAAACACGCAAATTCTGTGCATTTTGGGCACTTTTTTTGTGAAACCCTATTTAGGCTAGTTTGTCCATTTAAAGTGTGCTTTCCTTTTAATTGAGCGTGAGCAGTGCAGCAAATAGACTCGGCACCGAAACACGCGCTTCACTGCTCGCGACGCTCCTGCTTGACGCTCACGCGCTGCTCCTGCTCCCGTTGTGATTAACATGCACGCCGAAAAAAAATACGCGTTTGCGGTCTGAACGGACGTAATTCACGAGGTTTCCTACACGTGTGATGCTGATGTTGCGCGATGTTAATCATGGGGCGCCCGAGTGCATTTGACCGGCATAAAATCGGCATTTGTCAGACTGACCGGCCGGTCACCGGTCACGGCCGATCACGTGAAAATCGACCAATTCCGGTCACCAGCCGATCAATCGGTGCATCTCTACCGCAAACTTCAGCTTCTCATCACATCTTCTTTCCAATCAAATGCTCTATAGAATGTAAAGCGTAGCGCCCCCTATGCTACAAATACCCCCTGGCTAAAGCGACCGTTGACACGTCATGGTATGGGCTGGAGATGTGTGTTCGGTTGCTCAAACGCTTGAGTTTTATTATGTTTTCCAACTGTACGTTGGTTAAGAATGAAATGGATAGAATTTATTCACACCTCTACTATTGAATCCAACGTATCATCAGCGCTCAGATTCGCTTCCATGGCGCTGTCAAGTAAGACTCGCAGTCTGTGAGGTAAACTAAACGCTATTGGCTATTTGAAAAGGGGGAGGAGCCATTCAATATGTCCCACCTTAGCTTCCTGTTTCAGTGGAAATTATGTCAACGCATCATACAAAGCTGCACGTTCCAAGGCGCTTCATTGGTCCTTTAAGGTCCTTTCACAAGTTCACACTTACAAATAAATCAGATAGAATAAATGCGTATTTGGCGTGCTGTCCGAGGAGAGGGCTCCGGGCTCGGTATTCGGCCCGAACCCAGAGTACTCCCCCCGTATTCCTGGCTGTGAAAGAACAAGCCAAGAGTGAGGAGTTGGGGTGGTGGAGGGATGCTGAAAACTGTCAAGGAATGTTAGGTGAGTTGACAGAGTGAATATATATATATGCTTCCTCTCATGCTGATAGGGTAGACATGGTAATTGTTTGATGACGAGTTGATTGATTGATTATTTGAACGTGCTCCTCCCGAACTTTGTTTATAAAACATCATTTAAGGAAAGTTGCAGTTGTTGGTCAGTTTGTGTGTAAATGAACATTTTTGTCCAACATTTTTCATTTTTGATGTCATTTCTAACAAGAAATTAATTTCTATTTTCAAAGCTCTTATTTTGTTGTAGATCATTACACAATTACGCTGCCTCAGAAGTCTTTCCAAAATCAGTTTTATGAGGTACCTTCATGTGCAAACACTGACTGCAAAGACATTGCCTGATAGGGCAGTGGGGCATGAAAAAGTCAGCTACCAATGCTTTCAGATGTGGGCAAATTATTCTGACACTTTCTAGTTGTCAAAGTGCTTGGTTAATGTGATGAACTACACCTATGGTTACTCTTCGAAGACACCTGTGTGAACTTGAAATGAACTGACAATCTATACTACATACATCTTGCCTATGGTACAGAGTGAGCCAGGGCAGCACATATCAAAATAGATGCATGACACCCTGAGTCTCACAACTAAAGCAGTAGATCAGATCCCTCATGCCCTCATGAAGACTGATGAGCTGTCTGTGAAACTTTGAGATGTTGTAAGGTAGAACATGTCTTACTTGGAGCTCAAAAAGGCATGAAAATGACAGAAGCCAGATACTGTCTGGCCTTTCTAACAAAACAAGCAACGAGACAAGAAGGCAAACTGTCTGAGAAGTGACCAAGAGACCAGCTATTACACAAATAGAATTTGAGCAATTTGGCTGCAGCAGAAGAAACTGTCCAGGCATCAGCAATCTTTAAACACTTCACAGATTTGCCTCTGGGAAAGTGGCTGGGGAAAAAAAGTCAGCACTGAGTCACATCGGGCTTTACTTGAAGTCATGTGACCAAGCTAAAAACTTTCTGATGAAAAGATTGTGGCCTTAAGAGACAAAAGTTAAGGTCTTTGGCCTGAAAGTAAAGCGCTATGTTTGGCACAGGGCAGGTAGCACCATTCCTATTATCGAGCGTTGTGAATGACAGCATTATGTTCTGGCATTTCTTTTCAGCAAGAGGAAATGGAAAGCTTGTTTGGCATGGACAGAAAGTCTTTTACAAGAAAACACCTTGAGGAAAACATGTTTCAATCAGTCAGAAATCTGCATGATGGGTGAACATTTTTTGTCAACAAAAGATTGCAAGAGACCATGTACAAAGTATTGACTGGGAATTATTTTATTTTTTTATAGGCCTATATATAAATGACAATTATAAATTATTTTATTAAATTGTTTTAACTTAAATAAAATAAAATATGTATTAGTAGTAATAGTATTTTTTTTTTTTTTGTGTACAATTTTTTAGAGATCATTTGAGACCATAGTAATATATTATATAATATTTGTGTACATATACCAACCCGATCTCACGGCAATTCGTATGAATTTTATGAGGTGGCTAATTCGTACGAATTCATACAACCTCACTCGTACAAATTCGATTCGTATTTTACGAGTTGCCGAATTCGTATGAATTCGTACGAATGACCTACCCCTGATCCCGCCCCTAAACTTACCCTTCAAGTGGGTTTAGACAAATCGTACGAATTCGTAAAAGGTGGCTATAATCGTACAAAATCGTACGACCTCACTCGTACGAATTTGTCGTGAGAATTCACGAATTGGTCGTGAGATAGCGTAGACATACACATTCAGTTTACAGTAATGTATTATTATTATTAATAATAATGATTTGAGACCATATATTATCATATAAAATGTATATATGTACATTTGATATACATTTTTAAATATAATATATTGTGTTTTTCAGGGAAAAATGGCAGATTAATACTTTCTGAAGACACAAACACATTCACCCTTCAGTGTATTTATACCAAAACTCTGTTTATGAGACTATGAGGCATTGATTTTTATTTTTATTTTATACCCACATACACACACATCATTGTTTGGTAAGAAACAGTCATTATTCAGCCACAGAAACATGGCTTTGTCACCTAAATGAAGCTTTTCTTTTGGAGCTCTGAAGGGACTGACAGGATAATTGTTTTACAAAACAGCTTAAATACCAGATGATCCAATGGTCATATGTTGGCAGTCTAGAGAACATGAACACTGTTCTGATTAAGTTCTGGCTGAAGGCCTATGGCCTCTGTAAAGCTACACTATATTTACCAGAATAGGCAAATAATTATATGACTGTATCAAAGTTTTATTGTACTCTTAAAGTACTCTGTATCAGAGTCTGGTAATTATATAATAACAAGAATTATATTTGGGAGCATGTCAGTGCTGACAAGTCTTTGGTAGCATAACAGCTTTGCTCATCAAATTCTGCAGACATATTAGGAGACATTTTCCCCCTTATGGCAAGGCTAAACCACAACATTTTAATCCTAATCCTAACATGCTTTATCACAGGGGCCTAAGGTACCTATAAGTGCCTCATGTTCATGCGAGATCAAATCCTCCTGTTTTATACTGGTGGAGTTTTTGTTTTATTAGAAAGACACTTGCTGACTGTAATTAGCTAACCTACACCTTTAGTTCGACCATCTGTTTATTGATAGGGCTGACAATAAAAAAATATATATATTTTTTAGTGATGTAACCTATGTTAGAAAGGATTTATAGAATGATCTCAGCGAAAGCAAGTGAAACTAGCCTAATTTCCCATTGTTATTTGGCATGTCACATGTTAATCAGTTTTTAACTGTCTTAAAGATGCTATTTAATGTCTCTAGTAATTCTGTGACTGATGCATCGTTAAATCAAGCAGCAACTTTTTCATTAGCGGGTGATTAATAGCGAGCTCTATTAATTGTCCTTTAAAGGTCCCATGGCATGAAATGAGTTTTTTTACATTAATATGACTTCCCCTAGCCTGCCAACGGTCCCCCAGTGGCTAGAAATGGAGATAGGTGTAAACCAAGCCCTGGGTATCCTGCTCTGCCTTTGAGAAAATGAAAGCTCAGATGGGCCAATCTGGAATCTTCCCTATATGGCGTCATACGGGGAAAGGTTACCCCTCTCTAAACTACAAATATTACTGATATAGGGGACATTCTACCAGAAATGTACATTTCCACTTTAAAAAATCTTGGGGAAAAAAATATATTTTTCTTAAATCTGAACGTTGAGACATATGGAGGACATGTTAAACTATGAGAAACACATATCATCCCATCTCAGCATGTTTTTATGATTAAATAAAATACATTTTTATACGCATTTCACCCCTAAAATGTCAGGCCCTGTCACAGACAAATTTGTATATGTTAGAATGGTTTCCTAATGAATTTCTTTGATACAGATAGCATTTTCTTATTGATCACATGTCCCTGATTGTATCTAACATGGTTTTATAATTCCTTTAAGAAATATAAGTAACTTTTCGGTCAACTGTAGTACACAAAATCACAGAATACCCGCAGGCACTCATATAGTTGTAAAATAACTACCTTTACATAGGAGATTTTTATAAAAACATAGTAGTGGATATATACCCCCACCTTCATCTACACAGTTAAAGAGATTAATTAATTAATATTTCCTCAAATAGTACACTTTTATCATAATTTCCTGTGTGACAGGACTGACCATGGCGTGACAGGACTGACGGTACTGTGACAGGACTGACTTTATGGATTTTGATGATGCAGAAAAAGTTATGTTTTGTGTTCTTTATTTAAGTTTTGATTGGCATTTCTTTTTTTAAATTATTATTATAATTTTAATGTTAAAGTAATATTAGACTATGGTAAAATTCAGCCAAGGACATACATAATATTGCCAAAAGTATTGGGACAGCCCTCCAAATAATTGAATTTAGGTGTTTAAATCACTTCCATGGCCACAGTTGTATAAGAATCAAGCACCTTGGCCTTCATTTTACTATTGCATGCGTTAAATACATAACATATGCAATAAATGTAATAAAAAAGAACAATAACATTAATTTGTAAGGCCGTGTCACACAGGAATGTGACAGGGCCTGATGTGACAGGGCCTGACGGTTGGCCATTTTAAACTGCCATTACTCAGCCTGCTAGCATGCTAGCATAAAAACTGTTAACATGCAAGCAAGGAATTTCAATAACCTTTTTAGACATGTTTTGGATTTAAAACATTTTCATTATTTTCTGGAATGTTTAACCGTGACAGGGCCTGACCCTTTAGCTCGTCTTCCTAAAAAAAACATACAAAAACAAGCTTAAAATCATACAATTCAATGAAACAATTCAACCTTAATCAATGTAAGCTTCACCTGGGTCAAATGATGTCACTTCCTCTGAGTGATACCCTTAAAGGTGTATTTCACACATTTTATGTAGAGTTTTATGTAAACGTGACAGGACTGACCAAAACATGGGGACAGTTGTAAAATAGAATTTATTTGTAGAATTTATATATAATTTTATGTTTTTGATCAGTTGATGTGAATGATAACAGCTTAAACTTGTTATTGATGAGTTTTTTTTTTTTAAATAACAGTTTGTAGCATAACAAAACTATGAAAGCTGTAGCTCCAATTTGGCTGAGGACAAGGGCATGGACAGGATTTGTAATTTTCAAAAGTGTTTTTAATAAAGAAAAAAACATCTGAGAACCTAATGAATGACATATTCCTTTACAGAACAACTCACAGAAATCAACTATGAGCCAGTTTTAGAAATTTTTGGATGAAATACTTTTTTATTCACTGTAACAATTCAAGGACAGATAATGTACGTTTCTGGTAGAATGTCCCATAGATGCTAATACAGCTTTAGAACGATAGCAAATCAGAGCAACATGAAAAGCCAACAACGTAGGCTATCGTTAGCTACATGATAATAACTGTAACAGCATACATAAACAAACCAACTAAAGTACCGTATCCAGACACAATATTTTAAACTAACCATTCGGAGACGTCCTGCTGTAGCCGCTGAGTTGTAACTTTTTCAGGAGCTTCTCCATCAGGATCAGATTCTGGGTCAAACTGGAAAGCTTGAATGACTGTGTGGCTACGAGCGATACAAGCACTGTAAACATTAGCGCATGGTACCATGTCTGCAAGCTGGTCAAGACCAGACCCCCACCCTCTCTCCTCCTCATTAGCATTTAAAGCTACAGACACAGAAATGGCACATCCTAAGGAAAGCTCATTGTGGGACTGGCTCGTAGTGGCTGTAGGCTAATTCTGCACCAAGGCTGAATTTCAGGAAAGAGATTTCAGATACAGTATTAGGGGACCACTAATCCCTATATAAAAGCATCCAAAAAGCAGCATATCATAGGACCTTTAAATTAGAGGCAATTAGAATGGGCTTTTGAGTAGTGTTGCTTTCGTCAACGAAAATTATGACGAAATATTGTCGTCAACGAACCTTTATCACCTGACGAAAACGAGACGAGACGCAACGTAAATGCTGGTCATGTGACGATGACTAAAATAAATGTATAATGCAATATCGTTGACGAATAAAAACGAGACTAAATGTGGTTTAACAAAATAAAAACTATGCTAAAATGTCTCTTCATTTTCGTTGACCAAAACGAGACGAGACGAAATGTTATAACGTCACGACGAATGAGAGAGTTGTGCGTGAACCCGTTTATATAGCTACTGTCTATGGCGTGAACCCATAGCTTTGTCGGCTTTAAATTCTGGTTTGCGATCTGGTCACCCGATTATCAGCAAATTTAACAATATTAGTCCATTAGTTATTCCATTAAAATGTCTCATTGATATATTTGACACATTCATAATCGTCACCCTCTGGTTACATGAACGCGTCACCACCGCATCAGCACAGAAAACATGGAGTTTATTTTAAAGAATAATCGCACAACCTATTCGATATTCTATAGTTAAATAAACTAATCGAATATTCAAAAAACGTGACTCATCCCTGCATGGAATCTCTTTCTTTTCCCAAATCTTCACTCACGTCTCACCCATTTTCTAAGGGGATTATAAACGTTTCTTCATTGGTTCGCTTTTAATAAGGCCTATTATATTCGTATTCTTTACTGTGGTAAAGTAGAAAATGCTGTAGGACAGATAGCCTACATTTGTACTTGCATGTTTCTACAGTTTGTGCTTGTTATAGACATGGTAAGGCGCGTCAAGTTTAGTTGTAAAGCGCGTTTCACACGCGCGGGTGATTTTTTTGTTTCACTTTCTCTGGCAGCGCAATCTCAAACATAGCTTAAATATCTCGCCCTTGTGGAGGATAAAATTCGCTCTTCAGACCATTTTACATCAAGTTGAAAACATGAAGATATCAGAAAAGAGATCGATGGACTCTTTCCTGCTCGTGTCCCACATCCCTCTCAAAGCGCATTGTGGTAGGCTATATCACGCGTCTTTGTGTGGAAATATAAAACGAGTTTTTATTTTTTATTTTTTTAAACAACCCCCCCAACCACCGCTGGTAGTTGGTCCATTACCAACAAACTGCCACCGACACAGCCCTAAATATAATAAGATAACCTTGTTTGAAATACTATATTGACTGGGTTAAATAGAATTGCATTACTAAATAAAATACAATTTTCATTGACTAAAACTAGACTAAAATGTCATCAGTTTTCGTCGACTAAAACTAGACTAAAATGTCATCAGTTTTCGTCGACTAAAACTAGACTAAAATGTCATCAGTTTTCGTCGACTAAAACTAGACTAGACTAAAAAGAGTATGAACGTGACTAAAACTAATAAAAACTAAAACGACAGCTTGACACAAAGACTAGACTAAAACTAAAAGTAAAACAGGCCGCCAAAAACAACACTACTTTTGAGTTTTAACATTAAAGAAAATCCATCACCAGGAAGAGCACAATCGTGCTCTCTTGTGTAATGTGAAAATATGTACTATTAGCGACAGTAATACATTGTATTTAATAATCAGTGAATTAATCAAATTTATTTAATATTCACTCAAAATATAGGCCTATATAAGCATCTAAATTGCACATAAGGAAGTAATCAACTTTTTAATGATATAATTATGTTTCTACTCTAATTTGTTGCTGAAATATAAACATTTTAACAGTGACTTGTTTTCATTGCAGCTTTATTTAAACATATTAAATAATAAAGAAAGACATGTTTTTATTTCAAAATACCTTCTGATGCTCATTCATGTTTACTTTGTGCTCCGCACTGCCACTTGAACTGAGGAGGCAACAGCAAAAAAGATTTAGAATTTTGTTATATAACTGACAAAATGTGATATATCATACATTGTTTTATAATATAGATATGATGTAAGATGAGCCCAGGCCTAGCATCCACACAGCTGACATGTTAACCTGTTGTAACATATCCACATTATGTGCAGGAAATGGGTTTGGGTTATGGACACTGACACAGTCAAAATGCACTATGGGAGAAGCACTAATTAAATGTCACAATTAAGGGCAATACAACAAAAAGGCTACGTTCAAACTGTCAGTCCAAATCCGATTTTTGTGCATATCCGATTGAAATCCGATTGAATTTAGCTAGCGTGAACAGCCAGAAATCACATGAAATGCGACTTTTAAAAATCTGTTTCGAGCTACATTCATAAGTGATTTGAAATCCTATTCAAATTGTAATTCTGTAAATCCGTTTCAGTCTGACTGCTCTGATCGGATTTCGAGTGGTTTATGTGACTTTCTCACGCCACGTAAAACGTAGACGTCAGATGTTGTTGTTGTTATAGGAAATATGTTGAAAGTCGCTTCAGAAATAACGTTGTTGTTGCAAAGTGTCGGACAAGCAGAAAATGACAATATAACGGAGACATGTTTTGAAACCTGTGGAGACAACACCATGGAATAATGCCACGAATACCAGCCTCCTACGTTTCTGCTGCTGCCTCAGAAGATGCTGTAATGTTGTAAATAAATTAACATCTGTATTGCAAACCATTCCATGTTGCGGTTGTTGTTGTAGTTGTTTTGGGCGAATGCCTGCCAACGCAAAGTCATTGCCATAGAATCCAATGCAGATATTCCAGAAAACGGAAGAGCTGCAAATCAGATCTGAAAGTTGGGATACACGGTGTTGACATCAATAATTTTAGATCAGATTCCAATCGGATACACAAATAATAGGATTTGGACTGACAGTCTGAACGTAGCCTTAATTCGATTTTTTTGTTTGGCTGTTCACATTATTTTTAAAAAGTGGCCAATATCAGATTCAAGAGTTAACAGACAAGGATCCTGAACTGACCCACATGAGCAAAAGAACAAAGGCTACGTTCAGACTGCAGGCAAATGTGGCCCAAATCCGATATGTTACTCAGATCTGTTTTTCTCATGACAGTGTGAACAGCACAAACCACATGGAATCTGATCTTTTCAACTCCAATTTGGGCCACTTCCATATGTGGTCCTAAATCAGATACAGGTCAGATGTTTTGCAACGTGACCTCAGTCTGAACAGTCAAGTCGGAATTCATGTGAATTTTTCGTCACTCAAGATCAACATTCATCAAGATTCTGCGCTCATGGGAATCAGATTTTACATACCCGAAATGATCAAGACAGTTGCAAAAGGTAGTCAGTGGAAGGACAGTGATGTGTCAGAATTCATAAGTAGGCTATTACAGTGACAGCTCTACAAGCAAAACACAAGGCCTCCTGTGTCAAACATTTTTAAAAACTCTGCTTTCTTTTTTCGCATTCTTTTCTTTGTTTTTTACATTGCCTGTGCGACCGGTCTTCGTTTAACTCTGTGTTGTGTTGGTAGATGAACAAGACATTATCACAGAAATTACTCAGGCTAGATTTTATTCTGCATGAATAAAAAGAAAGATCAGAACAAGATCAAGTCTGTGGCCTTCTCTCACAATTCAGCCTCTCTTCAGTCGCATTTACCGCGAACTGCAACACATTTTACTTTTACACTTTTGACATCTTTATAAACATGTAGGTTATTTCAGTTTCTTATATAATCAAATTGTGTTTGTTCAACAGATTTCATAAAGAAATAAAGCATTTTACATAAACTCAAAACAATATTAACAGAAGCATGAAAGAGAACATACCTGCATTAATAAAAAGAAAGATCAGAACAAGCTCGAGTCTGTGGCCTTCTCTCACAATTCAGCCTGTCAGTGAAAGGCATTATTTTAGCCAACAGAGCTTGCACACTCATGCTTAATGAATTCTCTCCGAAATGTTATATCATAAACACAAACTTCATACATGTTTGAATAAGATTAAAGTGCATTTTAGAACAAAATTACATGTTGTATTACAATAAACAAAATTCATATCAAACAGAGCATCAGTACAACTCACCTCCGGTTCAGTCGCATTGCGAACTGAAGGAGAGCAACCGGAACATGAGTCTTAAAGGAGCCAGGCACCGTATTTAACAATACTGCAAAATGACCATGCATGTCATAGATATCCATATAAGGCTAGATGTCTTAAGGCGGAGTCTCGAACGGCATCACCGGCGGCCATCTTGTCACAGGGAAGCTTTTCTGGCGAGCTCTGTGGTATCTGAAGTAAGGTGAGTGATCAGCACAAACACAAATCCTCTTATCTCGCTGAAATCTTGACGGATTTACAAACGGTTTGGTTTCTTACAAACATTTTTAACGTGGCTATAATTCCGAATGCTTGAACATGTATGTTATAATTATTCATATGTATGCAGTGTCATAACTACATCTCTGATGTTTATAACAAACCAAACCGTTTGAAAATCGGTAGAAAATTGAGCAAGTTATGGTTATTTAAAAGTACATGCAGCATTAAAACACAATGTTACGAGTGAGCGAGCTCCCTGTGGCAAGATGGCCGCCGTGTGCGGACGTCGACCTCCATTGGCCAGCAGCACGGCCGAGACATCTAGCCTTTATTATATGATATCTATGATGCATGTAACCATTTAAATATGACATCCCAATTAATAGAAATCAATATTCGAAGAATAAATTAAATGAAATATTAAAAGAATAATTCCAGAATACAAAATAATGAAATAAATATAACAAATGATAATAACAAAGGGAGAAATTTTGAGTGAAATTAATAAGCACTAAAGGCTTGCGGTGTGAATCTAGCCTTGCAGCAAAAGAAAAACAAAATCATTGGAGTGACTTCCATCAGTGCATAATTGTGAAGAATGTTGACTGAGTGACATTTAAGTCGCATGAATTCTGTTATGACTGTTTAGACTGAGTTCGCATTGCAAAATATCATATCTGTATCTGATTCAGGACCACTGTATCTGGAAGTGGACCAAATCAGAATAGAAAAGATCAGATTCCATGTGGTTTGTGCTGTTCACAAAAAAACAGAACCGAGTTGAGCAAAAAATAATAATAATTCGAATTTGGGCCTCTTACAGTCTGAACGTAACCTAAGACACTGGAAGTAAATAAGCATTTGTACAACCACACACTCAAGTTAATTAATTTCAATGTTTATTTACAGTAGCTGGGTGAGAATAAACAGAAAGATCCCCCAGTCTTGTTTGTTCATCATCACAGATGACACATCAGTGCTTTAAAGTCCAAATGAGGTCAGTGCACTGAAGTCCAGTGACCCACCTTTAAATGCACATGCTGTGAACCACAACAGGCTGCTGAAGAAAGTGAATGTTGAATAGTTTTTCAAACATCATCCATTCTTTCAAAATGACAAAAAGAACTGTTGATGGAATCCTTAAAGAATCGTTATGTGGAACGAGAAACAGAATGGATACATTCCGATTCCTATTGCTACTGACAGAGTGCTAATTAAGGGGTATTTGGTATGGTCTCTCCCCCTAATCATGGCTTAAACACTCCCTGGGGAGGTTCTTAAAAAGTATATTTTCAATTGACATTTACATTTCTATGTACAAATTCATACTTCAACAGTGTTTTCTTATTTTTCCAATTATAAAATTACAGGGTGTGTGCTAACTTCTAATCCATTAATTTGAGAAGCTACTTTAATATGTTCGGTAGAGGAAACTCGTAGAAAAACAGATCATAGAAAAACAGAAACGGACCCAAATGTATTCAAGGGTCTCTTTATGGACTCTTGACCTTCTCACCCCTGTGTGCTGTTTGTCATCCTGTGGTCAGCTGTGTGAGAGTAAGGTCACTCCAGCGGTCATTGACTGTTTGTACTAGAGCAGGAAGTGAGGTCAGATTGCGCCTGTTCGCATAAACTCAATAATGTCAATATATTCTAAAGAGTTAAAGTCTGGCATGCAGAGCTAGAGCATATTTCCCTCTGTAGCTGAATTACATTATTGACTGAAATATGTGCACAGGTTTTGAGTACAAATGCTGATTGATTGTCACATTGTGCATCTTTCCTGTGAGTCTATTAAATCAAATGCTGCATGCCCAAATTGTCCAGATGCACATTACTAAAGCCTGATGTGAACCTAGAAGCAGATCACGTCAATTTAAAAACAGCATCATTCATGCCAAAAAAATAAATAAATAGACCACTTGTCATTCCTCAAATGCAAGAAACTAAGTGTCTGAATCATGTAGCTTTATAGTTAATGGTCAAGTTATAAAAAAAAAAAAAAGCATAATCTGTGAAACATATAGGTTATTTATATATTTATTTTTACTATTTTTAATCTGAGAACCACTGTTCATTTTATGTATGGAAGCCATCCTCCTTATCGTAAAATGGTCTTAATAACAATATAATTGTAAAAATAAAAAATAAATACAATTAAAAAAATGTATTAATATAGTTAATAAAAATGTATACTTCTGTTGTTTGTGTTATTTTGTGGAAATCAATTCTTATTAATATTTTTTATAATTTTTCTATGGTGTTGGCTACAAATCTGTTGTATTAATATATTTGATCTTTATAATGCAGCTCCTGAGCCGTTTTCTCAATGTTGATTCAATCCAACAGCACTTTATCTTAGCAACACTGCTGACTGTTATTGGATGATTAGCCTAACCTTTCTCGTCTAGCCTACATGTTTACAGTAAAGGAACCTTCTCTCTCACGTTTGTTCTGCAGTTCAACCTCTGTATTGGTAACATTGAAGATTCTGTGTAATAAACACAAGACGAGAAAGACAATAGTGAGATTTATTTTTCAGTCCACTGCTATGTTTTTTTCATGTTTATCTTATCAGCCGAGGGAGGATTTGTGAGCACTCAGACAGGTTGTAGCTATGTGTGATGAGGAGGAGTCTCTATCCCCTGGACATGTTGAATTGTCTTCAACCCAGCATGCAGTGGCAAAGTCAAACGCTTTATCTCCTGGCAAAACCACCCCCTACCTACTGGTTGACCCCCTACCCTCCTTCTGCCCGGGGCATTAGCGGATGACCTTCTGACCCAGCACTTTAGCCAATCAGAACTCAGATGACAGACAAAACTCTCATCTGTAATTGGAAAAGGGTGCTCCTAATGTTTCAATTATAAATAGATAAAAAAAAAATGTTTTAATCATAATTCAATTAAAAGAACTTAAATGAAATAAAATTTTAAATAGGTAATAACATCCTGTTCTTTCAGTCATTTTGGCATATTCTTGCCAAAAGTTTGCTGAGAGATTAGCATTGATTTCAAAATGGGAAAATAAAATTGCATTTTCCGAAGTTGTAATTCAGTGCACCTGCTCCCCTGTTTAATATAAAATACCCAGAAATGATAACTGTTTACCAAATGTGGTCGAATAATAAGCATGCTAATCAGTTATACCTAAATTCAGCTGTTGGTGTAAATAAATGTTTGTAACCATAGTAACACGGTTGCGTATTAAATGACGTTCCAATGATGTTTGCTCTGCACTGCAGAGCCATAAAGTCTTTTATACAGGGGTCTGACACATCTGTAATGTCCTGTTCTCCTCTCCTGTCCTCATTCCCTGTCTTCTACTAACCTGTGTCAGCTGGCGTTATCATTCTACTTAATGGCTCTACTAAAATTCACCCAAAAATAGAAATTCATATTTTACTCACCCTCATGTCGTTCCACACCTGACTTACTTTCTTCCATGAAACAAAAAAGATATTTTGCAGAATGTTGCTCAATTGCATATATGATTGAAATGTTATAATTCTGATATATACACATATTGTAATGGTTCTGTTCTGTATAGTTCTGTTTTATTGTTATTGTGTTGTATCTGTTTTGCCTGTTCTTGTTTGCCTGTTATTGTTAATTGACATAGTTTCCTGGTATGTGCCAGTTTGTTTGTATAGTAACTGATTACTTTCACCTGCGTTTCATTTAGCTCCCTTTGTTTATCTGTGTATAAATAGTCCTCAGTTTACCATGTTCAGTTGTCCGTGTTGTCAATGTTATTGTGGTTGTTATGCTGATACTAATGTTTATGATCTCCTGTGTTTTCCTAGTATTGATTTATGATTCTACTAATTCGTCATGCGATTACATAATACACACACAAAAACACAAATATTAAAATATTATTTAATGCCTATGTCATTTTAGAGGGGAAAAATCAGCAGATGTTGGCTTCAAATTCTATAAAAAAAAATGTTTTACACTTGGGGAGCTTTGTGAAGTAAAACAATTTACTTTGTATGGATAAGAGCAGCTAAGACATCATGCAAAATATCTCCTTTGCACTCCTTGAAAAAAAGAATGGCATGGCAAGTTTGGAATGGCATGAGTCTAAATGATGACAGAATATTTAATTTTTTGGTCTGATCTTTGCCCATAATATGAATCCTATGTAAATAAAAAAACTAAAAAAAAAACTTAATATGTTTCTGTATGGATTAAAGTGTTCATTATTGGTAAATTACCACTGCATTTTCTTTAAGGATCATTGAGTCATCATCGAAGTGGTGGATTGTGGGTAAATGTGAGTGAGTTTGATTGATCACTGTCCTGGTGGTATTTTAAAGCTGTTCCTCAGAGACCAGCTATGGGATTACTGCCCTGCAGCTGTGGGACTATCAAATCACCTACATGCGCACACACACACACACACACACAATTTATGATAGTTACTTCTGACCTCTGCGCTGTCTTCTCTCAGTCTGAGGTGGCGGAAGTGCCATGCTTATTTACCCTGAGACAGATCACTCACGCTAACTGATGATGCATCACGTGTGTGTGTGTGTGTGTGTGTGTGTGTGTGTGTGTGTGTGTGTGTGTGTGTGTGTGTGTGTGTGTGTGTGTGTGTGTGTGTGTGTGTTTGTGTATGTTCACTAGAGAGACTTTTAAAGGAAGAGCAAGAGGAAGACCAACTGGGTGGTCTACCACATCAATCTGACTGCAGCGCATTTTAACCTTTTCTACATTTAAACACAGACTAACAAATGAAGGCCATGACAGTTGCATCTCTCTTTATCTCTGTTCCCTGAATGTAATAAAATGGTCTGGTGTCTCTTGACTTCTCATGCTGATTCAGTTGTGTAGGACATAGTGACTCAGACTCTAGATTACAAAATATTTACGGAGGAGGAAGGTCAGGTCAAGTGCGGATCATCGAAGCTCAGGTATGTCTTAGACTAAGTGAGCACAGCAGGCCTGCGAGTATTCAATGTGTATTTGGAAATAATGCAACTTGCTATGATTCAATGAATCATCATAAGCTAAGGAGATGATATGGTTTATGAGACCATTCCAACTTCTCTGTGATCAGCTACAACCATTATAGGTACATAAAATCAAGCATAGAGCCATGCAATCTCTTTAGGCAAACATTTTCTCTAGAATGGAGTGTGCCAAAAGAGCTCAGTGATTTTTAGTGTGGCAATAGAGGACTTCAAAATGATGTACTGAGTCTGGGGTGGAAGAACAGCCTAAACTCATTAGTATGTGTACGTTAATCTTACACACATACATTTGTATATAAGCCGAAACATACATCTAAAACATAAAAGCATTTGCATATGCACTGCTTTAGAAATGTGAAAATCTTTACAAATCATTATAAATGATAAATAGCCTATTTAATAAATATATTACTTCTATAGTAGTACTACTTTAGATATTTTTCAGTTCCTCTACTCTAAACTCCTTATCAATATATATTAAAAAAAAATCTATAGGCTAAAAGGAAGATAAATGTACAGCAAGAATACATTTTTTACAGTATAAGTAACTCCATGTTTGCAAGTTATTTAAAATCGTGCCTATTTTTATGCAGATTCCACAGTTTCCATATTGTCACAATTATATTCAGTTTAGTTTGGTTTTCTGTCATTGTGTTCATCTCCTGCATATTTGATGTGTTGCTATGGTTTCTGATTTAATTGGATTATCCTGTTGCCCTCGTTAACCTGTGTTTTTAAGTTCCTGTGTTTGAATCTTCATTTGTCCAGTATCGTCAGAGTTACATGGTCATACTACTTTGCCTTCCTGCGTTTATCTGAGTTTGTTCTTTGTATCTTTACTATTAAAGTCTAATTAGTATGTTGATCTTTATCGTCGTGCTTTGGACTTCCATGAGTGTGACACATATACTATTTAATTTAAATATTACAAAATTAATATTAATGGGAACAGTGGTCTGAATCTTGTTAAATGATTAGAAAGTAGTATGACCTTTAATCTGAGTTAATTGAAAGATAAAAATTAATTTTGATGCCATTAATTTAATATGCTTTGCCCTTTCTTATCAATATTTAGGTTCAATAAAACAAGGGAGAAAATTCCTTAATCAAACAATAATCCTCATGTGAAGGTGAAGTGCTTTGCCCCCGGACCCTCTTTGTATGCAAACGTTTGTGGAATTACTGTAGGAAATAAAATACAAAAAAGACTTGCGCTTTCCCCGTCACCCTTGTCAATAAATTCTTATAAGATTCAGTTTTTGACCAGCATGGTATAAATAATAATAATAAATAATAATAATAATAATAATAATATTAAAAAAAACAATCCTTCAGATTTTATGCTTTTGAAAGAAATCTCTTATGGTTGCCAAGGCTGCATATATTTGATAAAGAATACACAGTAACATTCTGAAATATTATTACAATTTAAAATAACTTTTCTATTTTAATACATTTCAAAATGTAATTTATTTATGTAATTTATTGCATGAGAACTGTGACTTGCTTAATAATGTGGAAAAACCTCTTTAGGTTTTCCATTTCCCTAAGAAGACCTGGCAAACTATTTAACAAACCTGTCTGAGATTGATACCAGTTATCTAAAAAAGATATGAGAAATAAAACAAACAAACACTTTCTTTGAAAGTGAAAAACTAAAGTGTGAATGTTTATTGGATTAAAATCCTAGTGAAATGTACCTTGCATAATACTTTGGAACACAGTGTAAAGTATAAATGCAGTCTAAAAAATGCTGGGTTGTTTCAACTGGGTCAAAAAATATAACTGTTGTGTTTAAATTTTAATTTAATACAATGTGATGGAAAAGCTGAATTTTCAGCAGCCATTACAGTTTTCTGTCATCACATTTTCTTCAGGATTCTTTGATAAAAAGAAAGTTCAAAAGAAATATTTTGTAACAATGTAAAAGTATTTAGTTTTAATTAATGTCAATTGCTGAATAAAAGTATTAATTTCTTTCTTTCTTTAAAAAAAATAAAATAAATCTTACTGAAACCAAACTTTCAACAATAGAGTACAAACTGTCAAAACTTAAGTTACACAATACTAACTTCTTGTTTATTAAACTGTTGAATAAAAGCAGTACTCGCTGGAGTGATGTTCTATTGAATATCTATGATTATGTGGTACAACAGTACTCTTGTTTGTGTGATACAGTATGATACCATTTAATTACTCCAAAAATTGATCAGTAATAGATAAATCTTTGTGCTAGGCAGAGTGGATGAGACCAAACAAGGCTGCATCAGAATTATACTGGCATTTCTCAATTATTGTTCAATACCAGGCAAAGTTAACGCATACGTCTCTCTGACGGTGCAATTGTTTAGAGGTGCTGGCAGCCAATTCCAATTGTAATCTCTGGGAGTAGACTGTGGAGGAAAGACCAGTTCTGAGAAGGCGGTAGTTTTAATTCCAGATTGTAATCAGTTCTGCTGGAACTGGATCATAATAGCCTGCTTTCTCTCGCACACAGAAGACAAAGTGGCCTGAACGTTTAAGGGACGTAATCTAGATTGACCTTGCCCTATAAATGGATGACCGGCAACAGCGGCAAATGAAGCTGTTTGTAGAGGATGGGCCCAGGATGACTGGTCCATTTAGTATAGCAGTACAAAGCTTCATATCTATGTTTGATTTATTAGCTTCTTCATTTGTCTTCATGGGGTCAATGGCAATTATTGAAGACAAGACTACAGCAACCTTAATCATTTCCTGCCCCTGATATGCTGCACACACTGTATGTCAATGATAGAATATTCTGATCCTCAGATAGCACATATCATTACAATCCATTCATATTGTACACAAAACTGGAAGGCATTTTCACGATCTGGCAAACTGTGATCTGATTGGCTGGCACTTGTTTATTACATTATATATTGTCATATATATATATTATATATGCTGTTGTATGTCCAAATTATTATGCAAGTGACATTTCAGTAGGATTTTAGTTCAATAAACAATCAGATATTAGTTTTTTTAAAGAAAGTGTTTGTTTGTTTTATTTATCTTATCTTTTTAGATAACTGGTGTCAATCTCAGACAGGTTTGCCAGGTCTTCTTTGGGAAATGGAAAACCTACTTAAAGAGGTTGTTCCGCATTATTTAAGCAAGTCACAGTTCTCATGCAATATGTGGAGGAAGAAAGATCTTTCTGAAGATAAAAAAGCATGAAATGGTGCAATATCTTGCAAACGACATGAAAACAACTAATATTTTGCAAAAACTGAATCAAGAATATTGAACAGATTTGTGAGTGATTTAAAACACAGAAGAACCCAGTCAGATAAAGGCTTATTAAGGAAAGTTTTGGTAACACTTTATTTTGATGGTCCCTTGAAATATTCTGTTGACTATAAGTTACTTTGCAACTACATCAACTAACTCTCATTAAAGGATTAGTAGACTGTCTGCTTAATATCTGCAAACTCTTTATTGTGATGCTCCCTAACAGACACTCTACTGACACAGCCCCTTTCACACAGCGCGATGATCCCGCCAAATTGCCGGTGTTGTGCCGAATTTCGACCCCCGCCAAATTATTACCCCCTTAGTATAGAGACAGAGCGCAATGCGTCATAATCTGAAGACCACGCCCACCAAGGGGGAAAACAAACCAACTGTCTCCATTGACTTTGCATTGCGAGAGGCTGCCTCCTTGTCATTTCTTGCTTCTAACAAAATACAGAATAATGCCTAAAAGCTGCTATGTGACAAGGTGTACAGCAAACAAGCTAAGAAACCCAGAAATAATTTTTCATAAGCTGTCGACCCCAAAAAACGAGCGTTTGAGGACATAAAAGTGGATACAGGCTGGAACAAATGGGTAACTTGTGGGATCCTGACACTCAGTATGCACTAAAATACACTACGTGTGCAGTAAGTTAAACATTTGGTCACTGGTGAGTCAAATATCCAAATGTCAGTTTTATATATTATATTTCTGTAAGATAAACTATCCTGTGTTACCGATTACGGTCTCCTCCGGCGGGCGTACGTTAGTTCTCAGAGTAATGAGACACGTGACGCTCTGTCTCAACTGCCTGCATCCACTTTTATGTACTAAACACTCGTTTTTTGAGGTCGAGAGCTAATAAAAACGTATTTCTGGGTTTTTTAGCTTGTTTGCTGTACACCTTGTCACACAGCAGCTTTTAGGCATTTGTCTGTCTTTTGTTAGAAGCAAGAAATGACAAGGAGGCAGCCTCTCGCAATGCAAAGTCAATGGAGACGGTTGGATTGTTTTCCCCCTGGGTGTGGGCGTAGCCTAAATACGCTCTGTCTCTATTGGTAGGTTTAGGATTAGTTGTGGGGGAGGGGTTAGGCAGGTACTGACTTCAACGAGGGGGGGGAAATAATTTGGCAGGTGGTCGAAATTTGGTACAACACCGGAACGCGAGTTGTCGTGATGATCCCGGCAAATTGCCGGTGTTGTGGCAAATTTCGACCCCGCCAAATTATTACCCCCTTAATATTGGTATAGGTTTAGGATTAGTTGTGGGGGAGGGGTTAGGATTAGGGGTAGGGTTAGGATTAGGCAATCAGGTACTGACTTCATCGAGGGGGGGAAATAATTTGGCAGGGGGTCGATATTCGGCACAACGCGCGTTGTGTGAACAAAAGCTGTAATAATGCTGTGTCGTAGTGATGACGCTGAAGCCGGGATCGTTCGCCAGCTAGTGAAATGGTACATAGGCTAATGCGCAAGTTTATGGTCGAATCCGAGAATTTTTTTACAAGCGTGGCTCATAAGCAAACTTAAGACGCTGCTGAGACATTACAAGTCACATCGATGTCACGTGTCTTTACAGGATTTTTACAGGTTGTGTGTGAACGCACTCTCGGATTCCGGAAAATCACTAGCAGTGTGAATGAATCAAAATCAAACGAACCCGGGTCAAATCCCGGGTAACTTTATCCGTGTATTTTCTGGAATCTCTGTGTGAAAGGGGCACTTTCACAAGTAACTTTTGAAGTACATACTTATTCTAACCCGACCCAACCAGTCTACTAATAGGCTACATGAGGCACAAGACATGTAGGTGCAACGTTACTTATAGTTAACAGAATGTTTGAAAGGAACTATCAGAATAAAGTGATACCAAAGTTTCAGTCAAGCAAATTAATTACATTAAAGGGGCAGCTAGGAAAAAAAAGCCACAGTTGAGCAGCAATCAGGTATTTAAAGCCGTTGGTATCTCTGGAGTCCCATGAACCTCTCCATGCAGGCTGGCAGTTGAGCATAACATTGCATTTCAGCCACACCTAACCAAAGCTCAAACAGAGAAACGTTTAGAGTGGGTTTAGAAATACATGGAGACTCTGTGCTCTAAATCACTCACAAATCTTTTGACAGTTCAATGATCTTTATTCAGATTGTGCAAAATATTAGTTGTTTTTATGTCTCTTGCAAGACATTGCACCATTTCATGCTTTTCATCTTCAGAAGGATCTTTCTTCCTCTCCATATTGCATGAGAACTGTGACTTGCTTAATAATGTGGAAACAACTATTTAGGTTTTCCATTTCCCTAAGAAGACCTGGCAAACTATTTAACAAACCTGTCTGAGATTGATACCAGTTATCTAAAAAAGATATGAGAAATAAAACAAACAAACACTTTCTTTGAAAGTGAAAAACTAAGATCTGAATGTTTATTGGATTAAAATCCTAGTGAAATGTACCTTGCATAATACTTTGGAACACCGTGTACAGTATAAATGCATTCTAAAAAATGCTGGGTTGTTTCAATTGGGTCAAAAAATCTAACCGTTGGGTTTAAATTTGAATTTAATCATTTAAACCAATGGTTGGGTTTGTCTGTATGTGACACAAACATGGGTTGGAACAACCCAGCATTTTTTAGAGTGAGTGATATGTGATGTGTGGCTGTAATTTGATTGGCTGGCTCTGGTTTATTACATTATAAAATAACCTGCTTCTAACTGACACTAATAATTTGTACATTGTTGTTGTAACTTTTTGAATATAGTACAGTCTATTCACAGTGTAGCCAAGAATCCTTCTCTAAATCTTGCATGGTGGCATGGCATCCAGGGAAAAATGCTTTTTACCCAATACTGATCTCTGACACACATCAGCAGTCAGAGTGACAGGTACAAGGAAGAGAGGAGAGCAGCAGGTCCACTGACCTGCAGTCTGGGGTCATGGAATCCTATTACTATCACACAGAGCTAAAGTGAGTATCAGAGCAATGCTGTAGAGGCACATCTTGCCAATCAAAGTATTGTGTCACCTACAACACAACATAAGAGCTATGTTTGGTTTCTAATTGCTCTTTTTAATAGTTCAGCCAAAAATATAAATTAATTCATTCACAGTCATGTCATTCCAAACCAAGATCACTTTAATTTCCTCTGTGGAACACAAAAGATGATACTGGTCTTTTCCGTATAACTCAAGCATACGTCACCAGAGCCTGTCAAGAACAAATCACCATAAAAATAGTCCTCCATACGGCTTGTGTGCTATATTCCAAGTCCTCTAGAGAAACAAAAGTTCTAGTAATCTCATTTACACATGCAAATATTCTAACTTGGCCTGTGAAGACAGCCAGGTTTGACATGCCTGTGAAGACACGTCAAGCCAGGTTTGACATCAATCAAACCATGCAATACTATGTGCATGTTCAAAGGACAGTGGAGAAATATGAATTTAAATTAATAATTTGTGGTTTCGGTAACATTTTCATCAAGACAAATGAAACACTAACAAAAATGTACTAAACATATTATTATGGTTTTGTAACAGTGAGGGCATCAAATGGAATTACTGTAGTACTTTGATATAGAAACAGCTCAATATAACATCGCTGTCGGGCGGAAACCTTGTATGTCCAAATTTGGTCAATTTCATATTTTTTCACAAATCGATGCTATTGGTCAGTCCCCACGTGGTTCTGTTATTTTTACAAATTATTAACCAATCTAAAGTGTTGAAAAGAGCAAATCTCGTAACTCCATTGGACACTTCAACTGTCTGAGAATCCTCGTAACTCCACCTCTTCTTCACTCCGCGGCGGGAGCCTCGCGGCATTTTGTCTCCTCAGGATGAAACTCGCAACGATTAAGAAACCCTCGTCGAGCAACACGTAAAGCAAGCCTTAACTCTGATTTTATCTGTGTTAAACTATGATATCAGTTATTGATGAATTTTAAATGTCTACGTATTACTAGGCTTATTATTAGGCTTATTATACTTGTGCATTGAAGTTTTAAAATGTATCTAATATAATACTTGAATTGAATTAAATGTTTTGGATACCAGCTTTAAATTATTGTTTTTATTATTATTTTACTGACTCGAAGTTGGCACTGTGCATGTAAAATACCCCAAGTAGCAGGTTTTATTTATGGGAGAAAAAGAGTCTGTCTACTGGCGCCAGTAAGTTAAGCCTATTTTTGCATAACTCTGTCTGTTTTTTAGACAATAACGAGTGAAAATAGTTAGGTTAGATACATTTGAGTAGGCTTGTTTTGTTAAAAATCGATAGCTGTAATGCTTCGGTGCAGAAAGAAGCCCGTGAGCCACGAAGGTAATGAATTTGCCGCGTTCCAGGCAACCTGTAACCCGTGTTTTTCCAACTCGTAACTGGGAGTACATCAATCTAGTACGAGTTCACAGGTGGGAAATCACGGGTTTGACTGCCGTTCCAGTGCACTTTCACGGGTATAAGGTTGGAAAAACACGGGTTACAGGTTGCCTGGAACGCGGCATAAGTTTGCGTGCAGATTAGGCAAATGTCCACCTATTAGACAACGTTAGTCAGCTCATCATTTTTTGTTCTGCTTCACTTATAGCTCTTAAACCTTTAAAATGGAGTTTAGGAAGATGTATGTAACCACAGTCGTTAGCTTTGGTTAACTATTGAAGCCTTTTCTCTTGTCAAAAGGCTCAACGCGACCGCCGATTTTGTTTGCGTGCAGATATTAATTTCCGCCTATTTTAGACAGCCTAATATTTTGGTATTGCATCACTCATATCTCTTAAACGTTTAAAATGGAGTTTAGGAAGATGTATGTAACCACATCATTAGATTTGATTAGCTCTTAAAGCCTTATCTCTTATCAAAATGCTGAACGCGACCGCAGACTTTGATAAACACTGCTGGCAGCAGCGACGTCTGTGTCCATTCCATTCTAATCAATGACAGTGTAACCTCGTATCTCCCTGCTCTCAAGTCATAAATCTCGTATCTCCGATTAAACATGATTTTAGGGAAATGTTGTGTTAATTTTGGTATACAACAGTATATGATAGCAATATAAGGTATAATACCAACTTTAACGATACAATGTTTAATAACTCAAAAAATATGCAGTTTTTTTTATTTCCTGAAAAATAATGGTTTTGGAGATACGAGGATTCCGCCCGACAGCGACGATAATTAAAAATATATATATTTTGTCCAACATTTTACTATTTTTAAATATTATGGCTATTTACCCAGTATTTTTGTATGTGCCCAGCAAGCAATAGCCGTCATTTCATCGTCTAGGTTAACTATAACCCGAAATAGTCCGGCTATGAGTAACCCACTTGAATTTGTTCAATAATTCAATAACCTTGAATTTGGTTACATGTCGTTTTTTGCCCAAATAACTTGCGAGATGTATGATATACCATCATGTAAGCAAAGTAAACAGTGTTTATAAGTTATTATTTGTTATCTAATTGATGACTAGTCTATTCTTGGGCTATGGTTTAGATGTCTATTAAATTTTCACTGACAGCCCAAATTTTGCCTTGTTTTAGCCTAGATGTCTGGGCTGTGTTTGGACGGCTATTAGACATCTTTTAAACTCAAAATTGCTTGCTGGGTAGAGTATTTTTAAGCTCAATACAGCATCACATTGTTAGCTTAGCAAAATGTTAACAGAAAAGTTTAATAGTATCAATAAAGTATCATGACTATTATACACTTTACAAGTGCAATTTTCCAAATCAAACTACGTTTCATCTCAGTAAAATGTTGCTTTAGAAGTAAAGTCAATTTAGTATATGTAGGCAGCAGACAGCTCACTATGTTTTGCAACAGCTCATATCCTACATCTGGTCAACTGACAGTAACAGTGACAGTTCTGATGATTTCAGAGTAAGATACATGTTTTGCTACAGCGCATCTCCAGAAAACAGTAACATCAGCAGAGATTCTGCTGAGACACAGTGACTTTCTCTGCTTCTACTGGGATATTTACAACTGCACTGTCATTTACTACTATCTCGCTCTGACTTTCTGAGAGACTCCTGTAAATACACCGTTCCGTGCTGCTTTGGTCTGGGTTTTATGCCCCTCTTTTGGCATTTCCTTTCTTTTAGGAAGCGCTCAAAGTTACACCTGAGAGAAAAGGACACAGACACTAGATTCATCGCTGTTATCTGCTGCTGCCTGGAAGAGAAAAACATAGAGGCGTTTTGTCACAGGAACAGAAAAGACTGCATACACATCTCCTTATGTCTGTGTGTATGTCTTACAGCATCTTATTGTGTACAGCGTGCAGTGCAGAACGGATTTATTCTCAAAAATACAGGGATGAGATGCAAAGCTGAGAGACATGAAAGTAAAAGAACTGCACTTGCTAATCTGTTTAGAAAGAAAATACAGGGCTTGACAATAAGGACTGCTCGATGGCCTGGGGTCAGCGTGAAAGACGCACAGGAAGTTGATGGAATTGCACTTGACACTTTATCGATCAGAAGACTAATTAACTGTTTTTTTTTCACTGTTGTTTTGTTTTATTTGAGGTTTTATTCATTGCGGGTTCTCTCCACAATGATTGTTGGCACGCTAATATATATCAAAAACATAAAAATTGTAATGTTTCCAAACTTTTGACAGGTGCTGTGTGGTTTCGGGAAATGTCAAATCTTTAAATGGTTGGTAATAACGTAACTTGCAACCATATTTGGTTAACGATGCTTTTGGGGAAAAGGCCAGTGCTGCATTGTCATGAAAGTTTACCATTTGCATGTGTTTTTAATTCTTGCCAATCTAAACATTCAAGTGATTTTATCTATCCAAGTGCACGAAGATGTGAAAAAACTCAATTTGGTACTTGCACACTGTCTGATAGACTGTGCACACACACTTAAAGCACACACACAGAACGGTGCCTCTCAGACAACGCATGAGTACCAAATTGAGTTGTCTTTCTTGTCTTATCGCAGTTGAATGAACAGATACACATACAATTCCTTGGTGAGAATTGATCTAAACAATGAACATGGTTTCACCAAGAACAACATCTTTTTTGATCCTGGAACAGCATTCCAATCAACCAATCAGATTTGAGGGACAAGTTACAGTTTATGTCAAGTTTAGGCTTACAACCAGAGTTAGATGCTTCTACGTCTACATAGGACTATTTGTAACTCCTTGTTTAGTGGCCTTCCAGCTAAAGTCCTGGTACAAACCTCTGCTGCTTATACCCTTACATTTTACAAAAAATCTGCTCACATCAATCCAATCCTTCACCCTATTGCCTATTGCCCATTCAGTTCAAACTACTTGTCTTAGTTTATAGGGCCTGTCATGGTTTAGCACCTTTATATCTGGCAGAGTTAATTCAGCTTTACCTTCCTGCCCGCACTCTTAGATCTTGCTCAGACAACCTACTTGTTTTACCCAAATTCAAACTGTCTACTGCTGGTAGGACGTTCAGTATTATGGGCCCTAAGCTCTGGAATTAGTTTCCGCAGAAACTCTGTACTGTCTTATCACTACATACCTTTAAGACAGAACTTAAAACTCATTTATTCACATTATTTTGAAACTGATTGGTTCTCCTTTCTGCTATGTCAATACTTGTTCAGTTATTATCTCCCATGCTATACATTTCCTTGAAAGGCACTATATAACTTATTATTAGTAGTATTATTAGTAGTATTATTATTACTAAATAGCTGGTGATGATGTAAGAGCATGAGAGGGCAGATATAGGCCTGGAAAGAGAAGATGGAAAACTGGAAACCATGGTGAGAAGTCCATCGTGAGACATTTTACTCATTCATGCATGTCTAATAATACTGATTTGATCACTCATATATTAAGTAATGGACATCACATAGTTCTTTATTTTTTGAAAGAGCGTGAAGTTGCGAAAATGAGCATATTCAGACACTTCTACTCGCAGACAATATTGCACACTTTGCATGACGATATATGCGTGCCATGTGCAGAGTAAGAAACAAAGATAAGCAAAGCCTTTCCAAACTGTCCTGGTATGATTACAAAAGGTTTAAATCATCTTTATTGCACTTTCCCACATATCTGTGCCAAGTGATAAATACTTCACGTTCATTACTTTCATCTCTCCATCTCTTCAATGGCTGTTGCTGTTTTCCTTCTCTGTTTTGGACACATTCTCGGTAAAACTACATAAGAGGAATTTTGCTTTGTAGAGACATGTTTGAACTCACTCCTGTCCTCTACAGGTCTTTGAATTCATGCAAGCAAGGGACTTTGAACTCCCATTGGTTTAACACAGCAAAGGCAAAGCAGGCTTTTGGCCATTTGAGCTCCGGTATTAGAATGATGTATACAAACAGGTCTTTGTGGATTTAAAGGTTTATCTAATGACATTAGAAGAAAGGGTGTTGTCTACTATTTTCACAACCTAGCACTGAGAACCAGCCTGCAAGATGGGAACTGTAGCAACTATTTATATTAGTGAACTGGGCACTAAAACAATGGTGAGAGTGTGCAAGTAAATGGCGCTATTATAATGGTGCTTATAGAAATTAATACTATTATTCAGCAAGGATGCATTATATATATATATTGTTTTATACATAAACGTTATTAAAATTTTAATATTTCAGAGATAAGGGATGCAAGAGGTTCATCTTAGCTTACATGGGAGACAATCCTTTTGAAATCACTTATGGTCAAGTGTTAAGTGTTCGAGGATACAATAGTGATGACTCTACGATCACATTATGCAGGGTTTAAACCACTGACCATTTGCTTACACTGGATTTTTAAGAAATACTCCTAGTTCTTAAGGGAATGTTCGTCACTTTCCATCAGTGCTCAATGCATTATTTCTAACTGCGTAACAGTAGGCTAGTTCGACTTCATGCAGCTCTGCGCAGACCGATCGGCGGCTGACTTGAAGCAGTGCATGCCAGTTAGAAATTTTGTCCGACTTGATAAAGCACTGACTCCACGTGACTGTGATGTATGCCATCAAAGTACTGCGAGAGCGATTCGAGAGTAGCCGCAGAACTCAGCCAGCGCAGCTTCTCAAGAGCGGCTGCACGAGCTCTGATGACGACACAGCTGTTCCACGATTGGCCGGATTCACCGCATGACAACGATCACGTGTTTTTCGTGTTTATTCAAACACCTTTAGTTCCTCTAAAGCTCACAAATCAGTTTTTTATAACAGTAAACACTCTTTTCATGTAGTTGCGATGTTATATTGTGTCATGTTTATCAAATTAAAACTGATTAAAAAACGTAGACTCCACTTCATTGATAGTTGTCATGATTCTGCCATCTTGTTCTTGGTTTTCTCTCGTCTTGCGGCAGAATCATGACAGGCCCTTGTTTTCATGTGCAGCACATGGCCATTTGTTTGGCCATGTGCTTGCGTTGTCTCGTCATGTAACCCCGCCCCCTTGTTACCCTTGGTTAGTCATTATTGTTTCATCTGTGTCACCTGCTGTCTTCATTAGTTTCTCCCTATTTAATCCCCTTGTGTTTGCTATCCTGTGTCGGTTCATTGTTAAACCTGCTATGGTGTTACATGTTATCTGCTATCCTTCATTGTGAGACTGCACATTCCTGTGAGTACCCTCTCAAGCGTGTTCTCAAGCAGCGTGTTCTCAAGCAGCGTGTTCTCAAGCAGCGTGTTCTCAAGCAGCGTGTTCTCAAGCAGCGTGTTCTCAAGCAGCGTGTTCTCAAGCAGCGTGTTCTCAAGCAGCGTGTTCTCAAGCAGCGTGTTCTCAAGCAGCGTGTTCTCAAGAAGCGTGTTCTCAGGAAGCGTGTTCTCAGGAAGCGTGTTCTCAGGAAGCGTGTTCTCAGGAAGCGTGTTCTCAGGAAGCGTGTTCTCAGGAAGCGTGTTCTCAGGAAGCGTGTTCTCAGGAAGCGTGTTCTCAGGAAGCGTGTTCTCAGGAAGCGTGTTCTCAGGAAGCGTGTTCTCAGGAAGCGTGTTCTCAGGAAGCGTGTTCTCAGGAAGCGTGTTCTCAGGAAGCGTGTTCTCAGGAAGCGTGTTCTCAGGAAGCGTGTTCTCAGGAAGCGTGTTCTCAGGAAGCGTGTTCTCAGGAAGCGTGTTCTCAGGAAGCGTGTTCTCAGGAAGCGTGTTCTCAGGAAGCGTGTTCTCAGGAAGCGTGTTCTCAGGAAGCGTGTTCTCAGGAAGCGTGTTCTCAGGTTCTGTATTCTTTATTTGTTTGTAGTCAAGTCACAGTCTAGATTAGTCACTCGTTGTCCTGTCTAGTCTTGTTTTGCCCCCTCGTGGGCTTTGTTTTCCCTTTTATTTGTATATAATAAACCTTGTGTGTCCTGCAACCTGTCTGCGATTGGGTTCATCCTTCAACTGCATAACAGATAGTAGCTAATGTTGAACTTTATTCTTCTTCAAACAGACACTGTATGAAGCAGTACATAAAGTATTGAATGAAAATGTCTCTGTGAAAAGTGTCCGACTTCACGTCTCCGTTTGCAGCTCCTCCCCGCCTGCACGCGGCTACTCTCGCCGATCGGTTACATCCAGCCGCAGCTGATGTCAAACACACCTAGAGTCACCATCCTACACTTAATTTCCCATCATCCCTCCTTCAGCTCACCTGCACTGAATCACAAGGCTCCACCCACACTCAATCACTGACATCACAATCACCTGAGTTCTGATCACCACCATCTGTCACTCATCACCCCAGCACCTGTTTAAAAGGACCCGCCACACACACACACACTTCGGCTGAATCTGAAATTACCCCCATCCCCGCTCGATGGTGTTTTTAGCCCCCAATGGCTCCTTCCAGGCAGCTAACCTAACCTCAACCTACCCATCCCCTCGCTGCCTGGAAGGTGCCGTTGGGGGCTAAAAACACCAAACACCCCCATCCCCTTAGATAGGGTGTTAATTGAAGGGACAGTCATTTCCAGTGGGGTCTGAAACCATAGTGGACTTTACTGAGTGCACTTATTCAATCCTACGTTGCATTGCAATAACGAGTGTACAACCGATGTATGCTCAACAGCTGTCCGAATTCACTCATTCGTTTTCATTCACTCCTTCAGGTGAGCTGTATTAGTAGATTAACGTAGGGAATAGTGAATGAGGGTTTAGGGGGGTGATTTCGGATTCAGCCTTTGTCTAGTTTTGTCTAGAGCTCAGACTACCTCCTGTTGGTTTACCTCTTACCTGAAGATATTCTAACCTCCTTTCCTCTCCTCGTTCCTGTTGCTGGTTCCCAGTTCCTTGTCTCCCTCCCTCCAGGAGCAACTCACCTTTCATCAGTCGTCGTCTGCTTCTCTCATCTGCCTGCCAATTGTTTTGCCTTATCAGTTTGTTCAAATAAAGCATTTTGAAACCTACTCTGTTTAGTGTGTGGCTCCCTGACAGATAGCTGTGCATGAAGATTTCAAATGGCAGAATTCCTTATGACAGTTATATTGATTCTCATTTTTAATATCAATGTGTACTTTTGAACCTGTCCTTTTGTGACTTGTGCAGTCTTTGTGACCTTTTAAAACGTGTAAGTGATGGTCCATCATAAAGCAGACAGCAGTTTGTTACATTGTTGTGATGGAGCGATATTGATTGAGCTCATATGAAAGGGCACAGCACCAGGAGACTGGAAACATTATAAAACCACTGAAGAGGATAGGTAGGATATTTTAATTTCACTCAGTCCATCTCTCTCTTTCTCCCCACACGCTCGTTCTCAGTCACTCTTTTCTTATTGGTACCTTGATCGCTATCCTTGTGTCTTGGAGGCAGCTCAATGTCAGAAATAACAGACCTCCTAACGCTCTTTGTGTGGTTGTTCTTTATTCAAGCAAATAGCTTTTCTGTTCAGCTGTCAGTCAAACTGTCATGAAGATCCTGAGTGGACACACCATTTAAGTGTATCAAAACAGAGACAGATATAGAAATACAGAGCGAAAGAAAGAGTGCTGCATGGGCGTTTTTCTTGTTTGCGGTCCTAAAGATTGCAATCTATCTCTTGAAATACAGAGTTGGAAACAAACACTGCAGTTCCTCTAAAATATAAAATGAGCACAGCCTATTTTTTTTCCATCTTTGTTAGGTTTATATAGAGCACAAAATTCATTTTGAGCTCTGACTATGTCATTTAGGTTAAAAAACAAAACATGGCTTTAATTAATGTTACCAAACACCTTATGTACTCATACATCGGAAACCACTATTTTAAAAACATATTCCAGAGGGAGAACATGGTAAATTACTCTTCCAGGTTAGCCTACAAATTGACATCATGACTGAACTGCTCTATTGCTCCAATGGTAGGAAAAGGCCTTCCTACAGAAATAACACACAGTTAAAGGGGCATGATTAACTGTTTGTTTGTTTGTTTTTTCCTTTCTAAAATTTTGATTCAAATATTTATTTATTTTTTATTAATTAATTAATTACAGACAAGTGGAATTAGTGGAAATCCCTTAATATATCAAACCTATACAGTTTTGTAACTAGCGATTTTTTTTTTTATCAGTCACAAAAAATGTATTGCCTATAACAAGCTTCAAAGTAGAAAAATTAACTAGTAAACTTTGTAAGCATTTTATCCTTACACTTATTTTAAAGTGCCACTATTATGCCATTTCAAAGGTTCCTAACTTGTTTTGGAGGTCTCCAAAAAAAGGGTTTACATGCATCCAAGTTTAAAAAACATGGATACATGTTAATATAATAACATTGCACATCCCCTAATTTCTCAAAGATTCTGAAAACAGTTTGTTCAAAGATTTAGTCTCTCTAAACAACTCCTTTCGGCAAGCCTACTCTGCTCTGATTGGCCAGATGGCCCAATCTGTTGTGACTGGTCGAACGCTTACACCACGTGTTGGAAACCAAACACCTATTTCCATATCTGCATCTCAGCTCCGGAGGCTTCCTCAGCGCTTGATACACATTGATAACAATGATGGCGTCAGAATTGAATCTCAATTCAAGCACCAGTTCTCATCCTTTTAAAATACATGTAAAGTGGATTCACAGCACTGAAAACACATCTTCACGACGTGACGACAACACAAACCAAACTCTACTGGGCCTGAGCTACAACTACAGTGTTTGAGGGTGGGTCAAAGTAGACGTTGTTGGAGGCAGCCAATGAAGACCACAAGCTGTCATTATGCAAATTTGTTACATCGTTACAGGTATGTAGCAGGAAGTGAGACTGGAATTGTTGACGACTAATTTCAGCAGTTCAGAATCGGTTCTTTCTTTTAGTATATAATAATGTCATGCACTTTGATCTGTAAAAACTTTGCAGACCTTTTACATACACAAACAGCTAATACATGCTGCATGAAAGGTAATATTGGGAAAAGCATAAATAGGGGCACTTTAATATGCAGAAATGCTGAAAAACAGTCACAGGCAGTACTCACCTCAATCGCAGCTTGTTCAAACTAGATCGAAAAATGACAGACTAACACGAACAACAAAAAGTAAATGTGACATTTATCATAACAGGTTTGTGTAAAGTTTATTATAAACATTTGCCTGCAAGTTTGCTTTTTATTTGTTAATAAATTACAAATCAATAAATTAACAACAACAGAAGTCTGACCATTCGCACTTTAGCTTATAAATGTAAAAAAAAAAAAAAAAAATGTAATGACTTTTAAATGATTTTATGGCTATAATTCTACCTCTTATGCTTTGAAATCACAAAAAAAATCCATTCAGGTGGTATTGGCCATGGTATCAGATTGAAAGGAAAATAAGTGGCATTGCTCATTCCAACATACTCAATGGGTAAAGTGATATACTGAAATGGAGAATCTCGGCACATTGAGGAACAGGCATTTTATGAAAGAAAAAGAGTGTGCTGCATTTAATGTTGGGCATATAGTCTTTTGATTAGCCATAGCAACTGACTGGCTCTAATTGGCTCTGTGCTCTGACATGCTAATGGCTGTTCATTCACGCTGATCTTCGCTGCCCCCTGAAACGTCCACAGCAGGAATACTCACATTATGCTGCTCCAGGGCACTTTTAGAAAACGCGGGGTGACCGGGGGCTAGAGAATGAAATGACCTGGTCATACTGGTAATTATTTTAATCCTGCTTTTAATGTGCAGTGGCCACGCTGTGGCTTAAAACAGTTATGAGTTCCTATCAGTTTTTAAAAGACCCTTTTCATTTTCCAGTGCAATGCAGTGAAACAAATGCATTCTTGAAATTCTTTATACTTCTATGAAGACTTTGGATGCAAAAGCCTCTAAGTGCCATCTAAAATTTCCTTCTAAAATTAGCATTTTTATCAAGCTCGTATATTTAAGTTCAGTAATTTCACTATAATGACAATGAATAGGTAATTTTCATTGCCATTAAAGTGAAATAACTGAACATAAACATGCAAGCTTGATAAAAATGATCATTCTAGAAGAAAATTTCAGATGGAACTTAGAGGCTTCTGCATCTGAAGTCTTCATGTTACCTTTTCAACTATTTTCCCCATGCACACGGCACCACAGTGTGACATTTTAGTGGTGCAGAGTAAAAGTCACTATAGAGTGACGTTTGCTAGAGAGTGTGTGTGTATTTTTTGAATCACTGAATTTGAAAAAAGATTTGAGGCCCAGTGGACACTGCTAGAATAGCTGAGAACCATTTTGTCTAAACAGATAAAAACTTTGGTCTCTTAAGTGTCTCTGTGTTTTTGCCCCTGAAGGTTAGCAAACAAGATTGTAAGAGACAGAGTCAGAGGAAGGGGTCAAAAGTGAGACACATTAAGAAAATTTTACATTAAAAAAGTAAAAGTGGTGGACATTGAGGATTGTTTCTATTCTTTGTCACAAAAATACAACTAGTTGAGAGGAATGCAAATGAGAGTGGTGTCGATGTGCATTTTCTTCTGAATGTTAACAGGAACCTCAATGTCAAACACTTAAAAGCGTCTTCTTGGTCCTCCATTGGGAAGCTGAGTCATCCTACTCTTTCTTTTGATCTGTATGATCGCACATACATTAGCTGAATAACTAACAAGATTTTATGCTTTATGATTTTGTCCTCAAACAGTGTTTGTTCTATTTTCTGGTGTTTTGTTTAAATAGTTTGTACTGATGGCAGATAATGACGCATTCAAGAATAATACCAACCTACAGTGATAAGATGTTTAAATGCGTGCAAAGCTAAAACGCTTAGTTTTATATTAATGTAGTTTAGTAACGGTATAATTAATAATAACTGTACAGACAAATGAGAATTGTCATTGAATTAAAATCAGTTTATATGCATAGCAGTTTTCACAATACACTTAGTTTCAAATTAGCTTTACAGAAAATAGCCTTTTTAATCCAATAATCAAACCAAATATTAAATTATAATGTTAATTAATTTATAATGTTGATTACTCTTTTTTTATATTCATTTTATTTGTTCTATCATTTTAAATTGTTATTTCAATATTTCTTCCTTATTTTATGACTGATATTACTTATTATGAATATTACTATTACTATTACTCAGCCATTCAACTCAGCCCTTACCTCTTCAATTTCAAGGGAACCCCCCAATACCCACTCCCGGACTGCAATATCAAATGAGGGGGACCCGAATACCGATTTCACCCATACACACCCCTTTCAGACCGTGATTACATTACAGACAAATAATTAAATAACACACAAAGTTATGGTATGACTTTGGCAGACATGGAATATAGTGCGCTCCATGGACTATGATATATTTGTACGCTTTTTGGAGCATCATCAAGCCACTGGTCACCATCTGGTTTTGACAGAGTAAATAGCAGAGACATAAGGATAGTTTGAATGTACTATTTCCATGGGATGAATATATCTGAAATGTAGCATCTACCAGTTCTTTAAACATGTCTTAGCAAGCTTTCATTTGCAGGCTAAATGATGCCAAGTTGTTCTACAGAGATCTGAGTAAGATATCGTTGAGCCTTTATTACCATAAATTGGATAGAAAAGTTTCAGACTGTGTTTTAAGTTCTATCTAAATTAGCATGAAGAGAATAACTCAGCTCACTTGAGTGTAGATGTGCTCAGTGTTGCTCAGGAGAGTGGAGCTTATTTCAGTCAAAAGGCGGTATCAATGCACAGAGATGGAGGATTAGAAACATGCAACCCCAGGGCATTCTGTAAGCCTGATAAATCTCATAGAATATATGATCTTCTTACACAGGCCAAGGGTGCACACATGTGAGTATTTTTGTGTGCGTGATTTTTGGCTCTGTATATTTGTACAAATACTTTTTGTTAGTGGCCCCGGTCCAAACTAATATATATATATATATATATATATATATACTGTATATATGTTGTTGCATTATATGACAAAGTATCAAGTGACATTTACTTTGTGGGTTGAAAGGGATAGTTCCTAGAACTAATAATTATCCCTTTCATTTTTTGTTTTTCTTTCTTTAAAGTAGCCTATTTGGACACTTTCTGATTGTCAGTGTTAGTAGTGAACCTGTGAGGACACTCGTGTTAAGGAGTTCATTCGTCCATGGTTAAAAGAAAAGGTGGGATACACATGGGATCCATAATACAACTAAGTAAATACCAAATTAAATAACCAAACAGAGAAGTATGGTATTGTAGTGTGTAGCAGACAGTGGACGTCCATTGATTCAAAGGCTATGCCACACTTTCAGCTTTGTTCAGTGATTCAAAGTCTTGAAGTATTTTGTCATTGTAGAGTGGATAATTTCTGTCTTGAGCTGAATTAAGCTGAGACCGCACATTATCAGCATCTTTAACATCAAATGAGCGTTCAAGTTTTCCACGATAGTGTAGGGGCGCAAAATGTCCCACGCAGTTCAAATTAAACTCCGATTGGATTCTTCTGATTGATTCAGAATCGTTCAAAAAGACTCATGATGCCTCTGCAGATTTCCCCCAGCTCTTACTGATTTTATGAAAAGGTAGATTTAGGCTTTAATGCACATATCGACCGTATCTTCTAATTGGTGAAAAGAAACACATTTTATCTTAAGGGAAATTAAAAATTTCAACTGACATTTAATTACATTTTAAATAGCAAATGCTGGTCAACAGAACATTTATAAAGAATGTGTAATTTGATGGTAATAAATGTATGGGCCTATTACATTCCAGTTACTTTTTCAGTAAGTAAAATTACTATAGTATAATGAATATAGTAGGCCTACATACTGTTCTTAGTTATCTTATAACCTTAGGCGGCCATACTGGCAACATTGTGAGTTGATAAAATAATTGTTTTGAAATTACAGGCACATGGGGTTGCAGTTACATTGCAAAACAATTCTTGAAATTACCTAAATATTACGAATAACTATAGTATGTAACTGGAATGTTCTTGGTTATCTGGTTATCTTATTTGATGGTAATGAAATTTTGAGCATGCAACATCGTAGTTACATTGTCAATTAGTAAATTACCAAAAAAGACAGATGAATTAAGTAACTGGTACATTGTGTGTAAGTGGTTTGGACTACATTTTTTTTTACAAATCAGTGTTATACCACATTTCTATTTTATAACAGTGACCTTGGCTCAAATTTACAACAATGACTCTGAGACTTGACAACACCTTGAATGATTACCATATGTCTGTAGGTCATACATGTGGTCTTCATACAACAATGCTTTGGTGAAACTCAACTCAGATGGGTATGTAAAAAAATCCAGAGAGGTCACATGGACGATGAGATCAATCATGACTTCAATCTCTAAAAGTCAGACTGGGTATGTTCCCCTCTGATGCTGATCCATTTCCTGTTTACTATAAAAGCTTTGAGATCATTCCTTGACAGAAACACGTGGGGAAATCAGCTGTTTGAGAATGCATCAGAGAAAACAAAAGCTACACACTTAAGGATAATTCAGAGCATAAATTCAGAGTGTCAGACAGAAGGACAGGATTGGTTTACAAAAGATCTACATATGGTTCTAATGTGCGTTTGCGGAAAACATGTGCCTCAAGTACATGACTGTACTAATCCAAGCATGCAAATCCATGTAGGAAATGCTTATTTTTTCTGTAATCTAACACTATTTCCATGAGATTATGACTGAAGGGCAATGTGACTGATGGGGAATAGAGAACATAAGGGTTAAAACCAGCATGACAAGGCCTTTCAAAATAAGACTCTGACTCAGACACCCTTCAGAGGACTTAACCCATAAAAAAAGTGCACCAGTTCAGATGCACACACATATTTAATACTGTAGAGGGATTTGGTGCAGGGTTTTTCAAACTGGGGAACCACAGTGTGTGATTGGGGATACAGTATGTGCGTAATTTAAGACTTCACAATTTTTTGTGGTCACAGGGTTCTCACTTTCTGTAACAACATGAGGGTGAATGATGACATTTCACAATTTAAAATGTGTTGTGAACTATCCCAAACTAACTTTATAACTATATTTTGTATTTGATGACAGTGTTTCAGAACATCTTTGGAATTTTAGGTTCTGTGCCCCCATAGTTTGCACAGTCTTATTTTCTTTGCATAATTGTTACTTATTGTATTGTATCCCGACCATATGTTTTTCCCTGACTATGTTCCTGACTATGTTCCTCCAGTGTAAAATTATGTTGTCATTTTTCATCAGAAATGCTTTCATGCTTATAAATAATTGTAAGGTTTTTATTTTTTACTTACTTTTTCTTTAAAATTCAACTAATAGATGACTGTTTACACCCAGCTGTGTGTATAATACATGACATTGATTTTAAAGATCATAGTTATTGTTCCTGTCTTAAACAGCAAGACAGAAATCACAATATTTCTGAGACATTCAACCAGGAAAACATGTCATTTTTGAATATGACATAATTACAATCATAATTACAGCCTGTCAGATGTGGAGATAGACTTGTGGGGCAGTGAAAACCACTGAGATCTTATGATAAATAAAAAAATCCCCACTCTCAAGTTAAAGGCTTGATAGAGTTGATGTTGCAAGGTATTACATCAGTCTCGGACAGGGCGTTCACTCACAAGAAATCAAACAACAGAGAATAGATTAACAATCCCTTTTGTCTGTTTTATACCACCTAAAGTTATCCTTGTTTTCGTAATCCCATACCTTGAAAATGTATTCTAGATAGTCTGAACATCGTCTAATGTAGTGTTCAATTAGACATTAATGATGACAGTGCAATGACAGTGCTTTCTGTGTTGTCTTGAAGTTTGTATCTTCCCTCTGCAAAATTTATATGTTTTGACATGGTCTATTGTCTCACTTTTCTTGCAGTACTTCCTAAAAGCCTCTCGCACCATTACCCCTTCTCCACCAACAGGGTGCCAATGCTCTCAAACCGGGAACTGCGACCATGAGTGGCTGGAAGAATGGGATAATGCTAGTAAAATTTTCAGAACAACAGCTCAAAACAAAACAAGATTGTTTCAGTTTATCAACTACACTGCAAGTGCCTGATGTGGCACATTTAGTTAGACTACCCTTTTTTTTTTTTGTCACGCTACAAAGCTCCAAAGCTGTCTGTCATAGAATTTTTTACAAATGTTTATTTACATATTTCACCTCAGTCAATAGATTTTCTCTCCTCAACCCACACTACTAATATTACAGTGATATACTTTGACATATTCACGAGTGGCATTTATTTAATAGGAAAAATGCGAAATCAGAATGGAATATAACTGTGATGCGCCATGTTTGAGGGTAGGTAGTAACCGAGGACAAATGCCTCAAATGAGCTCATGGCCGAACTAGCTCTGTAAGCTCTCGAAAGTAAGATGATAGTATTTCATGCTGTATACCACTGAGAATACTAGCACCCTGCAGCAATATATTAGAGATATATTGTACTGCCATCCATTGCTAAAAAGTGCTTCTAACACTTGAATGAGGAAAAAGTTCACTATTTCTGTAGAATACCATCTTGTGCTATAGTTGGATGGGAATGCAGCAAATAAAACCAAGTGTTTTAGAGATCACCCATATTCAATTTTTTATTTTCAATGATGTACTAGTGAACAGATATTAAGTATGGGGTGTGATACTGGTAAGTGGCAATTATTCTGAGACTTTTAGCTTGAAGGATTTATAGAGATAATCTGCAGTTCTCCAGAGAAATGAAAAAGAGAGTGCTGTGACATCCATGTTCCACATTATCTAAATATGGTAATATTGGTGATGCCTCTTATTTTCTTTTGAAGATATTTGTGGGGACAGAGCTTGTTCTTTACCATATGACATTGCATAATGGCGCTTTTGATTAAAAAAATGTCTGGCAGTCACTTTTATCTAAAACAACTTTGCTTTCACATAAACACTCGGGAAGTGTTACTGCATGTGTCCACTTGTCTTTTAAGAGGAACTTCAATTAGACTGAGTTTTTTAATGATCAGATATGGCTGTGATCATATTTTCTTCAACCTTACGGAAACAAGACACTGAAATAAAGAAACCGGTGCAAGTCAGTGTCATGCTCAACATCTTTAAAGGGATAGTTCACCTGTCAAAATGTACTCACCCTTTAGCCTGGCAAGCCAGACCTACAGTACATCAAGATGTTAGGTCTGGCAACTCACCATAGACACGGTTCAATCCGAGGGGCGGGATAAACGGCTGTCTTTCAAATTCACTCTGCACGCAATAGGACAGCGCTTCAACCAACCAGAGCGTTTTCCCAACAGCAGAGCTAACGTCAGTTGATAGATTCAACTTTTGAATCTGGCCGGCAAAACTACGAACATATCTTCCTTTTTTAAGAATGACTTAAGTGCCGTTCTTTGCTCTTTTCTCAAAGAAAAACTTAACTCCAAGTCCTCCAGAGTTGCGGCCAAAGCCGATTCGAAAGACTGTTCGCCAGCAGCAGCCGCCATTCTTTGTTTTCAAGTAGCAGGGAACCGTCGCAACTCTGTCGTCATTATGTTAAGCCCGCCCCGCCTACTCTATACACGATGTGATTGGCCTGACCCAATTTAGGTTTTTACAGCTCTGAAAGTCAACGGAGAGTTGCTAGACTACCCTGGCTGCAAAATAATTTTTGCTGCCGCTAGGGTGCGTCTAGATTTTTAGGCTACTCACCCTTGTCATTCCAAGCATGTACGACTTTCTTTTTTTTCTGCTGAACACAATAATATTTTTAAAAATGTTGGAAACCAAACAGTTTCAGTTTGTATTGACTTCTATTGTATTTTTAGTCCATTTACAGTGGTGTTCAGAATTAATGGCACCCCTGGTAAATATGATCAAAAATGGCTGTAAAAAATAAATCTGCATTGTTTATCCTTTTGATCTTTCATAAAAAAAAATTGCAAAAAGCTAACCTTTCATTGAAGTAAAATAATTGAAAGTGGGGAACAAAATCACATTATAAAATAAATGCTTTTCTCCAAAACACGCTGGCCATAATTATTGGCTCCCTGTTATTAAATACTTTTTGCAACCTCTTTGCCAAGATAACAGATCTGAGTTTTCTTCTATAATGCCTGATGAGTTTGGAGAATAACTGACAAGAGATCAGAGACCATTCCACCATACAGAATCTCTCCAGATCCTTTAGATTCACAAGTTCATTTTGGTGCTTCTTCTGTTCAGTTCACCCTACTCATTTTCAGGTTTAGGGGACTGGGACAGTCATGGCAGAAGCTTCATTTTGTGCTCAGTTACCCATTTTTGTGTTGATTTTGATGTTTGTTTTGGACCGTTGTCCTGATGGAAGATCCAACCATGGCCCATTATACGATTTCTAGCAGAGGCAGACAGGTTTTGATTTTTTTATCTGTTGGTATTTGCTAGAATCCATAATACCATGTATCTGAACAAGATGTCCAGGACCTCCAGCAAAAAAATAGGTCCACAACATATAAGATCCAGCAGTATATTTAACCATAGGCATGCGGTACTTTTTATCCCTGTTTGCACCAAACACATCTGGTGGGTTTGCTGCCAAAAAGCCCTTTTTTTGTTTCATCTGACCATAGAATCCGGTCCCTTTTGAAGTTCCAGTCATGTCTGACAACTGAATATGCTGGAGTTTATTTTTTGGAGGAGCGAGGAGGATTTTTCTTGAAACCCTCCCAAACAACACGTGGTTGTGTAAGGGTTGTTTGATAAATTTTTTTAGGCTTTCTGACCCCCAGGACTCAAATAATCTCTGCAATTCTCCATCTGTGATCCTTGAAGAGTCTTTGGCCACTCAAACTTTCCTCCTCACCGTGCATTAAGACAATATAGACACACGTCCTCTTCCTGGCAGATTCGTAATATATTTAGTTGATTGGAACTTCTTAATTATTGCCCTGATGGTCAAAATGGGGATTTTCAATTCTTTAGCTATTTTCTTACAGCCACTTATTTTGTGATGCTCAACAATCTTTTGATGCACATCAGAACTACATCTTTGGTTTTACTCATTGTGATGGATGATTAAAGAAATTTGGCCTTTGTGTATTCGTCATATTTAAACTCCTGTGAAACAAGAAGTCATAGCTAGACAATTTCATGTTCCTAGTCACCCTGGTGTGCTAAATAAAGGTAAATATTAATGGGAATGTACTTCAGAGATATTTTACTCGTAAAAAATTCTAGGGGTGGCAATAATTGTGGCCTACGTGTTTTGGAGAAAAACATTTATTTCATAATGTGATTTCCTCCCCACTTTCAATTATTTTACTTCAATGAAAGGTTAGATTTTTGCGATTTTTTTTTTATGAAAGATCAAAAGGATAAACAATGCAGATAATTTTTTTTACAGCCATTTTTTATCATATTTACCAGGGGTGCCATTAATTCTGACCACCACTGTATATAGTGGAAGTCGATGTGAACCAAAACTGTTTAGGTACCAATATCTTTTATATTCAACAAAGAAAGTCATACAGGTGTGGAATGAAATGAGGATGAGTAAATAATAAAAAAATAAAAAAAATGTTGGATGGCCTATCCCTTTAAATCATTGCCATTTTTATTGATAAAACTACTCAGAAACCTATTAGCCTATCTGTCCCAAAAACTGAACATAAGCAACCTTTATGGCCACTAAGAGATGTTAAGGTAAAAAGCCCGTGCTGAGACATCCAGCAATTGTGAAGCTCTCATTCCTGCACAGACACACACACACACACACACACACACACACACACACACACACACACACACACACACACACACACACACACACACACACACACACACACACACACACACACACACACACACTTGAATGCACCTCCTCCATGCCGGCTGTTCTGTTTTAGGGCCGGCACTCCACAAACTCCAGACCAGCAACGGAATGTCTCAGCACTGGCAGGATCAAAAGCACCGGCCGGCTCCCTCACGTCACCTGACCGGAATCCAATTAAACCTTTATGGAGGAGGGGGGGGGATCAGAGTGAAACTGTGTGTCTGTGTGAGTGCATAAGGACCTGCCATGGTGGGGTGACCGAATGATCTTGCTTTTCGATAAATGGTCAGAGGGGGAGTGTGGGGCACACAAATACACTCACACACAGACACACAGGGACCTGATGCCTCTCATTCACAGAGCCCCCAGGGCAAATGCTTTATGAGTGTAAACTTAATGAACATCAGGTGCTCTTATTTAAGCAACATGCCACAGTCCAGCTATTATAAAAATTCAAACCCAAAGGTCAGTATACTCACTTTATACAATCAAGATGTTTCACAGTCTCAAATTAGCCAAATAACTTAACTATTAAACTGAATAACCCGTCTATTTGAGAGGCAGAATGCTCTATTTTATTGATCCAAATGTAATGGATCACTACAGACAGCTGAAGCCTTACAAAGTTCAGTTAGGCTGATAATTCAATAAACAGCCTTCAATGTCAGTGCGAAACGTCAAAGCGTTGCCTACGGTAGAGGTGAGATCACTGAATCAAATGATCGACTCCCCCGGGAGAGCAGTGACGTCACAGCGGCGGAAAGCCAGCCAGGCATCCCGGAGGATCCGCGCGCCTCCTCCACTGCCTGAGCGCACGAGCTCTGAGTGAGTATTGTAGCTATAGTCTGTGCATAGTCTCTGCACGCGTGGTTGCGTGGAATCCTGCTCACGAGGATTTCGGATGCGTGAGGAAATGTAGGGGCTACAACACCACGACCTGGATTTATTACGAGTTTTGACTGAATCTCCATGCGAAGAAATGCTCACATACTCTTTTTGGCAAAACGTCCTGGAGATCATTTAGACGCAACTTTGGAGCGGCGGCTTTTGCCCGCTGAATCTGGTGAGCCTCTTTCACAATAGCTTTTCAACTTTGCCAAATGTAACTTCTTGTTTAAAAAAAATCAAATTAAAATAATACATTAACCTACAGAAAAAGGCAAATCAGTAGCTATTACTATACTGTTATTACAACCATTAGGCTACTCGTTTATGTGCGCTACTTAACCCGCAATAAATATAATAGTTATTAACATTATGTCTTACGCTTAGTAATAAATGGTCATGCAGAGGCAGTGGACACACGCAACTCGATGTAAGCATTATAAAGTGAGTTGCACAGATTGAGTAGAGCGCACAGCCTCGTGGATCGCTCGCGCTCTGGCACAGCAGTGAGACAGCGCCATCATTCGCGAGCAACAGAGTGCATGTGCCGTGCTAGAGCCACGCTTTAGAAAGATTTTCCGTCTGTCACTGCAACTTTTCCCCAGTTTCCATATGGCATGGAACGTTGCTTTTCATTTTGAGAGTTTCTGTTTATTAAATTCACCTAAACATGTAAAGAATGTCCGTATTCGTCACGATTTCAGTCGATATAGCAATACCATGGAAATTCGAATTCGATTCGAGACACCACAGCAAAGATGAACAATAACTTCTTAATTAAGTAAGCTTTTGCTTCAAGATTGAATAAGTCTATTAAAGGCAAGTAATCAGTAAAAAAAAAGAAAAAAGAAAGAAAGAAAAATGACAAGCAGTAGCTCAAATAAAGACAATAGAACAAAGATTAATTGTTTTAAATTGTTCAGATTATCAATTATCTGTAGGCCTAAGTAAAAAAAAATATATAAAAAAATCAAATGTTAAAAGAAAATAGCTGTATAGTCCTCCTCACTATACGAATTATATATAGTTAATATAGCCTATATGAAATCATAATACATAATAGCCGTTGCGCGTGGTTAATTTTAAGGACTAGGTAGCCTATAGATACTCCATATCTGATATTTTGACACATTCGATCCTCTTTTTTCTGTTTACATCAATAATTATCGTTCTATTGAGAATGTTTTTCATGGAGCACGCGCGCAAAGCAGTCGCATACATGTGATTTAGAAAACGTAACTGTTGAAACATTGCCATCATTATATCTTTTTAATTTGACTATCAACTTACTAGGCTACAGGTAATGTAGGTAGCTACCTTGTGCGTGGGGCTTTTATTGTAACCAATATCTCAAATGCTGACATCCATGGAGATAATTCCATTGCTTTGATTCCAAAAAGCGTATGACACGGCATATTTCTTCATTAGAGACTAGGTTTAGCACATAAAATGAAACATCAAAGACTTCTCCCGTCCCACTGTGAGGGGAAAGCAACGGCCGTTTCATCTTCATGCCAATAGGAAGTAGATCCGTGCGCTGTGCAAGGAGCGCGGAGAAATACTAAGAGCGCTTTGTGTGTGTGTGTGGATCGGATAATTCAGTGAGCAGAGAGAGCCGCTGAGAGTGAGCGTCGGTACCATGCAGATACTTGAAACTTACAAATACAAACTTCATGAAAAGCCACCAAACAAAGGACGTTAGTACTGGAATAGGTATGTACGACTTGGGAAGTTTTACATTTGAGGGAGGACTTCTTGGACTTATTCTGGCTTTGTGCTATTTTCAGAAATGCTTAAAAGTTTCAGTCAGCTCGCGGTGTAAAGTTGCCGTTGGGAGTCCCCCACTGCTCTCCGTTGTGGAAATAGGGCAGCTTTGAAGTTGACCGTTGCTTGGCAAAGCTGTTTGAATACTCAATGTGTTCAAATGGAGTTTAATTATTTAAGATTAGCAGTCCAGGATGATCAGATAATTGTTTTCTAATGGAAACAGTTCATACATCTGGCCAGCGCATGAAGGCACCAGTGTGGCGACGTGAAATGAATAGGAACTGTCGGACTGGGGGGGGATGGGGATATTCTTTAACAACGGAGCAGAAGCCTGTCTTTTGTTACTTTGGTATTTTGTTTCCATTCCAAAGGCTAAACTGCCTTACGTATATTGAGGAGAGTTTGCCGACCACTGAGGTTCCTGTGAAAACATTCAAATCGTATGTTGTTTAGTGTAGCCTACTAACAGCAAAGGAATATAATTATTTGATGTCGCTGATAAAGTTCGGTCAGACACATTTCATTTCTGAACCAAACGTCACGTTAACGGCTGGAGAGTCTCTTGCTGTTGTATGCGCTCGAGGGCACCAATAGTCGCAAGGACACCTGAAAATCTCGGAACAAACGCTCACGAGTGTGAAGACTGTTGTTTGCTTTACACAAAAAAAACAACACTTATTTAAGGTTAAATGTTGTAGTAATGTCCGACATTTCTACATTGCTCAATTTCATCGGATCTAATGTGCTAGGCAAGGTAATCCGAATGTATAGCCTACTTATTATCAGCGAATTTAATGCGAGCAGAAACGAACGCTGCAACTTTATTTATTTATTAGAAATGTGTTAAATTGTTAGAGCATATGTTACTTTGCTGATGTGCAGCATATCAGAAAAATACATGAACAATATTACGAATAGCCTACCTCTAACCACCATAATAATGATTATTATTCTTACCACTTAATAGGCTATATTATGATTAGATAAATAACAAGCACTTCTTTATAGTGTATCAGTGAGGTTATGCAGATCACGGTGATGATTTTGTATCTGCAGTTTTTCATATTCATCCACATAATTGTTTGTTTTTCTTCCTATTAACATCATTGAATGCATCTCTCTTTAAACACATTGTGTTGCTCTTAGCTGAAGAAGATATATGGTAGGAGGCAGTGAGAATAATGTGTAATTTATTCAGAAAGTAGTGGAATGTGACGTTATATATACACAAAAGACACTTCCATGCTCACAACAATTCATCATTTGGCCTATCTGCTGTCATGGTGTCTATGGTGAAGTTAGAAATATAGACAAATAGTCAGTGCCTTTCTCTAAGGATGCTGATGCACTAATCATATTTGTTTTAAGTGATGTGCCATAAACAGCTAAAAGTTGTCTGTCAGTTTCTTATGTGCTGTGTGTAAACTATATCTGCTGCAACCCATGAATGAATAACTTCTTAATGATAATTTAAGAGGTCTTTAGATTTGAAATCTTCAGATGTGCCCGAAATGTACTAAATCGATTAAAAGTGAAACTGTATTATCTCTTAACTTTTTCTCTTTATTCTCCACAGTTTCAGTGAGGAGTGCGCTGCAAACATGCAGAATCACGTGACTTTACTGCTGGTGGTTCTGCTGCTCCTGTGCGGCTGCACTGGGAACCAAAGCCTCGACACTGCGCCCGTTCCTCTGTTTACCCAGTCTGTTTACAATGCTACCATTTATGAGAACTCTGCTGCTAAGACCTATGTGGAAAATCCTGTCAAAATGGGAATCTACATCACAGATCCTACCTGGGAAATACGGTACAAAATCGTGTCAGGAGACAACGAGAACCTGTTCAAAGCTGAGGACTATCAATTGGGAGACTTTAGTTTTTTGCGAATAAGGACCAAAGGAGGTAGCAGTGCCATTCTTAACCGGGAGGTTAGAGACCACTATATTCTCACAGTCAAAGCCATGGAAAAGAATTCAAATGCTGAGGCTCGAACCCGAGTCAGGATTCAGGTACTAGACACAAATGACCTTCGCCCACTGTTCTCCCCGACTGCTTATAGCATATCTTTACCCGAAAATACAGCTGTTCGCTCAAGCGTTGCCAAGGTGATGGCGACGGATGCAGATATCGGTACAAACGGAGAGTACTACTACAGTTTCAGAGAATGGACAGACATGTTTTCAGTCCATCCCACGAGTGGCGTAGTTACGCTAACAGGAAAGCTGGACTACTCTGAGACAAAGCAGTATGAATTAGAGATTTTAGCAGTGGACAGAGGCATGAAGCTGTATGGTAGCAGTGGATTTAGCAGCATGGCTAAGTTAATGGTACAAGTGGAGCAGGCCAACGAGCATGCACCGGTCATCACTGCTGTAACCCTAACACCCTCAGACACCGACAAGGATCCTACTTATGCTGTTGTGACTGTTGAAGACAATGACCAAGGTGCTAACGGTGAGATTGCATCTCTCAGTGTGGTTGCAGGCGACCCTCTTCAGCAGTTTAAAGCCATGAGGACAAGTCCAGGCAGTAAGGAATATAAAATCAAAGCAGTTAAGCAGGTTGACTGGGATAGTCAGCCCTTTGGATACAACCTAACACTGCAAGCCAAAGATAAAGGAAGTCCACCCCAATTTTCATCTGCAAAGGTCATCCATGTCATGTCTCCCCACTTCAAAGTAGGGCCTCCTAAATTCAATCAAGCTATTTACAGAGTCAATGTGAGTGAATTTGCACCACTGCACACACCTGTTGTAATGGTAACAGCTGTGCCAAAGTATCCTCAACTTAAGTATGCATTTAAACACAAATTGGATAAAAATCATTTTACCATTAATGCAGATTCAGGCTTGATCACAACAGCTGGGCCCCTTCATGCAGACTCCTTGAAAAAGTATGAATTAGAAGTTGTGACCAGCGAGAAAAAGGCAGTCACAAAAGTCATTATTGATGTGATCGACGTGAACAACAATGCCCCAGAATTCAAACAGACGTCTTACAAAGCAAGTATTGATGAAAATATGCCCATAGGTACTAGTGTGCTAACAGTGCAAGCCACTGATTTAGACACTGGGGAGAATGGATATGTCACTTACAGCATTGCCAATGTGAATCCCCAGCCATTTGTCATTGACTACTTCTCTGGTGTCATCAGTAGTTCAGAGATTTTGGATTATGAACTGATGCCGAGGATTTATACTTTGAAAGTGCGGGCGTCAGACTGGGGTTCCCCTTTTCGACGTGAGGTGGAAACACAGGTAACAGTCACGCTTAACAACTTAAATGACAACAAGCCACTTTTTGAGAGTGTGGATTGTGACATAACTGTGCCAAGAGACCATGGTGTTGGTGAGCAGATCACAACGGTGTCTGCTATTGATGCCGATGAGTTGCAGTTGGTGAGGTACAGAATAAAAGCTGGGAATGACTTGAATTATTTTGATATTAATCCAAACTCTGGCGTACTGTCTTTGAAGCAACCTTTGAATGAGGGTGAGGCAGCAAAAGTGTCCTATCACAGCTTGCAGATCATAGCCAGTGATGGAGAACATGAAACTCAGCCCATGTTTTTGAACATTACGGTTGTTACGGCACGTAAACCGGTCCAAGTGAAATGTGTTGATACTGGAGTTGCCAGCATGCTGGCAGAAAAGCTCCTGCAAGGAAGCAAGATCCACAGCCAAATTGAACCCGAAGACAACTTCCAGGACTTTCACTCTGTGAACCGCCTTGTGCCCCAGTTTGCTGAGACTTTTCCCAGTGTGATTGAGGTCAAAGAAGACTTGCCTGTTGGGGCCAGAATTGTCCATCTTAGTGCCTCGGATTCTGACAGCGGTTTTAATGGGAAGCTGGTTTACGTTATCTCTGGGGGTGACACTGAGAGTCGTTTCATCATTGACATGGACAGTGGATGGCTCAAAGTATATGCTTCTCTTGATAGAGAAACAACTGATCACTATACGTTGAATATTACCGTGTATGACCTTGGGATTCCCCAGAAGTCATCTTCACGTCTGCTGGATGTAAAGATCCTGGATGCTAATGACAACAGCCCACAGTTTTTACAGGAGACCTACTCCGTGGATATCAGCGAGAGCACTGCAGTCGGCACAGAGATCATTCAAGTTGAAGCAAAAGATAAAGATCTTGGGGATAATGGCGTGGTCAGATACTCTATATTGGCAGACACAGATCAATTTGCTATTGATACAGAAACCGGGATCATTACGGTGAAAAAGCCTCTAGACCGTGAGGTGCAACCCAGTTTTGTACTCAAGATAGCAGCTCGTGACCAGGCCGCTGATGAACCTCAACTTGTCTCAACTGTATTGCTTAAAATCACACTGGAGGATGTAAATGACAACCCTCCAAAATTTATTCCCCCAAACTATCAGGTGAGAGTACGTGAGGATCTACCCATCGGTACTGTTATAATGTGGCTGGAGGCTCACGACCCTGATGTTGGGCCGTCTAGCCAGGTTCGATACAGCCTCATTGACAATGGGGACGGAAAGTTTGAAGTAGACAAATTGAGTGGTGCCGTACGAATCGTACAGAATCTGGATTACGAGAAAAAGCAAGTGTACAGTCTCACAGCAAGGGCGAAGGACAAAGGCAAGCCGATATCTTTGTCCTCGAGTTGTCACATTGAGGTGGAGGTTGTGGATGTGAACGAGAATCTGTACAGGCCATTGTTCCCATCATTTGTGGATAAGGGATTTATCAAAGAGGATGTGCCCATTGGAACATCGGTGATGAAAATCACAGCTCAGGACGAGGATAAAGAAAGAGACGGAGAAATCCGTTACTCCATTCGGGATGGGTCGGGTCTGGGGATCTTTACCATTGATGAAGAAACTGGTAAGTTATCTTCCTTTCCCTTTTATCCATTCATGACTGGGGTGGGGTTGCGGGGGATGTTTTGTCAGGTCATGAATTATTCAAGAAACAAATCTCCTATGCATTAAAGTAGCCGGTGATATGAACGGTGCAAATGTGAAAGGACTTGCTGTATTAAAGGTTTTTTTAGGGGTGTATAGAAGGAGGGATTCATATTATTTTGAGTGGCATCAGTTGGATACTTGCGCAGGTTGGTGGTAGCAGTTGGATGTCTTTGAGAGAGCTGATGAAGAGCATCCTGACTCTTTTCATTTTTCCACCGGAGGAGAGAGAATTGATGGGAGGAACAGATGGAGCAGCTGTCTCTTGGACCTGCTGTAGACATTCCACACTAGTTGCCGTGGTATTAAGAGGATTGCTCTCCCTCCCCGCCCCCTACTTCCGTGCACAACATTTTTTTTTTTTTACTTGATTCTTTCTCTCTGTCTATTTTTCTTTTTAAATAAGCAAATCAAGCACCGGCTATTTCTCATTTATAGATTATTTTGTTATGTAGGCCATAGGATACTTAACGTGTATTAATGTGAGCCGATGAGTGTTAGAGAATGGTGCTTTTTGAAGCAAGCACATTTCCGTGGGCAAAAGTCAACATCTGGCCTCATTATCTTTATACAAAGAATGTATTAATACCTCTCTCAGCTGCCCTGACCACTCAAAGCACCTGTGCCAAAAGCTTAAAATAAGCAGTCTGGAATTCCAACGGTCTTTGACACTGAGCAACTAATGGCCACCCAGTAAAAATGAAGGCCCAAAATACACAAAACTTACAAGACTCAAGACGAGTGTTTTTTTTCTTTGATTAATGGATTTGTATGCTGAGCTAAATGATTAATGTACAAATAGACCAGTGAAACATCATGATGTTTTGTGTATGCATCCAATCGAAATGTGGAATTAGAAATAAATGTATTTAGTCAAGGTGAAAACATATTAATAGTTGAAATTTATATCAAGGTATTTCTGTAAAGCATATTTGCCTAAAGGGCCTTTCACGCTGAGTGCGAATAAGTGACGCAAATGTATTATGCAATGACTCTCTTGAATGGAAACAATAGATACCTATGGAGCTATTCACACTGGACGCGATCAATCGCGGTGCGACAAAGCGGAAAAAACTTTCTTCCAGTTTTTTTTCTTCATTGCCCTGCATTAAAACAGGCCTTCCAATTATATTTGAACTTCAGATCATGTACCTGGAGCCACTGATCTTGCACAAAATGGTGAGATTGGTGGAAAAGAAAAGTATTCCGGAAGAGAGAAAAGAATGGATGTTGATTTCTTGTTATTATTGGTGTCTGCGAACAGAGAAATGCATACATTCAATTGCGTCTGCTCCCGTTTATTTGAGTTCACATGGCATCACTTTTAAGCTTCCATTAGTGATATTAGTTGAAAAGTGTGCACATTTGGAGAAATATTTATTTATTTTCACATGTTTACTAAATATTTCTTTATACAGAATATCATTTCAATTCATTTCCATTTCCATTATATTTCATTTTATGATAACTGAAGAACTTGTGTGTTAGCGGTGGGTTTTTTGGGGGGTGCGTGTGTCAGAGAGTCGGAGAGCGCTTATTCGGTCTAGATCGAAAACGAAATTGTGATATGTTGCTTGATGTTAATTATAGCTCTAATGCACCTGTTACTTAGCTGCGATTATATTGTATGGTGTAGCCTATTTGGTCAATTCTCGTAAGGTCTCATAAGCATAATTTGTGTTTATGGTGTAGTGCTAAATTAATAAATTAATAATAATTGCAATAAATAAATGCAAGAGACATATGAGGAAAAATGCATTCTCAGTCAGCACCATCTATCGTGCAGGCATGAATTAGCAGAAGCTGATCAATCGTTTCGCATTGGTTGTGAAAGCATCGTTCGGTGATTCGCTTTAACGCGTTGTGCTCTCTGTGAAAGGGCCCTAAGAAAGTAAATTACCAGTATCTCTTTTAAATGCCTTTTGATAAATCTTGCTTTCTTGGGTGGTAAATTTAGCATGACAGGATGTGCTGGCATAGGTTCCCCCCTCCCCCCACAACAAGACCATCTGTTGCCCATTGTGCCTGCCCAGTCTTATGGAGATTGAGTTTTGCTGCAGTTCCAATGGATGGAAGCTTATTTGAAGGTTTTTCCAAATTGATTTGGGTAGAGAACATGAATGGTGTCTTGAGGGGTGAATCAGAAAAAAAAGTGTAGGAAGACCCTGTAATGAGTATGTCACCACCACAGTCAACACTTCTGAACTTAAAAATACTTGCAGGGCTCAGCGATAAGGATGGCTCGCTGATCCGGGGCCAGTGTGTGAGAGATTTGTGCCAATTAACAGAACTGTCGCTTTTACATGAAAGTTTGATATTCACTGATCTTGTAGGCCTCTTTCCTTTCTAGCAGAAAAAACAAACAAAACATTCTTGTTGAGTTTCTTGGGTGCAGAATAATCTCCATATCAAAGTTCTAATCTAATAATTACCATAATGTTTCGTGCTAGTGAATTTTGTCAATTGAGAGTCCACTTAGCACCACACCTAACTAGAGATGCGGGTCAGCAGGAGTCTCTGACCTTCTCCCCCACTCTCTGACCCTCAAATTGATGCTATGGCAGCCATGCAATTGTCTTTTTCAGAGTACCATTGTTAAGGATCATAGCCAGGACTGGTAGCAAAGCAAGTATGCCTGAGGTAATAGCAGCTCTCATGGGAATGGAAAGATTAGAAGAGGGATGGGTAGGAGGTGTTCAGATTTGAGGTCACTACATGTGGGATGAATATCATGTTTCAAGCAAGGAATCAATCTTTAAACTTAGGCCGGAGAGTAGTAATAAAGAGTCTTTTGTTGTTTTGCACTAAATGGATATTTTGAGAACATGGGGTCACCGTCGCTGGAGGCTATGGGTGCACATTTAGTCATGTTTTATGAGAATGAACACCAAAAGAAAGACTGAGTCACATCTGGGCCAGATTTGGTGCTCTGGACTATATTTTCCATGTGTTTGTGTTGTTTACCCATTTTAATCTCTACTTCTGTAGACCCCACAGGGGGCGAGGAATGTGCAAATGAAATGTTTTGTCGTTCATTTCTACCCCCAATTTTGTTCGCCTCAGCCCTGCATGTTTGACTCCAGTAGTTTCGCCTCGTAGGAATTTGAGGCTTCTATCATTTATATCCTGTCTTCCCATAAATGTATTTTTGTTTTGTCTGAGTAGAGCGAAAGCTCTCTTAAAAAACCTCAGTTCTGAGAAACATAGTATGAATTAAACTAGTACTGACACAATGAAACTGATTTACAACCCGATTAGTTTGCTTTAAAACAGAATGGTTACTAGAGATTGTCTTTTTTAACCAATAACAAAGCTAGATCTGTAGCTGCAGGAGGTTCTACTCTCTGCAGAACCTCCTGCAGTGTTTACATATGTGATTCTCACAAACATGTCAAGAGCAGAGGGCTACATTGGGCCCTGGTGAGACCTCAGTTAAGCAGGCTATTTCTGCGGCCAAGATGACACACACACACACAAGCATCGATGCACGAGTCATTGAGGTATGCTGCTAAATTGATTGAAGTCACCAGAGCTTCGCAAAGAATCCAGTGCCTTTATTTAATAAACCCCCCGTGGTAAATGGGAATGAATAAAATTGGAGAGCAAACTCATGGGTCAAGGATATTTGACTTCAGTATTTATAAAATGAAATGCTAAGAACAAAGTCTTAGAAATAGAAGGTTGTTGATGCAGAGCTTTCTCTTGGGACACACCTAGTGTCCTTGATAGACAGCATGTAGTCAACTGTCAATAATTGTTGGATAAGCAGTGTGTCCATATTTTCATATAATTTGTCAGATGAATATATATTTTTAATTTATTTAATGAACTGATCAATGTGATGGATATGCAGATGTACTTGCAGTTGTATATGCATCCTTTCACTTTAGTGTAGAACACTTGATTATCCTATAAAAATAGTTTAAAAATGCATTAAAATTAGGATTAAAAACAAATTAACTGGTAAAAACAACCTCTAATAGATTTGCATTGAAGGGGGTGAGAATAATATCATTGGGACCTGGCCAGTAGGCTACCTACCAAAACATCCTAGCTCAGAACATCATAAAAATCTAGTTTAAAAATAGGTTTTATCTTGAAGTGAGAAGTCTTGCTTTACTATCTTTAATGGGATCAGTTTAAAAAAATCTTTTAAGAAGCAACTCATTAAAGCTGGTGCAAAGGAGCTTGGATTTTAAGGAGCTGTAACCCTAATTCTAAGGCCAATGACATTGTATGCTCAGTTAGGTTTAACTCTTCATTTTAGTCCCCTATATCATTTTATTGAACCATGTGTACCAGGCAGTTTTCTCACTTGTGTCCTGCGAATAGTACATTTCTGCTTTATTTTCAGCTTTGATGATGTGATAAAGCAGTTTAAACCTCTTGTGAAATGTAGGGGGTCGCCAACATTCTGAGACACTTAAGCCGCGTTTCCACCGAAATTACCCGGAACAATTTGTACCAGGAACTTTTTTCCCAGGAACTTTTTTTGCCCCAGACCGGTTGCTTTCTGCGTTTACACCGCGGTCTAAAGTACCGGGAAGGTAAACTACGCGCAACTGCTCCTCCCAGTCTGCGACGGACATAATCAGTTGCGCCACATTTATAATTATGGAGGAGATTCAAACTGTGCTGCAGTTATGTATTGGTTTACTAATGAGGTAATTAACAAAACAAAATAGACGAGCACTGATACTAAAGCGTGTTCGGAAAGCTCGTATGCGTATAAAATTAGACAACGTATGTTATCAGTTATTGTGAGATGCCTGGGACGAACGCGAAAAAAAAAATTCCTCTTTCGCAAATACACTTAAAAAAAGCCTGAACCCCGTCTATCAATCATAAATAGTGACAGTCTTGTAAATAGTTGTTTGTTACTAACCTAACCTTGCAATAGATGACAATGTGTAAACATAATGACTTAATAATAAAAGCTGTGGCAGAAAAGAGACGAGCACTGATAAAGCGTGTTCAGTAAGCTCGTAATGCTAACGTTAGATATAAAATTTGTATGTTATCAGCTATTGCGGACATTGACCGTGAGATGGCTGGGACGAACGCGCAGAAAGTTTCCTCTTCCACAAATCCCCCTAATAAAGCCTGAAACTCGTCGCCAGTCCGCCAGTTTTTTTATTAAATTCCATATTTGCAGACAGACAACTCTGCATGAAGCCACGACACGAACCGCAATAGATTTTTTTAAAAGGGAGGTTAAAAATAAATAAAATGCTGCGTGGAATCATCCAACCAAAATGCGGCGTGAACACAACCAATCAGCTTGTGCAGCGCACAAGTCCCACCCCTGAAAGTTCCTGAACTTTGAAAAAGTACTACCTCATGAGCAGGGACTATCGGAGGGGGAAATATTTACCCGGAACTTCATTTAGACCCTGGTTCCTGCGGTGTAAACACATAGAGTACCAGCCCAAAGTTCCTAGTTCCTGGGGAAAGTTCCTGCGGTGGAAACGCGGCTTTAGTCGCACATTTCAGATCATTAAATTTAAGAAAAATGAAATGACTCTGTACTTATCTTGATACCAATACCTACATGTAATTTGTTTCAGTGTTACAAATTGTAATTTTCAGAAGTACCCGAATGATGTACTTTTAACGATTAAAACAATTTGATAGCCTATACTTTTTTCTAAAGCCAACAAAGATCACAATTTGTCAACTATGTGAAAAAAAGTTGTATGTTTGATGAAAAGCTCACTACACACTGATGCCATGGTCACTAAATAGTTGTGTTCTAAATTACATACTGTACTTGTTTGTTTGTTTGTTTGTTTCGGTTAAAAAAGTGCATCATTCAGGTATTTGAAGTGAACTTCTTGTTGAAATTTTCACTGTGAACAGACTACTCACACTGTTTACTATAAAATGGCATAGAATAGTGCATACGTTTGTGAATTGGGACGCAGCTACTCAGTCATCGAGATACAGACATACCTGCTTGAGCCAGACACCATTAGGTCAGTGAGTGTCCCGTAATGCTGAGCATGCATCCATGTCTAATCCCCCTGACTCGCTGCTCAAAAATATCTGTTTTTGAGCAGAAAGCCAGTGGCTTTTCCCCCATTGCTGTTGTTCATGTGATTGATGATTAGAAAATGTAGACTGACTTATGATATAACAATACTTTCATAAGAATCAACATTTACAACTTCTGGTTAAGATATTTCAGAGATTGATTACTCACTAGGCAAGGCCAAAAGCTTCAGACTCTGGCTCTAAATGTGTTTTAATTTACATACTTGGTCCTTGATTTTATTAACATATCTGTTAACATCTTTAACTTATTTTAGTCCAAATGCTGTGGCAAGAATTCTATTTGAAGACTCACCAACCCACCATCTTTTAAGTTTGTTTCAAAATTAATTTTTGTAGGAGCCAATGCAGCATTTTTAAAATGCTCAATCCAGTATACTGGCCGACACAAAAAAAAGACTCCCTATTCCCTGTTCAATTAATGTTTCTTTTAGCACTTTTGAAAAAGAAATATTTGAAGAAAAGTAATGCACTTCTACCAGCTCATAAGTGTTGTGTCATCATTGATCGGGAATCGTACTGCAGTGGCTAAGCCATATGTTTTTGATTTTCTAAAAAAGTAATGGTAACATTCATTGATTCTTAATCAGACTACACCGGTCATGCTGTCTGTTTTTGATTATTTCAATAGAACTGGATTATAATTCATTGTTCTGTGACTTGTACCTTACTGGTCATGTATGATAGATTCAGTAGCGGTTTCGTGGCACTACTGAACAGTAGGCTAGTACATAAAAGACTATCAGTATAGTTTGGTTCTAGAATTTTCAAAATAGTTATTGGTTCCCAACCTCTATTAAAAGGTCTTCCCGCTTGCTTTGCAGCAGGTATTGGCTGTTGTTTCTTCGACTAGTGAAATAGCACTTGTGAATTAGTTTGATGTACAAAGCACTAGTATGAGAATGTGCATGTGTTACTCTTTGTGCCCTATCCCCTATATGCCCTTCCTGTGGGGAGAAAGGTTGGCTGATTCTTTCTGATGCCAGATAACAGAGGAATGTGCTGGTGGCTTTGTGTTCTCATGTTTGGCTACCTATCAGTTGGCCTGGGCAGGGAGAAGGGGAAGGGGGTCATCTAAAAGAAAGGGGTCATGAGCGAGTTTTCTATCCTATCATGATTCTCTTTGCATACCTGGCACATTTTACTCTGGCTTTCTCTTTCGCTCTTGTACATTTCCCACTTAGTGTCAAAATATTGAGCCTGTTGTGTGACTACTGTTTTTTCTGTGTCCATCTTGCCATATCATCGTCTTTTCTCATCTCTCAGGAGTGTGACTACTACTTTTCCACTTTTTTTCTGAGGGTATATGACTGACTGACTCTGTGTAGTCTCTGCTTGAGCCGTGTTGCTGGGGCAACCAGTTTCTGGAATGCAGGATCAGGAGTTGATTGTAGGGTGCTAAATGAAAAGCACACTTTCCCTTGTTAAAGTCGACTGCCGTCTCCAACTATCAGGTCCCATTTTTGGGAACCCGTTCTGATGTTAACTCTTGTTATTTCAATGTTCCCTAAATAAAAGTCAGTTGAGCGAAAGAAGATCGCCTATGCCAAGAACAAACCAGCAATTGAATGGTTTTAGACTTCTGTGCTACAGGATTGATGGTTTGACGATAAGCCCAATATTTCATACTCAAATTCCATATGCCCACGGTCCAGCTCTCAGCTATACCAATTCCCAATACTCTGGATGATGTTGTTGCACTCACTGTTTCCCTGTGATGTCACAGATTTTTATAATGAGAATCGAAGGCGAGTGACAGCAGATGTAAACACGGCGCTGGTGGATGCAGAGTGTGAAACCAGAGACGCTAACCACCGACGCGAGACAAACTGTGTGATGCATCTGCTACCAAACTGTATCTGACTGTGCGTCAAAGTTAACTGGCATTTTAGAATTGCACATCCTGGGACTATGAATGTCACACCCACGGCTTTTCCACTCAGAGGTCAGAGATGAGAAATGAAGATGAATGCTTTTTATTTCACTGTTGGGCTTCTGCGCTCAACAGATAATCATAACAGCTTGCTACAAAAGCTCAACAAATCATTGCATCATGGAGTGTTTAGTGACACTATAGTGTTTTTGCTCAAAACCTGTTTTTGAAAACTGCTACGTCCATTTAGATAAATTTGTTTTGTTTGCATTTTGAACAAATGGACAATAAATCATTGCATTGTCAAATTATGTACAAAGCGTTACTCTGGCCTGATGGAATTCATTTGCTTGATATTTAAGGCAAATATAATAATAATAATAGTAATAATAGTAATAATAACGTATTTTACAGTACAATTATTTTTTAAACGTTAAACAATCAAGCTTTTGTTTTGGCGGAAACCACAGCCCTTAAAGCTTTTATATTGCTGACAACAACCGTTTTTAAGCGCGTCTCATTACAAGTTTTGGAAGATGGTTGGCGCATGTTGTGTTTCCAAATGCATATTATAATCAACCAAAACTCAGAGCACATACAAAAATGAGTTTGTGGGCAGCAGAATTTACTGAGAACAGAGTCGCTCTGAAACACCAGATCATAAGCTGTTTGGATTTAAAAGAACACAGTGCCATGCTTCGCTCTGAAACACAGTGCTCTTTTTTATTTTTTTATTAAACCACAGTTTTTGCAATATGATAATCGCAGTAAGCACTATCACTGTTGCGATTTTATATCGATTAGCTAATCATGCAACCCTACTTGTGGTCTTAAACTTTAAAAACATCAGTAATGGTGATGTACATTGTCTTTTTTCATGTCGGCTTTACACATTTTCAGATTTGTAGTCATAATACTGTCCTAGTAAACTCACTGCGAAACAACTAAAGTAACACATCTTCATTTAGACTGGTTCATTTGATTTGAACACTCTTATGCATGCAAACCGATATTGCAGTGTCTGTGTTTTGTTTTAGAACGTCAGTTGCGCAGCTTTGCCCCTACATAATGGTTATGTATAAATTCACGTTCGTAATGATATGTAAAGGTGTAATTAGGAGCCTAGTTAAGAGTCAAACATCTGGGGTTTGAACCAAATGACTTTTCTATTCCCTGTTTTACTGCCTCACCAGACTCCTCCCTTCAATATTTTAAACGCCTTTGATCCTCACCACACAGAAACACTCCAAGGAGCACAAGTATATAAATAGAAAAGTGAGAGGAAAAAAAGAAGTGAGGCTTTCAAAATGTCAAGACAGCACCCTGTATGAAACACACTCTCACTTCATAGTCTTATCAGCCTCCCCAAAAGAGGAGAGAAAAGCTCTCCGGCATGAACTGGGACGCTAATGTGCCGGCCTAGTGATAATGCCAGTGCCGACTATGTCACTGGGCAGCTATTTCATGCTTCGAAAAAATGTTGTTATAACGGAGGACAGACGCTCGTTATCAGGAAGGGCTCAGAGATTGGAGTCAATTCAGGGGGGGAAGAGCATGCTTAAAGTACAAACATGATATTTAAACAAACAGGCCGCGTTCACTGCCAGGCCTCTGCAAAAACACGAGGTCTTCTGGACAATAGGATCTGTCTGGGCAAGTGTCAAAAGAAGCTCTCAGCTAGAATTAATAGGCTAAAGCAGGCAGAAAAAAAAGAAACTCTCATTAGTTCATTGACAAATTTCCCTTTTTATGCACCCTTTTCATGTTCCGGTTGTGAATCTTTCTATTTTCTGGAGCTTGCAATATACATGTTTATAACTTACCTGTTGTTGTTTTGCAAATGTTGTGATTTCCATACGCTCTTTGGTTTTAAGATGAGATTAGTGTGATATGTAGAGCGAGACAGGGCACTATATTAAGCTGGTCAAATCATTCTGCTCCTCCTAAGTATGATTTTTCCCTCCAGCCAGATGTTACAAGCTGTTTTTTAGTGCAAGTTAGGTTGGTAGTTGCTTTGTTAGCCAGGGCGATATAGTGAAAACGCAATGATGCGTAACGCTGAAATAGTGGGTTGACTCAAGAGGCTTCACAAGCCCGTAATCACTTGTCCAGGATGCCCTGCAGATAAGATGGCTATTGTGTGCCACAGTGTTTGTTAAAGTCATCAAGCACTCGTTCTTTAATTGCTTCCTCAATCCGCTATTAGAGGCCGATAACCTTGGCAGTGGCAGGCCCTTTTTCTAAACTAGAATTGTGTTTGTCTTCAAGAGAATTTTGGTCTGAAATGCATCTTTTCCCACACTTGTATTTATAGATTTTTTTTCAAAGTAATAAAGTTCATATAATATTAAAGCTGGCCTAAATGCATTTTAATGCCTTGTAAACTTCAATATTTGGTTTTCTTTGATTTGGTTATGAATTTGTCTGCTAGGTAAAACAAAACATAATTTCAAAAAAGAAAGTATAATCAGGGCTTGAATTTCGGCGCGAGATTGCGGGTATTGCGCATAATTTTAATCATTCCCGCAGGTCTCCCACTTATAATGCGGGAAATTCCCGCAAACATTGATTCACTTTAGCATGTAGGTTGTATTATTAAATTAATCCACACAGATTATAAAATAAAATTTTATAACTGTCTGTGAGACGCAATTTCACAAACAGCGCGAGTGATTCAGCGGTGCTGCGTCTTCTATCTCTCGTCTCTCAACATGTGTTGCACAAGGCAATCGTTAAGCGCTGCAGGCGGCAATAATACACTCGCGTTTCGGGAGTCGGGATAGACGGAATTGTCACTTGCATAATCGGGCCAGCATTGCATCATGAGTAACTAAAGTTTACCATTTGCACGTCTTTTTAAGTCTCACCAGTTTAAACATTCACGTGATTTTAAACTCTTTGGTAGGCTACTTGCGCGCTGTCTGAGAGATTCTTTTTTTGTTTTTGTTTTTTTGCACACATACAGAGTGTTACCCGCCTCACAAACAGCTCGCGGGTAACAAAAGTTATTTTTCGTGGATTATATCGCTATTAACAGTCAAAAACATGCGGAAATTATGTCAATTTTCGGTCTTGGTGAGTATCCTCTAAACACAGTCGGTTATGTCTTAAATAAGCATAAATCGCACGTGACCGTATAATGAACACAGGATCCGTGCACTAGCTCTTAAAGGGACAGCAGCATTATGTGTCTGTCATTAATTTGGTTGTCAAAACAACAAAACATAGCTTTCATTTTAAGGAATCAGGATTAATAGCCTATGTATTTAATTTAGTCAGGACTAAAAAACCAACTCCCGTTGTTATTTTACATTTGATTACTTTATTCAGTCTCTGTATTTCTGAATACTAGTGTTAGACCTAAGCAAAAAAAATTCTCTTTATTTCTCTTTATTGGTATCTTTATTCTAGTGTATTTATTTGTGCTACTTTTTTCAATTTAATTCAAAGATTGAAATCAAGCTTCCTTGTGTTGTGTAAATTCTTAAGAACAAAATTACCCCATTGTAAAAATGCGATGAGTGAGCATACATTTAGGCGAGATACATGTAATAAAAAAAAATTTAAAGTCTAAACTCCCCCCTCAAATAAAAAATCCCCCCCCATAAGAATCACCTAAGGGGGGGATTTCCCCCCCATTTTCCAAAACGAAATTCAGGCCCTGATAATTAATTTGTTGGAGCCTTTTGGAGTGAAACTTTTGGGAGGACAACAATGTGAATTCTATGATTCCACAAAAGTCAGCTAAGTTTTCTTTTCTTTTTATGAGTTATCATATTTGTTAAACTTTTTTATTATTATTATTATTATTATTATTATAAGTAGTCTTAAAAAATAAGTGCAAAAATAAAAATAAATGTTGTGCTAAGGTCAAGGAAAATATTGGCAGGACAAGTTGAAATCTATAATAGTGGCCTAGTCGGGCAAATAGAAAGACATACAGCTGTTGAGCCCTGATAATATTCATGGTTAATGAAGTAATATTGAGTTCATTTGTAGTACACAAGTATTCCTCAAGGCTTGTGCCGCCCTTGCATCCCTAAAGTGAAGTGGGGTAGAGCCCTTTTAAAGCCCCTGAAGAAACTCTGGGAACCGAGAGCATGATATGATTAAAGTCGGGAAAGGGGGGTGGTGATGGGAGCTTAGCTGAGGGTTCCCTTATAATACTCTTGGTTCTGACACTGGAATCTCAAATATTTCTCTGGAGTCTCGGGAAAGAAAAAGAGTGAAACGGGAGGTGGAGAGAAAAATCGCTGAGAAAGTTTATGTAAGCATGTGAGCAGGAGGCCTAAGAAGGTTGAGGAATGCAGGAGCCCGGCAAACAGAATTAACCAAGCCAGTTCAAAGAGAAACGGATGGCTTTTTAAAGTGCAGACCAGGGGAATACAAGTCCTAAGCTGCCCTAACTTATCCCTCTGCTTCCACCACCTCCACTACATATGTGAAAGCCTTGTAGAGTCACTCTCTGAAGGTCAGAGAATTGCTCAGAGTTAGGCTTCGCTTTGATGATATTCACAGCAGCTCTGCGAACGTCAAGTGCGCTTACAGGAGCTGATGGCTGAGGCTTATTACGCATCCTTAAAATAAATTATGATATTGACAGTTTTTTGAAGGCAACTTGTCTCTTTCCGAAAATAAGGACTAGGGATAAACAGGGTTTAACATTTCATAATCCTTTATTTGACAACCTCGGTAATCTTTTTCTGGCTTTCTTATTTGGTGCAATTGCCAGCTCTTCATATGCTTGCAATTTCTCAAACTAGGGATGTGACGATGAGGAAATGTTCCCACTGGTTAATCGACGCGTGACAACACTGGCAATACCAGTATCACCGAGGGGGTGGGTGGGGGTGGGAGGGACGTTGTAGTTTTTCCCTGTTTTCCACCTTGCTTATGAATGCACGTGCATCCGTGCGCATTTTAGTGGCATCAGCATTAGGCTAATTAGTAGCAATTCGGGGATGGCATTTGCTTGAATGGTGGGTTCATTATTATTCTTAACGAAAAACACAACAACAAAACAGTACAATGACAAACTCGCTTATATTAAACAGAACTTTTATTTACAAAATGAATAAGCACTGCATATACCATTCTTATAAATGAAATATGAATCCTGCTGCTGATCTGTGCTGCGACTCTCGTTGGGCTAATGCTGAATTGAGCAGATGCGTTCAGTTTTTAATTGTAGTCTATTAGGCTACGTTCACACTGCAGGCTGAAACGACCCAATTCCGATTTTTTTGCCCCTATGCGACCTGTATCTGATCTTTTCATGACAGTCTGAACGACACAGATCCGATCTTTTCAAATGCGACCCAGGCCACTTGGGTATGTGGTCCCAAATCCGATACATATCCGATCTTTTGAAATGCGACTTCAGTCTGAACGGCCAGGTCGCATGTATCCGACCCGCACGTCATTGATACGCGAAAAACGTCATAATTCTGCGTTGAAGTAGTCGTCGGTTTGAAAACGGACTGCATATTCGTCGAGCTGAGGTAAATCTGCCGGTAAATTTTGAGGTAAATTTTTTTATAATTAAAAAAAATAAAATAAAAGCCCACGGCCATTATATATACGTTATGTTAACTTATTTGTGCTGAATCTGATATTAGATAGGTCAGCGGCTGCTGTCTGGCTCTTAACGGTCGCTGTGCGCGCTCGTGTGTGTGTGTGTGTGTGAGAGAGAGAATCACAGTTAAAGTTTAGCTACTTCCGCAAACAACAAGTGACGTCGTTGACCGTTGAGTACTCTTCTGCGCATGCGGGTCACTTCTGGGTCATTTCACGTTCACACAGGAGATCACAAAAGGTCGCATTTAATTGGAAATGTGAACGGCCTTGCAAAAAAATCGCATTTTTTCAAAAAATCGGAATTGAGCATTAAGCCCTGCAGTGTGAACGTAGCCTAATTTGTATTACTATAAAAAATTCTAAACAATGATGGGTGGTGGTGCTGTCGCGGTGGTCAGGTGATGTAATCAGTGTGCGGCTGAACACCGTGTAACACCTCACCTGTAACACTGACTATCGATTTGCCATGTGTTTTTTACGTGTGTAGATCAAAGAAAAGAGGGGGTTTGTTGATGCATAGGACTGTTTCGTCAGCATCATGGGCACTTTTAGCCCTGTGGACTTTTAGAAAGTAAACTCTTAAAACACACTTTTCACATTATCTCTTGTTTAGTTTGTCCACCAACAGTGTACTTGCATCGCATTTTAAAATAAATCAAAATAGAAAAGTTGTTTTAAATTGTAGTAACATTTCACAATATTACTGCTTTTACTGTATTTTTCTTCAAATGCAGCTTTGTTGAGCATAACCTCTTTCAAAAACAATAAAAATTGTATTCAAAATAATTAATATTTTTATGATGGATGTTCATATGTTATGATTTCAAGTGACAGACTGGAGAAAATAGGGAAAAGATCTGGAATTGACCCGAGCTGGATTTGGTCGCATGGCCACCAGCACACAGCATGCCGGAGAACTCAATCTACCTCTGACGAGACCTTCTCACTGACCCACATTTTGAGAAAGTTGAAAAACATTAGAAAAGGGAAGGGAGCATGGAGGCTTTGCTATTCCCCAATCCACTTAACATTCCCATCTTTATGGCTCTTAATACTCTCAACCAGGTCTGAACTTTAACATGTCAAGTCAAGATCAGAAACTGTCCATGTTTGTTAACTCAGTATAGAGAAAGTGTAGTCATAGCCGAATCATGATCTAATCAGTCACTGGGGATGTCGACCCAGTCTGAGAATGAAATTTGCTTCCTCTCTGTCTCTCTTTGTACACACAAATATGCACACACACCTATGTGCAAGGTCAGCCATGTTGAGTCAGTGCGAGCGGTTCTCATTGTTCATTGAGGCGCTCAGGTAGCTGTGAAATGCCTCGCTTGAGGGTGAAGAAATGAACAAAGAAGCCAGAAAGAAAGACCTGCTTTAATTCTGTCATCATATAATATCGCTTCAGGGCTGGTTTCACAACTTCCTCAACCACAGTTGATTCAAAGGTGTGGCAGAATACCTATGAAACAACTTTAATGCACCGAATGAATCATTACAATAACAGACAGTACAGAGTGTGTTTTAAAACTTCTTGTTGCTCTCATGTGCTGAGGATTATACCATTACTTAAGTGTGAGCTCCAACACTGAAGAATGCCTGAAGCTTCTTTACAACAATAGCGTCTTCTCAGTCAGGGTTGGTTAGTATTGTAAAGGCTCGTGTTTATGAATCGGAAATCCTGATTATTGTTAGGTAAATGTTCTTGCATGTCAATTTGGTCCTGATCAACTTAGCCAGGCTTTCTAGAAGACAATTGATTGTGGGCAGTTCAGCTTTTAAATCCATGCGGTTGGATTTAAAGCTTATTCAGACCAAGTCAAAGTTTCAGTATTTTATGAATTTTATAATAAAATTGAAAGCTTTTAAAACCTAAAAGATGAGGTGAAAAGTTTTGTGTGCAATAATGTTTGTCAACTGTAATTTTGCTGTGCTTCATTTAGTGGCATCAGACAACCAGGACAAAGTCCTGAGCATTAAAATGGATCTGTTGGACATATCTAGTTGGTATGCATTCGAATCTGGCTTCCAAACTTAGTTGCCTCTCTAAATAAGTCTCAGAAATGTCAAAAGTATAGAGGCTTTAGTGGGAGTGTGCTTGTTGGTGGAGTCATCATCCTAGTGACTGCTTTTACAGCAGCGGCCTTTTGAGCTTGAAGGAGCAGCTTTCTTTTGTGTATCCTCTGGTCATCCAAATGAGCACTCAAGCATGGGCAGTTGTTTGGCAGAGACAAAGCTCATTCTCTGTCTCGCCCTTTCTCTCTTCTCCTACCATCTCTTTCTCATCCACATCTATCGTTCAGCTCCTCTGACTCTGTTTGACATGTTCTTATACCATGCAAGCCGCTTACAGACACTCATTTGTCTTTGTCACTCTTCATTCTCAGCCAACCATCTACAAATAAAAGTATTTGTTTTTAATAAATGTCTTGCACAAACAATTTCTCCACTCACCCTCAGTTCAATACACGTAAACCTCTACACGTGTATGAGTTAACTTAATCTTAGGCCTAATCTTCAGTTCTAAATGAATCCTTTGCAAATTAACCAATTTATTAGGTTGCCAAGGCAAGAAACGCAATTACTATTGCTCGTACTTGTGGTTAGGGATTTGGACACATCCCTGCCCTAAGAATTCAAATTAACATTATTTGTGCTACGACATGAACACTACCTCATAATTTTTTATTTTTTTTTAAAAGCTCATTAAGCTCATTAAGCTCATTAAAAATACAAAAAAGTTTAAAAATATATATTTTAAAAAGTAATTCTTTCCTGTGCAAAACTGAATTTACCATCTTCAGTGTCACATGATCCTTCTGAAATCTAAAAATGTGTTATTATCAGTTAAAAACAGTAGTTCAATGAAATTCTGAATTAAAGTTAAAAAACAGCATTTATTTAAACATTGACAAACTTATCCACTGTCACTTTTGATCAATTTAATTTCTCCTTGCTGAATAAAAGTATTCATTTAAAAGGTTTTTTTTTTTAAATGACTCCAAACTTTTGAACGGTTTCATTTGCCTCATTAATTATGCATGTTCCTTCTTTAAGAATTAACTCTGCAGAGTTTTTACAGTGCTGATCTATGGGCCACCTTACACTGATAGCCAATGGCAAAATGAAGTGAGCTATCCATTTCCTTTCCCTCACCTCCTATATTAGAGCCTTAAGCTATTCATAACGTCAGGTGTTACAGATCAATGATGAATGAAAAATAAGGCCAAAAAGGTCAAATAAAACAGCCCGAGCTGTGAAAAGCAGCCATTTTTTCTTGTCTGTTTTATAAGCAGTAAGTCTATTCTTTCACACTTATCCCCCTTGAGGCTCCAGCTAGTCCCGAGTTTGCTAAAGCCCAGCAGAGCAAGTTAAGAAGACAAAGAACAAGAACTGGCGCAATGCACTGTGCAAAAGACCGCTCTGGAACAAACAGGATAACGTTGTCAATTCCTTGTTTCGTATGTCCCTGTGCGAAATAATTGTACTTTGTAACTAAACAAAAAATTGCTGAGCTGCCTTAATGTTTGAGAGTTAGTGAATGAGACTTTATTCTTGAAATGTTTGCAACATTAACAACACCGGATCTAAAGATTTCTTAACCAACAAAGTATAATCTTTAAGTTCATTGGCTCAAGTTTAATCGGATCGAGTTTTCAACAACAGGAACCTGCCTGTTCTGGCAGTGGTAAACTTTGACCAGGGAGTGTCTATCTATCTCTCTTTTTCATTCAAACACACCCCACCTGCCTGCCCTGAGTAACGATGAGATCACTTGGCTACTGATAACATTACAGGTCCTTTCAGGCAAACCACATCTTTACTGCCCTTAAACAAGCCTATGATTTATTCAGTATGATACAATAAAATATAAGTCATATACAGTAATATACGCAATAAAACAATCATTCTGCAACATAAATTATGCCACACCTTTTTACACCAGTGTGCATGGACTGGAAAAATGTAGAGATCACAGTCCAAGGCTCTTTTTGCTTTCTCACTCTCTCGCCATCATATGTGATGGATTCGACTGCTCTTTGTATGCAGACCTGCTGTTTGCTCTCTGACGGCCTCCTCTTTCTCCCCCTTCTCATTCCTTTATGGCAGTGAATAGGCAGACTGTTGACACAGCTGAGTGCAATGCGGCACACATGTGAAACATCTCTAATGTTTTGAGATTGCAAGGTAGAGAGCCGAACAGGTGACTCTGGCTCAAAGCAAGCAAGTTTAATAAAGGCATTGTACACTTACAGGACCATAAGACGATCTATAGGAGGTATTAGGTTCCCACTTAAACCTATCAGAGCCACTTATCTGCTTCTAAGGATACCATTATCGTGGCAAAGCATGATGGGTATAGGATATTGTGGCTGTGAACAGTCAAAATGCTATTTAAAGGTCCACTTTAGGTTTTAGAGAGTTAGAGAAAGAAACACAATATGTGTGAAGTGATTTATACTCATTTGTGATGAAGGTCAGCCAAATATCACTTTATCTTAGTACCTGTTGCGGAACAAATGAATCATTGGTGGCAGATATGCTTGATTAAGGTGTTTCTACAATGGCTTCGGTTCATGGAAATGTTTGCTTGATTAGGAGTGCCACTTTAAAAGAAAATTTATTTATTATAAAAAAAAAAAAAAATGGAATGATCAGTTTTGAAATTGACATAAATGGGAATATGTATAATGTTTTAGTTAATTAATGTTTAAAAGCGTAGTTAAATGTAACAAAATAATATATTTAAAATGTTAAACACGTTAACAATTATAATTTTTTTTAAGCATTGCCTATTTTATTTTAATAGTATTTTTTTATTTTAATCAATACATTGTTAATTAGTGTCCTCCATAGCATACATGCTAATAGGTGTAACTTCAAGTTGCCCGTTGATTTGTCTTTTGGAGACGACACTAAGATTTCTCCATGTTCTCCTCAGGTGTGATCCGGACACAAGAACTGCTGGACCATGAGACCGTGTCTCACTACTGGCTGACGGTCTACGCCACTGACCGCGGTGTGGTCCCGCTGTCTTCCTTTGTAGAGGTCTACATCGATGTTCAGGATGTCAATGACAATACCCCACAGACCTCCGAACCTGTCTATTATCCATCCGTCATGGAGAACTCACCCAAAGACGTCTCAATCATCCAGATCGAGGCGTTTGACCCGGACACGAAGTCCGGTGAAAAGCTCTCCTACAAGATCACTAGCGGGAACCCCCAGGGCTTCTTCAGCATCAACCCTAAGACTGGTGAGTGTATCAAAGAGCTTTGTTTTTATCTTACAATCCTTCTAGTAGTCAATTTGAAGATGGTGCTGAGGTTGACAGGAATAGACTGTAAGATGTTTGAGGTAATCGAATTTATCAAATGCGGGCTCAGAGTAGATATAAGGCAGATTTATCCCTAAATGACTCTTCACCCATATTGGTTAACCATTCAAATAATATCTCAGAGTTCATTTTGCTTTAATTCAAGAATAAAATGAATGCTGAAATTTCAGGATCATACACAGGGGGAAAAGCAAATATTTTACTTTTGTATAGCACACACACTTTAATTGCATCTGAGTGAACAGGCTTTAGTTTTTGTGCTATGATGCTAAAAGGAAACCATGCACCTTTGTTTTTACACTTATATTGTTAAGATATTAATACTTCTATTCTGAAAGGACACATGGTCAAAAATCACAGTTAAAAAATTTTCATTGTTACAAAAAATTATATTTAAAATAAATGTTCCTTCGAAACTTTCTATTCAAAGAATCCTGAAAAAAAAGCATAAGCAGCACTGATAATAATAAGAAATGTTACTTGAACTAAATCAACATATTATAATTTCTGAAGGATCGTGTGACACTGAAGACTGAAGTAATGACTGCTGAAAATTCAGCATTGTTCAGCATTACATTTTAAAATATAAAAATATATTTAAATTGTACAAAAAAATCACAATAATACTGTTTTTAGTGTATTTTTTTTTTTATCAAATGAATGCCTTGTTGAGCATAAGAGACTTTCTTTTAATCTTACCGAGCTCAAACACTGTGTATGGTAACAAACAGCAATTATGTTAATTATTTGTTCAGGTCACACTCAAATCAGTAATTCATTTCCCAGTCAAGCATGGTTTGCAGAGCTGATTTTGTTCGTTTTGATGCTACATCAGTACAGTGAAAATGGTCCATTAGAGTAGACATTCATCTACAGGACACATACAAACAGACAGGAAGAGATAGGTTAGCTACGTCCTAATGGTCTTCTGAGATTCTTTGAGTGCCATCAGTTCCGAAACGTGTTTTTTTATGTAAATCTACTGAAGCATAAGGCCCAGTGAATAAGCTTACGAAGGCACACTCGCCTGCTGTCAGATCTTTTGCGTGTTCTTGTTTTCTCACCACCTCCCTCTCTCTCTCTCTCTCTCTCTCTCTCTCTCTCTCTCTCTCTCTCTCTCTCTCTCTCTCTCTCTCTCACTCTCTCTCTCTCTCTCTCACTGTCGCTCTCCTCTCTCACTGTCGCTCTCCTCTCTTTCTCACTCTCTTCATGGATCACTGTGTACGCATATGGGGTTTACTAAATGGACCCACACTGAATATTTTATACAGCTATGGTTTCCCTCCCTCATCCTCTTCTCCCCCGTAGAGTAGGGGATGATTTTACCAGCATACCAAGGAGAACGGGTGTAAAAAGGTGCAAACAGCAAACTCAAAGGCCTGCAGCTGTAGGAAACCTTGAAATGATTCACACTTCAAGTTCAGGACCTTTCAGGAACATGTTAGGTCAGATTACCTAGTGCCTGCAATATCTCCACCATTGTTGTCTGAACTTGTTTTAGTGCTAAGAACAAATAACCTGTAAAGCTTAACTGAGGAACATTGTGATAGCTAGTGGCTACAATCCTATTGCTCTCACAAGGAGAAGAGAAAACAGACAAAAATGAGCCAACTATTGATTTACACTATCGTTAAATCGTTCAGGGGCGGTATGATTTGTCTAATGTTTTTGAAAGGAAAGAAGTCTTCATGATTCATTTTAATATGCTGATTTGGTGCTTAAGAAACATTCTCATTATCAATGTTAAATACAGTGTTGCTTGGTATTTTTTTCAAACATATTCAGGATTCTTTAATGAGTAGAAAGTTCAATAAAGCAGCACATTAGAAATTCTGTAATATACATTTTTTCACTTTTGATCAATTTAATGCATCCTTGCTGGATAAAAGTATACATTTATTTAAAAAAACAAGTGACCCCAAACCTTTGAATGGTAGTGTAAAGTAAGAGTATTGAGCTATAAATTAAGAGTTTCATGAGAAATTTTCAAAGCAAAGTTTTAGACATTTTTGAGGTCTTTTCTCAAACTTCTGTGTGTGATATTACTAGAGTCTTCTTATGAAATCTTATGCAAACTTAAGCAAAAGTCTCATTTGCTCTAAATTCATTCCCATTGCTGTCTAGGAGGAACAACTGAGATATTAAAGAGATCTTGTTTGTGAATTTTTCTTTCCAATGGGTACGGGTCTCTGAAATCCACAATATTTCAAATCCACTAAGTGAGAATGTGAAATGAAAAAGCCCACTGAAGCATTGTTCGACTTTGTGAACCTGAAAGCAATCAGTCTGAGAAACTGGCCCTGAAGTTTAATTTGAGTTGAAGGTTTTGGCCAGTCTGTGAAAGTTGGTGGCCAGCCTCTCTCACAGTGTTTTACTGACTTGTGTGGTCTTTTTTCCCCATGCAGTTACATATACAAATGTGAAGGTTATTTTTGCTAGCATTGGCCAATGAGTTTTCAGACCAAATAAGGGTTTGTCCTCCAGCAGACAGTGTTCTCTCAGTAACTGTTCCACACTTGGATTCGCTCCAGGGAAAGAAAGAAAGAAAGGGAAGGGAGGAAAAAAGAGAGGCAGTCTGATTTTTTTAGTCGAATATTAACTATTCCAGGAGCGGCAGATGTGTGGATTATAAGTGCATTTTTGTGTGTGTTACAATACGAAAGAGATAAGACTTAGGAAAGGAAATGTCTTTTTGGAAAGTTTCTAGTTTTGTGTTCTGAAGTCCTTCGTTCATAGTCATCAACAAAGATGGTTCAAAGAAGTTCCTGAAATATTTTGTCAACAAGTGCATATCAGATCTCTAGAGGAAAGGCTCTGCAAAGCATAACTGATCTCGTACAACCATATCGGTATGTGATGTAGACGGTACATAGTTTGTTAAAAGCACAGTGTTCTTCTCACCCACCCAAATACTTACAGACTCAGACATAATATAACATAACTGGGAGTAATAAGGGATGGGTCCGTCTCTTCCTAGATAACAAACAGCTGCACAGTATGTACATGTCTGTAAATGAATGAAGCTCAATGGAGGAAATCTGTGATACAGACCTGGTTACATCATATTTATCACATCACCGTAGTTATGTTCTAGCCTATTTAAACAGTAAAAAAAAAAAAAAGATGAAAAAAAAGGGGGATGTTATTTTCTGTCAATGAATAACCTAAAATTCAGCCTTAAGGCAATGGTTAACTTCAACTAAAACAATTTAAAAACAATTCATTAATTGTAATAAAGCTGAAATAAAACATGTAAATATTAGATAAAAACTTAACTGAAAAAAAAAATATATATAGGAATATTTTAAAAAGCTAATAAAATGTCAAAAAACACATGAATTAAACTAAAATTAAAATGAATACTATAGAAATAATACTGCCTCAAGGTTGATTGGTTTGTCTGGTTGAATTTCCTTTAGTCCATATTTACTTATCATGGGTGATGAATGAACAAGATAATGCTTTCCCTGCTTTAACACTAGAAGTGCCAAAATTCCATAACTACTAGAACTGCCGCAAGCGGTCATTTTGACCGCTAGATTCAAAACTCTATATCTTTAATGATAAATACCCAATTGAGAGATTAATGCATTTATTGTATTAGGATGTCTTTTAAAAACAAAACAACACCAAACTGTACATTTAAACAAGTTTAATTATACATCTATCAATAATAATATCAGTAGATGTCCTGAACAAAATGAGTAGCCTGTTTTCATGTTTACACTCGATCGCGTCCGCGCCCACCGACACACAAACACACACACGCACACACATACACACACACACACACACACACCATATTCCATTGCAATCTTGACATCGCAGCCCGTTCATTACAGCCATAATAAAATATAATAATAAAATAGCCTAGTCAACCTAACATATAAAAATTCCACTGCTCGATATAGTCAGTAGCCTAGGCTACAATTCGTACCATTTTGCGCATGTGAAGGATGATTTTTTCCGTCGATTTTGGAACACGAGTGAAGTACAAAGCCTATAATAAAGAATAGTTTACCATCCAAATACATCGCATGTTGAAACATTTTAATTCTAATTAGAGAGTTACGTGAGCCCAACGGCGCTTACTTTCACTTTCGCTTGAAAGTAGCCTAACCGATTTCATTTTGGCTTGTTTATGGATTATTTATTTGTTATTGTTCTGTTCTGAATATCATTACATTTAAATGATTTGTTGTAGAATATGTTTTGTGTATTTTTTACCACTTTTTATTGTTGTGTATATTGGTATATGTATAATAATACCGCGAAATTCAGTGCGGTCAATATGACGGTTTATGGCCGAAATAGGTAAATATGTTCATTTGTTTTTTTGCCTTATGTGTAATTTATATGAAAAGCATTTTAAATGAAAATACAGACACTTTTAGGAAAAGTCAGGTACCAGCAGGATTTTATTTATTTTTTCAACAAAGTTATTGCAGATATAAAATTCAAAACGGTCAAAATGACCGCCATGGCAGTTCTAGTGTTAATAAGCATTTCACAATAACCAGGAGTATAACCCATTTAATCATGACTTGCACTACAGTTTTAAGCTCAGAGGGAAAATGAAAGACTCCATTTACTAACACAGAATGAAAATGAAAAAGAAAAAAAAAACATTCACTACCTCCTTACTCCTTAGAATAAAAATGAAAGCTCAGAGGGAAAATGAAAGACTCCACTTACTTACACAGAATAAAAAAAAAATATATAAAAAAAAACATTCACTACCTCCTTACTCCTTAGAATAAAAATGAAAGGTTCCAGGCACCACCTTAAAACTAAATGAAAATCTTCAGTTGTGGTTGCCTTTAAAAAAAAAGAAAGAAAAACATAAATTTAACTTGTAACAAAATAATACATCCAAAATCTAAAAACTTTCATGCAACGCTGCAAACCTGCAGCATTAAAGTTTGTTATTTTTATTCATCTAAGACAGGGTTGGGCAACTATGTTCCTTGAGATCTACTTTCCTGCAGAGTTTAGCTTCAACCCTACTCAAACACAAATGAACAAGCTAATCAAGGCCTTCAGTATTACTAGAAAGCTACAGGCATGTGAGTTTCATCAGAGTTGGAGCTAAACTCTTCTTGACGGCCAGAGTTGCCCAGCCCTAAGTTAAGAGTCACACTGTGAGGTTTCAGTGTTCTATTGGTCACACGTCTTCACGTGATGCAAATCACTGGTCAGAGTTCACCAAGCTTGAACTTTGGAATGTAGAGAACTTTGCACAAGCTTGTTTCCGATTTCCTGCATTTGTATGAATGGAAGTCAATAGAAAGAAAAGTGTAATGTAACAGACCCTTTTTTCCCAGGTAAGGCAGAAGACAAGCATGGTGTGTCATCTACTCCAAACTATGAGATCCACACTAAATCTTTCTACACGAGTACCAGTGTGAAAAAGAAAGAGTGTGCAGTGTCGTTGTCTACAATATTGTTAGTCATTTCAAAAATTCATAACTTCCTTGCAACACTTAAAAGCGCTTCATGCGATATGGCTCAAAGCAATCAAGCAATTAACTCGTAACCCTTATCACAGGCTGCAATAACACCATAGCTACCTGCGTTGTATATATTTGAACAAGGTTTCCATGAATGCTTCATTGACTATAGAGTTTAATTGTTATCACTGCTGACCTCTTTTATTAGTATTTAATTTTTCTGCACAAAACGTCACGCCTGACGATAAAACAGTTAAATATACAGCAGGCCAAAAGCTCAGTAATTACATGCTCAGAAACAGCAGAGCCCTGCGCTGGCTCAGCTACAAAGCTGCCCTGCAAAAAATAGGACCTGTGGGAAGAAACAGAATAAACATGTTTGTTGGTTTGCTGGTAGATCGGTGAAGAGCACATCTGCAGCCTTGGTGTTTGATTGTTTATTTCTCAGCTAATGCTGTCGTGGTGAAGGAATTTCCCTTGCAATGATTTTCAGTGGCTCAATATCGCGATATGCAATATTATTGCCTTTTTTAAATTATTGCTATATAGAGCTATTGTATTAGTAGCCTGTAATAGTTAGTTCTAATCCTCAAATCTAACTGGACGCGAGGCTTTCTAAGACTGCTGATCTATAATATTCTGCAAATATCGCGGTTATCGCTACAGCCCTATTCTCAGCTGGCATATTTGTCTTCATGGTCACAAAAGCACCTTGGACGATATTGACAGGTTGATTTAGTTTTGTGTGAGGTAACTAAGGGCTTGGATGAGAGAGATTTTTTTTTTTTTTTTTTTTTTTTTGGCAACAGTAAACAGGTCTTAGTGCTGCTTTTGTGTTTCATTGAAGGGAACATGTCATGGAAAACAGGATTTTCCTTGATCTTTTGTTTCCTTGAGTTTATTGTGCTATATAGACATAATCGAATGTGCACAACACAAAGCTCCCACACAGTCCATTTATAGAAAGCTGTAAAATGACTTGTTCAAAAACACACATCTATATGAGCACATTTCATCCATCCATCCATCCATCCATCCATCCATCCATCCATCCATCCAGATGTATACAGAGGTAAATAAATAAATAAATAAATAAATAAATGAAATATTGATAAATAAAAAGAGAGGTAAATAAATATAGATATTATATTTATTTATTTACCTCTATATTTACCCATCTACCTCTCTTTTTAGTTCTCTCTATTTATCTCCTTTATTTATTTATTTATTTATATGTAGATAGATAAATATGGATATATAAACAAATACACAGAGAGAGAGAGATAATGTATTAAATATTCTTCAGGTAAAAGACAGTCAGGCAATAAAGAAAATGCAAAATACAGCCGCCTTAAAATTCCAGCTCATAACATCTGAAGACTGTAATTTTCTCTGACACCTGTGCACCACAGCCACACTCAACAAAAAGCACTAGAATTTTCCATGGAGATAGCTGTCAGAGAAACATGGATCCCTGTTGAATTTGTGTTTTGTCCTAGAGCTTCTTTCACAGCCGCTGATTTGTTCAGCGAGTGTAGCTAAGGATAATGACACGCACTGCAGGTGAACAGATTGTTCCAGACTTTGAGTCAGGTCATGCAAAAGAACCCGAGTCTGGTTAACCTGCTCACACTGACCTCAATCCTTTCCTCACAGGACTGTTAAAGTGATAGAGTGAGTGTTTGGGTGTGCATAAATATGTTATGGATCAAAGGTGGGTAGTAACGAGTTACATTTACTTCGTTAAATTTACTTGAGTATTTTGGGGGTAAAATTTTACTTTTAAGAGTAGATTTAAATGTGGGTACTTTAACACTAGAACTACCGGAATTCCATAACTACTAGAACGACCATAGCGGTCATTCTGACCGTTCATACTTTGACGTTCATAATACTGAACGTCATTTTCGTCATGTCATATCTAATGAACATGTTAACCTTCTCTTTTACAATGAAGCTTTTAATTCCTTTCGTCAAAGCCCTTAAAACAAGCACAAAAGAAAGATTGCCCCGACAGGTGCTGCCTCTATGTGAGGAACGTTTTGCGTCAAAATAATATTTTTTTCACCGCACTCAACACGTGAATAGACATGCACAAAAGTTAGGAAACTTCAAAACTTCATACCGTTTAGTACAGCCCTGTTTGTAAATAAGGTCAATAATCAATACAAAATCAAAAAATAAATGGATCTACAATGTTATGATAGGTAATAATAAACACAAAATCTTAATTCAAATGAATGTGAAAATGTATTTTCCAGCCTAATTGATAAATATTTTCTTATTTTCTTTGTACAATAAAAACAAATATTATGATACAATAACTTATAACATATATACAATAACAAAAACACTGCTATATTTGAATACATTGTAAAAACTTTCACGGACACGTATGCAGCACAATACAGTAGCTTTACACACACAAACAGGCTAATAAAAAACATGAACATTAGCTAAACAAGAAGACGTACTGCTTTAGAACGATTAGTTTCAGTGAACAAAAAATATTAACGAACAAAATCAGGTTAACTGCCCATTTGAACGGCGCAAACACCCCGCATCATTGACGCTTACGCACATTCCACACAGGTAAACACCGCCTTTCGTGTGCAGCTCCCACACACCACTTTGTGACATTTGGCACATGTCTCCTTGGTTTTATTTTGTTTGCAGTTCCTCCAGTTGTATGGCTTTTGATTCCATGTGGTCAGAGCGAAGTTCGCTCGCCAGTCGTGTGATGAAGTCTCTCCGCGAAACTTGCAATGTAGCGGACTTATGATATCTATAATGCGTGCGGTCAAAATGACCGTCATGGTCATTCTAGGAAGAAATAGTCAGAACTTTTTTGTTTTTTTGTGATTTTAATCAAATAACAGTGTCAGAATAAAATATACACATATTTAGGAAAAGTCAGAGTCCTTACAGCCACATTTATTTTATTTTAACAAAGTTATTACACTGTAAAATTAAAAAATGGTCAAAATGACCGCCTTGGGAGTTCTAGTGTTAACTCAAATACATTTCTAATGAAAAAACTACTTTTACTTCGTTACGTTGGGCGACGTTCCTCTCGTTACTTTATTTTAATGCAATACATGTTGTTAAATGCGTAGTTTATACCAAGCGCGCTGTATCTTTTTTCTGGGCATGAGCGATGCTCAATTCACAAATAAATCACTCTTTTGATTCGATTCTGTTCAAAGACTTCATCAAACAAGTTGGCAGATCTGTCTAAATCGGATCTGTTCAGTTTCCTGCACGCACTGAATAGTCTGAAGCGCTTTCAAATCACAATCGACTCGGAGTACAGTCAAGTGAAAGCAAATCTGCCAAATGCATCATATTTTTGCCAGCAATGAAGATCTTTATTAGATAATATGAACATCTTCGTAAGCTGTCTGTGAATGAATGATTCCACAGGATGATACATTCGATTTCATTTCATTCAGGTAATATATTTTACAACCAAACAGATTATTACGCCACGATAGCACTATTACAAAGTATGACATTACCCGTTTTTTGGACATATACATTAATTTATACATTAATAAGTTACCATTGTCCACAGTTTATGAAATGAACACCCACAATCCAACGGTAATGTGTGTGCAGTAATGTGAATGCAAAACTCTGCTGAGTCACTTTATTTCGACATTGTCTGATAATCCAAATGTAGTTGTATAAGTTAACTATTATACAAACCAAAGGACAAGCAATGATTTTCGGGCTACAGATGGCAGAAATAATGCTTGTCTCTTCTGTTTTTGTTGCAAAGATAGCCTATCTAATTATGATAATAATAGTCATTTAAATAAAAAATATCTAAATAATATCATGTTATATATGTATAGCCTATTAGTGCTGTCAAACGATTAAAATATTTAATCACGATTAATCACATTAATGTCATAGTTAACTCGCAATTAATCGCAAATAATCACACGTTTTTATCTATTCTAAATGTCCCTTGATTTCTTTTTGTCCCATTATTTTTTTCTCATTTTAATGCTCTTATCAACATGGAAAAGTGGATCGGCTTGCTTTGTGCAAATGTTTTTTTTATTATTATTGAAAACAACATTGGCATTATATACTGTAGTGTTCAATTTCACACTAACATTCTCACTTGGAGCAAATAATCGCATCAGAGAATTCGCATCAGCTGTGTGCTTGGCCATCAAGTGGTGTTTCAGACTGGACGTGCTGCGATGATCGCTCAGTTCACAACGACAAAACACACAGATCACTTTGGTCTTGTCAATGGAACCATTTGGCAACTTTTTAAAAGTAAACTTTCCATTCAGAATCTTATTGGCATCCATTTCGGCGTCTCGCGCTAACCATCCACTCAAAACGTAACGTTAGGCCGGCAACACACTGGCTGCGTGGCGTGAGCGTGGCGTTTCTGTTGCGTGTCACGCAGGCAGTGTGCAAGCTCTAACATGGGAGCCGAAATAAAAACGGACACGCCACGCAGCTCTTTGGCCGGCTCGCAAGCCCAAACAAGTGTGTGCGGCGTGCCTGTTGTTTTGTTTTCGGTCTAGCTAGATCCGGTGTGGTGTTGTAGTTTTTGTAACGTTACTAATTGTTGCAACGGCAATGTGAAAAAAAAAAACTACAAAGTTTGCAAGGCCAAAAAGAACGTTGATCTCGCGATAAAAAATGTACGCCGTTAAAATGGGTTTGCGTTAAGGCCGTTAATAACGCGTTTAACTGACAGCACTAATAATATATATATATATATATATATTAGGGCTGTCAAAGTTAACGCGTTAATAACGCGTTAACGCAAAATCATATTAACGGCACTCATTTTTTTAACGCGCGATTAACGCAGCGCGTATTTTCTGTTTGACCCGTGGCCCAACCTCTAGTTGGAGAAATGGAGATACACTGTGTTGCCAACTTATCGACATTGCAGACCCCTTTAGCGATTTTTTTCCCTTCAACAAAGCGCCCAAACCTTATTTAGTTTCTGAGAATCTACCGGTACCGCCGGTACTGCTCTCTCAGCACGCGCGCGCACCTCTCGCTCTCTCTCTCTCGCTCCCTCACTCACTCTCTCTCTCTCTCTCTCTCTCTCTCTCTCTCTCTCTGCGTCTCGCGCGGAGGAGCAGCGCTTTAATTCAGTTAAGCACAGATATTATGTTGCTTCACTAATTTTACAAGTATAGCCGAAATCAGAGCACAGATATTATCTTTATCTTATGTGAATTTGATTTCACCAGACGACGGCTCGATTATCAGAATTGTTGTGCAGATTAATTTAACATCTTGGAAGGGAGAGCTGGTTATGTCTTAATGGGTCGCGTTTCAGTCACCATTTCAAATTCATTCCGTTGTTTGACAACAGAAACAGTAAAATATACCAATGAAAACAGTTTTATTGAGAATTTAGCTTCATCAAAATGGGCACAGAGAGAGACAAACTACAATGTAATAATAAATGTACATTTAGCATTTTCAGAAGAGCTGCCCTGTCATGCAAAAATCTAAACATGTTTGTGTTAGTAAATTGCTCAGTGCAAAGAAAGAGAAGTAAGGGTAACCTGGCATTTTTTTGTTCTTTCTACATGTGTCTAATAGACATGAACAAGTTCTTTGAAAAACATCTATGACCTTTGAAACATGTCTCGTCCTTATGCTCTATATTGACTATGGTTTCAATAATAAACATACATTTGCATAAAGCATCTATATTTATCCATTCCCATGTTGATTAGAGTATTACAAACTTGAAAAGTATTCATTTAAGGTACATTTAGAATAAATAAAAAAATGTGTGATTAAATGCGATTAATCGCGAGTTAACTCATGACAATCATGCGATTAATCGCGATAAAAAAATTTAATCGATTGACAGCCCTAATATATATATATGTATATGTATATGATCCGAAATAACCAGCTACTTAAGTAGTTTTTTTCATTGGATACTTTTTACTCTTACTCAAGTAACTATTAAGATTATTACTTTTACTTTGAGTAAATATTTCTATAAGTACTTGTACTTTTCCTTGAATACAGTTTTTGGATACTCTACCCACCTCTGATATGGATGTAAACAAACACATGTACCAGCATAAGTGCTCATGCATTAGCTAACACACTCCCTTTGCCCCTTCATTCTATTCATGAAATTCCCTCACTTTCTCTGTCTTTCCTAGAGGCCTTTGCTCTGTTTAAGGTGTGTGGGCAGTTTGCTAGCATCTCAATATTTTCCTTTGCCCTGTTGAAATGCTTTCTCTCAATGACTGCACTACACTTTTTTGTGCTCGACTGTATATGTAGTGTAAGAGATATTCTTTCTACGCTCTCTACCTGTCAGTGGAGAGAAATCAACCTATCTGCTTGAAAGCTCCTTTCAGCCGTATTTTCGAATGCACCCCACTGAGTTGGACTTCGAACGATGTGATAAAAGAAAAGCCTTTATGTGAGGGAGTGTATTTACACAAGTGAACGTAACTACTCATTTCTCAGAGTGGAAGCGCATGTGTCGAGAGAGAGAGAGAGAGAGAGAGAGAGAGAGAGAGAGAGAGAGAGAGAGAGGGGGGGGGAGGGGAGGGGGGAGGGGAGGGGGGGGGGGGAGGGTCAAATATCAGTTTATCCTTCATGTCAAAAGCCTTTTCAGCTTAAAGGGATAGTTCACACAGAAAAGAAAATTGTCATAATTTACTCATCCTCACTCCAACCTATATGACTTTCTTTATACTGTGGAACATAAGAAAATATTTTATGGCTTGTTTATACTTTTTAATGGGCTCCAATATTATTTGGTTCCCAACATTGTTCCCAGACAGCAGTAAGTCATACAGGTTTAGAACATGAAGGTGAGTAAATGTTCATGTATGAGAGGCCTAAAGGGATAGTTCAACTAAAAATGAAAATTCTATGAAGTATTTTAAACCATGCATGTTCCAATTAATATTTCATGTATTCAAATTATTACAAAAGACATTCAAACATTGTCTTGTGAAATTTTTGTCCTTTTAAATTCAGTGTCATATCATCTGTATTTATCGTTTTCCATTTTATTGTAAAATAGCATCAGAGGTGGACAGTAACAAAGTACATTTACTTGAGTACTGTACTTAAGTACACTTTTTGAGTATCTGTCGTTTACTTGGTTATCCTTTTTTCTGGAAACTTTTTACTTTAACTTCACTACATTTGAAAGACAAATATCGTACTTTTTACTCCACTAAATTTGTGTCAAGCTCCTTGAGTAGAAAGTTGTCAGTCAGGGGATGATTTTGGGTGCAGGGGTTGCATTTTGGTTGGAAAATAAAGTCGGATTGACGCCAGAACCCGACGACAGACGTTGGATTTTGGTTGGAAATGAAAGTCTGGTTGACGTCAGAACCCGACTGATGTTGGTTTCTGGCGTCAACACAATTTTCATTTTCAACCACAATACAACGCCTGTCCGACGTTGGAGATTAATGTCAATCTAGCGTTGGATTCTGACATCAACCTGATTTTCATTTTCAACGTTGGGTTTGGTCTTCTTAATGTGAATTGTGTCATTGTTTTGGAGCACACTAGCTTATAGATAACAGTAAGGCTAACATATTCATACTAAAAGCCAAAAAACTTTAAATAGGGCCCTATTTGAGGGAACAGCCATTTGGGTGTCTGAAACCATTAAAAAAAAAAAAAAAGTGAAATAAAATTAAAATGTAAACATGGGATGAAAAAACGTAACTTAAATTAAATGTTGCCTTGGCAGCGAACTGAAATAAGTTGAAATAAGTCGAAGTATTAAAATCAATGAAACTAAAGTAAAAAATAAAGCTATATAGAAAAAACGAATAAACATACAATTTTGAAAAACTAAAATTAAATGAAACAAAACTGGAAAAAAAAAAGCTAATTCAAAATATTATTACTATTTTACTATAAAGGTATATAAATAATAAATATAAAAATGACACTGCACATGTTGTGTTATTTTTGGACCTTGGGTGTGCAGGTAGTGTGAGCATGGGAATTATTTCTCTAGCTGGCAGGCACAAGTAGAAAGAATTGTGCTCAGTACAATGCTGACAGCTCTTGTTCTGGTACAATCCACACACACAGACACACACATATTCCTGGAAATATCAGATCTCTGGAGTAATACCCGATATCTGCATTAGCTCTCTATTTGTCCTCTTACCACAGTAGTTTTAGCTCTCTGTACTGACTATATCAAGAGCACTGGCTGCGGGGCTAGAAATCGGCTCAGGTAATTAGAAGTCTATGAGGCACCTCTGTGCCTTTGAGCTCTGCTCTGCTTGTTTAATAGGAGTGAAAGGAGGATATAGCTGCAATGATTCACAAGGCCTGCTTTCCTCTCCTCTTTTCTCCTTTCCATCTTCCTATTAACTTTTAGTAAGGGCCTGCTTTTTTTTTGTTATACAACAATGCCATGTGCTCTTTTCAAAGGGTTCAACCCAAAGCAGGGGAAGCTTGAAAAAGAAATGGATACTATGTCCAACGACTTCCTCTTGTTTCCTGCCTTTTAGGCTCCCACAGTTGGCACGAGGCACAAAAGGTTATTAAGAATGCAAAACTAAAGAGAGGTGCAGAGAAAAAAAAAAAAAACATCACTCCCCCTCCCTCACACTCATTCCTGTGGATAAAGTTGCAGGGTTTTAGAGGCTTGTGAACATATCCACTGGCACACCTGTCCTGTTTGTTTTCTGCTAACCTACGGATTTCACACACCAGATATCTCTCTGATATTCAACCCAGCCGAATGAGCGAAAGTCCATGAAAACATTTGACCGCTGACAGAATCTTTGCATATGTTACGCAGACAATTAACAATGTGATTTGCCATTGTTAAAGAAGCTTGTGATTATTAGTATCCCCTGAATGCTAAAATAATTTCTCCTTTTCCAATTTAATATTCAGAGACCAATGTAAGAAAGCCATTTATAGGCTGACTTCCACTATGGCGCTTGAGTGACCTGACATTTTAACTTCTGAATCAACCAATGATGTGTTTGGGGTGGGACTAACTGCATGAACACTAGAGTGCTGCGTATTTTTGTTGGCCAAGTTAGCACCCCCTGTGGTTCTCATGACAATAAGGCAAAAGGGCTTTTCCATTATTATTGCAGAAAATAAGCTTTGTGATCAACAAAAGTTTATGATTCTTACACACTTTGTTCATCAAGATAATCTTCACAAATCAACCTAACTTCTAGGAATTTTGAAGGCTAAATATAATCAGCAGAAGTATAAAGCTAATTTTAAAAACAAAGATCATTGTAGTTATATGACTTTATCGTCACCTCCACTAAGCTTCTAACAACTCATTCAATCTTTATTTAAGATTTAGTTAAAATAGTCTGCTAGAGAGTAAGTATAATAACTAGTGAGTAGTTGCGTTTTTCTGTTTGGCATAATAATGTTTAATAATGTCCACAACAACTCCTTAGTCCCATTTAGCCACTTTTTAGCAAGGGCCTCTTGCAAGACACGTAAAAGCTTTTAAAAAATCACGAGTGGGGTATAATTGCTTAGGGATGGACCGAAATTTCGTCTAGCGAAAATTTTCAGCCGAAACAGCTATTTTCGGGTTTGGGACGAAATCAAAGACTGAAACAGATGTTTAATTAGCGCTTCTCCAATGGCACATTTTGACTGTTCAGCATCTGTTTTGTGCACACAACGTGGATAATCTACAACAGTTAAACATGATTTTTGGCCAAGTGAATTCTGAATTTTTGGTTTCTGCCCAGACATTATTTTGGTGGATACCTGTTATTGATGTATTTTATGTTGTGGAAGAATTTGTGAAAATATCTTGAGTTTGTGTTAACCATAGACCTTAATTCAGGTATTTAACCAAAAATAAAAACAATTATTGACTTTGAGACAATGGAACTGCAAATTCAAAAATGGCGACTCATTTCCGGATTTTAGGACTCATTCCTGCAGTACTCAATGATCATCATTTTTTGTGATTCCTTTTGGTGCCACTAGTGGTGCAGAAGCACCTTATCCTTAAAGGACGGGGCAGATACTTTTTGTGGTAGTGTGACATACCTTGTGATGTAGAAAAAAAATCAATGCAGCAGTCTTAATGCGAACATGACCTTGCGCACACATGCTTGCACAGAGGCAGGAATGCAGTGATTTAGTGTAGTAAATCCAGGTCGTCCCCATGCATGAGTGAGCCTTGAGCTCTGGAATACTCAAATCAGAAAGAATGTTTTGAAAGAGAAATTATCTGCCAGGGATTTGTCTCTTTATTCTTGTTCATTCTCTCTCTCTTCCTGACCCACACTCTAAATGGAGTTAGTACACCGAATATAGCGGAGGTCTGAAAGCTCAGTGTTGTTAATCTCAGTCACTCTCAGATAGGAATTTCCTACCATCAGCTGCCCCATTTCCAGGGGCCTTTGGTTGCTAAATGCGGAGACTGAGCTGAAGCCACCGGACGAGACTGATGGGATTTATTCTGATCATGTCTGATTTATCCACCAATGATTTTGAGAGGACCTATTTTGATATATATATATATATATATATATATATATATATATATATATATATATATATATATATATTCCCAGGTCAGCAAAATTGCTCCCTTTGAATTGTTTCTACTAGATATGCCCAATATTTCTGTAATATAATAGTTGATATTTTTACCATTTATTTGAGATTTTACATTTACTTATGTTTCATGCCAACTTTAATGGTGGCGTATCCCTAATAGTTGCCGCTGTTGCTTATGTAATCCTTAATTGCAAGCTCTGATTGAAAATGAATTACTACTTACAAGGTTTCTTTGCCACTACAAATCACTGTTACTGTAAATGCCTTTAACAGATCCTGTATACGCTATTTAAAGTAAACATATAGTACATATAGTTGTGGGAAACACATTTATTAGTAGAATAATCAAAAAAAATTCAGCATTTGCATTTTTATGACTTGTCTGAGCACATATTTGTGTGTGTAGTGTGTCTTTGATATGCTCTATTGAGTATTCTGAGGTTAATGGTGTAAGGCTAATGTGGGGCTTTTTCTGAGAGACACAAACCCAGCAAAGACTCCTTTCTCAACTTCAAGTGTTGCCCTTCTTTCTCTCTCTCTCAGCTCTGAAATGGCTGCCATTCACACACACAGTATGTGTTAGAATAGGGAGGAGGGTTAGGGTCCATTTGGGAACGTTGCCCGGGTCTGCCCACTGTAGAGCACATCTTTGTGTGTGTACTCATTTATCTATGTAGCTGTGGCACGGACTGTTTTGTGCTTGTTAGTAGGCCTTGAGAGCGTTTTGTATGTACATTCATCTGTGTTTAATAGCGCTGCATGTGCGCTTCTTTAAGTGTGTGTGCTTTAACATGTGTTCGAGACCCTTAATGAGGAATGTGGCACCTCAGTCTAAGATACGGAGTGTTGCATTCCTGCCTGCTAAATGATACCTCTTCTAAAGTCCATCAATGGCCTACCGACTGAGTAAGGGAAAGTTCAAGTGAGCCAGAAAGAGAAAAAAAAAAACAAGCAAAAGTGTTTTAGAGGAAAGAGTGTCATTTACCGAGGCACTTCGATGCTCTTTTTTTGCTGTTTTCCTTCTGATTTTATCCTTTTCTTTTGTCCTGGGGCAGTGTGGCGGCACTATCATTATATGTGAGATTTCTCTATGGGTTTATTGTAGGAGTACAGTGGTTAGCAGAGAGGATTTTAGGCGAGGGTCACGCGCTTGCGCTCAGCGAGACAAGCACTAACTGTAAGTACCTCAGACTATGCAGACAGAACAAATAATGAAATATTTGGGCAAAACTAATTTGTTTTCCCAGAGGGTAAAATTAGGGCTAATGAAATGAGGTGCCTGCAAAGAGGACGATTCAACCCTGTTTGCTGGTGTCCCCACCAGGCTTCTTAACTAGCCAGAGTTCCTTGGTCAACCAAACTAGCATTAACATCACAAACAAGTCTTTCTTTCTTTTCTTTCTTTCTTTCTTTCTTTCTTTCTTTCTTTCTTTCTTTCTTTCTTTCTTTCTTTCTTTCTTTCTTTCTTTCTTTCTTTCTTTCTTTCTATTTGCTCCCGCATCTCCCAGCTTCATTCTTGTTTTTCTTTTTCCAAAAATGGCTGAACTGTAATTTTCTTTGGCTAGCTTAACCCGCGACGTTTTTTTTTTTGTTTTTTTTTGGCCCGGGAAGAAATGGATTGTGGGTACGAACATGGGCGTCTGTTTAGCAGCATGTTCTTAAGGTCCATCCAGCAGACGTACACCTCAGCAGTACACGCATACGCTCACGTGGAACGATATCTAGGGGAAGGGGGTTCATTTCAGCTGAGAGATTTGTTTTAGCTTAATATTATGCAATATATATTCATGTTAACTCATGAAATAGTATTTAATAGTGGAAAAGAGTCATCTGCATATTCTGAACACCCAACTCCTGGGAGACATGTAAAAGCTAATTTACTCAGAATATCAGCCACATATTGTTTCTATACAAATCCTAATAGTGAAAAATAAAATTTGCTTGTAAATTCTTATAAAACCTTGTTAAATGTGCCTATTTAATGTCCTTTTCCATTCTGGTCAAGTTCTTGGTATATAAACGTAGCATTGCCTTTAATATAACGTTTTAAAGTGTAGAGATTTTGATGACTGCCCACATTCAGAGTTTATTTTCATTCCCATGTATGACTGCGAGAGCAAAGGAGAGAGAGATGGTTAGCAGCCTAACACAGTTTTGACCAGGAGCAAGAGGCGTGTTGTGGCCAGGCTATTTCTGCTGCCTGCATGTGCACCATTGATGGCTTCTGGTTTCGGAAATCCTTTTTCTGCACTAATCAGACGTGGTGCGGTCGGCAGGCGTCTCTCGTGTGGCCGGGGCTGGCAACGTCAGCCGCGTGCTCTGCCCCATCTAATGTACAATTATACTGACGGAGAAACACAAGTCTGCTTATTATCTGCAATCGAGACGCTCTTTACAGAAATGTGTGCTCATTTGCATTGTTGTTCGATCTGCCTGTCTGCCTGTTTATAAACTCTTCTCCAGGTTCGGCACTTGATTTCACTTCCAGTTGAATTTCCTTTTAGCTCTGATTCTATTTTGCTGTATTATAAAGCAAAGCTCTTGAGAGAAATCTTCAAAAACCCACCACAGAAAAACATACACCTACTAACAGGTTCACACACGGAGTAAACGCAGTGATGGTTACATTGACATTTCACTCATCTTTTCAGCGTTTGAAGCTCTTTATAATGAGTGTTGTGTGTTTGGTTGAATGTAGTGTGTGAGGTTTGCGTTGGCAGTGTGAGTGTGTGTTTAAACCATGGCTATTTGTTCAGCTTTAAAACAGTCCTGAGACAGGCACAATGGCATTTTCTGCAGTTCTGTGCAGCTGAATTTAACTTGTGTGTGTGTGTGTGTGTGTGTGTGTGGAGGGGGAGGGGGAGGGAGGGGGAGGGAGGGGGTACTCAACAAGATTGCACCCAGAAGTTAAATAAATTTGACAAAACCTCCCTTTGAGAATATCTAGGTACATCCTCAAAGATGAAATTGTATTATTACACTAACAAAAATGTAGTAAAAAAAACTTTTTTGATCCATGTCTAAATGTTGCACTAACTGAACTTGTTTTTATTTGGATCAAGTTATGATGAGTTTTAATGGGATTATTAAATTGTGCTCATGTGTTTGCAGGTCTAGTTGCCACCACGTCTCGGAAGCTGGACAGAGAACAGCAGGATGAACATATTCTGGAGGTAAAAACACCTATAGATACATCCACTGATCACATGTTTACAACACTCTTCCTAAGAGCATACAATCACAATACTAGAAACGCATATTTAGAGAGGTCCTAAAAGGCTCCTTTTTTCTTTTAGTTTTTTTTTTCCCCTTCTGGAATGTTCTGGGATAAAGTTAAGCTATATGAACATCATCTGTGGTATGCTGTTGATTACCATAAGAAACAATTTCTTTAAATCAACATGTACAGAAATGCTCTTGCAATTGAATTCTAAGGGGCATCCATTGTACATTTCACAAGATGTTGTACATTTGTTACCATTCAAATACCATTCTTTTTTTTTTTATGATCAACAAGGCTGCATTTATTTGATCAAAAATACTGTAAAACAGTAATATTTTGAACTATTTAAAATGCCTCTTTTCTGTTTAAATATATATTATTGTTGGAAACTGTCTTGCTGCTTAATATTTTTGTCTAAATTATACTTTTGTCAAGATTTTTTTTGATGAATAGAAAGTTCAAAAGAACAGCATTTATTTGAAATATACAGGTTTTTTTTTTTTTTTTACATTACAAATGTCTTTACTGTCACTTTTATTCAATTTAATGCATCCTTGTTAAATTAAATTATTAATTAAAAAATAAAAAATCTTACTGATCCCAAACTTTTGAACATTGGTGTATAATAAAATAAATTATTATGTAATGTAATTATTGCTGAACCCGGTTTTGTAGTTTAACCTTCAAAACTTTAACCTAGAATATTATTTTAAAGGGAACGCCTTGGGAGCAAAGGAAACATCCAAATAAGGGGGAAATTAGTAAAAAAAACTTCAGCATCTAAAAAACTTCAAGGCACAAGCCACTAAACTAAACTGTGCACGTGAGTGGATTGCATTTCCCCCCTCCATTCCTTCCAACGTGCTTCTGTGGGGATTTATATATCCGGTGTGTGTGGAGGGTAGGTGTGTGTGTGTATATGCGTGTGGGGGTTTGCCTTTGTTCTCTCTCAGTGTACCGTCTCGGGATTAGGCAGGCCAGAACAGGAAGCGTCACCCTGCCCAGCCAAAGTTTATACTTGTGGATTTTAATTGAGCTGCAAGCTTCTCTCACTCTCTCTCTCTCACTCTTTTTCTCAATAACTCTTTACCACCCTCTCACTTTCTTCCACAAAAAACAACCACAGTTTGCTGATACTTCTGCACTGAAGACTTCAGAGATTGATGCTCCTTTAATTATCGTTATAGATTGTGCAATTCAAGGCCTGTGGCATTTTGTTTAATTTGCCAAATTTGCACCATCCCTTCCCAGTTCTTTCATGCCCATTTCTGCAATTCTAATTGTTTTGTAAATGACAGGAGGGTTGCGGACAGGAAATAAAACCAGGGAGGATGGTACACCCTGCAGCATATGCTCATCCAGTGTCTGTCCTCCCTTCTTTTCTCCATGCCTCAGTGATGTGAAGAGCTCTTCTTGACTTCAAAGCAAAGCCTGCTGACCGATAGACAGTAGGCTTGTAATTAGCTAATGCCAACAATTCAGCTAAATATTAGTAGTGCCAAGATCCCCTCAAGGTTAAATCTGTTTCACTGGTTTTTAATTAACAATTAAAAAAAAAAATGTTTTACTGTCGAGATTGGAGTTTGGTGGTGCGTGTAGTTTTATTCGATTTGGATGCTGTATATCAGCTGTCTTAACCTTAAGGAGCTGTAAAGAATGCTTTTCACCTAACATTGTCTTTTACCCTTTTAATTGCACTTTTAAATAGAAAAGCAAGGCTGCATAAATTGGGGCCCAGCCCGATCACATTTAAAGTCTCTGGGTTTATCGAGTAGATAAACACATATATCCACATTGGATGAAATTCGAGCTATCTGAGCATCTTCGAGCATCAAAGATATAACTGAAGCATACTTTCAGCTTTAGTATGAACCATCTTCCATGAATTTGTGGTGTAGTGAACAATTTAGTCCACCAGTCCATTCAGTCTCCTAGCTTGTTTATAATGCCTGATCAAACAAACACATATAATACATAAAAAATATAAAACATTTTTGAATTTTTTTTAATAAAGCTATTTCCTGTTAATGTGCGAGACTTCCGACATTCATTAGCCACTATAGATAATTAAAAGAATAGCTTATTTCCATAAATGGTAAAACTATTTGCACATCAAACCAGTGTTTATGATAACAATAATAAATGAAAATAATATAATAAAAAGCAGTTATTAATATCAAACAGCATAACAGACTGTTTTTGTACAGCTACAATAAGCTACAATACTGTAAGTGACTAACACCGGAAGCTAGGGGTGGGCGATATACCGGCAGTACAATTAACTGGTAGAAATTTGTCAGCCGGTAGAGATTTTGGAATATCGTGACGTTGCCGTACTGCGCCATCATGAAAGCTTATCATTTGAAAGGAATTTTAAGCCTTGATTTTAAACCGTTCAAGCGCAATAAGCAGCGAAAGAGGACTCATTTCGCCACATGCGCTCGCTTTCTGAGAGACTGTTTTGGAATGCACCCACCTGCGCACATACAGCTGCTGCTTATAGAGCATGTGAGTACTCAGTTTTGCTTATATGCTATTATGTGTTAACTTATAAATGGTCATAATAACATAGTTCCGACGACATGTATCATGAAGCGATTTTGTAGGATTGCCAATTAAAAATTATTTCAGCCAAAATAATTACTTTGAGGTCCTTTCACAGACAAGGTTTAAACCTAGACCCAGACTAAAATGCATGTTTGAGCTGTTTTAACTGAAAGCAGCTTGCACTGACATATCTTAAAATATTGTTTTGTCTCAAGATGCACACCGGTAATGTTTTTTCTAAGGCATGTTTATAAAAGCCATTTAAATGTCCTAATTTAAGTAAGGCCTAATCCTGGCTTAATCTAAGCACTGTCTGTGAAACCAGGCCTATATTTATCCTCTCTACAGCACTGCCGCTAAAAGAATATTAAAATAAAATAAAACTAGACAGACTGACTAGTCAGTTGGATCATAATGTGATTTTTTGCATACATTTCTCTTGTTCAGAGCAACTGTCTTCTTTGTTCAGACACCTTCTTGGACTGTTATGATCTCATGTTAAATTCGATTACCACGCTGCTTTAGACCGGCTGAGGGAAAGGCTAATAAACAAATGACCGTCAGTCCAGTCACTGTTCACACACATTCTTCTGGATCCTGTTTCTCCTTTTTTTCTCGCACTGCTCCGGTGGACCACTGCAGTAGTCATGACAACCCTGGCAATTTGGGTTTTTGGCCGGTGTTTAGTCAGGGATCCAGCAACAGGAAGTTGTTTATTGACATCTTCCCTCCAGGGGTCTTGTCTCACCCAGGAGTCTGGCTGTCTCTCTCCCAGGGGCAGTGCAATCCTGCTGGGCACAGCACTGCAGGGGACTGGGGAATGAGCTGGTGCTCAGGGTTTCGCTAAGGTTAGTTGGAGGCAGAAAAGGCCTGTGGGGGAGGGAGGGGCAGTTATACGAGGCCAGGGTGAGGGCATTTGAGTGTGTGTGAGAGATAAATGGGAGAGAGCCCTGAAAACTTTCACACACACTTAAGAGCTGAGAAGGAAGGTGTAAGGTGAAAATGCTCCTAGAGGGGGAAGGGAATGAAATTTGAGAAAATAAAAACAGAGAGAGCTACTCTGGAACATGTAGAGGCATGCACAGCACTTCGGAGAGCCTGCCCTGTTGCTCTTTGAACTTCTAAAACCAAACAGGAAAATATGCCCACGATACACTTAAGTTGATTTGCAAAGAAATGTAATTTATTTCTGGGAATACACCCTGAGTGACTGAGGATGTAGGGCGTTGCTTTGCCTGTTTTCCAGGCATGTGAAACATGTTACTGCCTTGCCTGCGCTGGAAGCTCTGAACAAATTTATATTGTTCAAGATGCATGCACCTATTAGTGGTGATTCATTTCAATGGCTTCTGAATCTGTTCACCTAAAAAAAATCTATTCAGATTTGTTTTCTGATTCATCCACAGTCTCTTTTTGCATGTTACATCATTACACCAGTATGTAGAGACAATCCTTTTGTTTGTTATAAGTTTGTTATCAGTTATATTTGTTATATTTGATATAAGTCATTGAATCATTCAATCAACAGATTCACCTTTCATAGCTCTTAACAGCAAACAACATGCACAATTTTGTTCATTTGTTGAGTCAGTTAGTTGAATATCTTTCACAAAAAAGCCTGATTTATCTTGTTTCTTTTTTAATGAACAACATGGCCCATTTAGCTATGTTCAGAGTCTCAATGCATGGAACTGAAAGGGAATAATTGACCTAAAAGATTAGTTCAAAAGCACAAATTTGTCCACAAATGAAACACCACTATTGCTCGTAATTATGGGAATCCATCCCGGAATGAACGTGAATGATAGCATGATGGTAGCTCAAACAGTGCATGGCGCTAGCAACACCAAGGTCATGGGTTTGATTCCCAGGCAATGCATGAACTGATTAAAATGTAAACCTTTAGTGAAATGTTAGTCGCTTTGGATAAATGCGTCTGCCAAATGCATAAATGTCATTAAATGTCATGTAAGACAGCAAATCTTACGTCTTGTGGAGAGGTGTGCTATAACTTTAAAGCCTGGGACACACCAAGCCGATGGTCGGCAGTCGGGCAGTTTTTGTGCGTCGGCCGACTAAGTTTTCTCAGTGTGTTCCGCACGGTTCCACACAGTCGGCTGAAATTGGTCCTCATCTGTTTTTTTCCGGCTGATTCGACATGTTGAATTGGCGTCGGACCATCGGTGAGAGAGAGAACTCTGATTGGCTGTTCAGCTTAGTGAACGAGTCAATGCACGAGAATAATAGCAAAACAGTGAGCAAAGAGGTCAAAAGATAGAATGCTGTTCTAATGTAACGTTATCTTACCTGAGTGTTCCTTGGCGAATATTTCAATATTAACATGAGCGGAGTGGAATAAAGAAAGTGTTTAGCAAGATTGATATTCAAAACGGTAAACTCGCACTGCTTTGTTTATGGTTTGTGTATCTGCAGCCTGGAGCGTCGGTTTCCCTTTTTGAATGACGAATATAGATGAATATAACTTCAGAAATAGACAGTTGTCTCATTTACACGCAGGCGCAGAATGCGCATTCTAGCTGACAGTCGGCTGTAGTTCTCTCTGTGTGTTCAAGTGCAGCTTTTCTCCCCCGACGCAGGCGACAACACAGTCGGCTTTCATCAGCGCTACTTCTTTGACGTCGGTTTGGTGTGTCCCGGGCTTAAGTGATCACACTCTGGATGATTTTACTCAGGCAAGCGCCACAGAAAATGTAAAAATCTAGTTATATAATTGATGTTCAAAGCAGACATGGGAGATTTATTCATTATTGAACTGGAAATTTAATTTCAACTGTTTGAATTCTTTCCAGTTGCTGGAAAAGGTTTAAAAAAAGCAGTGCATTGCAGGCATAAAAACACGCTCAGCTCGGGAGAGAGGAATGCTGGAGCTGACTGAGTCCCTTGTCTTCCTATTCAATTAAATTTGTTTGGCCAAAACACTTGGACAGCACTGGACAGCTTTGAAAACAAATATACATTATAGGTATACTCGTTCACACAAAAAGCTGGACCAGTGTTGAACAGATGCTTTAAATGTCTGTGCTGGCCTGTTATCTGCTTCAGCCTTAGAAAGCAAGTCAGCTGAGTTCATTAGCAGGAAATAGTGTGTATGTCTGCATCTGTGTGTGTGTTTGCATTCATCAGCTTATGCACCAGCGTGCCATTAAGCCGCCTCAAATGGGCATTTTCCAAGATTAACTGAAGATATCCAGAGGAAATTAATGAGCTGGTTAACGGATACCAGCTGAGATTGGACACGGCTCTCTGAGCATGAGTATATGCTCAACAAACCAGCGTCTGCTTAATGCCACCGTCTCTGCTTGTTTGGAACAACTCCTGCACCTATTACTGTTCATATTGCTGACAAAAGTGCTTTGCTGTTAGAACTGATGTGCATGTGAACTTTTTATCTTTTCGTTTTTTGTCACTATAGTGTGCTTGCAATACAATTGAACTAAACCGATCTAATGCCTTTATGAATAATGTGTGAAGGACTAATTTCTAGGTCTTTAAACAACACAATTGGATTAGATGATCAGACTAGCTTTTAGAAAAATATAAAGCACACTCATTTTGAGGCCATGAAGCCTGTCTGGCTATCCCATTCATGATGGTATTTTTCGTCAGATGTCATAAAAGAGAAATTATGTAGGAAAAACTTCATACCGCAATCACACAGAGTAATGCATTACAGTCTGTTCTAACCCCCGGAAACCCTTCCCTCCTTTCTGCACATCTCTGAAAAGATTGCTTGACAGCTAAGCGCACAGGGAATTACTTCAATTTTGTCAGCCAATTGACTTAGATAGGAACACTTGCCCCTGTGTTCCGAACAGGAGATTTTTCTTTACTTCTGAACGACGATTGATTGAAGCGCTCGCTATAATGAAGGTTTTCAATCACTTGTGTCAGATATTCTTGTGTGTGTTCTATTATTGTCCTGTGCACCTCTTTTAGTACCGCTCGTTTTGTCACTCTAATTGAAAATGTTCATTATGACACCCGGCTCTCTTGGGTTTTGGAGTTATTCGACATGAAAGGAAATAAGAAAACTAGAACTGAGTGAATGAATTATTCCTCCCCCTTCAATTACAGTATTTTCTATCAGCCCCCTGAAGCTTTCTATTTAAAAAAAATCTAACTTTTAAAGGCATGTGCAAAAGTACATATTTTCAAAAAAAAACTAGTCAGTGGATTGTCTGAACTAGTCAACTGAGTGATGAAAATTAGTTTGAGGGTGTATTATAACTTCCCATTCCACAATCTTGTGTTACAGATCACAGTGTCTGATCAGGGCATTCCTGTGAAGTCCACCACTGTTCGAGTCATTGTTAAAGTTCTGGATGAGAACGACAACAAACCGCAGTTTATGGAGAAAGTCTACAAAATCAAACTCCCAGAGCGAGAAAAGCCAGAGAAAGAGCGTGCGCTCAAGAGAGATCCTGTTTACCGCGTCGTCGCCTCAGATCGAGACGAAGGGCCAAATGCTGAGATCTCCTACAGCATCGAGGACGGAGACGAACAGGGAAAGTTCTTCATTGAGCCCAAAACTGGAATGGTTTCCTTTAAGAAGCTTTCTTCTGCTGGAGATTATGATATATTAACGGTGAGGATGTACACATTTCTGTAGCACACATTCTGTTCTGTTCAAAACTGAATCTTTTTTATTGCAAATATATTTGCTTTCTAGCTTGAGTTACAGCGCTTGAGGAGGCCGTTATTATGTCCTAGAATGTAGAAACCTGAGATCTCAGATTTGACACACACTACATTTTTCCTAAATGTCCCTCTGATTGAAGTTTTACGAGCGCAGAGTGAACTTCCTGCCCGGCCCATGTGGCCAGTGACAATTTTTGCCAGACCTCCCATTGTTTTATTACCTAACATCTGTCGCTTTCCAAACGTCACAGGGACAGGTGTTCTGGTAATGTTCTGTCCTTCCCGCATTTAGTAGTATTCAGATAATTGTATTTCTCCCTGATTGAGCTTAAAGTGTGGAATACCATTAACAGCACCAAACAGAATTGCAAAACTTATTATTGTTCCCAAACATATCAATCCCAAAACCAATTTTTAACATTACTGTTAGATTATTTATGGTAATAAATAACACAGTTATTTACGAGGTATTTTAATTTTTTGATTTGACACATTTATCTTTCAGATTAAAGCAGTGGATAATGGCCGACCCCAGAAATCGTCCACCTGCCGTCTACACATTGAATGGATCCCCAAGCCGGAGCCGAGCACAGTCCCTCTGGCATTTGACGAGCCGTTTTACTCCTTTTCTGTCATGGAGAGCGACCCCGTGGCACACATGGTCGGGGTCATCACCATGGAGTCTGTGGACACACCAGTCTGGTTTGAAATAACAGGTATGGTGGAGATAAATCTTCAGAGAGTTTGTTGTGTGTGTTGGTTTGACTGCATTTACAATTCTAAAGCTTGGATCCTAATAAGTGTCTTTTTTAGTACACAAATTTGTTACAAACTGAAATGATTAAATCTTCTAATGAGACTCTTTAGATGAAGTTTCTTTGCATGAATGAACTTCTATCTTTGTGTTTATCTTCTCAATAGAACTGTCATAATATGACATAATAGTTTGTATCCTTTCCCTTTATCTTTTAACAAATCTATCACTGACAACCTTTACTTTCTCTCTCTTTTCTACTTGTTCTCCTTCTTAATTTTGGAATGGTTTGGTTTCTTCTGCTTCTCTCCTCTTGCTTTCCTCCTCTTGATTGTCTCCTTGCTCCTCTCCATTGGCTTTTGGAAGAGGACATAGCGGCTAAAGAACTGTTTTACATCGTTCAGATGGCTTGCGACCTGAACTGCACTGCAGAAGGTATCTGCCGCAGATCTCCTAATACTACTGTGCGTGGCCGTTATGAGATCTGTCATGTGCTTTTGTACTCGTGCTGTTGTGATTGTTTCACATTGGTTGCACCAGGTCCCAAGTTTTGATTCTTTCTCACTAAGGGCTTACGAGCTGGCAATGAAAGAGTTACATTTCGATCATTAAATCAAAATTAGTTGTCTCTGTCTACCCTATGAGATTGTCTTACTATTGCATACATAAAGCATAGCTTATTTTCCTTGCCAGCCTATGCACTAAGTGTGGTTCACTTTGAAGGCCCAGTGCTCTCATTTTCTTTCATGTATGCTGTTTTTATTATTGTTGAATTTATGTTTGGTCATATAATCCGAAAATAATATACTGCTGGTGATTAAGTGGCTGCTGGCAAGATCAAAAGAGCAGGATGACTGATACATTTGTATAATACAAAAGTAATGATAGCAAATTAATCGAATAAATGTTTACTCAAAATAAAAATAAAAACACAAAAAAAACAGAATGTTATCCATCGGCAAAGCTGTTGGTGTTTTTAAAATGGCAAATAAAGAATTTTAAAATACTGATTAAGTCTTAGCTTTTCCTTCGACAGTTCCAAAAACTATCAATAGACAATTAATGAACTATGGCTATGAAGCACTATGGTTATTGACTGATATATATATCTCTGTACCACCACATTCTTGTATGGGTGAAATGGATCATTTATTTATATCTATTACTAAATTTGATATATTATTTTATTTCAAAATGCTTAATTTTAAATTGTAATGCTTAATTGGGCAGGAATATAGTAGTATAAATGTCAGACAGCCATTATTGTGGTTTACACAAAAAGGGTGAAACAGTTGCTGCAAAACCACAAACGTGACACCCTGACTTTTGCCACCTGTGCAGTTCTCTTTTTCTCTCTCCTGTCTTCAACTGCCTAACTTGTGATGATGGCCGTCTAATTTCCTGTCCATTTTGGTTGTGGTGAAAACCTCCTCTCAACAGGTGGTAATTCTGACAGTCGATTTGAAGTAGGGAAGGCGAGTGGGACGGTGATTGTGGCCCAAGTGCTGGACGCAGAGCAGAAATCCCATTACAACCTGACGGTGGACGCAACAGATGGCACCAGATCTGTCAGCACGCAGGTAATTGAATTGCTAATGAAGTGTTTATGGAAGCAGAGCATTGTGCGCTCACCAAAGAGGCTTGGGCTTCTTTTTTGAGATCACTATGAGGGGCAAAAAATGGCTCAGACTTTTTTGTGCATGTACATTTGACTGGTGGCAAGGAAGAGAAAAGCAACCCAAGCATTTCCAGGTTTCCAAATTGAGTTTCCTCTTTTGACTGCACTGGCACTGTAGGTCCCAAAGGTCTTTTCTGTATAAGCTCACATCAGCCTTCAGTATTAAAAAAAGGAGCACAGCATCTTGCTGTTGATGTGGATGTAGATAGGTCTAGTGAAAGCACGGAAATGAAATTAAACCTGACCTTCAAATATATGTTTTGCAGTGATTTTAGAGGTATATTTATAGATATGTTTTGCACAGGCTCAGTGCGGGCCAGGTCATAAGTTTATCTTAGAAAATGTTTTGAAATACCAGGCATTTGACAATTTCTCTAGTTAGAATCAGGTCAGATAATGTAGACATTTTTTGTCTAAAGGTTCCCTGAATGTTCTTTAAATACCTCACGTCACAACATGCTGGCAGACATTCCTTGGCCTGGCGGACGGAGAGTTTTTGGCCGGGGTTCCTGGAATCTTCCATTGTCTCATTCCTGGAGTGTGTGAGGAGGATGAAGCCGTCTGGCTCCCTGCTCTTTCATTTCGCTTCCTCTGACAGTCTCGCTCTTTTTCTTTAATTCAGTTTTATATCTTAGGAGAACATTAACCATAACTTTCAATAATGTGTATTACAAAGTTTTTCAAACTTATCAATTTACTTTGACCTTTGCATTTGTTACAAATAAGATGAATGATGACACTTACTCGGCTTATGCCAAGGACTTTGCCAAAAAAAAAAAAAATTGTTTTGGGGAAACTAACAGGTTGGGAGCAACAGGAAGGTTGGGAGCAATTTTAACACTACTGAAATGAAATGTGTGTGAGTAATCAAAGTATCTACTTTAATCAAAGAACACCAACTGAGTCAGCTGATCAGTATTTTATTAAACAGTTTAAACCGATTTAAAACAAAATGGCATATTTATTATATCACTTTTGTTCTAAGTACACATTCCTAAAAGCTAAACTAATTAGTACCAAATAAGTGAGACTATGGTTTATTTAAGTAGCATTTCTACTTTGAGGCACGCTTTTTTGTGAGTTAAATGGTTAATATAATGTAATTGGAGGAGAATGTAAAACTCTGACCTTTTATATTTACCTTTTATTTGATAGTATGATCTCATCATTCTCAAAAGTCCATTATTGGTACGGTTGCTTTTTTACTGGAATATTACCAGGAAGATTTGTAGTAGTCTGTGAGTTATGGCAGAAAGTGTAAAACACATTGCTCCTGGTCTTCCCTGCATCATTTATATCACCTCTAAACTGGCCACATAGTTTATGTACTGATTTCCTGTTGGAGCACGAGTAAATCTTTGCATATGGTCCTAAAGAGGTCACTGAAGAGCGGGGCTCTCTGGATGAGGGCCATGTTTTTGCCCTAACTCTCGTGAACAGAGCCTGCTTTGTGAGCGGCTCCCCAACCCCCCTCCCGGGATATGTTTAGGCAACACTGTCGGAACTCTCTTGTGATCAAGCAGACCACTGTGGCCAATGATACCACCAAACACATACATTCCTGCACGCAAAATTAACTGCCACGAATATCCTGAACTGAATCCCCCCCCCTTCCAAATCTCTCTCCCTCTTCTTGACAAAAATTTCCAAACACAAAGGCAGTGGCATGACACTGAGTCCTTGCGCTGCAGCTCTTCAAAGTGTCTCTCGATCGACCCTGCTTAATCTGAAACTATTGTTGGGCCCTCAAACCTTTCAAGTCAAATCAGTTACAGTTGTCACATTCACAGGGCACAGAGTGCAGACTTCAGTGCCCTGCATCTGGCTTTGCCTGGAGCTGCTTGTGCACACATTTTTCTTTTTTGGGTTTATCATGTTTATGTGTTGATAATCACTTCTTGAGGTTCATTTATGTATCCGTTGACCTTTAACGATTGAGGCTTTGATGGGAAATATTAATCTGGCTCTAAATCAGTGATTGCGTGTCTAATGTGAGTTTTGTTGGCTGATCTACTCTGTTTAGTTCTCTGTAATAAAAACTGGTATTAAAATCTTTTGTAAGTCTGAAAATCAACAACAGAAAAGAGCTTTTGGGTGATTCTCACAGCTTGTGTGGGTCATATTTCACCACAAAATCAAAAGGCAAAGAACATTAGCAAAATGAAGACCTGACTCGTTTATCACATTGATTTGAGTTGGATAACCTGTTACCATATTGATAAAAAAATACAAAGAGAAAGAAAATGTATTCCAATTTTTTTTATCAACAACATGTAGTGCATTAAATATTACACTACGTCAGGGTTTCCCAGACTGGGGTTCGTGAAGGAACTTCAGGGGTTTGTGAGTTTAATGAAAATGAAAATCCAGATTACATGTAAGCAGTTACTACCCATTATATGTATTATTATTTTTTTTTTATTTTTTTACAGTATTCATTCAGGCCCCAGTGGGAGCATCATTTAGCAATTTTTTGACACAACTGTAAAGAGAATTGTTATTAAAAAATTTATAAAAATACAGGAACATAATTTTTTTTTTATGCAAAATATAATAGATTATAATAGAAAATATAGGTCAAAATATAATTTCTTATTCTTTCCTTTTTTTGTGATGAAATACTACCTTGACATTAACTGCTAACTGATACTATAAACAAAACTAAATTGCAGAATCTATAACTTGTTTTACCATTTGCCAGGTGTCTCAGTACTGGTTTAACTCCAACTAGAGTTTTGCAGACATCTTTGGTACATTAGATCACCCTGACAGGAGTTTCAGCTTGCTGGCTAATTAGTAATGACAAAAGTCTGTTGTACTCAACACTTCCTAATATCTCTGTAAATGCTCAGGCAGGTGCTGGAAAACAAACTAGGCCAAACGAACAAATCAAGCAAATATTTGCCCTTAAAACATTAAAGAGGCGATATTAAGTGCACGCCTGCAAGCTTTCATCTTGCATTACAAAGCAAGAGAAAGATGGATGAGCAATATAACCCATTTGAAACTTGTTTCATCTTTGATTTCTTCATTGACCAACTAATGAGTTTGGCTACGAGAAGCACTTGTTTTGGAACAGCTGCATCTAAATACGAGCAGGTTCCAAAGTCAATTTCAGCATGTGACCCAGGGAGTATATCTACAACTATATCATGTGCCAGTTGTGTTTGAAAGAAAACACAATCTTGAACTGATTACAGCTGATTGATTTGTGTGAATGATTTTTGTTACCCCTGCAACCCACCAAATGCACGTTTTTAATCATAAATCTGCATTCAGGCTCCACTTTTGCCTTTGTATGTCTAGTGACCCTCTCCTGAAGCGATTTGCTCTCTCCTCCTCGTGGAGCCGCATATCTTTGTTTAAATCAAAGTCATGTGTATTCCACATGGGCTTGCCAGACCTTCTCCATGCTCTATTTTCATTGTTTTTGCCATTTATCTCTACACTTCTTTTTTTATCTCTCTTTCACCCCAATCTCAACAAAAGCACCACATTTCAGACAGGCAATGAGGGATTATGATTATTTTGGAAGGGAAGAAAAGAATGCAGAGGGGGAGGAAAGTGTATGCTGGGTGTAATCCTATTTTAGGCCTTCTGAGAGAATGTGTAGCAACCCTGTGTGTTTGCGACTGTGCCAAAGTCATTTTCCCTAAGACATGTCACATACAAAGAAATATGGGGATCTTGGTGAACAGTGCCCATTTCTGCCTGTGATTTCTTACCTTTCTTTGAGGGAATGCCCTTCAGAAAAAAATACCCATCAGATATTTTTTCTTTTGATGAGCCCCACTGAGTGACACCCGATCAAAACTCATGAATTAAGTTTTGGGTCCATAAGATTTTTTTTTAAGAAGTCTCTTATGCTCACAAGTATGCATTTATTTGTTGTGAATATTACAATTTAAAATAATGGTTTACTAATTTAATATTTTAAAAAGTAAATATGTTTTTTCCTGCAGCCATTACTCCAGTCTTAAGTGTCGCATTTTGTCTTCATAAATCATTTTAAGATGATTAATTGTTGAAAGTTGTGCTACTTGTAATCAATTTAATGCATCCTTTCTACGTAAAAGTATACATTTCATATACAAAAAAACATCTTACTGACCCCAGACGTTTGAACTGTAATATAATAATTACACATGCCACAATACCTGTGCCTGGCACAGTAAGGATGTTAAATCTAATAAATAGCTTGCCTATAATTGTGTGAGAGAGTTTTCAAGGTATGTGCATGCCTATGATTCAATAACACCCTGATCGAGACAAACAAGGCATTGAGGCAACCACGGAGGTCAAGCATCAGAGATTAGCTGAACAAATTGGATTATGACTGCAAAATGGAACAATTTTCAAGAGACTAAAATGTGACCAATTTTAAAATGCAATTTAGTCTGAAGTCTAAAATTACAACTGTTGCTAAAAGTATCGGTGGTATGTTCCATGTTATAATTGTCCTGTCTGTGTGTGTGTGTGTGTGTGTGTGTGTGTGTGTGTGTGTGTGTGTGTGTGTGTGTGTGTGTGTGTGTGTGTGTGTGTGTGTGTGTGTGTATTATTTTTTTTTTTAACCCAGCCTGAGAGATGTCCATATGTGGGAGATAATGCCCGTTTAAGTGGTATAAGTTTGTAACTAGAATTTCACTTCAATAGTAGGCTGTATCTTATGGATCATCCGATGTGTGTTTGTGTATGTATATATATCATGTTCACATATATACAGTAGATCTTAATTTTCATGTATAGTGTTACATTCCTCTCTGCTTTTCTCTCTCTCTCTCTTGCTCTTATTCTTATTGTGCCTCCCTTCTGTTCCTCATCTTTCTCCTCCTCTGTCTTTCACATGCACATCCTTCTTCATCTGTCATTCACACTCTCTGATATTTTCCTTTAATCACTCCCTCACTCACCACTTCCTCTCGAATCCCTCCATCTGTCCTTCTTTCTCTATGTGTGTTAGAAATTTGTGGAGCTCCTTTGAGCTTTTTCCCTGTACATTTGCATCACAGTCGCAAAGCCTGTCGTGCTGCTTAGAAAGCATCATGGAAAGCAGGCAGAATATAAACAAATACAAGCTACAAGCTTCATCTATTTACACCGGTGCTTTCAGTTGACTGTCTGTGCTGGCATGATTTATGAAAGAAAAAGAAAGCCAGGCTGCATGCCTCCAGGGAAAGGTGTGAGAAAGAAGGCAAGAGAAGAGAGAAAAAGGCCAAGATTTCTCTTCCCTGACCTTTGACATTCGATAAAACCAAACATGTTCTTCAGGGACAGGGGACGTGCTGATGCTGTCAGGACAAGTGCGAACATTGTCCACACTCACACCCACATGGGGTAATCTTGAGCTGAGAGTAAGTGGCAGCTAACAGCTACATTTATATATATATATATACAATTTTATTTATTTATTGGCTTCGTCCATCAAACGTGGGTGAAAAATATATGTTCCAAAGTGAAACAACACATTTGACAGAGATGATGGTTTATGAAGTGTTGAAACTTCAAACCTATTGCAAAAATGTATAGTGAATCAGAATGTTTGACCAAAAAATTTCTTCATTTAATGTGAATTATATTTGGTATGTTTAATTTTGTGGTAAGCAGGAGTTTTTTTTTGTTTGTTTTGTTTTTTAAGAAATTAATACTTTTATTTATAGCAAGGGTGCATTAAATTGTTCAAAAGTGACAGTAAAGACTTTTACATTGTTACTAAAAAATTTAAAACTGTTTTCAATTGTGATAATAATAAGAAATGTTTCTGTATTTTTGATCGAATAAATGCAGCCTTGTTGAGCATAAAATACTTTAAAAATATTACTTGACTCCTCAAACTTTTAAACAGTAGTAGTATTATGTTAGATGTTTAATTTAAGGCAAATGATGAGTTAGAGTACAGCTGGCAAGTACCTCGCTATTAGATATACATTAGATTCAATACATGGTGATGCATTGCTATATCGTATTTCGATTATGACTGAAACTGCTGCAAATGCGCAGCAGAACCCAATCTTCAGTACCAGTTTTACATTTGACTCGCTTCGCTTTTGTCTAGTATGACGCCTCATAAAAGAGGCTCTGACCTCAGTGAGAATGCATGAAGAGATGCTTATTTATATGACCTGCTCCTTCAGTAACTGAGCTCTCGGAAATGTAATGAATATATGAATTAGAATTACATGCACATATATAAAAATGTTAATAAAAGGATCTAATGTAGGTATGTAATAGATTGATATGTCACTGAATTTACATCAGCCCAAGTTTAGAGTATATGAGAATCTGCTCATTAAAATGTTTATGAAATGTTTGTACGCAAATATGATGCTTAGAATAGAGCTTTCATGCTTTCCAGACGATGCACTCTTTTTTACGGTTGCTGATTGGTAAATTCATTCAGTCGTAACTCTGTGACATACTAAAACTGTCCCTCATATTCCTACTTTCACTCCTGTTCAGTCACTTGAAAACATATGTCACTAGAGGAACACATATGTGGCCAATTTATTTCTGAGGATTCTGGTTTGAATCAGTGGATCCGATGAGCTATAACCTTTTTTTATGCAAAACGGCGCCACCTGATGGCTGGCATGTTGAACTTTAATAATTCAGAGCATTTCACCCCTTTGTTTTCCATCCTGGTTTTTTAAAAGTATGTCTGATTGTATAAACACAGCTCCTAGTATAGACTGAAAATGTGTCTGTGCTTAAATTAGCTATCTATACTAGCATAAGCCAATGCACAAGAAGTGTGTGCATTGAGCATTGCTAAAAAGTCAAAATGCTCATAAGTATGCAGTGGAATAACCTTGGCATTTCACTCGCTGTAGGACTTTTAACTGTTAATGAAACACATCCAAGTGCATTCACAATACAATCATTCCTAACCATAGAAAATGTCAACATGCAATGTTATCACAACCAGCCACAACTCATTTGGATTCATGTCGGTTTGCTAACATTCATTGCTGAATGTAAGTCATAAGTAACCAGGCATTTAAATTATTGCCTGAGTTATTAAAGGTATTGATCCACTCAATATTAAAGCAGCCATAGGAGTTCTGATTCCCTGAGGTAATGGACAGCAAACATAAATGAAGTTCAATGTCATGATGTGCAATCTACAACTTAAAATAAAATAAAATAAAATAAAATCAATAGTCTGTGTGTAGTCTAAACAACTAGTAGCTGACTAATCTGTCTTAAAATTGCTCTATATAATTAGGCTGATTATTCTTGTCAACTAAACATTGATCAGATAAGGTACCTGACGGATATTCTACAAATGTCACGTGTCTTCAAACACTCTATCAAATCCCAAATCCCAATATGCATAGTGCTAATATACACTCATAGTGTGCTGTAGTACTCCAGAAAAATTGTGATCCTAAACTTTATCTCCATACAGAAATTCATTATGTCATGACTTAACAAGTGGATAACTATAACTTTTATTCAAATTTGCATGCAGCCATCATAGTCCTCACAAACAATCAGAGACCTACAGATTATTCACAACCTTGCTCACAGCAGGTGATCTGAAATCTAGTTGTAATTGTCTAGAAATATATTGTTGAATATTTGTTACAAAGCTGTGCTTTAATGGCTGCAGGGGCGATGCTTTAAAGAGGAATAATTTAGACACCCAGCTTCCCTGAGAGGGTTTACCTGAGTTGACAGGCACAGAGATGTGAGGTTGTGTCTTTTAATTAATCCTTTTGAAAGCATCCGTAGTCCTTACTAAAAAATGGATGAATGTAGATAGTCACTAGTCAACAGCATTGAAAAATTAGTTGGCTGTTTTACTGGCCTATCCTTACTGTCTCGCTGATCTTCCTCTATTTCACAAATTATCAGTTTTGTTCTACAGTTTTGAAATGCTGAATGAATTTGAGCTTTGGTGAATTTGTATATGGGTGTACATTTAGGATGCAGTCAGTCTCTCACTCTCTTCCTGTTGCCCCTCTTACAGTGGTCTCTGTTAGCCAGATATTTAACTTATTTTACAGATTACTTTAGTTTGTTATGGTTTTAACTATTCCTCATTGAATGTCAGTGATGTGATCAATGATCATAGTAATGTTATCATCATATCATTATTAATGGAAATAAATTGTTACACTGTACTTACTTTTAACAAGGCTTTATAGTTCCTAAATTATTTACTTTACTTTTTATTGTATGTTTTTACAGGTTCTTATTAAAGTGATTGACACCAACAACCATCGTCCTCAGTTCTCTAAGTCTAAGTATGAAGTGGATGTCCCTGAAGATACCCCACCTGAGACAGAAGTGTTACAGATTACAGCTACAGACCAGGATGAAAAGAACAAGCTTACCTTCACCCTCCTCAGCAGCACTGACCCATTCAGTCTACGCAAGTTCAGACTAGATCCTGGAACAGGAGTGTTGTACACTGCAGAGAGACTAGACCATGAAACCATGCACCAACATACACTAACTGTCATGGTAAGATCATGTGGTCGGCTATCTACATCATCTATCCAATTGATTTTTCTGTCTGATTTAGAAATGTTCAACCAGTCAGCCATCCATAAGCTTAAAACTATCCTGGCAGTTTGTATTTGCTTTAATTCATTAGACATTGCAAGTGTCTGATGTGTTTCACATAAGCTGGTAATTAAAGTGTTGAAATGACTGGAGAATTGCTTTTTTATCCTTTCATCCGCCCTCCACACTGCAGGTACGAGATCAGGACATTCCTGTAAAGCGGAACCTGGTGCGTGTGATTGTAAATGTGCAGGACACCAATGACAATGCACCTTGGTTCTCTGGTTCACCATATGTGGGCCGTGTGTTTGAATCTGCTGCCATCGGCTCTGCGGTGCTTCAGGTCTCTGCTCTTGACAAAGACAAAGGCCAGAATGCTGAGATCATCTATAGCATTGAGTCAGGTAATAAATCTGGTTGATTTGATTGCTCTTGACGTTAATCCAATTTGTCCAGGAAACTAACTATGTATACATATGATGTATGAAATGTCGGAACATGGAAAAGGCAAGGAAGTAGAAAAAGGCTGTAAGTTTGAAAACCTATCATGCCGTCTTAGTTTTAACATGAGATATTGTTGAGAGAGCCACAGGAGCAGCCCATTCTGGCCACTTAAGAGTTGAAAATGTGGGAGATATTGAATGTGGCAGCCAATGATCCTGCAGTCCATCTAACTGTGTGAGACTTTTGAAAGCAGAGCATAGCACAGAAATTATGCCAAGTGGCCTTTTGAGAATGCACATATTTGAAATGTCTGAGATTACAGAAGCTAATTGAAATGTACTGTATATGTGTGTGTGAGACAGCAAACATTGTTCAGATAACATACTGAATGACTGACGCTTAGGCAGCTGATTAGTCTAAGGCAATACAGCCGCTTCCTTTCATCAACTAACTGCAAATTCAAATATTCAGTATAAATAAAGCAAAACAAAGAGATTTATGCTTACAAAAGGACTTTGAATAAATGCATCCATGATTTTTTTACTTTCCTCTTTAAAGTTTAAAGTTTTACACCAAAGGTTTAAACGAATGAGTTCTAAAAAGTCCTGAAAATGAAATCTGAGTGAATGATCTTTTTCATTTTTCTTCCTAGGAAATGTTGCCAATTCCTTTGCCATTGATCCTATCCTGGGCACCATCAGTGTGGGAAAGGAGCTGGACCGTAGCAACAAGAACCATTTTGAGCTAACTGTGAAAGCCTCTGATAAAGGCATACCACCTCTTAGTGTTACTGCTGCTGTTGACATAACTGTCACTATTTCTGACAATGCCATCCCTAAATTTTCAGAGAACGAGTTTTCTGCTGAGGTCAGTGAAACTGCTTTGCCTGGAACCTTTGTAAGTTTGGTTGCCGCCAACAGCCAATCATCAGTATTCTATCAGATCAAAGACGGAAACATGAATGGAGCATTTGACATCAACCCAAACTCTGGAGTTGTTGTGACCCATTCGGTTGTGGATTATGAGACTATTCCTTCATACAAACTAACCATTCAGGGAACCAACATGGCCGGTCTGGCAAGTAACACTACTCTACTGATTCACTTGAAGGATGAGAATGACAATGCACCTATATTCATTCAAGATGAGTTCACTGGAATGGTCAGCGAGTCTTCTCCAGTCAACAGTGTAGTCCTCACTAAAGACAACATACCACTTGTCATCCGTGCGTTAGACACTGACCGTGATGCTAACTCAAGGCTGGTCTATCAGATTGTGGAGCCATTTGCCCATAATTACTTTGCAATCGACTCTAGCACTGGTGCAGTCAGAACCATCAGCGAATTGGACTATGAACAAAGATCTGTGTTTCGCTTTTCGGTTCAAGTCCACGATATGGGAATTCCTCGTCATTTTGCAGAGAAGGCTGCTAATGTGACGATTGAGATCCTGGACATCAATGATTGTCCGCCTCAATTCAGCCAAGATCTATATGAAACCACAGTCTTAGTGCCAACTTTCAAAGGAGTGGAAGTGATCACAGTAAATGCATCAGATGCAGACTCTGGTCCAAATTCAAGGCTGTTTTACTCTATTGTTGAAGGCAATATTGGAGAGAAGTTTAAAATGGACCCGATCACAGGGGTTATCACTATTCAAAATGTCACTCAGCTTAGAAGCAGGTATGAGCTCAGAGTGAGGGTGTCTGATGGCAGGTTTTCTAAAACAGCTTTAGTAAAAATAAATGTCAGAGAGAATAAGGAGAGTACTCTGAGGTTCACCCAAGAATCTTATAAGGCCTCTGTGCCAGAAAATTCCTTAGAGAAGAAGACTTTAGCCGTAATAGCTGCAGTGGGAAACCAAGTCAATGAGCCTTTGTTTTATACCATTCTGAACCCTGATAAGAGATTCACAATAAGCCGTACCTCGGGAGTACTCTCATCTACAGGCACACCCTTTAATCGAGAAGAGCAAGGCATATTTGATATTGTGGTCGAGGTGACCAGAGAAGACAAGTCATTTGATGTAACCCATGTCCTCGTCACTGTGATAATTGAGGATGTCAATGACAACCCACCTGTGTTTGTCAATTTACCCTATAAGGCACTAGTGCAGGTTGACACAGAGGTGGGTCATGTCATCACAAAAGTGACTGCGGTTGATGCAGATATTGACAGAAATTCTGAAATCAGCTACCATCTCCAGGAGCTAAATGAGTTTATTCAAATCAGCATGGATGGTGAAATCTCACTTACAAAGAAGCTTGAGAAAGACTCACTTAATACTGAATTTGTAATCACCATTGTAGCCAGAGATGGAGGTGAACCAGCACTTTCCTCATCCATTGAAGTGCCAATAATGGTTGTAAACAAAGCAATGCCTGTGTTTGAGAAAGCCTTCTACAGTCTGGAGATCCCAGAGAGCATACAGTTACTAACACCTATTGCACACATTCAGGCTAATGACTCAGAAGGCCCTAGAATTGTGTACACAATCACAGAAGGGGACCCTCTCAACCAGTTTTCCATCAATTTCAATACTGGCGTCATTCAGGTTTTAAAGCCTTTGGATTTTGAGACCCACCCAGCCTATAAACTTAGTGTAAGAGCTACCGACTCACTAACTGGTGCCAAAGCTGAAGTGTTTGTTGACATAATCTTGGAAGATGTTAATGACAATCCACCTGTTTTCTCTACCAAATTGTACAATGCAAGTCTTTCTGAAGCATCAGTGATTGGGACGTCTGTATTGCAAGTCTCAGCTACAGATGCTGACACCGGTAACAACAAAGTGCTCTTTTACCAGATTGTTGAAGATAAAGACAAGAGCTCTTATTACTTTAGCATCGACCGTGACACGGGCACAATCTGGACAGCTCAGATGCTTGACCACGAAGAAAAACCCTCACATAAACTGATAATTAGAGCAGTGGATGGTGGAGTGCCTGCCCTTTCCAGTGAGGTCATAGTATTAATTGATGTTACAGACCTTAACGACAACGCTCCAGTGTTTTCACAGAATGTCTATGAAGCTACGGTCAGTGAACTGGCCCCCCGTGGTCACTTTGTCACCCAGGTTCAGGCTTCTGATGCTGACAACTCGGATAGTGGTAAACTTGAATTCTCAATTATATCAGGAAATGAAGGGCAAAACTTTGCTATAGATCCAAAGACTGGGGCTATACTCATATCAAACCACCGGAAACCCCACATGGAGTCTCTCTATAACATCAATGTGTCTGTATCAGATGGTGTATTCAGAAGCTCAGCTATTGTGAAGGTCAATGTTATTAGTGCTAACTTCCACAATCCTACCTTCAACCAGGTGGATTACGTGGTTGAGCTTCTTGAGAACTCACCGGTTGGAACAATGGTGGCTGAGGCTCAAGCGACAGATGAAGACTCAGGCACATATGGAAGACTCACCTACCATATAGTCAATGAAATTGCTAAAGACAAGTTCTCAATCTCTGAAAATGGAGAGATTTTTACTTTGGAGAGTCTTGACCGAGAGAATGCATTAGAGAAAGTGATTCCGATTTCTTTAATTGCTAAAGATGGTGGTGGCAAAGTTGGCTTCTGCACTGTAAATGTGATCTTAACGGATATTAATGATAATGCCCCGCAGTTCAGAGCTTCTGATTACAGAGTTAATGTTGCTTCCGATGTGCCAAGAGGAACAACCATACTTAAGATTGCAGCATCCGACATGGATGAAGGTAGTAATGCAGACATCACCTATTCTATTGAAGCGGACACAGACAATGTTGAGGAGAATTTTGAAATCCACCAGTTCAGTGGTGTCATTGTAACAAAGGAAAGCCTCATTGGATTGGAGAACCAACTATACACGTTTCTTGTGCGAGCAAAAGATGGCGGAAATCCTACCAAGGCCTCTGTTGTTCCCGTCTATGTCAGGATTCTTGCACCCGAGGTCCCAGTGCCAAAGTTCATAGAGTCCCACTACAGATTTGCCATAGATGAAGATCTTCCTCTTGGTTCAGAAATAGATGTCATTCAGGCTGAAAGTGATCAGCCAATCTTTTACAGCCTGGTGAAAGGGAATACTCCTGAGAGCAACCAGGATGAGGTATTTGTGGTTGACCCCAACTCAGGATCTTTGAAGCTGGAGAAGAAGCTTGACCACGAGAGCACCAAATGGTATCAGCTATCCCTACAAGTACAAAGCGAATATGATGGTAGTAAAGTGGTCTCCGCTGTGGACATTAGTATCCAGGTCAAAGATGTCAATGACAATCGACCGCTCTTTGAGTCAAACCCTTATGAAGCTTTCGTTGTGGAGAATCTCCCAGATGGCACTTCTGTTATACAGGTAAAGGCCACAGACCTGGACTCAGGCACTAATGGCCATGTGGTTTACAATCTCGATCCCAACCAAGAGACAAAGGACATAGCAGAATTGTTTGCGATCAACAGTGAAACTGGATGGATTACCACATTAAAGGAACTGGACCGTGAGAAGAGAAATAAATACACTGTTTCAGTCTTAGCCACTGACCGTGGAGACAAAGAACAGCTGATGACCAGTACCAAGGTGGATGTCACAGTGGTAGATGTGAATGACAACCCCCCAAGGTTCACAGCAGAGATATATAAGGGCACAGTAAGCGAAGATGACCCACCTGGTGGAGTCATTGCCATTCTTAGCACTACAGACCTGGACACAGAGGACAATAATAAGCAAATCAGCTACTTTATCACAGGTTGGTCTGATGTTGATTTTGTATTTCTAGTTTAATTTTAGCAGTTGCATGCCACCATTATCATTTGAGTTGAATTTGAAAGGATAGTATAAGTTTACTACTTTATAATGGAATCATTTATTGTACCAGCAATTAATAATCTGTGGGAAGCCTCTCAAAGCTAATGCAAAATATCCTATGAAGTGATCAAATTGTCATGTTTTAAGGGATTTCTGTGTAAAGAATACTTAGATCCCAATGAGATTCTAAATTGAAAACTGGATAGTTTTCCTATAATGACGCTTTTAAAACAAAGTGGGAATGTTTCAGCTCTGGTGATAATTAATTAGCGCAAACATCGATGCCAAGCTGGAGATGAGATGAACCCTTTCTGGCACAGAAAACAGTCTCATTACATCCACTCGTCTTCGCCTTTTCGTAGAGTGATGACAGAAATTGGCACAACAAGTCACACTGCCACTTATTTATATAGTCGCTTTGTGTTACTGTTGTGAAGTCCAAGAAAACAAGAAGTGAAGCTTCATGAACGCTGTAGATTATTCATTGCACTGATATCTCACAGTGACCTGTTAAATAAAACAGATATAAATTGAGTCACTACTATAGCTACTACACATACTGCAGAAAACCCCACAAATACATAGTCAATTTATCTGCCATTCATGTTCATTAGTTTGACTGAAATTTCTCATGTTTGCTCTCTGAAGGTGGAGACCCCTTGGGGCAGTTTGGCATTGAGCATACTCAAGGCGAGTGGAAGGTCTCAGTGCGGAAACCTCTCGACAGGGAGGAGAGGGACAATTACTTGCTGAACATTACGGCCACTGACGGGACCTTCACAGCCAAGGCTGTTGTTGACGTCAAGGTCTTGGATGCCAATGACAACAGCCCAATTTGTGAGAAGGTATGATAGTTAGTTTTGTGTGTATGTGTGTGTGGGAAGCAAAATGTCATGTAGTCTGATTCTGTCAGTTCAGGGGAGGGTGCTGCCTACCCGCTGTGCATGCTAAATGGGACGAGACTTAGAGAGAAAGAGAGAATGTCAGGAGGGATTTGAAAAGGTCCTTATGTGAAATGCAGCATTTAAGAAACAAAGAGAGCGATTTTGCACTAAGAGAGGGTTTTGTGAGGGCTAATGTGCTTCCTTTACTTATTGTGATCCTTTTTGAATAATGTTAATTTAATAGAACTCCTGCGGTGAAAATCTTTTAGCCCTCTTTTCAATTTGGCTTTACAATTATCACCAAGCTCTTCCTCTGTCCTGTCATTTCTCTCTTCTTTTTGGCCCCATCATCCCGTTTTTGAAGTCACTTCTGCTTGTCACATGTCTCCCTTTCTGTTGTTTGCAGTCATTCTATATGGAAAGCGTCCCGGAGGACTCCCCTGCTGGTAGGCTGATCCTGCAGGTCTCCGCCACCGATGCCGACATCCGTTCCAATGCACAGATCTCATACGAGTTGCTAGGGTCTGGATCAGAGCACTTTAGCATTGACTCTGAGACAGGTATGCTTTGGTATTTGCATGTGCACGTCGAATAGGCCAAATGTACCTTTGGTAAAATGTTGTGTTTGATTTATGTGGCCCCATGACCCTACTCAATCTCTTTCAATATTGCACAGTGAGAGGGTCCTCAGCAGGGTCAATATGTATTATGAACTCTGTCAAAGCTTTAGTATTATTGTGCATGTTTATGCGTTGTAAAGCCTTAGAAAGAAAAAAATATATATATTTTAAATTGTGGATATTTATATACACAACTGTTTAAAAGTTTGGGGTCACTAAGGCTACGTTCACACTGCAGGCTGAAACGACCCAATTCCGATTTTTTTGCCCCTATGCGACCTGTATCTGATCTTTTCATGACAGTCTGAACGACACAGATCCAATCTTTTCAAATGCGACCCAGGCCACTTGGGTATGTGGTCCCAAATCCGATACATATCCGATCTTTTGAAATGCGACTTCAGTCTGAACGGCCAGGTCGCATGTATCCGACCCGCACGTCATTGATACGCGGAAAACGTCATAATTCTGCGTTGAAGTAGTCGTCGGTTTGAAAACGGACTGCATATTCGTCGAGCTGAGGTAAATCTGCCGAACGGGTCGACCTCGACGAGCCCGTTAATAAAAAATAAAAAATAAAAAAGCCCACGGCCATTATATATACGTTATGTTAACTTATTTGTGCTGAATCTGATATTAGATAGGTCAGCGGCTGCTGTCTGGCTCTTGTGTAACGGTCGCTGCGCGCGCTCGTGTGTTTGTGTGTGTGTGTGAGAGAGAATCACAGTTAAAGTTTAGCTACTTGCCTACTTCCGCAAACAACAAGTGACGTCGTTGACCGTTGAGTACTCTTCTGCGCATGCGGGTCACTTCTGGGTCATTTCACGTTCACATAGGAGATCACAAAAGGTCGCATTTAATTGGAAATGTGAACGGCCTTGCAAAAAAATCGAATTTTTTCAAAAAATCGGAATTGAGCATTAAGCCCTGCAGTGTGAACGTAGCCTAAGATTATAAGTTTTCCAGCAAGGAAGCATGAAATTGAGCAAAATTGACAGTAACGATATTTACAACATATTTCTATTTCAAATAAATGCTGTTCTTTTAAACTTTCTATTCATTAAAATTCTGAAAGAGAATGCCTCATGGTTTACCATCACAGGAATAAATTATATTGTAAATAATTATATTAAAATAGAAAACAGTTATTTTAAATTTGAAAAATATTAAACAGTATTGCTGTTTTCACTGTATTTCTGATCAAATAAATGCAGCCTTGGTGAGCATAAGACTTTTTTCTAAAACCTTAAAAAATCTTACTGAGCCCAAACTTTTGAATAGTAGTTCTAAGATCTTTGTCTCAACAACCAGACAAATACATGTACATTTACATTTATTCATTTTGCAGACGCTTTTATACAAAGCGACTTACAAATGAGGAATACAGCAAGTGATTCATTGTGAAGAGGCAAACAAACACAAGAAGTGCTCATTCTGCTCAAAATACAGTTTCAGACATTGCTTTGAGTAGAATAAGCTACAATAGGGAGGGATTAAAGGAAAGGGAAAGCTTAGAATTTATATATATATATATATATATATATATATATGAGGTTAGGTGCTCATGGAATAGATGAGTTTTCAGCCTGGACGAGAAGTTGTGTTGCATGCTCTGTTAGGAAAGGCCTGATCTTCCTGATGTTGTGTAGTGCAAACCTGCATGACTGAGCTGTCTTTGCGATGTGGTCTTTGAAGGTATGTTGGTCCTCAAAGATTACTCCAAGATTTCTAGCAAATACTGTAAATGCCACATACCCACAGAAAAATTTCAGCACCATTTGCTTATGCCTGCAGTCAAACACATCCCATTTAAAACCATAATGATTTCTAATTTAATTACTTGTATAATTCCAGGGAAGAATGTACACCCTTGGGCTTTTATTACTGTTTTCCAGTGAATACCACAGAATTCTGTTTCTGATATTATTCTTTTACATTTTTTACTTGCCTGTTTTAACATACTCGCTCAGAATATTTTAATAAACATTTCAGCAAGTGTTGCCCCACTTCAGCTATTAACTCTAGTAAACTGTCTCTCAACTGTGTGAATTAAACATTGGTTCCAGCCGGAAAGAGAGCAGAAATCAACAGTGGGTTTGTGACAGCGTCACACTGCTAATACACAAAAGCTTTTGTAAAGGCGCTACTCACTGGCTCTTTGATAACACTGAGTGTGAAGGCAGGGAATGCTGGCTCACAAACTGAAGGAGCGCTACTGTTCTTCTGTGTGGGTTTAGTGTGCATGGAGGATTTTCTTCACTTTTTTCCCCCCTTCGTTCCATCGTGGAAAAGAAGAGGAGCATTATAGTAAGTTAGCAATGCAAAGAGTGCTCTCGTTCGAGCCAACCAGACCCCTGAAAGCTGGCGGCTGCTTTTCCAAGGGTGACTTTCCCTTTTCTTCTTTTCTCACTCAGCTCACTCTCCGAGCAGCCCACATGCCGACTGCACTTTATCCTCCCTTACTATTTCTCACCATCCCTCTCCTCTTTAATATTTTCTGTTTCATAAAGCCGCTCAGCACAAGGATGATTTTAGCTCCCCTCGAGAGGAAACTTTTGGACATCCTGCATTCTTTCTTGAGATGTGCCCCAGCTAAAAGGTCGACACCAAACAGCTGGCACACAAAAGTGCAGTTTTAAATTAGTGACCACTTCAAAGGAATGTAGCTCACGCTTGCTGAAATTATTAGGTCAGATAATTTTCTCATCACAGAGATGACTGTCTCCCTCGCTCACTGCTTTTCGTTTAAGGGCATTCTTAGAGTGTCCTCTTGACTTGACAGATGAGAGAGTTTGAAGTGGAATTGGATTGTATCTTGTTTAATTAGTGCAGTGCCAGCTAATGTTCAAAATTCCCTCCATCAGTTTTTTATTTTATTTTATTTTTTTAAGCAAGCGACAACTATGATAAATATACATAAAGAAACTTTCCAGACATGAAGAATGAGAGAGCAGTAAACTATTTGTGTGGGGAAGCAGCATCAGGGTGCCTACAAGCTAGACTTTATGCTAATTCACAGAATGTGTTTGTTCTCCCAAAAATGAAAAATGATGTCATCATTTGCTCACACTTGTGTTGTTCCAATTTCATAAGAATTTCATTCATCTTAAATACAAATGAAGAAAATTTACATTTTGGCCCCCACTGAAAGTACATGCAACCAAAACTTTGACACTTCAAAAAGTTGTTAAAAACATTGTAAACGTAATCCGACAGATCACTTTATATGATGAACGAATATAATTTAGGCTTTTATTCACATATAACCAATGATCAATGCACATTCATAGATCACATTAAATATGGTCAATTAAATGAGAAATCTTTCAGGTTTCATATTTTTTTGCGTTTCGAAGGTGAACAAAGTCTATTGGGTTTGAAGGTGAGTAAATTATGACAGAATTTCAATTAAAAGGGTTGCAAAAATGCAGAGGTTCATGAAAGTGAAACTCTGTTGTGCAATCAAAAGTTTTTACCTTTTGATGCAACACAGAGTTCTGACCAATTTTGGACCAATGAGATTTCATAATGGGAAGGGCTACTCAGCACGACTCTGTGGTCACAGCTGGGTAGAAAAAAAATCACATAATTTACATGGAAGAGCTTTTATCTATTGTGACATTCTTATCACATCTGGTTAGGACACAGTGTAAAGTGTGTTTTTGTATTATCAGGTGAATTGAAAACCCTTCTTCCTCTGGATCATGAGGAAGAAGAAGTGCACAAGATGAAGGTGCGTGCTCTGGATGGAGGTGGACGCTTTTGTGAAGCAGAAGTTGAAATCACAGTCGAAGATGTTAATGACAATGCTCCGCAGTTCACCTCTGACCCCTACACCTTCACTGTGTTCGAGAACACAGAGATAAACACACCTGTGGCTCGCCTGTATGCCTCAGACCTGGACACAGGTAAGATCTCCAGTTCCAGTACAATGATCAGTGGTGTAACTTTGTTGGGGGTTCAGTCAGACAACTATCAGTGGGGGATGCTAATACAATATGTACAATAATAGTTGCAGAAAAAAATAACATCCAGAAATCAATTTCAATAGTACATTGACTCAAATGTATCGACACAGAAGTCATGTTTAATGTGATAATAGTTTCATCCTTACATCTACTATAATACAATATATTGTTAATCACGAGATTCTTCACGTTAGTGAATAAATACATAGATTTGCATGGAATTCTTGTGTGTCTTAATGGTCTGGTGGTTTAACTTTTGTTAAGCGTGTCAGAGAGGTTTTGGATTCTAATACGGCCTCGTGTATATATACCTAAGTAAAATAAATAAATAGCCAAAGCTATAACATTCATGTAACATGTGGGTGGCACTGCCAATAAAGCACCTAAAAGCTGTCACAAAGAACCGGCAAAAGTAATGATTATGAATATGTAAAATTTAGCAAGGAGACATTTTAAATGTTTATTAATAAACAAGTGTTTTCTGTGTTGGCTGCAAAGATGAAGTTGACGATGCTGACTCGCGATCTTCGCAGTATGAACGCGCCAGAGAGAAATGCACATTTCATACGGACTACATAGTTTTGTTTCGTTTTGAATTGTTCTGTTTAAAAGTAGAGATTTCAAGCTTTCTGTAGACAATTGATATATTTCTCAGGTCTTTGAGGCAAGTATGCTGAGTTTCGGTTCATTTATGAGACGAGCTCCAGTTCACGCGCCGGCGCCTACGTGTCGTGATTATCTATTGTCTGCTATATTTACTTTACCGCTTTCAGAGCAGTCACGTCCGTAACCGGGAACTGACACGTCCGTAACATTGTTTTTTCCTCATAAATGTGAACACGAAAAATAAAATAAAATAAATATGTTATGTTCTTTGGAGAGCCAACCCTTCTTCATCCGGTGGGTAGTAAAAATATTTTGCCACCTAAAAGTTAAAAAAAAATTGTCAGGTCCCCTTGTGCATGTGTATTTACCTCATATTAAATATAAAAAACAAAGAAGTCCCGCACACTATCTGTACTTGCAAAAAAGTATAAAAATTCTTTATTGGCAACGTTTCGGTCTCATGACCTTCATCAGGCATATACTGTGGGTGGTGGTGGCGCAATGGATAAGACACATGCCTTTGGTGTGAGAGACCCGGGTTCGAATCCACTGTGAGACACCAATGTGTCCCTGAGCAAGGCACTTAACCCCTAGTTGCTCCAGAGGCGTGCGACCTCTGACATATATAGCAATTGTAAGTCGCTTTGTATAAAAGCGTCAGCTAAATGAATAAATGTAAAAAAAATGTAAAAATGTAAATGTATATACAAACATTACAAACTCAACTTTTTTGCAAGTACGGATAGTGTGCGGGAGTTCTTTGTTTTTTATTTTACTTGACCTACCTACATGGTCTTTTTTTCCCACGCACCTATCACCTGCAGGTGTGCGATGGTGTTTGCGCTCCTCATATTAAATATAAAATGCATGTAGACTTATATTTTTGTAATCTCTGGACTCCTTTATTAAGGGAGTATGTATATATAAACAGAAGTTTCAATATATATTGGTATTAAATGCATTTTTATATCGCGTATCGTTACTGCCCTGTCAAAAATCGTCATACGAACCGAATCGTGGATTTGGTGTATCGTTACAGCCCTAATATATATATACATATACATATACATATACATATACATATACATATACATACAGATATGTTCATCACAAAGATTTGATTGTATGTAATGTGCATGGACACATTTGTGTGAATTCACCGGAACACGAATAGAGCGCTGTTAAGTGATAGATTAAAGCGTTCGTCTTTGTGAAGACTGTGCATGAGCGCCAAGAGAACACCGTTGCCTTCCGCCTCTGATGGCAACGAGTACTCAGCACGATTTCAAAAACAACACATTCCTGTGGCAGATTGCCTCTTATTTAACACAAACGAATGAATGGGTAATCAAATGGAGATGTTTATTTTTGTATTAGGTACATCCGTGCCGCAAGATGTTTCAAAAAGTGGTGGGGACATGTCCCATCCGTCCCACCTGCAAATTAAGCCTATGACAATGTTATATTTATGTCACTATTTTGTGTGCTTGTAAGTGTGTTTCCCAAGATATTCTCCAATTTTGCAACAATATGGTTGGTTCGAGGCCATCTGTTGTGTTAGTACATTAGAGAGGAAACCAACACTCAGTCAAACAGGGCAGCACCTTTAATCTGAGAGAACATCAATTTCCATTTGCATGGATTCCTCTCTTATCTTTCTTTTGTTCTGTACTCTCTATCGTCAAAGAGACACATTGTGTGCTCAGTGTATATTCTAGACTCTATTTCACTTAAGCCCAGCCTAAACAGCCTAAAAATATTATTACTTCATTTTTCAGCATCAGTGCCACATCCTTCATATCACTGGTTACTTTTTGAAAGCCCCTGATGTGGTAAAAATAGTTAAACTCTGTAGACCGCATCCGTGACATGTTTTACCTGCACTTACAATGGTGGTCTATGGGACTAACCTATAATAGCTGCACCGTAAACTTGAAATGATCATAAGAGGGAGTTTATTCAATGATCTATAGACTTGCATCATACTGAACTGTCATGAAGTAGCTGCATTACAGTAATTTAGTCTGACTGAAACTTTGTAAAACACAAGAGATTGTGTTATCTGGCTATAATGAGAGAGTGTGTCTTGATAGATAGAATTGTACTAGCAAGCCTCAAATGAGGCTTACTCAAAAATGCATTAGAGGGATTAGTGTACTCTATCTTCATCTTGTTTGTTTGTGTGTGTGCTTTTCTCAATACAATAAGTGGCACTCACTCACACTTTTTAATATGCTGCACAGGACCACTGAATCCTTTCACCACTGAATCCTTTGTAGGATGAATTTATAAGTCATTATAGTTGAGCAAATGAGACGGAGACACGTTCGAACTATAGGTTATTGCAAATCATTATGACTGCTGGAGGCTTTGCTATTGATTTGAAAGCAGTTTAATTTGTGAAATGTATTGATCTTTTGGTAATCTTTATGAATTAGTTTCCTTTCTTAGTAGGAAATATGATCGTTTCAGTTGTGCATTAAATGAATGAATAATTGACAAATGTCATTTGTAGAGCCAGTGTTGCTGTATAATTACACTACCATTCAAAAGTTTGGGGTCAGTAAGATTTAAAAAAAGAAAGAAAAAGAAATTAATATTTTTATTTTGCAGTGATGTGTTAAATTAATCTAAATTGACAGTAAGGATTTTATAATGTTACAAAAAAAAAAAATCTGTTCTTTTGAACTTTCTATTCATCAAAGAATCCTGAAAAAATGTGTGATGGTTTCCAAAAAATATTAAGCAGCACAATTGTTTTCCAATAAATAACAAGAAATATGTCTGGAGCACCAATTCAGCATATTAGAATGATTTCAGAAGGAACGTGTGACTGAAGACTGGATGGCTGCATAAAATTTTCCGTTATAAGTTACAGTATAATAATATCATATTTCTTTGTATTGCAGTTTTGGTATATGTGTCAGACAATCAGAATCAAGATTTTAACAATGCTGCGGTGTAATTTGTATTAAACTAGATTCCTTTTTTTGAGAGATTGATAAAACAAACAGACATATTACATGTCTATATTAATCTCATTGTTCTTTGTGTGTGTGTTTAGGTTCTAACGCAGAGATCCTCTATTCACTGCTGGACTCTGCTGATGGTGTCTTCTCCATTGAGGAGGAGACGGGCGTCGTACACCTGGATCGTCCTCTGGACCGTGAGCTCAAGTCGCTCTACAACCTCCGCGCCCGCGCCACCGACCGTGGTTCCCCGCGCCATCTTTCCTCTCTCACCACCCTCAGTATTTCCATCTTGGATATTAACGACAACCCTCCAGTCTTTGAGCGGCGCGAGTACACTGCCACCATTGCTGAAGACATCCCAATGGGAACCCAGGTGTTGCGGGTGCACGCAGCGAGCCGAGACACAGAAGCAGGCGCAGAGATTACGTATGCCATTATCAATGGAAACGAGAGAGGAGCGTTCCGCATCGACCCCAATACAGGTAAACAAAGCAGCTTTGGTGAACCTATTGAGATCCCTGCAGCAATTGAGGATTCAAATAGAGAAAATAGGGAACCTAAAATGGTGAACCATGTAGCATCTGTGAAGCTCCTAAATCGTTATGACATTCTATCTCTATCTATGATCTATCTATCATTCAATTATTCATGGATTTATACATTTTATTTACTTGGAAAACAAATATTATTTAGAGGGTTCATTAATGTATTTATACATTTTTAATTAATTTATTATTTAATTTATGTATATATTTTATTTTATTATTTGTAAGATATGTTATTTAGAGACTTTATTATTTACACTCATTGTCCTTTTCTTCCCAGGTGGTGTCTTTGTTATCGAACCTTTGGACTACGAAACATCACATGAGTTTTATCTAACAGTGGAGGCTACAGATGGAGGCACACCGTCACTCAGCGACATGGCCACGGTGAACATCAACTTGACTGATGTAAACGACAACAGCCCCATCTTCAACCAAGACATTTACTCAGCCGTGATCAGTGAAGACGCAGAACTGGGAAAGACTGTGCTCACTGTGAGTCATTGGCTTCTCTTTCTAAAGCACTTCTGATTTTATTGTGCCCTGCACAGGTCTCTGTGTTACATCATCTCCTAAAAGTCAACACAGAGCAAAGAACACACACACTATACAAACACAGTCCAATTTCAGACCAGAGCTTAGCGACTCGCCCCAATCTTTAATCTGTAGTCTTCTGTCTCACTCTGGTCATTTATTAGAGATGTTCATGTCTTATCATGCTGAATATAAATTGTGAATGTGAAAGTGAGGCTTTGATACCCAGCTCTGTTTCACTTGCGTGCCTTCTGATTTCCCTTGGGGGTCTCAGCCAATAGTTACTGACTAGCGAAGCAAGGACAAAATGCGAGGGCGCTGCATACCTGAGTCCGTGGCAATCTTTGTCTTAACCAGGTTTGTGTTTCTGTGTGTGCGTGAAGGTCATGGCCGACGATGCAGATGGTCCATCCAGTAATCAGGTGCGCTTCTCCATCATTGATGGCAATCAAGGCAGTCCTTTCACCATCGACCCCGTCAGAGGAGAGGTCAAGGTGGCTCGGCAGCTCGACAGAGAGAAGGTACAAAACACTCAGGTGTCTCAGCAGCAGGTGCATTGACAGTCTGTTGCTGAAACCTAATGATGACATTGTGTTTTGTTTGTTTTGTAGACTTCTGGTTACACGCTGACTGTGTTGGCCTCTGACAACGGAAGCCCGGCTCGATCCAGCAGCGCTACGGTCAATGTAGACGTCTCTGACATAAACGATAACCCGCCTCTCTTCTCTCAGGCCAACTACAGCATCAATATACAGGTCTGTATTCCTCAAATGAGACGATATAGTGATTTTACTGTCAATAATTTCACTCCAATGCTTGTTAATCTTAAGGTTACACTGGTCAGAGTCAGGTTTAGAGTCAAAATAAACTTAAGTTAAAAGGGTTAAACTAAAATAACTAAACAAACAGAAATCAAGCTAATTTAAAATATTATTATAATAATAATAATAATATATATATATATATATATATATATATATATGAAGAGTTCAGATGCAAAAGCCTCTAAGTGCCATCTGAAATTTTGTCTAAAAATGTAAAGGTTAATTATAAAAAATCTACATGACCTACCTAATCAACTATCTTGACCCATTCCTAGACATAACCAAAAAAATAAAACTAACCAATAATATTATAGTCTACTTTTCCTGGTGCAATCAAATATCAGTGGATAAATGGATATTTCTCAAGGATTGTTGCATTTCACGCTGAAATTCAGCATTGTGGAAGTTAAATCCATTGCGAATACCATTTCCATTTGTCTTTGAAACAATGCTCTAAGGAAAAATTTGAATTAGTCACCAGAAATGTCTGTGCTTGCTTGCACATAGGGCTGGGCGATAAAACGGAATCGGTATTTATCGACGGTACACCATTGTCGGTAACGATATTAAAAATGTTGGATATAGCTCGATATTTTCATTAATATGCTCGCGCATCGCCCATAGATCTTAAGGGTCGTTCACATATCGCGTCAAAAAACGCATGGAAGGCGCGGCTGTGCCGCTGTCTCCTCCTTTCCAAAGCGCTTGTAGTAACACTAACTGTAGCCATGGAAGTTTGGCATGAAAAGTACAATTCTTTCAAGTACGTCACACATCTTTTTCCAGCACTTCAAAACTCAAATATTATCATATTTAAATTAATTTTTAATCTAATGACCAAAACATTATTTGTTCATCCTTCAAATATTATCCCAATTCATAAAACCAAAAGTTTCAAGATGTAGGAAAACTCACACTTATTTAAAAATGATTTTTCTTTTAATAAATAATAATAATTTAAAAAATCAAGGAAATTTCTCTGCCATTTCTTTCTTTTTGCGGTATCGAAAATGTACCTAACCATAACACCACTGTCGTATCGAACCGAACCGTGAATTTTGTGAACCATTACACCCCTATTTATTACAGATGTTGATCTACCTCAAAGTTTGCCTTGATTGTTCTACGTTTACACTTTTACATTGCACACATTTTGTAACATTTTATTTAATTTGTTGTTTGCCTCAACAATGTGGATGGACAAAATAAAAACAGTGGTTTAAATTCTAACTTTTCTACTTGTCTTAAAATTTTTTAAATGTCAATAATTATCGATACCAAACGATATGAAATATTATATTGTGATACATTTTTTTGCTATATCGCACATATCAAATATAATCATAGCTTCTCAATTTAGGTTGTGAGAAATGTTTAACATGCCAAATTATCCTTAAGTGTAAAAAACTGTGAATGTTGTAGGTCTATGTTATAGAACACTTTCTGCATATGTTGTATAGGAGAACCAGCCAGGAGGTACCAGTGTTCTCCAGCTGACTGTGTCTGACCGTGATGCCTCCCACAATGGACCTCCTTTCACGTTTGCTATAATCAGTGGGAATGAGGGCAACGCCTTCCACATCACCCCTCAGGGCGTGTTGGTCTCCACAGAAATGCTGAGCCGCCAGACCCAAGAGTTCTACCTCCTACAGGCCCAGGTGAGACCTCAGTCTCTCTCTCTGATTCTACAACTATAACTGAAGCTGTAGGGGTCTTGTTCAGTTTTCATTGGACGTCTGAAGGGATAGATGAGCAATAGAGCAGAGGTGAAGCTTATTCAGTATTCCCCGCACAGGCCAGGCATTGGCAATAGAGTAAGATGTAGGAGCAGGCATAAAAAGTGGACCTGTAAGGAAATAATTACAGCAGTCTCTGTCTCAGTCACCTCCTCTTCTGGGTGTTCTGTTTCAAATCTTATTCTGCAATTATTAGCTAAAAAATACTGTAAAAACAGTAATATTGTGAATTGATTTCTATTAAAACATGATTTATTTATTTGATGACAAAGCTGAGTTTTCAACATTATTACTCTTGTCTTCAGTGTCACATGATCCTTCATTCTGTGCTCAAGAAACATTTCTTATTATTATCAATGTTGAAAATCATACATAAAAATTAGAAAGAATAGAAGTTTAAAAGAACAGCATTTATTTGAAATAGAAATCTTTTGTAATAATGTACGAAATATTTTGTAATAAAAGTTTTACTGTCACTTTTGATCAATTTAATACATCAATGCTGAATAAAAGTAAAAATGTAATTGACCCCAAACTTTTGAATGGTTGTGTGTGTTATTTAGGGGTACAAATGACACCTATTTTGTAGAATGACCCAGGGATATCAATGGGGATAGTGAAAGGAAAAGTAGGGTAATAGGGTGAAGAGGGGACAGAAAGAGTCAGAGTAAATGATATGAGCCAGAATCAAACTTGCAAGTGCAATACCCACTAGTCCACAGTTGTTTCCAACTGATTGTGTGTGTGTGTGTGTGTGTGTGTGTGTGTGTGTGTGTGTGTGTGTGTGTGTGTGTGTGTGTGTGTGTGTGTGTGTGTGTGTGTGTGTGTGTGTGTGTGTGTGTGTGTGTGTGTGTGTGTGTGTGTGTGTGTGTGTGTGTGTGTGTGTGTGTGTGTGTGTGTGTGAACTGAGAAATTAGCTGGGACTCAAATAGTTTATTGTGCCAAAAGTAAATCCAGGCTCAAGTGCTCCCTCTACTGACCATGACTGGCACTTATCAGCCTCTCCATGCAGAAGGTTCAAATCCGTTTTACTCTTAATACTCAATTACACTTCAAACAGCTGACTTGATATTTTGGCACCATATGTTGAAAGACTAATAATCAAGCTTTTTAGTTAACGTTTATGATGCATGCTGTTTTGTGCTGTAAAGTGAGATACATCATTAGGTGGCTGTGAAAACAATCAATTGTCTTGAAATAATCTGAATATTCTGAATCTTTAGTCTCTTGACTCTTTTGCCCTAGGTAACGGACAGTGGTCGACCTCCATTGGTCTCCACGGCGTTTGTGAGTGTTCGTTTAATTGAGGAGAGCATCTACCCTCCTGTCATTCTTCCCCTGGACATCTTTATCACCACTGCAACAGACGAATATTCAGGTGGGGTCCTGGGTAAAATCCACGCCACAGATCAGGATGTTTACGACACTCTAACTTACAGCCTTGCGCCCGATAGTTCCTCCACCTCCGAAAACTCCGGCCTCTTCTCCGTCTCCGATGCTGATGGGAAACTTGTGGCCCGTGGGAATCTGGACGCTGGTCAATACGTCCTTAACGTTACAGTGACAGATGGTCGCTTTACTGCAGCTGCACGAGTCAATATTCATGTACGGCAGGCAACAGCACAAGCGCTCGATAACTCCTTCGCTGTGCGTTTCTCTGCAATAGCACCAGAGGAGTTTATTGGAGATTATTGGCGTAACTTTTTGCGGGCTTTGCGGAATATCGCCGGTGTTAGACGCGGAGATGTACAGTTAGTCAGCTTGCAACCTGCTGCTGATGCATCCGGTGACCTGGAAGTACTTCTAGCTTTAGAGAGGTCAGGAAGTCCATTCCAGCCCCAGGAAGTGGTGTACAGGAAACTCAACGCCTCAGTTGGGGTAATCGAAGAAATGACTGGAGTCCGTATTGTACGAGTTGTAAAGAAACTCTGTGCCGGTTTGGACTGTCCGCTTAGTTACTGCCAAGAGACGGTTTCTTTGGAGACGGGAGCAGTGTCGGCCTACAGCACTGCCAGGATTAGTTTTGTTACTCCACGTCACATGCGCACATCCAAATGTCTCTGTGAAGGTAAATATGCAGACACAAAATATTCCAAAAATGTATTTCACTTCCAGGCAAGAGTTAATGTTAGCATGTTAACCCTTTATGTGACATTATAGGAGCTGAGTGTCCTGTCTTGAGTAAACTGTGTGAGGGAAGCCCCTGTCCTGATGGCATGGAGTGTGTAGAAGACCCTATGCATACCAAATTCAGATGCATCTGTCCTGAGGGAAAACAGGAAGAGTGCTCAGGTATGAACACACATTTCTTTGGCTTCATGCTGCAACTCACACTCTTTATTAAAGCACTGTATTTAAATCCCATCCTTTTATTGGTAGTACTTGCTAAGTCAAGTATCAGTATTGCTCAAATTAAACTTATGTACATAACTCATCCTGCTGCATTTGTTCTACAGACCAAAAAAAATTCAGACTGATAGAATGTTAAGGCCAATTCACACTGCACCGACAGACTGTCACAGTCACCAGATTACAGCACGTCACTTCTCAGGCATTCTAAATCCGATTCAGCATGTTCAATTGGCTCCAACAAGCTCCAACAGACCCCAACAGGGGTAAGACACTGATCTGACAAAACCCGACGAAGTGTCTGTCGCCGTCTGTCGGCGCGGTGTGAATTTGCTTTTAACTGTATCAAATGGAACAGATGATGTCTTTGCAATGGAAATTGCATTAAATATGTATTTTTGGGTAACATCACTTGTTTTGGTTTGCTCTCTGTGTTGTAGAGCCTCAGTCCTTAACATTCAGTGGAAATGGATATGCACGGTACAGACTGATGGAGAACGAGAATAAAGAAGAAATGAAGCTGTCCCTTAGACTGAGAACGTACTCCACCCACGCTACTGTCATGTATGCCAAAGGCACAGACTACAGCATACTGGAGGTGAGTGTTTGCTCCAAAAAAAGAAGAGGAAAAAGAAAGGGGAGTTATTTTGGAGCTGGGAGAAGAGAGGGGAGCTCTTTCTCATGCATTCCCCCTTTGGTGAGGGAAAACCACACAGCTGACAGATGCAAAGGAGTCTGGGACTAAAATGCAAGCAGTGTCATCTCCCTGCTGTTACATTAAAATAATGTGTAGCCCCTTTCTGCGTCTCCCTGAAGCATCATTCCTCATTTCATCTATTTAATCTATTTAACTGTCTGTTTTGGCTGTTTAAAAATAACTAATAAACTGTCTACATAGACATAAGTTTTATATGCACACATTTTTGGGCATCAGGAGCTAGTTGTGTCAAAAAACTGTGCTGACACAGAATATACCTGTGATGCCCTAAAATATGCAAAATAAATAATAATACAAATTTAAAAACATGTTGCATGTGCTTAGATGGCCTTAGGTTGCTTACTAGGTTTTGAGACACCCATTTAAATTCATACATAGAACTTAATGGGGAATACAATTATTTTATGTTTTTAAATTGATTTTGTAAATATTATAATTTGATTTTTTAAAGAGTTGTTTGTTTTATTATAATTAATAATAAATAATGATAAAAACATTTTTTTTTTACAAATTTATTAATAAAAGGCTTGTTGTAGATTTGAGATACTTTTTTTTTTTACTTTATCCCAGATGTATGCGATTGCTGATTAGCATAAGGTCAGCATGAAAGTCAAAACTATGTGTGTTTGTTTCAGATTGTGAACGGCCGCCTACAGTACAAGTTTGACTGTGGCAGTGGACCTGGTGTGGTGTCCGTGCACAGTACCCAGGTCAGTGATGGAGAGTGGCACACAGTCTCACTTGAGGTAGATGGCAACTACGCCCGACTGGTCCTGGATCAGGTCCACGCTGCATCCGGCACAGCTCCAGGCACTCTCCGCACCCTTAACCTAGACACCAGCATGTTCTTTGGGGGTCATGCACGGCCGGCGTCCGGCTCAGGAAGACTTGTGGTAAATGGGCTGCGAGGTTGTCTGGAGGGGATTGTGTTTAATGGGAGGGAGCTGCCACTGTCTCAGATTCGAGGGGTTCACTCAGTGCTCGAGGAGTTGGTCGAAGCGGCTCCCGGGTGCAACTTGGCTCCTCCAGTCCAGGGCTGCTCCAGTAACCCCTGCACCAATGGAGGCACATGTTCATCACTGCCTAATGGAGGTATGCATGTTGTTTCTTTGGATTTGAATCATTGTGTTTATATATAGGACTGACTAATATGCTGTGCTCTTATGTGCTGTTTTAGGATATTTCTGTAAGTGCACTGCTGCGTTCATGGGTACTCACTGTGAAGTTACTATCAGCCCCTGTGCTTCTAATCCCTGCCTCTATGGAGGCACATGTATCCCACGAGGAGGAGACTTTTACTGCCAGTGCAGAGGACAATACTCTGGCCAACGGTAAGAGCACATGCACATGTGACCCCAGAAATTATTCAGTCACTTAGCCACGATTATAAATTAATTAATTTAATTGCGTTATCAAATCAAATGGCATCTGCAAACAAATTTGGTCAGGTGTTGGTGGTTTTCAGGAGATTTAGGTGTAAATTCATGGCATTGTCTGTAGACATGTTCAGAAAACTTTTCTGTATTTTCTAATAGTGTTCAGATACCTTTTGTTTTTTGTTTGATAACTTAAACTTTTTTTTAATATAAATAGGCTTTAATATAAAGCCATAGAGTGGCTTCAGTGTCCATATATTTTGGGGCAGCTGTACACTTTCAGAAAACACACATATTCATCATTCTCTATTATGTGACTGATGTTTACTTGTCATGCTTTTTCTTTTTAAATGATAAAATAATTAGACTAACAAAGAACAACTGTATGTAGTGCAAAGTAAAATAGTTTGATAAGTTTGATATTTCATTAAATTAATTCTTTTTCATTTTAATAACATTGTGTATACTCCAGATATGTAGCCAAGTAAAAGTAAGCTCTGTCAATATTTTCATTAATTAAACTTCATTAATATGCATAGTCTGACTCAAACATAAGAAAAATACTTCAGAGATCCATGCGGCATTCTCAGTAATTCCTGTTAAATTGGAAATTTAATCAGAAGCTTTGGGACACAATGTGATTGGTATTCAGATTTAATTCAGCAAGACAGAATCAATTTTCTCTTTGAGACATTTCTACTGCAATTAAAATCTATCCTAACTGTTCTTTCGTATTTAAAGTTTATCTAAATGTGTGCGTGTCTGAAGTATCTGACTGACAATTTGGCTCATATTAATTTTCTGTCAGGTGTCAGCTGGGTCCGTACTGCACAGATAACCCCTGTAAGAACAGCGGCAAGTGCATTGATAGCCTGGATGGCGCTGTTTGTGAGTGTGAATCAGGTTTTCAAGGAGACAGGTAAATCTTTTGATCCATCTTATGAACCACTGAGACTGCTAAAAATTCAGCTTTACCGTCACATGAATAAATTATATTTTAAAATATATTAAAAAAGAAAAGTTATTTTAAATTGTAATAATTTTTCATAATATTACAGTTTTTGCTCTATATTTATCAAAATAGCATTGGTGAGCATAAGAGATTTCTTACCGATGCCATGTTTGTGTGTGTTTATGTGTTTAGGTGCCTCAGTGATGTAGATGAGTGTCTGAAGAACCCTTGTGGCAATGGTCACTGCCAGAACACATACGGCTCCTTCAACTGTAACTGCTCCACGGGCTACAGTGGGCAGCATTGTGAACTCCGTTCCGAAATTCGCAACGAATTTGTCTCCACCTCTTGGAACATCGGCCTGGAGGAAGTAATTGGAATCGTTGTTTTCGTCGCCAGCATATTTCTTCTTGTCCTTCTCTTCGTCATGATTCGCAAACGCATTTGTCGGCGCTCAAAATCCAAATCTGACGACGATGACAATCTCAGGTTAGGCACAGGGGCCCCCCATGCTTTCCTCCATCGACCGTACTTCGACTCCAAACTCAACAAGAACATCTACTCCGACATCCCGCCGCAGGTCCCCGTAAGGCCCATCTCCTACACACCCAGCATTCCAAGCGACTCCCGCAACAATCTAGACCGCAACTCCTTTGAGGGCTCAGCCATACCGGAACACCCAGAATTCAGCACATTCAACCCTGACTCGGTGCACGGACACAGGAAGACGGTGGCTGTCTGTAGTGTTGCGCCTAACCTGCCTCCTCCCCCACCCTCCAATTCGGTGTCTGACAGCGACTCCATACAGAAGCCCAGCTGGGATTACGACTACGATGGTACGTATGGAGAATCTGTAATCCAAATATTGTGCTTGTGACTTGTAAAACAATCTATTTCATGGGCTCAGTAAGTAAGCTTGAATGACTGTTTTCTTCTCCTCACAGCTAAAGTAGTGGACTTGGACCCGTGTCTAAGTAAGAAAATGGTGGAGGACAGTGCCTGTCACCCTTACAACACCAGAGGCAGCATGTCTGAGGTCCACTCTCTCAGCTCCTTCCAGTCCGAGTCCTGTGACGACAATGGTATGTTTGCTTTTACACAGATGACTGATAGGTCGTAATCAGCCAGTTAAACTGCAAATTGTAAGTGAAATACTTGACACGTTTTTATGCTTTTTTTTTCCCGGATATCAGAATTATTTATATAGAATGTTTCTCTGTAACAAGATAAAAATAATAAAAAGGCTATGTTTTGAATGGAGCACTAGTGTACTGCATACTACATACTGTGATACATACAGACAGTATACACTGAATGCAGTCTACTAATTTAAAATAATTGTGTGCAAAAAAAAAAAGCGTTTCAAAGAGTAGGACACTACATTATTGTGAACAGTAGTAGCCATAACTGCAAACTCATCTTACTGCGAAATGTATATATGTCATTTATCATTTCGACTCATCTTTTCTTAAGAAAAAAAAGTTTTAAAGGCTGAAATGCGAAGTTTATCATTTCATAATTATTTTGTTTTTGTCAAAACTTTTATTAATATTAGAACTAAAGTTTTTCTTTTAAATTTATGTTTTTATGGTTCTTTTTACGGTTTAGGATGTTACCATAGACATTAGAGTCCTTTCACCAGTCTACAAGTATGAGTAGTCTGTGCTACAGACTACCACTTTACATTACTTGTTTAGTTTGAGCAGTGTTTAGTTATCCCCCCATATATAAACGGTCATATTGCCGGTTAAATCCATTTTTTGTGTTAAAACTTTGATAAAAGTATCTGATATTATTTCTGATAATTCGGCATACTAGAGAGGTCAACAGGAAATTTGCATATTGTGCACAGAACTATACATAGTGTTTGTGTGCTATTCTGAACATAGCCTAAATTTCTTGCATGCTCTTCTCAGTAGACAGATCAAATACAGTTAATTATATGGTTACTGTTTTTTTTTTTTACATCTGCTAACCCTGTCTGTCTTTACTTTACTGATGTAACTGAGTGTAAAGGGTGATATGTTTTGGGTCATGTGTTATGTCGTTTCTCTCTCTCTTCCTTATCGCTGCACTGGGGCTTCAGCTCCCATTTGGATCAAATCTCACCACAGACACAGAGCAAGGTTTTAAATAGAGGCCTGCTCGTAAGTGAACATTCGCCCACGGTGAAAGGAAGTGATCACTAAAAGCCCTGTGAAATTCTCAATGCATAAAAAGAAGAAAGTGTGTCTTCCCTCCAAACCCCCTCGCCTTTTTGTTTCACAGTTGCTCTCGGAAGCTTCTCATCCGTTTTTCATCAGTTCAAGGCAACATCTGAGAATGACCTATATAGCATCTCTATTAGTTATCTGTGTGAAATTCATGTTTTGGATCTCTTCTCTTTTTTACCCCTTCCCTTTGTTTCTCTTAATGAAGCCAATGGATGGTTGAAGACATCAGCTCAGAGTGTAAAAACAGGGTATGAAAAGTACACATGATGGGTCTCCGACACACGTCATTTCTGTTGATCCCGATAACTGTATCTGAAGGCCCTTTCACATGACTCGTGGCAGCGTTCCCCAGTGCGGTGAACTGCAGGGCACTAACTGTCAAGCTATAGTGTGCAGTCAAGTCGAACGTTGTAACACAGTGCGTAAAGTACAAACAGTTTCAGAGTGAACCATTTGCTACTGACCTTTCAAACAAAGCTAATTGTTAGCGGACAAATCATTAAGATATCATTATGAGGCCAGTGTCAGTGCAATAAGGAAAACAAGATAAAAGATCAAAAGTATCGGCCGATATATGTTAATTTTTAATGTTAACGTGATCGGCCTGATAAGAAAATGTGTCCGATATATTAAAGCCGATAAATAATTCCTTCAGTTGAGACACTTCAGATGTGCACTGATCACCATGATGGTTTTGAATTACTTGAAATATGATTGGAATCACTTCTAAAAAGGAAAATACGGTTCAGTGCAACATGAGCAGTGCAAGTCTGTCATATCGGCTACATCAAATTACAATGAGAATAATATAATTGTGTGTTTGAGGCGTGGCTTTTAATGATGAGACTTTTGTTTTTGTAATCAGGCTCTCAAAAATTATATAAAAATTTGGATTTAGATTTATCGGCCAGTATATCGTTATCTGCTTTCAAATATAAATAATTATCGGTATCGGACAAAATGTTCATATCGGTGCATCCCTAGCTTTTATTTTCAATTTTAAGTTTTGGTAATTATATGTGCTTTCGTCTGCTATATTCTTTTTTTTTTTCTTTTTTTTTTATATTACTATGTTGCTTTATTTTTATTTCAATTTTAGTAATTTTATTACTTATTTTGGTTAGTTCGCAAGGCAATGTTTCTAATTGTTTTGTTTATGTTTAAGCTTTTCATCTAATATATATATTTTATTTTAATATTTGTTTAGGTAACAATGTTTTGCTTTAGTATTTTCTTTTTTAGCAGAAAGAACTAGCATGGAAGAATTTAGAAATACCATTCGTAGTAGGTAACTGTTCATGTGAAAACTTGCAAGGAAGTCACATCTCTCAGTGAGCCGTCACTATAACCATCAAAAGACAAACTGTCTTACCTAAATTTTTTTTTAAAAAGTCAACTTTTAAATCTCAATCCTGTTCACTCCATTCAGTTGTTTTTGAATTCATGAGCACATGTACCCTGGAAATCCAGAGTTCTCGCGAGAGCACAATTTGAATTTGCTCAGCGAGTTACTCTGGCATTGAGTAATGATGCTCACTAACTATGCCTTTGTAGCCGAGCTGCACCAATCACATCGGTGTATCTGATATAGGTGGGCCAGAGGCGACCAAAACAGATGATGACAGCGCTAGTGACAGCGCAATCACAACAGTGATTGGTCGTAGTGTTATCCAATTGCGTGCAGTGAGATTTTCAAATGCATGCTTGGTACCCCTCAAGTTGGTACCCCTCAATGCCAGACCCTTAATCTTTTAGATTTGGACATGGAAATCATGTGTGACTGTGTGCTAAAGCAACGTGTCTCATCTGTTAGTGGATTTTGATTTGCAGTTTTGAACATGCCTAGTTGAAGCCCTGACGGAAGTCATGTGAGAGGGACGAATTCATCTAACCTTTGAAGCTTGACCCTCATTTGACCTTTTCAACCCCTGATCTTGACCTAACAACTGCCCCACTAAATCTCTGATATATACTAATGCATTATATTGAACAGATTATCCATATCTCCTTATGGTCACGTACCCGCATATTCCTATAAAACGTCAACCTTGCTTATTTCATTTTCCTCCATCTGTTGGTTTTGGCATGGGGCCAGAGAGTATCTTTGTTCTCTTTTATCTTTGAGAATTTTCCTGATCCTTCCTTCCATCTCTTTGTTAATGTGTGTAACCATGAGCACAACGTCAGCCGTCTCTCCCACTCTCCTCCACCTGAGCTCAACCCAGACGTGTTCCTTACGGACACAACCAAATCCCTCTGCCATTAACCCATCCCTCAGATCACACCCTTGTCAGAAACCAGAATCCCATAAAACCAGAGTTAGTATCTGTTGTTCAAACGTGCTGGTAAATGAAATGAAATCCATCAGTTTTGTCAGATGTCAGAATGCAACGTCTCATCGTAAGAAACGTTTTTGTCTCTGTTTCCTCTCTCCCTCGCAGTCTTGACTTCTAGTGTTTCTTTCCTGTCATGTTTACTTCTGAAAAATTAATGTTAAGATTTCTTTTATCTGCCCTTCTTACAAGCCTCCCTAGTGACAGTAATCCACCTTGTCAGCTCTGTTGTTGACTCGGTGGAGAAAGAAGGTATTTTTTTGCTGCTTCTTTGCTGATTATTGAGTGTCTGTTTTAGTGTTTGGTGGGTGATTATTAGCTGTCCAAAATGCCATTTTCTTCATACCACATCTACAGAGACAGAGAGATTAAAAAAGACTAATCACATCTGGAAAATTTCTATCAAATGCCTCATTAGTCTTCATTTGATGAGTGTTCAGCTAATTTGAAATGGAAAATTACGATCTTGCCAAGACTGATTTCACTTTCCCTCCAATCTGTGATATGAAACAATGTTTCTGTGCAAGCAAATGGCATGAAGATCTCTTACCTTCATGGTTCTTTCATTTGTATCCACATCCTCTTGCATTCTTTTTTCCACAGTGTTCTTTGATCTCCTTGTATTTGACATTTTCTCTTTCTCTTTTCTTTGCAATTCTGCAATCTTTTCCTCTAAAGAGTCATTCTCGGCTCATGAACACAAGAACCCAAGAGGTGATTTATTTTTTTGTACAATTTGCCTGAAGCCTTTTAAATTTGATATTTTTGTTTGTTGTTTACTTTTTTGGCTTGGTTACCCTTTCTATATAAAACTGCATGTCCACAAATCTGTAACAAAAATAGTGTCAAATCAACTCACCTTTTCAAATCAACTTTCTTTTGGTAGTTTTGTGCGATTTTTGTCACAGCATTTTTTTTTCAGTTTAACTTAGTGATGTCTTCCTCAAATTCCCCCAAACCACATAATAACAACCATAAAAGACTTTTCCTAATAATATATTGTGTAAAAATTAATCGTACTGACTAATTGTCATATTCTGTCAAGGTTGTGTATAGAATATGTAGACATATTCTGAGTTATTGTGTGTGCACATGTGTGGTGTATATTTGTGTGCACTCCAAGAATAATAGTGTTAAGCTGAATGCATCTGCATTGTGTTGGTGTGATACTGACGTTGCATGCTTTTGGTTTTAAATGACCTGGCTTGTATTAACTTGAGTGATTTATGAAAAGGGTTGAAGTCAATTCAATTTTTTAAACAGAATAATTTGACATTTTACCACAAAAAAAATAGCACGAAAAGATTGTTTTTGATAATCCATTATTTTCAGATGTGTGTCCGTTTCATCGCGTCTTTAAAGTCAACATGAGTCTATTTCATTATTATTATTATTTAACAACTAGGATTTTTTTACAATTATTTTAAATTTATTATTTATTAATTTTGAATAGTTAGTGAACATTATGCCACTTAATACTAGTATAATAAAGGTTATGGTAATAATAGCATATAATGACAGAAGCTTAAAAAAAAGTGTTGGTTATCATTTCAATAATTTCCTGATGATTAAAATTCTCCTTTTTTATACTTCAATACTTCACATGACAGACGTAAAATAGGTTCTGAATGCCATTTCATGTTGACTTCAAAACTAAAATCAACCCCTCTGAAGTTGAATTGACCCCAGCCTCTCTTCAGTGTGTGACCCCAATCTAATCACAAGATTTTTATTAAAAATTTTATGAAAAAAATTGTGATGTTTACTATTGTTTTTATCCGACAGGCTATCATTGGGACACATCTGACTGGATGCCGAGCGTTCAACTTCCTGGAATTCAGGAGTTCCCTCAGTATGAGGTAGTGGAGGCCCCACCCACCCTTTATAGTGACCCCACCCTGCTGGACACAGACTACTATCCCGGCGGATACGACATCGAAAGCGACTTCCCTCCTCCACCCGACGACTTTCCTTCTCACGATGACCTGCCCCCTCCTCCGCCCGTGCCGGAGTACGGGGAGCGCTACGACACATTGCAGTCCACCACGCGGGCACTAAACAGCGCCCCCTCTAGTCCCGGAGGGTCTGTAGTACACCAGCGCCCGCCCTTACCCCAACTCTACAGCCTCACACAATTCCTACCCCACCACCATTACTCTTCAGACCCCGAACCCCAGACCAACCCCACCAGCACCATCACATCATCCTCCACCGGAGGATACCGGCGCGGAGGATTCCCACTGGGCTACGGCCGCGACTTCGACCCCCCTGCTGCCGATAACATGTCACTGTCCCTGTACACGTCCACGGCGTCCTGTTCGGACATGTCCGCCTGCTGCGAGGAGTCCGAAGTGATGATGAGCGATTACGAGAGCGGCGGAGAGGAGGAGGAAGCACAGTTTCAGAGGCTCATCATACCGCCACTGGACTCTCAGCATCAGCAGCAGCAGCAGCATACTGAAGTCTGACACTGGATCCAACACAAAAGTATCAAAAGTGCCTAAATGAAACCCTGCTACAGGATACTGACTGTGTTTAAACCATAACCACACGACATACGCGGTACACAAACGTAGTCTTACACTTAATATAAATGCCAAACATCTAAACGCACACTCCGTATACATCCGTATCTCACTGAAGAGGGGTTTTTGGAAAGACTTGCTTGAACATGAGTTCTCTTCATTAGCTCTTGTGGGCTGTTATTAATATTATTATTATTATTTAACAATATTGGAGAAAGCATTAGACCTGGCTGTGCCGTTAAATAATACATTGATCATCATGCACAAGATCATGCTGAGATGTAGGCTACATCCCAGAAAATTATAACTGATATACTTGTCATGGATAATGAGAGAAAAAGCATAATTTCAAAGGTGATATCTGTATTTGCATAGATATAACCATGCAAACTGTTTTTTTATACAAATCCTCAGTCATTTGTAATGTAAATTTGAATGTACAGTTTTGATTTCAAGGTTTTACTAGGTTTCTGTAGATATTTTTTGCTTTTCTTTTCCAAAAAAAAAGAAAGACAGGAAAAAGTAGTATACCAACTCAAATGGTGTGTCATTATCAGCCTTACTGTATGTTCCTTCACAAGCAAAGAGTCTAGAAAATAAAAATAAATAATAATAATGTAAAGGATATGAATGTGTGATCGTCACAACGCGTTCATTTCTGAAAGGATCATCTGATTGACGTCTGCATATTCTTGTGATGTGTTATGTTTTCTATTTCTTTTTTTTTAATTTGTTGTTTGTAAATTGTGACTTTGGAACATCTTTATTTTTTGACCATGAAAATGGGACACAATATATTTATAGTGCGAGATTATTCACAGACATGTGACTTTTTCAGGGTCTGCGTGTGTGTGAGCAATGCTATGGTCTTGTTTTATGATTTTTATTAAATACTGCCACTAGCTTAACTGCTTTACTACTGGCAATAAATTATTCTCTAAAATGGGCGTTTGTCTTGCATGCATTTTACTTTTTATACACAGATTTAGGCAGAACAATTCAGATATTGAACTTGACATACTGCACTTGTATAAAGGGAGATCAATACTTGAATGTGTTGATCTGTGATTAGAGCAGTCGTACATGTTGTGTTGATAGCAATTCAGATGCATCATTTGTGTCAGACAGTGACATTATATTAGCTATAGGCAGAATTTAGAAACTAGAAGGGAAACTGAATGATCTTTTGATGTTTATTTTAGTTTCCAATGGATTGTAACAGCGCCATTATGACATGAAAATAATTGGATTGCAGTTGTTTACTGATAGCTATATAACATCTGAGATGAAAAGTTCCTGTTAAAGGTTTGATTTTAAAGATTCTAAAGCACTTGTATGGATGAATCTCACAAAACACTATTTGAAAATCCTTCATACAATAGGCTACAAAAATTGAACATAAATCAGTTTCTGACAGATATAGGATTTTCGTGAATTATGTTACTCGCTAATATGCTAGCTTTGTGAAATTGTGCCTCACTTTTTTTATGGCTGCTTATCAAATAAAAGTTGAAATTATAATGCGACAACAAAAAGACCAGAAACACTGAATTCAACCTCCAGTTTATGTTGAGTTCTTATTGTTCGAAAATTTGATATTGAGTTAATATCCTCATATTACAATTCCCAGATGACTGGTAAAAAATATCATTTTGTGCCCGGGTGTGTGTGCTATTATAAAAGCAATATTGCTTTCGTACAGTAGTTCAACCAATAAGCATGTAACCATTGTGTTAGGCTATAATTCTTTATGTGACAGTTCAATAAACAAGTCATTTTTATTTTAGACGAAATATTGCAAGTAATATTTATAACAGGAACATTTGCTCAGAACAGCTGAGGGAGATAACAGTAAACAAGCCATCTCACTGCTTACATCATCAGTAGATACTTCATCTTGTAGATAAATTCCTTTATACAGTATTGAAAGTATCTAAGCTCCTTATTGATCAGTATTCTGATATATCTGATCCAAGATTAATCAAAACTTGATTCTACTCTTTGATGCTTAAATATCCTCCACTACACTCAATCCCTAAAGAACAGCCTTTTTGACCACTCCAATATTTGAAGAAATATCTTGATTTTTAGTTGCTTAGCCCATTTTCATGATAGTTTTTGTCTAGTTTTAAATCATTTTAAGTCATCTGGCCCCCTTGGTAGTTTGTTAAGGCCCCATGTGTGGAACTGCTTTGGGTGCCTGCAGGAACCAATTTTGTTTTTTATTTTATGATTATTATTATTATTAATATTTCTAAATTTCTTGTTGGTACTATGGTTACCATTACTTTCAATTATAATAAACACACTGGAAAAACTGAACCAAATACAAAATAAGAATTATTTATTGCATATTATATATACATTTGAATCCATACTCTTGTAAAATGCTAATAATAAGCTAAATAACAATGAATACTGAGGAAAAATAGCCCATTTCCAAAAAGTTAGGATATCTTGTAAAATGCGATAGAGTCCACAATCTGTGATGTGTTAATTCTCAAAAGTGATTTTTATGGCTGCAACACACTACAAAAAAGTTGGGACAGTGGCTAAATAAAAGTGAAAAGATTATAGAATATCCAAGTTAAACTGTTTAGAAACAGTCCACAATAAGTAGCCAGGTGAGGGTATCGTGATTGAGTGTAAAAGGAGCTTCTCTGTCTTTGCCAGCAAAGATAGGTCATGGCTCACCACTTTGTCCCAAATTCCATGAGAGAATTGTCAAACAATTCAAAAATCGTCAAAAATTGCATAATTGTGCAAAAATTGCACTTGAGTGCGGAGTGATTTACTCCAACTCTGAGCGAACTCTCTGCTCCTCACCACAGGGCTTCTCAGGTGCTGCGAGCAAATCACTCCGCCCAAGTAGCAGTGCTTCGCCTTCTGAGAATATAGTTCCCAGTATGTATATGTTAGAAGATGGCTGTGTCTCATGTGACCTTATTATTTGTACACGCTGTGACTTTACAAATCACAACATGTAAATAGGAAAATGTTGGCGTTAATTTGTCACTTATTGGGAGCAGTATGCTAGCTGGAGCCGTTTACCTCCAGTCTTTGTGCTAAGCTAGGCTAGCGGTGGGTGCGTCAGACAGAGTTACGGCACGCACGGAGATGAAACCCTATGTATGGACTTATCTAACTCTGGGGGATATGGTGAATAAGCTAAAGTCCCCAAAAGTCGGCGTGTTCCTTTAACTCATTGATTGGGTTGATTAACAGAGTGTGCTCCACTCATGTCTAATTAGGTTTGATTATCTGAATGTAGTCCACGTGTTTAATTAGGTTTATCTGAACGTGCTCCTCCCGAACTTTGTTAATAAAACATAATTTGTGGTACATGATCCTGGCACTTCAATGATTTTTAGGTCTACAAGAGGTTTTCATTCCTGCTTCTTACCCTCAGACAGAGAGAAAATGCCTCGTAAAAGGCATCATTGACTCCAAACCTGTCATATTTATCTAAGTAAAGTGAATGAGATTTGAAAGCTGCAGCATGTGGGAACATTTTCAGAGAATAACGGATTACATTTTTGTCTGTTCATCACACATGGCTATTGTACGGGCTCTAAAAACTAGGAATGTATTGTGGTTTTATTGTGGGTGGGGTGGTTTAAAGTGAAACTTTAAAGTTTAGCTTCAGTCTTCATTCACTTTTGATGAATGAACAAGAGCAGCTAAGGCCCTATAGCTTATAGATCCTTAACCTTTACTTCTGACAATTCACAAGGCAGTACATCTTATTGTGATTTCATGGTAATGAACTCCAGAATCTCAGAAATGAATACAATGTGCTTAATGGATCCCTGCAGTTCCTGCAAAAACTACAGGCTTCACCATTGAAATTCCTTGAGTACTTGACAGGATATTCAAGGCACCTTTAGTTTTTACAGTGTGTTGAGAACTGTCCTAGAAGGAAAATGCTCTACGTTTTTGCATGTAAATTGTACTTAATCTCGAAGCACAAAAAAAATCATAATACCAAAAATGTCCACAAATTATATTTACCAAAATAATCATACCACCCATTACGTGCAACGTAAACAGATCTCCACAGAGACAACAGGACAGTTAAAACATTCAATATAAATTAAAGCCATTGTACACTATATCCAAGAATAAAGAAGTGTTGGTAAAAACTTCTTTACAACATAGGCCTACTCCACAGTCTGCACTATGAAGTCAAAACTCACTATTCTTGTTTTGTTTAGTTTTTTTAAATATTGCAGCATTCATTACATATTATTTATCTTGCTGCAACATTGATAAACATCTGGATCAAAGTAGACAACTAAACCCTCTAGCCATGAGAAGTTAAGACAAGATCGACAGTTATATCACCTTGGCTCTCTGATTAACTATTCAAAGTGTACTATTTCATTATATCTTACAAAGATGCTCTTGTCCGCTTCTACACTTTCACTCAACACAATTGTCAAAAGATGTTGGCAAAACAAAACCATAAAAGACCTGAGAGCAAAACGTCTCAAGGTTACGACTGTAACCCTAGTTCCCTGAGTAGGGAACGAGACGATGCGTCGATGACGCTTTGGGAACGCCCCCAGTGTGATTGCGTCTGAAGCATCTATGTCAACTAGTCCAATGGAATGAATGAGCGTCACGGGCGGGTGACGTCATGACCAGGAAGAGATAAAAGCGCATCCGGTGCAACCGGCATTAGCTTCGAAATTTGCCGAAGCAAGTCGATCACAGGGATGTAGGAAGTATGGCAGGGTGACGCATCGTCTCGTTCCCTACTCAGGGAACTAGGGTTACAGTCGTAACCTTGAGACGTTCCCTTTCGAGGGAACTCGCGATGCGTCGATGACGCTTTGGGAACGAGAATACCCAAATCGCCAGACTTACAAATACCTGAGTGTCAACATGTTGTCAGAACTAACACTTAGGCACTAAGCACTTGAGACCCTGGGGCAGCATCCAGGTCCAAGCTATAAAACCTCACGAATGTGAGCGGTGAGGACCAACCCGCCGCATCACAAACCTCTTGGAGAGAAACTCCAGATAATAAGGCTTTAGAGGCCGCCATACTCCTAGTGGAATGAGCTCTGACCACCAAAGGGCACGGCTGGTCAGAGGACTCATAAACAAGAGAAATAGCCTCAACTATCCACTTGCTAATTGTCTGCTTAGAAGCCGGAAGACACTGCTCGCACTGGACACAAAAGGTTCAGCTTTTCCTGGTCCGATGAGGTAAACGGAGGAGGACAGAAAGCTTGCAACACAATAGGCCTCGGAATATTGGTAGGAACTTTAGGAACATATCCCTGTTTAGGGTATAAGAATGCATTAACCATCCCGGGTGCAAACTGGAGAGATACCGAAAGGGCCTGAAAGTCTCCGACTCTTTAGAGGGACGAAATAGCTAGCAGAAAGATGGTCTTGAATGTAAGAAACTTTTCTGAAACCGAATCTAAGGGCTCAAAGGGAGCCCCAGATAGGCCTTCTAAAACTATTGAAAGGTCCCAAGCCGGTACCCTTGTGCGAACTGCAGGCCTCAGCCTCAGGGTGCCACGAAGGAAACGAGTAATCAGAGGGTCTCGACCCAAAGATGTACTACCCACTGGGGCGTGGAAAGCCGCAATGGCCGCCACGTAAACCTTAAGCGTGGAAGGACATAAACCTGATACAAAATGATCTTGTAGAAACTCAAGTACTCTATTAACTGAACAGTTAACTGGATCCCACTGTCGCTGGTGACACCAAGAAGTGAAAACTCTCCACTTTAGTGCATAAAGTTTCCTCGTAGCAGGAGCTCTGGAGCTTAACATGGTCTCAACAACCTCAGTTGAGAGACCACTCTCTATAAGTTGGGCCCCCTCAGAGGCCAAACCCATAGTTTCCAAATCTCTGGCTGGTGGTGAAATACTGTGCCCCCTGCCTGAGACAGAAGGTCTCTCCTGATCGGGATCTCCAAGGGCGGTCCGTCTAGGAGATGAATTAGGTCCGCAAACCAAATTCGACTCGGCCACTGTGGTTCTACAAGTAGTAGACGTATCCCGTCCTGACGAACTCTCTCCAAAACTCCTGGGAGCAGAGCAACAGGGGGAAAGGCGTACAGACGTAACCTCGGCCACGTCTGTACCAAAGCGTCCAGCCCCAGGGGGCCTGGGTGAGTAAGGGAGAACCATAGTGGACAGTGCGTCGTGTGCTGAGATGCAAACAGATCCACTTCTGCTCGGAATCCGTAAAATTCCCAAATCTGCTCCACCACCTCGGGGTGGAGTCTCCAGTCCCCTGGCCTCATCCCCTGTCTCGACAGGGTGTCTGCTCCTATATTCTGGTCCCCTGGAATATACACTGCCCTCAGAGACAGTATTTTCCCCAATGACCATAGGAGGATCTGGTGCGCCAACTTGTATAACGCAGACCCCCCTGACGATTTAGATAAGAGACCACTGATGTGTTGTCTGTTCGAACTAGCACATGATGGCCCCTCAGGTCTGGAAGGAAATGTCTCAACGCATTGAAGACGGCCATCATCTCCAGGCAATTTATGTGCCAAGAGAGATGATGACTCCTCCACAGACCCTGAGCTGAACGGCCTTCCATTACCGCTCCCCAGCCGGTGAGGGAAGCATCTGTCGAGATAGCAACTCGATGGCAAAGAGCTCCCAACACCGGACCCTGGGACAGGAACCAATGTTTCCTCCAAATAAGCAAGGCGCGGAGACACCGCCACGTGATCTTGATCATACGGAGTGGGTTTCCCCTCGGGGAGAACCCTCTGGTCCTGAGCCACCACTGCAAAGGTCTCATGTACAGCAGGCCAAAAGGTATCACGTTGGACGCTGCTGCCATGAGGCCCAATAGTCTCTCGAACTGTTTCACAGTGCGTGACTGGCCTAGCTTTAGCTCTTTTGTGGCTGTAAGGATAGAAGCTATACGAGCGGGCGATAGGACGGCTCGCATCGTGACCGAATCCCAAACCACCCCAAGAAAAATGGTCCTCTGTACTGGAGAAAGCACACTCTTCTTGGCGTTGAGCCTCAGCCCCAATTTCTGCATATGAGCGAGGACGACATCTTGATGCCGAACCGCCAACTGTTCTGACTCCGCTAGAATCAGCCAGTCGTCTATGTAATTCAGAATGCGTATGCCCTGCAGCCTGAGCGGGGCCAGAGCTGCATCTACGCACTTCGTGAATGTGCAGGGTGATAGAGCTAGACCAAATGGAAGCACCCGATACTGGTATTCTTTGCCCCCGAAAGAAAACCTCAGGAACTTCCTGTACTGAGGGAGGATGGAGACATGGAAGTATGCGTCTTTCAGATCTATCGTGACAAACCAGTCCTCGGATCTGATTTGAGTCACGATCTGTTTGAGTGTCAGCATCTTGAACTTGAGTTTCTGAACTGTACGATTCAAACGACGAAGATCTAATATGGGACGCAACCCTCCATCCTTTTTTGGAACAATGAAATAACGGCTGTAAAAACCCGATTCTCTGTCGGGATAATACACCTGCTCTATAGCCTCCTTTTCCAACAGAGCTTTCACTTCTTGCTCCATCACCAGAGCCTGCTCGGGCTGTACTAACGTTAGCAACACCCCGTTGTAGCGTGGTGGACGAGAACCAAACTGGATTCTGTAACCTCTTTATACTATCTGCAGGACCCATTGAGATATATTCGGCAGATTCTTCCATTCCGCCAGAAAATCTACTAAGGGAACCAGCCTCTCGAGGCTGGCCTCTGGTATATTTGAGACAGCCAGTTCTGGGACCTGAAGCATACTGGCAGGAAACACCTGAACTGACTGTTTCTGAAACTTCCTCAGAAGGCGCGAGTCTGGCGCAATGTCGGGTTGACACTGCGCCAGAAACTCACTGGAGACCGCTGCGTCCCGAAACACAGAGGGTGGCGGGATTGGCAGAACGGCCCCCTGAGGGCATCGAGATGGAACGGGCACCGTATACTGAGGTGTACACCGTTCCATCTCAATTGGGGCCACCCTCACTGGTCTGACGCTGGTAGCGTCAGGACTTCTTCTTTTGAGTCGAAGCCTTCTTAGCCTGAAGAACGACCCTCAGATCGGTCTTCGGTTTAGAAGACTTCGACTGAGAGTGTTGCGTCTGTTTCCAATATTTCTGTGGAGGCGCACGAGACGCAACACTCTCCTTTTGCTGTGCTCGATATGAGGAGCTAGACGGCTGGGGCTGCTCACGCCCAGCAGCCCCAGTGAGTTGGACACGGCGAGGGAGAAACTTTTTAAAAACCTCTGCTTGCTTTTTTGACTCTTGAAATCTTTCAACTACTGAATTAACAGCATCGCCAAAAAGACCAGATGGATCCACAGGCGCATCTAACAGAAAAGATCTATCTTTATCTTTTATATCTGCTAGATTAAGCCAGAGGTGTCTTTCAGTGGCTACTAATGCTGCCATAGACCGCCCAATTGCTCTGGCGGTCTCCTTAGTAGCCCTTGAAGATAAGTCTGTGGCCCGACGAAGCTCTCGAATTTCGTCAGGCCCAACCCCCTCACTTTTGTCCAAATCTCCCAGCAGATCAGCCTGATATGCTTGGAGCACAGCCATAGTATGCAGGCAGGCTCCGGCTTGACCCGCTGCCGTATATGCTTTACCCACTAAATTAGATGTCACTTTTAATGGTTTTGTGGGTAAAGCTGAGACCTTCATGGACGATGCTGTACCGGGAGATAAATAACTTGCGAGCGTATGTTCTGCCCGGGGCATCGACCCATAACCATACTCTTTCAGCCCCCTTATTTGTGAATATGTGTGTACATGAGGGCTGAAAAGACGAGATGAATAAGGTTTATTCCACGATCTGGATAACTCATTATGAAGATCGGGGAAAAATGGAAGGTCTCGTGGTGGAGGTGAAACATTAGATGGTAAGAAGCGCTCGTCTAATTTGCTTTTGGGACGAGCACCTCTTTTCTCGGCTGGCCAATCAATATGTAACTTCTGTACAGCTCGAGTGATAACATCCACCAACTCCTCATATGCGGGGGAAAGAGATGGCGAATCCTCTTCCCCCTTATTTGTATGTGTGTCACTGCCAGTGCTTAATACATCTACCTCCTCAGAACTGCTCGGGCTGTACTAACGTTAGCAACACCCCGTTGTAGCGTGGTGGACGAGAACCAAACTGGATTCTGTAACCTCTTTCTACTATCTGCAGGACCCATTGAGATATATTCGGCAGATTCTTCCATTCCGCCAGAAAATCTACTAAGAATCCGCCGAGCGGGCTCCCGACACCGAAGAGAGAGCACTAGATCCCCCAGGTAAGGGAGGAGAAAGGATCCTCGGATCTGTCTCGAACCCCGCTGAAAGATCCATTTGCGAACCCCAGGTGTGCTTTCTCCGTGCTGCCTCGGCACCCTGAGGATCGCGAGCCTTGCCACTTTCCTCGAAAAGTGACAGGCGAGAGCGGAGCGTACAGAGAGCCGTTCACAATGCTGGCAATCAGCCCCCTCGAAGGCTGATACTGCATGCTCTACTCCCAAACACATTACACAAAGCTCATGTGTATCCCCACCCGTTAAATAAAGCGGGCAAGGATAAGCACACTGCTTAAATACTTGTTTCGCCATAGTAACGTGTGACAGACAACAGTAAATATAGACAGACAGTTTAATTCCTTCTGCATGCAAGTTAATCGGGGGCGGGGGGGGGGGGGGGAGGGGGGACACTGGTTTGTTATAATTTTAAGTTATTAAGGTAATATCTAACAGAGCGGTGTAAAACAACCACAAATTAAAAAGGATATTCGGTTTCAATGTTTGTAAAGTATCTTCAGTTTTAATCAAATTAAAAAACATCCTTTACGTTTTTTTGTTACAGAGTAGCAGTGTTTGGATATTCGGCCGTTATGATGGCAAAAGATTTTAGAACGTTCGGGGAGTTTATGCAGACCAGATCGCATTTTGTAGAGTTGGAAAGTGATTGTGAGTATACTCTTCATCTGGAGGTTTCTTTTAATCAATAGTTTCACGCTGTTTAAGCAAATAGATGTTATTGTCTTAATGTTTGTATTTCAGACAAAGTAATTATATATATATATATATATATATATATATATATATATATATTTTTTTTTTATATATATATATATATATATATATATAGGTAGTTGGCACGGTTGGCAATTTGTGTTGGAGCATATATATATATAATTACATATATGTTATAAATGTCTAATTACTTTAGTATATTTGAAAACAAAAGTGTAACAAATAAACAATTAAAAAAGACTAGACAACTGCATGTATAATAAAATATATTTTAACTATTAACCATGCTACTATGTTTTCTAGGGCCTCAATTTAAAATCCTTTTATATTTAAAAAATAAATAATAATATATATATATATATATATATATATATTATTTTATTTTATTTAATTTTTTTACTTAAATTATATTTATATATATTATAACCAAATATATAATACTCATTTACCTCTAAAAAAAAATCTATTGTTTTTCTCTCACACAGGCGCATGTGACAAACAGTGGCACTGGTGACCTAAATTGAACAAGGAATAACCACGCGGTTCACTATGACCACACTTATAATCATTTAGATTGAAATATTCAAATTAAACAATGGAACTATATATTAATCATTCACCTCTATATTAATCGTTTTTCCTTTTACACAGGCGCGTCTCACAGGCACGCATGGCCAACAAGGCGTCAGTGAACAAGGAACACCTCCTGATGCGGGGGCGCACACTGGGAAACAGTGCAACAGCTCTTTACAGGCACCTGTGTGTCAGGCATAAGGAGCATTGGCTGGGCCAGTGTACAATGTACCTCTCCATGCTCAGGAAGTTTGTGACCCAGGACACTGATCCCGGCCGTCTCGTTGCCCCACTGCCACAGATGCTGCCTGTGCCTTGTCCAGCTTGGCTGTTGTCCTAAAATACAGTGCAAACAAACTATCGTTCCCGGCAGAAGAGCCCCTGCTCACCCCTCTCTGTGCAAAGCATGCACCTTGTTCCTTACGACTGACTCTCACATCATTTCGCAAAATGTCAGGACAGATTTTATGTTATGTACACACATCCGGATTGTCCTGTTTCCCCTGGAAAGTGTTTGTATAGCCTAATGTTCTCTTACGAGAGGTCTCTCGTACTGCGTAAGATATCTTACGCTAGGGGAAAATCCTTTTCCGCGAGATATTGAAGCCAAAAATTATCCTTAATTTTGTAATAATGCAAAACGCGTTGCAGCAGCAATGCAGACATAGGCGAGACAGCTCGCGCGCCTATTGGCTGCTCTGCGGCAACTGCAGCAGCCTATCGAGCGAGGCCTGGCGTGACGTCAGACCCAATCAGGGCACTTCGCGCCCGCTGCGTCACGTCCCGCCGAAATGGGCGTGGTCTAGGCCTATAAATATCGCTCGCAGGCAGCTATTATCTGATTTTTCATCCTTCAAGCGAAGCACACGCATCGCTGGAGCTGGATAAGAAGCCGCGCCGTCTGAAAGAGAGCACCTTCAGCGGGACGAGTCACTGAAGTCGCTGGCCGCGCCGCCTTCCTTGCCTTCCTGCTGCGCTTTCCGGCATTATATCCTTTCTCTGCTACTGTGTTTATGTATGTGTGTGTGCTCGCCGCCGCGACACACACTCCCATTGCACTAAAAGAGCTGGGCGTCTTTTTCAAGACGCCCCTTTTCCTGATCACGCAGCTCTCGCGCTCGCTGACGGCGACTGCCCTCACTGCGAGCTAGTTACTGCCTATGGTGACTCTGAGGACTCACCTGGCATCCTTCTCCGAGACTGCTCCTCCGCCCCCCCCCCTTCCTGAACTTAAAGCCCAGATCACCTCTGTGTATGGCTCCATCCTGAAGATGGACTCCACCAAAAAGGTAAAGCCCGATTTAGTCACATTTGGTGTTATTTATCATTGTAAAATAAAAAGGTCTTGTTTCTTTGATATTAATACTTCTTATCGTCCACTTTAGGTCACCAAGAAGCACTAGCGGCGCCAGGATTTTGATTGTAGGTGGGCCTCCAGAAAACTGGATGGGCCAGTAAAAATAAGCCACAAAAAAAACGGGTTCCCCTTCATCTCCGTTTTCAGCGCTTTTCTGCGGCACTGAGGACAGCGACTCAGTAGCCTACCTGAATTTCACGAGTTCACATGTTAATGAAATCTGATGTAATATTATAATGCGTATTTGGCTTGCTGTCCGGGGGGAGGGCTCCGAGCTCGGAATTCGGCCCGACCCCAGAGTACTCCCCCCAAAAAGGCCAGATGAACGCAGGACAGCGAGCGTAGAATTTATCCCCCCAAAATGTGAAGGGTATGTATTTACCAAGGAACGAGCTTGCCTGTTCGACTGGGAAGGCTCTCGCAGCGTCCGACGGGAACTTATATGCTCACGGCATCGGAGGGGTAAGCCTCGCCAGGTTGTACGGAGGGCGCCCGCTGAACTCGGTCGGGAGGGCTCGACCGGCGCTTCGACGGGGCTGGGGCACGGGAATAGACCCCTCGCGGCCTGACGAATGGGGAGCCCACCTAGCGACACAAGCGCGGCCGTCCGGTGACGACTAAGACGGGCAGGCTCTCACTGCAATTCGAACGGGAGGGCTCGACCAGCGCTTCGGAAGGGGGACGGAGCCCGGTCTTCGAACGGGTGAGCCATCGCAGCGTGCGAATGGGGGAGTCTGCATATGATTGTAAAAAACGTGTCCTATGAATATTAAGCGAGCGTGCAAGCGGCAAGCCCAGATGCAATCGGAAGGTTTGGTGTAACGGATGTAACTAATAATGAAGAGCAGCAGGTGATAGATATAAACAAACTAATTAGTTAGGACTTGGTGAGCATTTCTGATGTGAAAACGGCTGGATCTGATATAGGTTTTGAAGGCATTCGATGACCAGCGACCGAGGGTTTTGATTTGTTGTTGGGAGAGACCTTTTTGTGCGGCTGTGGTAGCTGCTCCGATACGGAATGAGTGGCTAGAGAAATGATCTGCTGTGACGCCGGATTTGTTGAGGACTGCTTTAAGGTGCTTTTGGAACCAGAATCTCGTAGCTGGATGATTGGAGTCGTTAGTGAAGAGTGGGTCGAGTGGGGATTTGGACATGGAACGTTTGAACTGCAGGTAGTTAAAAAGAGCATGGTACGGTTGGATGGGAGTTTTTTAAGATTGAAAATATATACGAAGTGACCTTTTTTAGCTCTGTCAGTTTTACTTTGTTTAATGAAGAATGATATGGTTTCATTGTCTACGATCTGTAAGTCTGAAATTGTAGGATGAATATTTGGGTCGAATAAGGAAGTGATGGTCAGTTCGGAGCAGCGGAGGAAACCGAAGAATGCTAGGATGAACATAGCTTCTAATGTATAGGCGGTGTTGGTGGAGTGGTATCCAAGACGGAGTGATGAAATGCATCTGGTGAGTATATCGATTGTGATTGGTTGTCTGGTATCTGGGCGAGTGGGGCGGGTCCTTTGGATTCCTTTAATTAGAAGGGACGTTTGGGAGTTATTTATTGCAGGTGCAGTTTAACCGTGGATTAATTTATGGAAGAATTGAATACCACTTAGCTTTTTATGGATCCGGCTTGGAGACCTTTGACTCTATAAAGATGAGATATGAATGAAGTAACTGTTAAAAGAGAAAATTCAGGAATCGACAGGTTGTGAGAAAGGTGGAATGATTTGAACGATTTCCACGCGGTGTAATATGTTTGCAGGGTTCTGGGAGAAACTGCTTGGAGGATGGAATCGATGGACGTGTCCAGGAGGGATTTTAGCGGATGGTTTATGGGAAGATCAGCTGAGAATAAGGAGGTACTGGGGTTGGAGTGGGGTCTGCTTCTGGAGCCAGCATCCTGAATTTCTGAAAAGAGAAACGGGAGAGAGAGTCAGCGATTTGATTTTGAGCCCCTGGGATGTGTTTTGCAGTTATTAAGAACTGGTCACATGCGGAGATCCAGATGAGGCGTCTGAGGAGTGGCATTAGCGCAGGTGAGCGAGAACGACCTTTGTTAATACAGTGTATGGTTACTTCTGTTGCGCATGCGTCGCGTCTGAACGCGTTGTTGTCTTTGGAGCTCTATCGATTTGATTTATAATTCTTGATTTTTCTCTTTAAACTCACTTACAACGAACATTTTCTACTTTTCCTCACTGAGAAGCACTACTGCTCAAACCTCATAGTTACAACGCGGACTGTTGAGCAGACGTCTCAAGCCTTTTAGTGATCCAACTCCGGATACTCTTATAGGTTACTCCAGTGGATCACGGCTGAACGCATCTTCTCCACACTCACTTACAAACAAAAAATTTTTCGCCTATCGTGCGTCTACTCTACACCCTTACCACTAAAAAGACTTCAAAAAGTCATAAATTAGTATTAATATTGATAGCATCACTGGTAGCTTTGTTGCTAACTTACTGTCCATCTGTTAAAATGGTGAATATATCAGATGTAAGTAGTCTACCTTTTGGTGCAGGTGAGGACACATTTGAGCTGCACGCACTGCAGTCTGAGCTGGAAGCTGTTGAGAAACAGATCCACGACCTTTTATTGAGACAGGCCGAGCTGAGAGACCGGCGTTTAGCTCTTGAAACATCACGCGCCGATGTACACAAATCAGTGATTAACGTTACTAACCCGCTGACTCGACCTCGTCTACTCCGTGCGTTTCTCAGCATCGGTCCCGAGCGCCGAGGTCGCGATCAGCCATGGTCTCGTTCACTCCGGCTCCAACACGCCACCACAAAGCCTGGGTGGTTCCGAAGCGGAAGACGCGAGTCAGGTCTAGACCAAGACTCTCTCCGACCCTCCCGGTTTTCAAGTTATCCACACAAAACCGCTTCTCCCCTCTTCGCGAAACAGAACGCGATGCTATGATCATCAGCGATTCCATCGTTCGGCACGTACACGCTACGTTAGGTAAAAGTAAGGTGCACAGTCACTGCTTTCCTGGTGCTCGTGTTTCTGAAATCGCTGCTCGCGTTCCCGAGATTCTGAACGGTGACGAGCGCGTCGGAACTGTGGTCCTGCACGCGGGAGTGAACGACATCAGGCTGCGCCAGACGGAGGTACCTGATCGATACGCAGCCTGATCGATACGGTACGCAGCACATCGCCTGAAACAACGATCATTGTGTCAGGACCGCTTCCCACGTACCGACTAGGGCATGAAAAGTTCAGCAGATTATTTGCGCTAAATGAATGGTTAATGTCATGGTGCAATGAGCAGAAACTGCTCTTTGTAAATAATTGGAATCTGTTTTGGGAGCGTCCTAGGCTTTTCCGTGCTGATGGCTTACACCCGAGCAAATTCGGAGCAGATCTTCTGTCGGATAACATCTCCAAAATGTTAAATACCGTTTGACTAGTAACCAAAAGTCCAAATCATAGTCTCTGCTGCACCAATTTAACTGATATAAATACTAGTGTAGAACATTGCATAGAAACCGTGTCTATTCCTCGTTTAGTGATGTAACAAGGACGAAGCATGTAAACTGCGTTGTTTGTTTAGAATGGAATGGATCACAAATAGATCCGAATGAAGAAACGTACAAAACCATAGTAGAAAATGGGTGGGCCCAGGCCCACCCGGACCCAATGGTAGCGCCGCGGCTGCCAAGAAGCTAGCTGGTGATGCTGCTGGCACAGCTGCATGGGCCACCATTTAAATGTTTATATTTCATATAACTTTATTTAAGTGTTTGTATACAAATCAGTTAATTTGTAACTTCAATATTATAGTAGGCTAATGAAGCCTAGTAGGCTACAACTGACTCCCATAATTTACAGCATTAGTTAAGAGATTTGTTTTCCTTGAGAAAATTTGCCATGTATTGTACCTGATATCCAAAATAATCAATATTGAATCGAATCGGAATCTAATCGAATTGCAAGCTTGTGAATCGAAATCGAATCGAATTTGTGAAATCTGTGTCAATACCCAGCCCTACTGCTTATGACCACGTCGTCAGGTTAGCCAACAGGCTGGTGGACCTTAGACATGAGGGGTTCATCACACAGCACAAGGTTGATGAGCTGTGGATGAGCTGTGTGATTTTCTTTTTATTTCACACATGAACTTTAAAAAAAACTTTATAAATTCAATTTTATATATTTAAAAAACTAAATTGAAGGAAAATAAATCATTTATAACTGCTTAATTTATTTTTTACAAAATAATTAAACAGCATCATGAATTTAAATATGGTTATAAAAACTATAGTTTTTATAATACTAGATTGATGATTTCATAATAGTATGTCAGTTTGACAGATTCTATAAATATAAGATCCATGTATAAACATATACTTGTATATAAATATCTGACAGATTCTTATGTATACTGTGTTGAAGTGATAACAAATCAAAACATGCACATGGCTACTTAATATGCAGGTGTCATGCCTCATGTGACACACAGGGTCGGGATGCACATGGCTACTTAATACGCATATCTTATGCACCTTGCACCACCCCCCATATTCAGTTATTTCCCTATACCCAGGAATTATGAGCACCCACAACACCACAGGTCAGGCCATTGAGGTTTGGGGGGGCATTACCCTAGATTTCGGGGCCACGAAGAAGATCCATCAGGTTCCTACATTTTTCCTTGAGTGCCCTCTTCTCTCACCCCAAAAAAATACACATACATTTCAATGTCAAAATGAAATGAAATAAAAAACAAAATTAAATAAATAAACAAAGTGTCTTTTCTCTCAAAATATCACAGCTGTTTAAATGAACAAGGACCTCAATATCAATCAAATTTGGCTATGGGTAACCATACACCATCAAGAGTTCAATGTTCTACAAAGTACTGATCAGTTTCTTCTCAGTCCTCGTATTTGTCAAGTCAATGCTGACAGGGAACTTAATAGTTCTCTAGATAGTGAATGTCTTATTTGAAGCAAGACTGGTGAATGAAAGAAAGGATATTATCCTCTTCTTTATGATTTGTTGTCCTCCTTTCTCTGTAGCAAATTTGGGTGGCTCGCCATCAAACGTGAAGTTTCACAGGATGTCACAGAAGATCACAGGAGTATCACAAAAACCAAAACCAAGAAAAAAAACCAAGTGCATAGAGCTGCTTATTTTATTTGTTGTTTGTTGATTTTCAAATATAAAACTTGTTGAAATGTTTTCAGTGTGAGCATCAGTTATTTTTGAACACTTTCATCTCGTTTTAACAAAACCGTGATAATATTGATAATCACGATAATTTTGGTCACTATTATCGTGATATGAAATCTTCATACCGTCCCATCCCTATAGACCTTACGCGCCAGAGAAACAAGGGCGCCGCCATCTTTAGAATATTGTCTTTGAACTTCCGTTTTTGCGGTCGTTCTGTATATTCCTATGGCATTGCTGTCCAGGAGTAATTCGCTTTTGAAGTGGATTTAATTAATGTAAAGTTAACGAAAGTTATCATGAGGATTGTAATGTTTAAAGCAAATGTCTTAACAAATGTCAGTAGACCGGGAAGATTTTAAAACGAGCCGTTCATTAATAAATACGCAATATCACTGTGAAAATACAGACCGGAAGTCAAAAGACAACGAGCGCAGCGCTGAAAAGGGGCGGGGCTACATAAGGTCTATAGGCTATACATTTACATTACGTGCATCTGAATTATGCACATTAGTAGGAAAATTAATAAAAATAACAATAAACTTTTTTAGCTTCATTGTTCATTTTAAATGCATTTTAAGGAGGCTCTCAGCCTCCCTTGCCTCTTCTGATGGATCGCCACTGGGCATACACTGTATACATTTTTTATTTTTATTTATTTATATATATTTTTTTGAAAATTAAAGGCCCGGGAATACTTGATTTTCCGCGTTCCGCTCCATCTCGAGCACAGTCGTGTCCGCACAGCAATTAGTTGGTGGACCAGTTTGACACCGCACAATTTCTTATTTATACTCTATGTCAAAGAGCAGTACGAAGTCATGTCAACATTCTTCTGTCTTAATCACCTAGCGTATGCGTTGTTGTGCACGCACCGTTAGTGAACAAAAATTGGGCTACATACGGATGTCCGTGGAACTTCAGATGACAAAAATTGCAGAATGCGGATGACATAAGTTTAAGTTGGGCTTAAGACAACAAGCTTTCAGGTTTTTGTACTGTATGTTTACTCAAATCATCTCTTCCCTTTCTCTTTCTTTCATAGTGTTTCACAGATATAAATTGCAAAAAGTATTGTTCACTTCTAATTCATTTTCTACATCATATCCAACATCAATATGAGTATGTCAACCATGCCCACCATTTTTGAGAGTGCAGAGGAGTCCTCATCTCCTGAAATCTCAGATGAGCTCATTACGGCCCTTGCTGCGTGGCGGTGGTGGGCGATAATGGAAGCTTCAGACCTCATATCTGAGCATCCTGAGTATGGGTACCTCATCTCAGGCCAGTGGGGGGAAACAGTGGAGACAGGAGAAACATCATGCCCCAAATCCCTGGTCTTCAGTGATGCATCTGAGAAGGCTCATTCCCAGCACTCAGGCGTCTCTGATGCAACAGTGAAGACCACCCCGCAGGGGAGGCAGAAGATGACGCAGGGAGCACCCCTTTCTTCCAGGTCCACACAGGGAGCACCTGTGCCTGCCAAGACCACAGGGCAGTGAGGAAAGTGGAGGCCTGGGAAATATGAGGAGGGTGAACTGAAGACCACGAAGCAGTGGAGGCAGCAGACACCGAAAGCACCTGTGCCTGACGGGTCCAAACAGGGAGATTGTGTGCTTGTCCGGTCCCAGCAGAACTCTCCCAGTTCTAAAAAAGTGGATCTCACCTCATCCCTGGTCTTCAGTGATGCATCGGAGAAAGATCAGCACTCAAGTTTCTCTGATGGAATAATGGCCATGGACCAGAGGAGAAAGTGGAGGCAGAAAAAGCCACAGATAGCATCTGTGCCTGCTGCGTCCCCAAAGGAAGCTCCTGTGCCGATAGGGTCCCAAAAAAGAGGAAAAACTCAGGATCCCTGAACATTTGATTAAACATCTGAAAAAGGCCGCTTTAGAAAAAGGCCGCTCAGATCCCTGAGCCTGAGATAGCGCCTGTGTGTTGCGCACAGGGAGCACCTGTTATTGACAAGATCTCAGAGAGGAGCACAGAAGCTTTTAAAATGTATTCAAACAAGTAAACATTAGCCGCGTTTCCACTGTCGGGCCAGGGCCGGGCCATGCTAGTGCGTGCCAGGGCCAGTCGCGTTTCCACTGTCACTTCCGGGGCTTGATCGGGGCTTACTCGGGGCCAACGGCCAGGATTTCTGGCCCGTCGAATACCTTGGGCCAGAGCGGGCCAGCTCGGGCTAGAGGAGTGGTTACGAACAGAGGCGGAGTTTACTTGAGTCGGGAGATGGCAGCGCCAGATGATTCTGTCAGCATTAAAGACTTTTAAAATAATTTAACTCGCGTTCATGTTTGAATGCCTTGTGTTTGTGATGCAAAAGACTATGCGCGCTAACCATTACCATAGTAAACATGGTAAATGCTTGAAGATACGCATAGTAAAAAAACAGTGAACGCTTGAAGAAATCAGACCAATCATAAAGAATATCACAATCATGTTTTTATTTTATCTGTCAGTAGCCTACGTCTCGTCTCCTTATACCGGACTATCATAAAATAAAGCAACTTTTTTTTCGGGAGCTTCCTCTGTTTCTCTGACGGAAAATATCTGTATGGGAGTCGAGAGAGTGCTGCTAAAGCTCCTCAGGTCGTATTTTTGGTGGCATATATTTGTAGAAATTATCATTCTTTCTAAATGTGATGTAAATATGTCCTTTAACTACCAGATAAACAGTAACAGACGCGACTGAATAAGTAAGTGTGTCCTCTTTCTTTTGTGAAATAGACCTAACGGTAATTTATTTCTGAGTGAAAAATTAGCAATTTTGACATAAATTAATTCATTATGATCAATGTATCACTTTTTATTGTAAACCTGTGGTAAAACATCGATGCTTGGGTTTCAAATATTCAAGTAAACAACAAAAATGCCAGCAAACGGCCGCTTTTATCATGTTTGTTTTCAACGCTGTTTCCAGTGATTTCTGATTAGTTTTCTGATAAAACTTCCATTTGTTGGTGAATGGGTTAGTGTGACGTTGTTCCAGAGAGGCGTGTTACGGGCGTGTTTTAGTGAAGCGCTGTGGAGCTTCTGGCCCGACAGTGGAAACGCAGGCCCGGTGCTATTAGCCCGAGGCTATCAGCCCGGCACGGCCCGTTTAAAGCCCTGGCCCGGCCCTGGCCCGACAGTGGAAACGCGGCTATTGCCTTTAACTATGCTACTATGTTTTCTAGGTCCTCAATTTAAAATCCTTTTATATTTCAAAATAAAAAATAAAAAAAAGATACGCCTTTCGATTTAAGCAGCCATTAAAGGTAGGGTAGGTGATCATTTTTCTAAAAAAAAAACATTCCAAATTTGTTTAAACTGTCTTTATATACCAATACATAATTAAAATGTAAGTACTCTGAAAAAGAAAATATAAAAATCGAGTGACTGTAGACCTTTTAATCTGCAATAAACACAGCTCATTATTTCCATTCACTCCACCCCCTCCCTTCTGAGCTCCTTCCAAAGCCACGCCCCCAAAACACATGAACGCGCGACGCCAAACGCTCAGGCTGGAACAAGACGCATTTATTACCTGAGACGAGTGGAGAGGAAGGAGCGCAGTACATACAGTGACATCATGTCAGAATCACATGTAATAAAATACCTAACTTTATCACTATGAATATAAACAAATAAGATTTCTTTTAGTACTCACTATCAAGCTAGCATATCGATAATGGTAATATTTCATTCGGTAACGAGCTATATTTATAAGGCAAAACTAAAAACAGGTTGCATTGATACACGTTTTTCCATTACCATCAGTTACACTGTGATGAAGATGAATTTCGTGTAAGATTCATAACATATACGGTGTTTGCATGTAAGAGTTTCCATGATGAAAACATTGTTGACTCTAATGAAGACTAACGTACACTCCGAGTCCAGAGACAAGTACCGCATCGTCGGTTCGAGGACAGGTCCGGGGTTGAGGGCGAAGCAGAGGAGGTCGTTCAAGAGCGCGGGCAGGGTCCGAGGAAGTAGTTTTTGCCTTGTTTGCCTTCGCTGACTGCATATGCAGGTGCTTTGAGCTGAATATTCCTGGGAACGGTGACATGTGATGAGTGCACGCCGGGCAGCGCGCGCAGTGGGGCTCGGGGCGGGCACGAGACATGAAGGCATCTGATTGGTTCTTTACATTCGCACCAAATGGCAGTGATTGGTCAGAGTTTTTACTGTCCTGCAGCTGCTACAGAGGTCTGATTTTTTTCATTCCTTTTTCTAAACACATAATGTATTGACTACTATCAGGATGGAAGGACCATTTCACCCAGTATAAAAAAAAGTGTTTCTGAACAGGATTACCTACCCTACCTTTAAACCTGCCCAGCATTGCACGATTATATCTGTTCTCGCAACAGGACAATGCAGGTCTGTGTCAGGCACCTCCACAAAAACTGTGTGTGGAACTGAGGCGCAACAATCATCCAGCCCCTCAGATAACCACTTCACAACCGAACTCGGGAACTCCGAACAGACTTCAGTCCAGGTCCCAGCCGACCCGGAAAAGAGCATTGGTTAGACCCTCCTCCTATCTCTCAATTTTACTAAGATTTAGAAACGAAATACTTTAATAATTTAATCTGGGATGCAAATCATATCCTTTTCCATTCAGACGCCTCATATCGAAATGGTAGAAGCAATTTTTCTTTAGATTTTCTTTAAGAATCATTTATTAAATCTGGTCAGCGTTACATGATTATGTCTGTTCCTTCAAAAGGACAGTGCAGGAGTGGACTGGTCATCCCCACGAAAAAAGCAGCGGATGGAAATCAAAGTCAACAGTCAACAGTCGGATCCAGGCAGCTTAGACAAAATTGACGATTTATGTAGCATGTTTGCAAAATGTTGTGTAATTTCAGATATAACCATGCCTGACAAAATCTCAGAGGCAAAAACGAAAGATCCCTGAGCCTGTGTGTTGCGCACAGGGAGCACCTTTTATTAACAAGATCTCAGAGAGGAGCACAGAAGCTTCTGTAAGTCCCTTATATCTCTTGTTTTTACTTATTTTAAAATGTATTCAAACAAGTAAACATTGCCTTTAAAAAAAAAACTATTTTCATATTATGCATCTGCATTAGTTACAGTAATAGCATACAACACAAGTAAACTTTATCAACTTTGTTGTTACGTTCATTTTGAATAATATTTTCATTTTTGTCTCATTTTCTTCCTCTGACAGACTGCCACCGGGCATATTGCTCATTGTAAATAATATAACAATTAATTTATTAATTAATTAATACATTTAATGAATGTTATAAAACTAAGGCAACCAGCTTCAGATTTGCCCCAATCACAGCCCGACCTGTCGGGGAGCTCGTTGACTTGCAAATTGGGCTTACAATTCTGTAGTGTGAACTTGGCATAAGGAAGCACCTATGTGCAACTCTTCGCAAAAGGCTGCACCCGTGCCAACTGCCTCCCCAGAGGAAGCACCTGTGCCTGCTTCATCCCCTGAGGAAGCACCCAAGCCTGCCAGGCTCCCGTTTAGGAGAAAACTGATGACAAGGGATGTCATCTTGACAACCTTGCCCTTAATAATAATAATAATAATAATAATAATTTGTTACATTTATATAACGCTTTTCTGGGTATTCAAAGCGCTTTACATTGAAGGGGGAATCTCCTCAATCACCACCAATGTGCAGCATCCACCTGGATGATGCGACGTCAGCCATATTGTGCCAGAACGCCCACCACATACCAGCTTACTGGTGGAGAGGAGACAGGGTGATGAAGCCAGTCAGTATGGGGATGATTAGGAGGCCATGATTGATAGAGGCCAATGGGAAAATTTCGCCAGGATGCCGGGGTTACCCTACACTTTTTCGAAGGACATCCTGGGATTTTTAATGACCACAGAGAGTCAGGACCTCGGTTTAACGTCTCATCCGAAGGACGGTGCTTTTTGATATTATAGTGTCCCCGTCACTATACTGGGGCATCAGGACCCACACAGACCACAGGGTGAGCGCCCCAGCTGGTCTCACTAACCCCTCTTCAAACAGCAAAAAGATTTTACTTTCATTTTAATTTATATTATCATAGTTGCTCATTTTGTGTTGCATTAATGTTGCGTTGTTTATCATTAAAACATTAAAAATCTAAAGAAACAATGGTGTGGTTTTGTTTGATTGATGGGAATCTACACTGCAAAGCCTATCACGGCCTTACTAAAAAGAAAGTTAGGCTACGTTACGTACGTCAGTGTAGCCGCTCAACAGGTACCGCGCATTTTTGATGTGATGAGTTTTCGCCTGCTTACTCGCTTTAGTTCGTTATGGATATCCGTAAGTGGTAAAAAGCCCACCAACAGTCTCATCTGCCAAAGTGGATACAACACCGACGCCTCTTGATGTTGTAGTTGGCTCTGACCCTAGACGACAGTCTGAGCCTGATGCTGACAGTAGCTCTGTGGAGCCCGACCTTGGGCGTGGGGCAGCATTTGGGTCACAATTGCCTGTTGAATCAGTGGGTGTGAGTGACCTCGGCACGGACAAACCCAAACAGGTTGTGTTGAGGAAATATCCAGTCAAAATGTTTAGTAAAAAAAAAACGATCATTTTCCTCTGGCTGGTATTTGAACAGGGACTGGCTTGAGTTCTCGGTGGAAAAGGACTCCACATTTTGTTATGCCTGCAGGAAATTCAAATCTGTATCATCGGACGTGACCTTCTCCATTAAGGGATTTAATGATTGGAAACATGCAATTGAAACAGGCAAGGGCTTAAATAAGCATGCAGCTTCAAAAGAACATTTAGCCAGTGAAGCAATGTGGAGAGATTCAGAAAAACGTAGAGAGACAGGAAAAGAGATTTCCACTCTCTTAAATTCCGAGCAACTGGCTCGCAACAGATACTACTTGTCAGCCGTAATTGATATGCTGGAGTTTTTAGTGGTGAATCAATTGCCGTTACGTGGAGATAATGCTGGTTTTGCCAGTGTGCTAGATGATAATAGCTTCATGAGGCTATTTTTGTTTCTCTTTGAGTACACCATGTGCAAAGATCCCGAACTGACAAGGATTACAAAAACAATCCCACAGAATGCACGCTATACCAGCCCACAGATACAAAACGAGATTATCGAAATGATGAGTAAACTCGTGACAGAGGAAATAGTGAGACAAGTCGGCGATAGCTGGTATTCAATTAAAGTGGATGGCACAGGGGATACTTGAGACCAAGAAAATATATCTGTATTTGTGCGTTTTGTTGGCGAAAACTATGGTGTGTGTGTGAGCGCCTCTTGGTAATGGCCACATCTGAGAAAGGTGATGCAGAGGCTCTGACAGGTGTCACCATTGATGAGCTCACCAGCGCCGGACTCAGCACGGACAAAATCCTGAGTCAGGTTTATGATGGCACATCACTCATGTCTGGCAGGCATGGTGGTGTGCAGAAATGACTCCAAAACAAGTTGGATCGTAACATACCATATATTCACTGCTTTAATCACCAACTTCATCTGGTTGTGATTCATGCCATGTCCAGTGAAGCAGCTGTCGAGGATTTTTTTTTGGAGTATGCAACATGCTGTACAACTTCATCAGGAAGCCAACCGTGGCTATTCTGTACAAAGGCGATACCCTGAAACGTCTCTTGGACCAGAGATGGGCTGGCCATTTGGCAACGGTCAAAGTTGTGGTGAAGAGTTTTCACGACATATCCACATTACTGACCGAGGTGGAAAACACACAAGGCCTTGGAGCGGAGGTGCGCGTCGAGGCTACGTGGCTGCTTCGTGCTGTCACTGTTGTCACTCGAACCGCCTAACAGACTACTACAGGCCGAAGATATGGACTTGTTCACTACGGTGACACTTGTGAACAGCGCTTCTGACTGCGTGAAGACACTGCGCACAGAAAACGAGTTTTCTGCACCGTGGGATCTCTGCGCTCCTCCAGCATCGGCCACCGAGGCTGTGCCGGTGACCGACCCTGGTCCAAGCAAGAGAAGACGCACAATTAACAAGAACCTCCGCGGATTTGCAGTTGAAGAAACAGTTGGTCAGCCACAAAGTGACATAGACGAAAAGACTGAGTTCATGAGATTGTTTTACAGTGTTATCGATGCTGTGCAAGGAGAGATGAATGCGCATTTTGGAGAGCGCAGTAGCGAGCTCATTGGCGCACTGGCTGCTTTGAACCCAGAGGCCGAGGATAATTTCCTGGACCCATCAAAGGTAACCCCTCTCCTGGTATTAGCTGGAACTGATGTGGTTGAATCTGAATATAATGTGGCTCGTGAGTTTCTGGTGAAGAAAATGACTAACACCCCGGTTCCCCCCGAAGATGGAAAATGGAAAATAGCCAATATTCTCAGCACATTCAACTGTGCACTCCAGGCTATGCCGACTGTTCTCACAGCCTACACCCTTGCCCTAACTTTAGGAGCTTCCACAGCAATGTGTGAAAACTCATTTTCCACGCTCAAAAGCGTCTTCTTAGAGCATCGGCGCAGTATGCTGCACAGACGCAAGGCCCAGCTGATTCAGCTTGCTTTTGAAAAGGACCTCACTCACAAGTTTAAGTCCGAGTGGAAGGATACTTTGATGAGGAGGTTCTGCTCGGAGAAACGCCGCCTCCCGCTGTACTGACAGGAGGGACTGGAGAGAGGACAGCGCTGCCTCCACTCGAAGTACTGGTAGGTCTGGCGACAACACTGAAAGCACCTGACCCTGAAAGGTCCTGAAAACAAAGAAAAACAATATATAATCAGATTACAAAATTAACACAAGTTATTCCACATAGATGACTGTTACACATCACATTATGATCAGTATGTTTCACATTATGATTCAGCAAGATCACAGCCGTTCAGTATCAAATCTTAACATTCACTTAAGCCTCAAATATCTCAAAAAAACACAAACAAACATATTTAGAACACTCGCTTTGTAACAGAACCCAAAATGTGAGTATAATCATGTGCAAATAACAACGGTGTCACATTTGGCGTTTAGATGCAAAAAACTTTAACATATCAATCAATCAACATTTATTTATTAAGCACATTTAAAAACAACACAAGTTGGCCAAAGTGCTGTGCTACATGTCTAAAAATGACTCAATAAAAAAATTACTCAAATGATTCAGGAACAACAGTAAAATATGCTCACCACGCTGGGATCAGGTAAGGATAAAAAAATATAAAGCAATTTTGATGTTATTAGAACGTCTTGAGTCTTAGCATGGATCTCGTGAGTGCATCGTTTCTCTTCTCTAATGACGCAGAATCATATTCTGAAGCATCGCGTTATTAAATCGACAGACTCTTACAAATAATAATTTATTATAAATATTTGGTGGTGGCGCAATGGATAAGACACATGCCTTTGGTGTGAGAGACCCGGGTTCGAATCCACTGTGAGACACCAATGTGTCCCTGAGCAAGACACTTAACTCCTAGTTGCTCCAGAGGCGTGCGACCTCTGACATATATAGCAATTGTAAGTCGCTTCGGATAAAAGCGTCAGCTAAATGAATAAATGTAAATGTAAATAATTTATCCCTGCACATTATAATTTTATTTAAATAAATGTAGCCTACCCAGTCGTACCAAAGGCTGCAAGTCTGAGAAACGCCTATAAAACTGCATTGCAGACACAAAGGACCATTCCCACCACCATGCAATGTACATTGTGCAGCAGGTATGAATTTTTTATTTATTTTTTTCTCTCAAAATAATCAAGGTTAGAAATATGTCAGGGGTATAAGACAGGGGTTCTCAACTCTGGCCCTCGACTAGTCTGGCTATCACCAGACCAAGCTCAATCTTTTAAGATTGAACATTAGTCTGGGGAGTCTGCTCCGTATTTTCTACTACACAAGAGGCGTGATCAACGGGCATAGTTCAAATGGCTATGGCTCTGTACGCAATTGTGTAAGGGGCTATACAGACAGACAGAACTCAGAGGCTGTTCATGTGGCAGAATGTGTGTGTATAGAAGACATCTACCCAGCAGAGGGCGATATTGAAGCGCAATAGCCAAGCGCAAGGACTTCGAGTTATTGTAGAGCTAGAGGTGTCGCCTCAGTACACTTCCTGGATGCACAATAACCGCTTTGTCGTCGGAATCTTGTTCGTAAGCTGTCAATTACAGGACATTCTCCAATTTTTGGTCAGTAAGTTGCCATTGTTTTTCCTACATTAATGTTTTAGGATTTGTTTTTTTATGTCAATCTTTACTTGTTATCCGTTTACACGCCCAAAAGCAGACAAAGAAACGCCATGCATACGGATGCATAGTTTTAATAGTATGAAATATATTAAAATAGACTCTGTGCATTCCAGTAAAATCGTGGATTTACTTGTGGACCGTTACTAGGATAGTTAATTTGATAGGCATCATTCTTTGCTGTAATTATGTCTCAAATGTATTTTTTGATGCATTAGCAGGGCAAGCGGGACTTGACCTTCTTTACAATGGCTGTGTCTTTAAACCTTTACACCTTGACCGCGTTGTTGGGCACTTTTTGAACTTGCACGTTTGGAACACTCCCAACACGCTGGAAGACAGCTCGCTAGGTTTTGAAACACAGCCATTATGTTAATACTGTATTTGACTTTGCTAGTTAATATATTTGCTAACGCTGCCTTTTGCATTTATATATTGTTCAATAAAGCACAATATCCTAAGTCTTATTTCTGTTTTTTTCTTCTTCGCAGCTTCCCATTGGCTGGTCGTGCGAAACAACAAAGAAAATACATCCGGCATGCTGGTTCGGTGCTCATTCTACTGAAAGCCCGTTATAACGCGTTGTACGCCTCCAGTTACATTTATAACAGCTTCTCCTGTTGAAGAGGAAACCTTTTTTGTCTTTAAGAGTGATCGTTAAACGTTTGGAGATGAACGGAGACTACGTGGACGCGCGGAGCGAGGCTTCAACAGAGTAAGATGATATTGACGACTGTTGCTATGCAGCTTTCAGAAGTGATTGACAGTTCAAAAACAGTATTAAATTCCCTAACAATTGCTTTCTTTTTTTTTTTTTTTTTCATGGTGTTTAAATATAGACTGGTTTGTTTCTACTTGTTTATTTAAGCATTTAGGCCTAATAACGTGAAGGGTTGTATTTAACGTTTATTAATATTAATATTTATGATTATTATAAATTTAATCCATTAACTTCCATGAATATTACGGTTAGTGCTAAATAAATCAAACATGGAAGTAAAGAACAGACCCATACAAACATCTGCATAATCTCATTTAATATGTCTTTCATTTATAGTAGCTACTGTTTCATCTAACTGATTCATGCATCTGTTTGTACAGTCCTGGTACAGATGTGGCATCTGGACTGCAGCCCGTGCAGGTGGACGCTAAGGGTCAGTCACATGTCTTCAGATACAGCCTGAACTACCCCAACATCGGGCACTGCGTCATCATCAACAACAAGAACTTTGATCGCAAGACAGGTAACACTTGTCAGTCGTCTTGTTTTTGTGAAAGTTGTCAATTTGAATGCTCATCAAACTCAGATGATTGTTGAAATGCATTTACTTATGAACGGAACAGTGAACAAATTTAATAGTGTATACATGCATTAAACAAAATAAATAAAATAATATACATGTATTATATGTAATAAGAATATGTAAATGTAATCTTTAGATGAACCCAAAATTAATATCTGTCTTAACAGTTTTTTGTTTTTTTTTTACCTGTAGTGTGCACATATTTTAAAAAATAATTAAACACTGCGCTGTCAAAGTTAATGCTTTTATATGTGGTCAGACACTTGCATGTGTCATTTTATTGTTGACATTTTACCCAAAATCAAGCTCAAATGGAGTTAGGAGTTTTTTGCCCAGTGGATTTTGGACATACATGTTTTGTCCGTCATTGGACCGACCTCATCTGAGGCAATAAGTGCATATATTATGCATATATTCAACTTATAAAGTTTAATGTAGCTATGCTGGCGCTCAGTTTTTTTCTGTCATGTGGCCAAAATCTTGTGTATTTAAAGACGAAGTGCTACGCACAGGCTATTTATGACAGTATTGGCTATGACTCGATGAAAAATGCTAGACTACGACACTCTTCTCAGCTCCTCAAATACATAAAACATTAGCCTTTATATATGTATAGTGTTTCTTGAGTAAAGAAAATACTGTACTTATTCAAAGTCAAAGAACCAATTCTTTATTTACCCTTGCATTGCAAACAAGCAGTGAAGCAGAGACTGTTCAAACTGCGTGCAGCTATGATGCTGTACAGAAAATTACACCAATCAGAGAGTCGAAAAAAGCAACATGCTCCAAAATAGCTCTTTAGCTCCGCCTACTCCCATAAAGCACTATGAATGTGCATAATTTATGCATATTTTGCAGTAAACCTAAAATATATGGTTTTTATACATATAATAAACATTTGTAAATGATTGGTTTTAAATGTTATACCCACAGACAGACATAAAGGATGACCAATAGTAATGATTTATTTTTAAAAAAGGGTACTATACGGTTATCCGGACCACACGATGGCCTACCCCTAACCCCGCCCCTAAACCTACCCGTCACTGGGGTTAAGACCAATCAGGGATGACTACACGGACTATACGGGACTAAAAGACACACGTGTGGTCCGGATAACCGTATAGTTCCAAAAAAAGACGAAAAATGGAGAAGCGAGGTTTCCATAGTATTGATGGCCATGCTGTGAAAGTGTGAATCACTAATATCAATTAAAAATGTAATGAATATATTGTGTTTCTCTAGTCTTAAACTTTTTTAAGTCATTTAAAAAAATATGTTATATGTAAGAGTGATGGTTACCTGTTCTTCACCTCCTACAGGCATGAACCAACGCAATGGCACTGATGTAGATGCAGGAAACGTAATGAATGTGTTTCGAAAGCTTGGATACACTGTGAAAGTTTACAATGACCAGACAGTAATGCAGATTAAGCAGGTTTTAACAGCAGGTATGGTGTATTCATATTACACTCAGTCTGCACAAACCTTAAATGAATTCTTATATCTTGTTTCTCAGCTTTCTGCCTCAATATCAGTAGATTAATCTTAAAATCCCAAGTTTTCTTGTTATTGCGATCAGGGCATTAAGTAATTATTTAAAAAGCATGTTGATGTTATAACTGAAAAATTACCAAATTAATTTGAATCAGCTGCCAATACCCAAATGTTATGTTAATTGAACATTATACTTTTTATACCATTTGAATTGTAACCAATTGTAACATGGCTGTTTGTTGTTCTCTCAGTTGCCCGTGACGACCACAGTCGCTGTGCTTCATTTGTGTGTGTGATGCTCAGTCATGGAGACGAGGGAGTGTTTTTTGGCACTGATGGTTCTCTGGAGCTAAAGTCCTTAACTAGCCTGTTTAGAGGAGACCGCTGCCCATCGCTTGTGGGAAAGCCCAAACTTTTCTTCATACAGGTACATCCTGAATCTCTGCTGTCATCTTGTGTGTGTGTGTGTGTGTGTTTTCTGGGTTGATGTTTATAATGAGCTGGCTCAGAGTGCTTGTTTTCCACTCTTGAATTATCCAGGCTTGTAGAGGTACAGAGCTGGATCCCGGTGTGGAGACTGACGCCAGTAGCAGCTCAGACGGTCCAGTGAGGATACCTGTGGAGGCAGACTTCCTCTATGCATACTCTACAGTACCAGGTGCAGACACACAAAGCACACAAATGTATCACAGTATCAGATGAAAACTTCACAAACATAATGAATGTGCACTATCAAATCAGCATATTAGAAGGATTTCTGAAGCATTATGTGGAATTGAAGTTTAGAGTAATGATGCTGAAATTGCATACAGTTTAACATAGTAAAAAGTTATTTTAATAATATATAATAATAATAATAATTCACTATATTACTTTTATTCTGTATTTTTGTTCTATAAATGCAGCCTGTGTGAGCTTAAGAGATATTTTTTTTTATATGTCTACAGTTGCAAATGCACAAAGGGAAGTTTAATGAATTGTGGCTACTGATAGTATTCCTTATATGCTGATTAATCAATCGAAACCCAAGTAGGCATATATATAATTGAAGATAATTCTCTAAATGAAGATCATTTACATTAATGCTGTCTATCGAATAAAAAATTAACTAATTAATTTGCATATTTAATTAATTGTGATTTAATTGCACCTAACATTAAAGTTTTTAGCATATCTTTATATTGTAATTTCACATTCAATCTCCAAATTAATGTAGAAACCACATAAATATAGATAGGTAGAAAATAGGCCAATAGGCTACATAAATTGAATAATTATCAAACACTTGTTTTTAAATTAAACATAGATTTTTTTTTTATTAAAGCTACAAAAGTTATTCAGTCAAGAACAGTGAGTGATTTTCTCTTTTTCTTTTGTTCTTTGATTAACATTAAAGCAGCACTCAGTAGCTTCGGGACTTCTTCGCTGTATTCTCGCTTTTTGCTCGCAGGTTTCTCTCTAGAGCTCCCCCCACAGCTTCGGAATAGATATTTGACAACACTGTTGTAAAAACTCGTTGTTGATTCTCAGACACCAGAGGCTATAGATCAACGACATCAAAGCAGATGGGACGTTCTTTAAAACGTCTTCTTCATTCGGGTTCGGACAGCGTGAGGGAGCGCAATAATGACAGCATTTTAGCAGATTTCTTTTGGCCGTAAAGCAATTGTTTACATCGCGAGACCTGATATCACGCGAGACTTCCTGACGCAGCGGCCGGCGGCCCGCCGGCTCAAAGTTGCAAGTGCGTATTTTCCGCTCACGGGCACCAGGGGGGTGCGAAACGACCACCATTCAACCCGAAATAAGTAATATAACCATTCCAATGACTCCGAAGCTGTTCAGTTAAGGTAAAAAAAGTTACTTAGTTCACCTTTAATGACAGACAGCAGCAGGTTTATTAGGCTGCTGTCACTTTAAGACCTGCCACACATGACACAGATCTGACATGCATACCATTCTCTTTACGTTCATTTAAAGCCCGGGACACACCAAGCCGATGGCTGGCCGTCGGGCAGTTTTTGTGCGTCAGCCAACTAAGTTTTCTGAGTGTGTTCCGCACAGTCGGCTGAAATGTTGACATGTTGAATCGGACGTCGGTGAGAGAGAGAACTCTGATTGGCTGTTCAGCTTAGTGAACGAGTAATAATATATTATATAATAATAGCAAAACAGTGAGCAAAGAGGTCAAAACGGTACAGATAGAAGGCTGTTCTAAAGTAACGTTATCTTACCTGAGTGTTTCTCGGCGAATATTTCAATATTAACATGAGCGGAGTGGAATAAAGAAAAGTGTTTAGCAGGATTGATATTCAAAATGGTAAGCACGCACTGCTTTGTTTATGGTTTGTGTATCTGCAGACTGCAGCGTCGGTTTCCCTTTTTGAATGACGAATATAGACGAATATATCTTCAGAAATACACAGTTGTCTCATTTACACGCAGGCACAGAACGCGCATTCTAGCTGACAGTCGGCTGTAGTTCTCTCAGTGTGTTCAAGTGCAGCTTTTTTTTTCCATACGCAGGCGAAGCGAGGCGACAACACAAACGGCTTTCATCAGCGCTAGTGCTTTGGCATCGGTTTGGTGTGTCCCAGGCTTAAGACTGTGCTTGGCATAATTTTGTGTGTTTTCGTTCGTAATAAAGCGTTCAATTTGTTCATAATGAAGCGTCATTCTGTGCATATGAATCTTGTCACAGACAGGAGATTCACAGAGTTTGGGGACTCCGTCGTTCTACTGGGGGACTTCAATGCCCACGTGGGCAGCGACAGTGACACCTGGAGGGGCGTGATTGGGAGGAAAGGCCCCCCTGATCTGAGCCCGAGCGGTGTTCTGTTATTGGACTTCTTTGCTAGTTACAGCCTTTCCATAACGAACACCATGTTCAAGCATAAGGGTGTCCATCAGTGCACGTAGCACCAGGACACCCTAGGCCGGAGGTCGATGATCGACTTTGTGGTCGTTTCATCCGACCTCCGGCCGTATGTCTTGGACACTCGTGTGAAGAGAGGGGCGGAGCTGTCAACTGATCACCACCTGGTGGTGAGTTGGATCAGATGGCGGGGGAAGCTGAATAGACTCGGCAGACCCAAACGTACTGTGAGGGTCTGCTGGGAACGTTTGGCCAAGTCTCCTGTCAGAGAGATCTTCAACTCCCACCTCCGGTGGAGCTTCAACGGGATCCCGAGGGAGTCTGGATATATTGAGTCCGAATGGACCATGTTCTCCACCTCCATTGTCGATGCGGCCGCTCTGAGCTGTGGCTAAGGTCTCCGGTGCCTGTCGAGGCGGCAATCCCCGAACCCGGTGGTGGACACCGGAAGTAAGGGATGCCATCAAGCTGAAGAAGGAGTCCTATCGGGCCTGGCTGGCTTGTGGGACTCCTGAGGCAGCTGCCAGGTACCCACAGGCCAAGCAGACTGCAGCCCGGGTGGTCGTGGAGGCAAAAAATCATGCTTGGGAGGAGTTTGGTGAGGCCATGGAGAAGGACTACCGGTTGGCCTCGAAGAGATTCTGGCAAACTGTCCGGTGCCTCAGGAGGGGTAAGCAGTGCCCTACCAACGCTGTTTTCAGTGGAGGTGGGCAGCTGTTGACCTCAAATAGGGATGTCGTTGGACAGTGAAAGGAATACTTTGAGGATCTCCTCAATCCCACTGACTGCATTGAGGAAGCAGTGGCTGAGGGCTCGGAGGTGGACTCGTCCATCACCCAAGCTGAAGTCACAGAGGTAGTCAAGAAGCTCCTCGGTGGCAAGGCACCGGGGGTGGATGAGATCCGCCCTGAGTACCTCAAGTCTCTGGATGTTGTGGGGTTGTCTTGGCTGACACGCCTCTGCAGCATCGCGTGGCGGTTGGGGACAGTACCTTTGGACTGGCAGACCGGGGTGGTGGTCCCTCTTTTTAAGAAGGGGGACCAGAGGGTGTGTTCCGACTACAGGGGGATCACACTTATCAGCCTCTCCGGGAAAGTCTATGCCAGGGTACTGGAGAAGAGAATACGGCCGATAGTAGAACCCCGGATTCAGGAGGAACAGTGCAGTTTTCGTCCCTGTCGTGGAACACTGGACCAGCTCTATACCCTCTCCAGGGTGCTGGAGGGTTCATGGGAGTTTGCCCAACCAATCCACATGTGCTTTATGGATTTGGAGAAGGCATTCGTCTGTGTCCCTCGCAGCGTCCTGTGGAGGGTGCTCTTTGTCACCGGTTCTGTTTCAGAATTTCTAGGCGCAGCCAGGGGCCGGAGGGTGTCAGGTTTGAGGACCACACGATTTCGTCTCTGCTTTTTGCGGATGATGATGTCGTGCTGGCCCCATCAGACCAGGACCTTCAGCATGCGCTGGGACGGTTTGCAGCCGAGTGTGAAGCGGCTGGGATGAGAATCAGCATCTCGAAATCCGAGGCCATGGTTCTCAGTCGGAAAAGGGTGGCTTGCACTTCAGGTTGATGGAGAGTTCCTGCCTCAAGTGGAGGAGTTCAAGTATCTTGGGGTCTTGTTCACGAGTGAGGGAAGGACGGAACGGGAGATTGACAGACGGATCGGTGCAGCTTCTGCAGTAATGCGGTCGATGTACCGGTCTGTCGTGGTGAAGAAAGAGCTGAGCTGCAAGGTGAAGCTCTCGATTTACCGGTCAATCTACGTTCCTACTCTCACCTATGGTCATGAGCTGTGGGTCATGACCAAAAGGACAAGATCCCGGATACAGGCGGCCAAAATGAGCTTTCTCCACAGGGTGGCTGGGCGATCCCTTAGAGATAGGGTGAGGAGCTCGGTCATTCGAGAGGAGCTCAGAGTTGAGCCGCTGCTCCTCCACATCGAGAGGGGCCAGCTGAGGTGGCTCGGGCATCTGATCCGGATGCCTCCAGGACGCCTTCCCGAGAAGGTGTTCCGGGCATGTTCCAACGGGAGGAGACCCCGGGGAAGACCTAGGACACGCTAGGGATTATGTCTCCTGGCTAGCCTGGGAACGCCTCCGTGTCCCCCTGGAAGAGCTGGAAGAAGTGTCTGGGGAGAGGAAAGTCTGGGCATCTCTGCTTAGACTGCTGCCCCCGCGACCCGGCCCCGGATAAGCGGAAGAAAATGATGATGATGATGATGATGATGATGATGATTTTGAACACGTTAAACTGAAACAATTAATCGCATGCCATAACGCATTAATTTTGAAAGCCCTAATTTACATGCATGGAATGTTTCCTAATGTATTTCTTTTCTCTGTCAGGTTACTACTCTTGGAGAAACACCATGAGCGGTTCATGGTTCATTCAGTCTCTCTGTGAAATGATGGCAAAGTATGGCAAAGAACTTGAGCTCATGCAGATCATGACCAGGGTCAACCATAAAGTGGCGTACAACTTTGAGTCGACCTCCAACATGCCTGACTTTGACGCTAGGAAACAAATACCCTGCATTGTCTCGATGCTCACCAAAGAGATGTACTTCAATCCTTGAAGGTACAAGGGAACTTTAAGGCATATGATATAGATTTAGGGGTTGAGTAAGTATAAGACACTTTTTACACAGGGAAACTCTTTTTCAGATCCACTTATTTACCAGAAGCATTAGCTGAACATGCTTAGTTTGTGATTTCTCTCTCAGGATGGTTATTGTTGATGGTTTTCCTAACAAGTCTAAATGTAATTTAAAGTGTTGTACGTAAAATTAGGTGCTCAGGTCTTTTTCATCTTGTGACTATACCATTTACTTGTTGCTTGCCTCTGGTTTACTAATAAAAAATATAATAATAATGAATTAAAAAAAAGGTGGCAGAATTAGCAGTAATCAGGGACTTTGATAAACTTTAATGTGTTATTGCACTAGTTTGACTAAATGAGAATCATAGGTGGGCATTAAATCAGTTAAAGCAATGGACGGTGAGATTACTTTAAATTGAAGGGAAACCAGTGTGCCTGTTTTAATGTGAAAAGCAAACAACAATCAGAACTATTCCTGGTGCTTCTCACTGAGCCATGTTAACAGATTTTGATAACTTCTGAAATATAAAGTGTAGTTTTCCACGGAGACACAATAAATGTGTTATTTACAGACATACTTTGTTTCATGAAGTTAAGCTGTGGAAGGTATCAGTGACATCCAGTCCACTTACCACAGAAAATTGTGTACATGCATTGACATTTTGATCTAAAAGTTGAAGTGTGTGGGGCAAAACCATCACTGTAAGTGCATACATGTCAACACTCTTTTTGTTGTAACGGTCAGCATCAGTCACCTGAGAAAGTCACTGTCATGAATAATTCTTTCAGTTGAGGTCATGCATGCATTGTGTACGTTATGATCTAATTATGCATACATGATAGAAAATGTTTCATGTTTACTGTACAATCATGAATATGTACATTTAATGTATGTAATTAAACAGCTCTGTGGTGCACTGGATGATTGGTCAATATTTAATTGAGATTCTGAGAGTTTGTGTTACCGACGTTTCAAAATGATTCAATATTGAGCAGACATTTTTGAAGACATTTTGAAATAAACTGATGGTTGGAAATTATAGAGATGTCTGTCTAAAGAACAATTGCATCTATAATGGGTGTTTGTTAGCTCTTATTATAATCTCAAATATTTAGATTGGGAGCAGAAAAACATGTTTTCACAACCTATGTCTATATAGCGTGTAGGACACTGACAGCCAGTGAAACCAGTTTACTGAATTACAAGAAGGGTGTTTGCATTTAGAAAGTTTGTTCAGGTGTATCAATCGCCTAAGCACAGGTAACAGTAAGTGACAACGGAATCGTAAACTAAAGAAAAGGAGTTTCTCATCCATTATTCAATCATATGCCTCATTATCTTTTCAGTTTCATTAATTAAAATAATTAGCCATTTGCCTTGCACTCTTAGTAGCAGGTCATAGAGTAGACCTTTATCTACACTTTATATTGTAATCATGGAATCTTTTCCCCCATATATTATGCCCCATATCTTTTCCCCCTAATTTTTTTTTATTTAAAATAGCACCAATGAAAGAAATGAGAACTTTTCAAACAGCAAATTCTTTTTTAACCACAAAAGTCATATTTGTCTTTTCAAAAGTACAGCGTTAATATTTCATGTTCATATATATAAAAAAAATCTAACTCAAAATGAATTGCTCTTCTCACTCATTCTCATGCAAGATCATTCCCACTGTCTGTGAACCAGAAATGTAGTTATGCTTTAGTAATTATATTACTACAAACACCTGCAAATAGATGGAATAATATAATATACTGATGTTTGATGAATAATTCCCAATGAGGAAATGTATTACCAATATTATATTGTGCAACACTCACATTTTCTAAATATAGACACTGAGGTATGTATAAAAAATAATGAATAGGAACTAGGTTAAAGAAAACAAACCCAAACATTATTAAAAGTCAATGCCATCAATTTATTTCTGTCTCACACCCACATGCTAGAAATAAACTTTTGCACAATTTGCATGAACCAGAATACATTAAAAGATGTACAAAAACATAAATAGATGACCTATATACAAGCTTTAATCTCCATGAGAGAGGCACATCTGAGATGGACCGAGATTTCAAAGGGCTGTTAGTGGAATCTGAGCATCAACCACAACCAGTTTAAGATGTCATTCTACTGTCAATTTCAGTGGAAATCATTTATTCAGATATGGAAATATGAGTCTGTGTCAAACACATAGTACTTCACCTCTTTTGAGAGACGACGCTGGCACCTCCAAGTGGTAGAAATGACAAAAGTACTTCAATTAGGCTTCAGTGAGTCCAAGAGTATCAACATCTGCAGTGGTCCTGATGCAATAACATGACAGAACTGGAGCACCTCCTTTATAATCATCAACACATCGCAAGTATGCGTGTTTTGGGGTGTTCTAGTTCAGTCACTCTGTGTTCACATTTTGATTTTGGCATAAAGCTGGTCAGTCTGCTCCCTGAAGCGGCTTCTCAGCTCGGTTCTCTTTGCTTTCAGTGTTGGTGTGAGGAGTCCATTCTGAACAGAGAACATCTCCATGTGCAGGGCAATGTCTCTCACCTACAAACACACAGATTAGATAAAAGAATACACAGTCATTCTTTTACAGGTGTTGTCAACCTTTTCTGAACCCTCCATCTAAACTCTCAACCAACTAGTATACAATTGCTTACATTTCACAGTAATATAAATATAACATGAGTTACTTAATATTATTATAATTAATAGTTATGAATAATAATTAAAATAAGAATTCTATAAAGATAATGTTAACAATATATAATAGTATAGCTAATATATATAAAAAAAATAAAACAATATGTATCTAAAATATCCCCAGTATGGTAACACTTTATAATAACTGCACGCTATTAAGCATTAGTAAACAGTTAATTCATCATTTATAAAGAATTAATTGTAACGACTGAGACAAATCAGACACAATTATTTGGTATATGTACCAAAAAAATATTTAACCTTCACTCTGGGATCTGTGGTCCCATCCCCCAAACAGGGCAAGAAGGTCCTACCACGATCAGATAAGTTGGTTTTATGGGTGTAAAAGAATGTGACCACATGCTCAAGAGAGAGACAATGGGAAGACAGAAACTGCTGCATTAATCATAGATGAACTGATCTATAAATGAACATGCATCCCAGAAACTGTGTGAATGACTGTCTTGTGTACTATTATGTATATACTATGGTATGTATTTTATTATACAACCAACCAACGGTCAATGTAACCTTACCTGTATCATGTCTCCTATCTAATTAATCCTCATTTAATGACTCACACTTTGAGGTACATCACCTTCTCTTAGAATGCAGTGTGGATTTGTTATATCTATCTGAGCATTAATGAACAGAAAAGCGGTAAGGCAGATGTCTAACCACACTTGAGATAGTGTCATAAATCTTCCCCACAGAGGAAACTCCCGCCACAAAGTCCACCCTTCCCATTGGTTAAGCAAACCCGGAGAGGTGGGGCCTTTCTCAGGCTTTATTAGAGACAGTCCACAGTGACCACCCTCTCTTAGCTCTGCTCTCTGGCCTCTGCTTCTTCATGTTGATAGTGGGGGGCCCCAAGGGCCCCAGCAGGCCTGAACACCGCCTGCTATGCCTTCATGCTCCCAAAGGGAGTCAGACTGCCTTTTCTTCAATCCAGAAAACTGCAACCTTACCATCACCATGGGCAACGATTAACTCTTGGCCTTCTCAGCACTTCAGGATGCCGTGCCGTCCAGCGTGGCCTCAGCAGGCCAGGGCAGCAGGCTTCGACTCACAAAAGTCATGTGCTCTCTCAACCATGCAAGTTCATCATATCTTCTCCACCCAGCAGAGAAGAAAACGACTGCAACTTGTACAGTGACATTTGACACTCACTGACCCATCAACGAACTCAAATTTCAACCACTTCAAGAATTGTCCACTGCACAGACCATGCAAGTATCAATTTAATGAGGTGCTCTGAAAATGATACGCTGATGTTTCTTTTCATAGTTAAATAGACCTTTTCCATAGTTCCATTTCCCATTTCCGGTTCCATATCACTCACCATTTTACCTATGCATGTATGTATGTGAATGTATGTTTGTTTAGTTTTAGTTATGTTTGTGAGTTAGTTAATAAAACTTGTGCACAATCTGTATTTGGTTTCTGATTCTCTGCTTGCAACAAAGTCCATTTTACGATCTTGATCTTGTTACATGCTCTAAGCGCTGTACATGCTAAGAAATAATTATTTTTCGGTGGCCATGAAAGATAAACTTTTCTTAGAATAAATGAATAATCAAAAGAGTTCGTTGGAACTGATTAATTGATTGTAATATTAATTTAGCTACCTCAAGTTAATCTAATTAACCGACCCAAATATTAATAATTAATCATAATTGTTAATTATGAGTTATTATTAATATTTCCCCTTTGAGCTAATTTGTTACATAATAGACATTAATAAGCAGTTTAAAAATACAGCTATAAATGGCTTATTCTTGATTTAGAAGCATATCTATAATGTTTAATAATTGTATTTTCATACTTTATTAATGATCAATTTATCATTTCTAAATGAAGTATAGCATTATTTACAAAGCAGTTATTTAGGAGTTGTCAGTGATTCATAAGATCACTTAAGTGTAAGTAAATGTAGTAAATGCAGGTAGTTATAAAGCATTTAGTAGTGGTCAGTTAACTATTTTTGTGAGCTCATCTAAAGTGAGGACTAGTTATGCCTTGTAAAGCATTTATAATGGAGATTTAAAGGCTCATTGATCTTCTATACAGAAAAAGGAAACAAACACAACACAGAGATACAGAACATAGAAATATTTAACTGAGCCTTTAAATCTCCTTTGTAAATGCTTTACAAGGCATAACAAGTCCTCACTTTAGATGAGCTCAAAAAAATAGCTCACTACTAAATGCTTTATAATTACCTGAATTAACCCTGAATTACAGTAGAAATACATGTTAATAAACCATTTATTAACACACTAAGTAACTATTACTATATGTCTGAATAAAAAGATGTATGAATGTACATTTAAATAGTTTATTAAAATAGTTACTGACAACTCCTTAATAACTGCTTTGTAAATCATGCTATACTTCATTTAGAAATGATAAATTGATCATTAATAAAGTATGAAAATACAATTATTAAACAGAGAGTTTAACATTATTTTTAAGATTATTACTTCATTTTATTCTGCCGGAAAATAAAATGAAGTTGGTTTAAAAATCGGGTCAACACTAGTTTTGCATAATGTAATAATGTTTGTTAATGTTATTTATATATTTTTGTTTTTTTTGTTTTATGCAGTATAAAAGCAACAAAATCAATAACATTAAAGTTTTTATTACAAGTATTATTTAATAACAAATTAAATAATAATCATCAGATAAATTCTCCATATCTAGAAAAACATTTTGAAATAGGCTATGTAGAATATTTTCAAAAACAATATTTGTTTAAGTTAACAGACCACAGGGGTTCCACAGACCCTGGTTGAAAACCCTTGCGCAAGTACTTTTGTATTTTGATATCTGGATCATTATTTATTCACAATAAAAAAATATTAAGCTTAAAAACTGATCAATTGTGTAAAAATGTGATAAGTGGCAGAGTTTAAGTTATCTGGAATTGTGTTTGTTAGATTCACCTGTTCAAAAGACTTCAGCCCGGCTTCTTTCCCTAGCCGAATGATGTCCTCTAGAATGGCATTTTTCAGTTCCTGTTTAAACACAATACCAGGCGTCAGTTCTTCAGGGTTGGCACAGGCCATTCAAACTTTACAGCCCATTCAAAATTCAGCTAATTCATTACGATGACATAAAATAGTGTGAAAAAATTTACAGGTAATACAAAAACTAATCATCTGTGTACATGATTCGTGAATTCTATACATCTCTGGATGGTGAAAACGACATCTCCCATCGTCCTACTCTCCTTCATAGCGTCATCAAGCTTCACCTTTGTTATTGTTTTGAAAATGGTGGCGAAAACTTACATATTGTGCCTTTAAATGTATTTTTTCTATATAAGTGGTTTACCTTGGATTTGCACATTTCAGTGTAGGAGCCCTCAATGCCTCTTTTCTTTGCCCATCCTGGCAGAAAGTCTGGATCAGGAACCACAACACCCACTAAACATGCCTGCAAAGAGTACCAGAATGGGTTTACTCTCATTTATAGCATATCCTCTGATTCACTGCTGTGTGTGTTTCTCACCTGTAGACTGTCTCCATGTACAAAGACCTGGGCCACAGGGTCACTACGCATGTAGATGTTTTCAATCTTCTCTGGAGCGATGTATTCACCTTGAGCCAGCTTAAAGATGTGTTTCTTCCTGTCTATAATCTTCAGAGTTCCATTCTAAAACAATAAATACTCAGCTTCACTAATGAAGTAAGGAAGAAATAATGATGGACCATAAAATGAAAGCATGTCACAAAGTGGAGGCTTCTGTTGGCTTGAAAGGCAAGTATTAACTTCAAAATATTAAAAACTTTGCAACAATACGGGAAGATTGTGCATAAGTGATATGCTTTAATTACCGGTATCTACATTTTTTATTAATGCAACCTGGTGAAGTTGCAAGTGTGAGTTTCAGTGAACACATATACAGAACTGTGTAAAAATCTGGTACACAATAACTCCTGTCAAGAACTAGTTAATGCGATAAGGCAGTGTTCAGAGCAATCTTTCCCATCAGTCATTTGCATTCATAACTACATACTGTACACTACCGTTAAAAAGTTAGGGGTGAGTGAGATTTTTCTTCTTTTTGAAAAGATTTTTTTGAAGAGTTTCCACAAAAATAAATAAATATTAAGCAGCAGAACTGTTGATAATTGATAATAAATTAAAACATTGATAATAATAAGAAATGTTTCCTGAGCATCAAATCAGCATATTAGAATGATTTCTGAAGGATCACGTGACACTGAAGTCATGATGCTAAAAATTCAGATTCACTATCACATAAATAAATTACATTTTGAAATCAATATTTTAATTCCTGTAAACAGAAATTCCTGTAAATATAAACATTTATTTAATTTGTAATCATATTTTCACAACATTACTGTTTTTACTATATTTTTGGACAAATAAAATGTAACCCGGGTGATTTTAAGAGGCTAATTTCTTACAAATCCCAAACTTTTGAATGTAGTGTAAATGCAGATGACATATTTTTTTATTAACAAAGTGGTCTTAGGGTAAAATGATATATTTCAATGGTCCACTTTAGACACTGTACTAACTTTAAGTATTTTTGCAACTACAAGTCAAGTAAATAAAGATTTAGCAGATATTAAGCAGACAGTCTACTAATACTCTAATTGAGTAGTAGTTGCAAAGTTACTTTTAGTTAGTAGAATGTCTAAAGTGGACTATTGGAATAATATGTCACCAAATATGGTGAGTCAGTAACTGGGTTGATGTCAGTTCCATTTAAAATTAATCAGATTGAAAACTGAAACAAGGGTAAAATTCACAGAAATCAGGATGTTGATTAAATTAGAACTGAACTGGGAGACTAAAATAAGATCTGTCGACTGAGAGTAAATAAGGAGCAGAAGTGCTGAGAGAGAATGTAGAATTCACCGGTAGCCATTTGCCGATGTCTCCGGTGTGCAGCCAGCCGTCTTTATCTACGGCTTCTAAAGTTCGCTCTGGGTCCTTCAGGTAACCTTGAAACACATTTGGTCCTTTCACACACACCTGTCGAGGACACACACACACACACACACACACACACACACACACACACACACACAGCCAGTAAACTGTGAGGTACACTGTCCCACTCAAAAATTGTATAAATAAAAAAAGTAGTTTTAAATGATCATTTTTGCTTTGCTTTTGTCATGACAAAAGTCACAAAAAAAAAATATTGGGAGTTAGCCATTCCATCTGTTAATATTTCATTCATAAATGAGGGAGTAGTCTAAGGGGCTGTTTACACAACACCGTTTTCAACTAAAAACGTAAAAGTTTTTTTGTGTTTTGGTCGTTCGTTTACACAACAACGGTGTTTTGCCTGAAAACGCAAACTTTTGAAAACGGTATCCGTGTAAGCGACAAACACGCAAATCTCTGAAGACGATGACGTCATGCACGTGCGTATTACGTGTTCAGTCTATAGTGTTTCATCGCCATCTAATGGCCTGGCAGCAGAATACAGCGTTTTTTGTCGTTTTCGCGGATCTGTGTGAATGGGGATCGTTTTGACAATGGTGTCGTCTGTATTGCGGAAAACTCAAAGGAAAAACGTATCTGATTTAAGCATTATTGTTGTCGTGTAAACGTGCCCTAACTTATTTGATTTATTAATCATTTCATTATTAACATTATGCCACAAAAGCTGCCAAAAAAGCTTACAGTAATTGAAACCACTTTATATTAAGTGTATTTAACTATATAATGACATTTAAAATAAATGTTTCATACAATGCACATTTTATGCATTTTACATGAAAGACACCTAAAATAAAGTGGGACCACTTAACTTGTAATAAACCAAGAACATTCCTTTAAAATTCAACATTTTAACTGGTGACCTACCTCTCCCTCTCCATTGGCTGCAAAATAATTCATTTCAGCCAAATCCACTAACTTAATGAAATTACAGGGCAGCGGTGCTCCCACATGACCTGAGTGCAAGAGACAAAGAGAGTTTGTGTTACAGTACAGGCTGTTTATTAATTAGAACAGGTGTATCTGTGTGTTATATGTGTTAGTGTGAGATTTGCATGTGTTACCTGCTGTCCAGTCTCCAGGAAGTGACATTGTGCAGCCTGCGGTACACTCTGTCTGCCCATAACCCTCATAAAACTAACACATAAGCAACACACAAAAACAGTGACTTTAAATGAGATGTGGGAACTGATAGCATGAGAACAGAAGTCTCTGTGTGTGTGTGTGTGTGTGTGTGTGTGTGTGTGTGTGTGTGTGTGTGTGTGTGTGTGTGTGTGTGTGTGTGTGTGTGTGTGTGTGTGTGTGTGTGTGTGTGTGTGTGTGTGTGTGTGTGTGTGTGTGTGTGTGTACCTGGCAGCCCAGCGCTGCTCGCAGGAAGGTGAGGACGGTGGGAGAGACAGGAGCAGCTCCTGTGATCATTAGCCTCACGCGCCCACCCAGACTGGCCTGTAGGCAGAGTCACAGGAGTCAGTTTGGTTGTGTTTACCCACTAGCAGAAAATAGTTATTTTTTTGGAGGGCTAAATAGTGTTGTGTTCATACTTAGTTTAGTTACAAAAGAGATTTTAGAGTCATAATCACTAATCAAATTTTAAGCAGGGTTATTGCTGGCAAGGGAAATGCCATGGGTCTGCGGAATTTGCATGCGTAACTCCGCCCTACCTCGTGGGTTTATAAGGAAGTACACTGCAACATGCAGATATGTTTCCTGCTGAGGAGCCGAGACTGAACTCCGGCGTTTCCAGCGGTACAGCGGAAGTGGCAGGAAGACGTAACGTTCCCTTTCGTGATCACTACGAGTTACGTCAGTTACGAAATGGGGGTTCCAGTCTAATCACGCCACCTTCTCGGCTGTCTCCCAGTGCCCTGCGTAAGTCTGCGCTCCCTGTTGTGAAAATGGCACGGACGAAGGAGTCCTACTTATCACAGGAATACACTGGGAAGCATATCTAAGTGGAAATATACAACACAGCGCCCGCCCGAAGGGAGGTCTTAAGAATACACATATGACCCGGGGGGGGGGGGGGGGGGGATGGGGGGTGCATATGGAAGAACACTGGGGTGTCCAGCCCGAACGGTGGAATCTTTCAACCCCAGGGGTGGCAAGGTGGCTTGCCAAGGGAAAGACACATGCTCAAGGAGGCTTACAGTGGAAATACACATGTGGGGGTCGCCCAACGGGGGAACCATGCACATGGAGGCACCTAGTCAAATCGCGAAAGCTGCCGGAGGCATAACTCTGTTCGCCAGTGCTGAAGCGGTCTCATATGAAGCAACCCGAGCGGTGTGGCTGCCGCTGCGGACGCCATATGCCCCAGGAGCCTCTGAAAGGATTTCAGTGGAACCGCACTCTTGCTCTGGATGTGACGCAGGCAAGTCAGCAGTGACTGCGTGCGCGCTCGTAAGCTGCACGCACATGGCGACCGAGTCGGCTGAATGGATGCATTCAAAAATGCGTTTGGCCGTGAGCATCTTGAACGGAATCCTGTAGAGGGATCGGTTCAAAACTCGCAAAATCCAAGATTGGCCGTTATCCAACGGATTTCTTCAGTACAATGAAGTAAAACCCGGACTTCATTTTGGCCGGAGGGACAATATTCGATCACACCTTTTGCCAGTAAGGTAGCGATTTCCGCACGCATGACAGGGGCACTGTCACCGACCATAGTGTTGCGGACTGATCGTGCGAACTGAATCGCATAGCCGAGCCTGATGGTCTTGGCGACCAGCGGGACAGGTTGGGAAGCTGAAGCTAGGCTCCAAAAACTGTACCGGCGGGGTCGGCCCGGACTAGGGAGGCAGAGCGTCCGGTGTGGGGGCACAGTCATAGACCGCGTCCTGACAGAGGAGACCAGGGAAGGACGTGCGTTCCACTGGTGTCTGCTCTGACAGGGTTCTGGCGACAGAGGGGGACGAGAGTGGCGAGGCTCATAAGCGGCGCACAATGCCATCCGCAAGCTCCGTGATAGAGGGGGACAAAAGTGGGGAGGCTCGTAAGCGGCGCACACTGTCATCCGCGCACTCTGGGTGCTCAGAGATGGTGGTGTTAGTTCTGTCTTTAACCACATTGGGGTGAACAAATAATTCTCCCCCGGCCCTCCACCGGGGGAAGGAGTGGCCCTGCTACCACCTCCTCGACAGAACTGTGGCCCATCTCTGAGCTGTCCGCGTCAGGAGCGCCGCTTGGCCTGGCGTTTAGCGGGCGGCGGGGCTTGAGCGGACTGGGGCGCCTTCCTGCGACCACCTCCACGGTGCGGCCCGGGTGAAGGCTGCTGCTTGGGCCGAGCGGGAGGGGCAGGAGTCGCAGGAGGGCGCCACTGGGTGGAGGCAGCAGCTGGTCGCCGGGGCAGTATGTGCTTAATAGCCTCAATCTGTTTCTGGGCAGCCGAGAACTTTTGGGGCGAAGTCCTCGACTGCGCCGCCGAAAAGGCCTGCCTGGGATATAGGAGAGTCGAGCAGACGAGTCCGCTCGGCATCTCTCATATCGGCCAGGTTAAGCCACAGGTGTCGTTCCTGGACCACACTGGTGGACATCACCTGACCAAGGGAGCGTGCGGTCACCTTCGTCACTCGGAAAGCGAGGTCGGTGGCGGCACGCAGCTCATCAAAGAGCCCTTGGTCAGCTCTGCCCTTGTGCATGTCCTTGAGCATCCTGGCCTGGTAGGATGGCCATGGCATGCAGCGAGACTGATTTTAACCACACCCCTACATTTTTTATCAGGAAATATTCCTGAATGCCTCTCTCTCATTACAGATAGGTATCATCATTTTGAGGGAAATGTGTCTAAAAGTCTGAAAATCTGTGTGTAACTTTAAGGGACGTCGCTACCAAACACCTTTTTTTCTGCAATTAAGCAAACTTTTCTGGGTGTTATTCCATAAAATGTAGTTTTTATGTGTGTACAACTGTTCAGAACTGGGCTAGGTAACCATGTGCTGATTATCATCTTTGAATTCGGCTCAAAAGTATCTTAAATTGTCACTACCGAAACAGTCATGACCGAAACATGTCACCATTGTTTTGGTAGTGACAAAACTATCAACTAAGATGTTATTATAGTGTTTGGTTCAATGTATATTCATACTAATTAGGGCTGTAACGATTCCTTGATTAAAGTCAAGTACTCGATTGAAAAAAATCCTCGATTGCAATTTACCCGTGTTGAGTAACCGGCAAAATACCGGAAGTGGCGCATATACAGACGTGAATCCATGAACCGCATTATTACACCATTTTATAAGGCTACGCGATCTATTTAAAACAATTTACAATCATAAAATAGCAGAGTGCTATCATGAAATCGCAAAGGCTGTGATATCCGCAAAAAATATCATAAAAAATATATGCACTGTTTTTTGTTTTGTTTTTTACAGAGAAGCATGACGCTTTAATTATTTATATGCAAGTGCAGATTGTTAAAAGTAACTCAGCTCCGTTCAAAGTAAACGCTGCTCCACACATACTCAGTCTCCTCATATGCTGTTTGTTAAGGTTTCCGATAATGTTGCAACACGAAATGCCACAACAACAATCCAACAAACACAACAAAAATACATTCCATGACAAAAAGAACAGGAGTAGGATGAAGAAAAAAAAATCGTATAAACTCCTACCCCATTCTTATATTAAGAAAGTTACAAATTAGATGGCCTCACCGACATAACAAAAAATAACAACGCCAATTTTTTTTTAAATAGCCCAGATCAGATGTAATCTACTTTCAATTTTTAATTTTTTTTATTTTTTATTTTTATTTTTTTATTTATTATTAATTCTGCTTACACAACACTAAACAAACAAAAACAAACACAACAATAATACAATGATGACAACTCTTGTAACGAAAACAACGACGAGACCATCATTGTTGTTATAATTTTAAACATTTTCACATTCATCTTTGTACAAGTTAAGTATCTTCTGTTTATACTTATATTTAAATTGAAGAATATTTGAACAACATTTTAGATCATTTTCTAGAAAATTCCATCTTTTCACACCAGAAACTGAAACACACATTTGTTTGAGGGTATTTCCAGCAAAAGGCTGTTTAAAGTCATTATTTCTTCTGCTTGTCTCACTATTTACAGTAAAAAGGGTTTGCAGTCCATGCAGTAGTGTTTTGCTTTATGAACAACTAATAAAGTTTGTAAAGAAACCAAGTCCTTCAATTTGAGTAGTCCTGACCTCAGAAACAGTCCTATAGTATGTTCTCTTGGAGCAACTCCATTAATTATTCTTACAGCCCTTTTTTGCAAAATAAATAAGGGCATTAAATTAGTGAAATAAGAATTACCCCATATCTCCAAACAATACATCAAATTTGGTAAAATAAAGGAACAATATAGGATTCTCATTGCCTTATAATTTAACATAAACTTTACTTTACTCAAAACGGCAATGTTTTTACAAATTTTATTTCTTACATAAGCTATGTGTGACTTCCATTAAAATTTTTCAGCAATGAGTACACCTAAAAAACCTAAATTCTGACACTCTCTCAATAGTTATTCCATTTAAAGTCAAACGAACATTATCAGGGCATTTCTGATTTGTAAACAACATAAATTTTGTTTTACTTAAGTTTAACGACAGTTTATTTTTATTAAACCATTTCTGAAGTAGGATCAATTCTTGTTCAATAGTTTTCATTAATATTTTTAAGTTCTTACCCGATACAAAAAAATCTGTATCGTCCGCAAAAAGAACAAAACGTAAAATCTTTGATTCATCACAGAGATCATTACTATATAAAGTAAATAATTTAGGCCCCAGCACAGAGCCTTGAGGGCCTCCACACTGTATTGTTTCCAACTTAGATTCATGGCCTATATACTCTACATATTGTTGTCTATTTTCTAAGTAACTAATAATCCAGTTTAATACTACACCTCTAATTCCATTAGCCTGACTACGTCAGACTTCCTAATTTCATTTAGCTCCTGTAGTCAGTCTGAGATAGCAGCCTATCTTTCAGTTTTCCATCGGCCTTCAGACGGCCGGGCCAATCAACGAACAGAGGGCGGGCTGAGAGCCGTGACGTAGACGCTAAGCGCCGAGTTTTACATTGTATGTTAGAGAAATCGAAAACCGAAACGACCGCGGAAATGGGAAACGAGACACGGGATGCAATTTGCTCTGTTATGGAGAACATTCCGGGGTTTTTCAAACTGAAGCCAGAACAAGAAGAGTGTTTGATAAACCTTTTAAATGGAGGTGATGTTGTGGCCCTACTCCCGACTGGTTTTGGGAAAAGTTTAATTTATCAATTGTTACCGTGATAATAGATGAAAACTAGTAAACTGCAGTAACTCATAGCCCCGGGGCCCAGTGAGGTCTTAATGCGACCCTGGTAATGCTTTAATCTTGAAATTAAGTTGCAGCATTTCCGACAGACTCATCTTTAAAAGATCTAATCCTAAGTTTGAGAGTTGGCTACAAATATTTTCTTGTTTCACTCTGTCAAAAATATGTTTAGAGGCCGTGATTGTACCGTGGATGCGTAGATTAACTTCGCATAATCTGCAAAAGTCGTTTGCAGCCATGTTCACTCCGGTATTTCGCTCGCATCATCATGTGTTTACAGCAGGTTTACAGTGGATGTTCGATCATAGATTTGAGTTCGATGCATGATGTCTGTGGTTCGATGCGGCTGTACAGGCGCATAACATACGTCATAACTAAACTTATCTGATTGGCTTACGGGTAACCAATGATTTTAAACTTCAGACAAGCGCCCCCTAGCGAGAGAGAAAACACTTCTCTATTATGCCATTTCAGACTCTGTCTACGAAGCAAAGTGAAGTAGCAGAGTCTGGTATTACCAGGCTATAATTCCATATGTATGTAATTTAGATATCAATATACCATGATCAAGAGTGTCAAAGGCCTTTTTAAGGTCAATAAAAACACCAACTGTGTGATTTTTATTCTCCAATTCTGTAATAATGTCCTCTGTGATTTCCATCAAAGCCATAGCTGTTGAGCGGCTGCTTCGAAACCCAAACTGATTATCATGTATCAAAGAATGTTTTTCAAGAAAATAATCAAACTTTTTAACAAAAAGCTTCTCCAGAATTTTTGAAAATTGAAGAAGCAAAGATATAGGCCTATAATTTGTGAGACTATGTCTATCACCAGATTTAAAAAGGGGAATAATTTTAGCCACCTTCATTTTATCTGGAAAAAAACCTGTATTAAAAGACAAATTTATTATATATTTTAATGGTCTAATAATGCAACGTATAGTTTCTTTGACAATATACATATCTAAGCCATCACTATCGCATGAATGTTTACTTTTTAATTTAGAGACAGTGGAAATAATTTCACTCTCACTAACTTCGTCAAAAAAAAGGATTGCACGACTCTGCTTTCACCTGTCCAACTTTTATTTTCATTATGTAGTGGTATAGTTTTGGCAAGATTTGGACCAACATTGACAAAAAATGAATTAAATTCGTCAGCCATTTTTTCACCACTTATCTCGACGTTCTGTTCATTCATTAAATATAATGGCTGACTATAATTCAATTTACTGCCCATAACCTCCCTTAATACTTTCCACATTCTTTTGATATTACTTTTGTTTTCCATCAACAAGTTTGTATAATAATCTTTCTTTGCACGTCTCATTATAGTAATCAGCTTATTTTTATAGGCTTTATATATTTTTTCTGCATTTACTGTCCGATATTTTACAAAGTCCCGATAAAGCTTATTCTTCTTTTTACAAGATTTCAATATACCCTTCGTTAACCAAGGTTTATTATTATTTCTATAATAATATAAATAATTATTATCATATCACTGTCAAATATATTTCATATCACTGTCATCATTTATATACGTGTCAGTGTCTCGGGTTTCTCAAACTCCATCTCTGTGTGCTGTGAGTTCCCTTTCGGGAGTCTCTCCTATTGTGTAAGTAGCTTACGCTATGGGAAAACTCCTTTTCTCAAGAATATGAAGCCAAAAAATGTAAAAACGCAGTGTAGCTGCACAGCATAGACAGGTGAGTGGCTAGCGCAGTAATTGGCTGTGCTGCGGCAACTGCATGAACCTATGACAGGGCGACTCAGACGCGCGGTCCAATCAGGGCAATTCGCGCCCTGACGCGTCATAGCCATAGACTGTAGGTCATAGCCCGCCAGAATGGGCGTGGTCAGAGGCTATAAATATAGCCCCCCGAACTGTCATGCTGTCTCCTTCAGCGAACCTCCACTTCACTGAAACTCCGGATTGAAGCCTTCGCTGCCGTCGACAGGCACCCAGCAGCGGGACAAGCCACTGCTTCGCAGTACTGAGGACGCCGGCTTCCTTCGCCGCCTTCACCGCTGTTCTGCTGAGCCATTCCGGCGCGCCGTATCCTTTCCTGATCACAAGTGTTCGCAGCCGCGACACTTCTAAAAGAGAAATTTCCAACGAGGCGTTGTTTCAAATGCCTCGCACCAACTCGTCGGTGGAGACGTCACATCCTCTGTGCTTCCTGTCTGATCCGTTACCATGCAGAAGCTGCACTCGCTAAGGGCGGCTGCCCTGAATGTGACGAGATGGATCTCCCCACCCTGCGGGCTCGACCCCTCTTCCCGCTTTCTCTCACTTTGTTTGAGCCGTGCAAACTGCGCCGTTCACAAGGGATGTCAGAGCGGACGGTCACAAGCAATGTTCAGCACCCGGGGTTAGCTTTCGTTACGTTACAAGAAAGCTACCCCCCCCCGTTCGCGTGCGTCACTCACCGGCGAAAGGAGGATAGAGAGTGTTTTAGTCCCGCCGATAATACATGCACGCCTGCAAACAAACGCAGACACAAAACACTAACACTCTTATATGCTCACGCTAACCGAAAGCTTATGTGTTTTCCCCCTGTGGCTCAGTGGCGAAATCTAAGGTTTTCGCGCCAGAGACCCGTGCCAAACCCATACTTTACTCTCACGGCTTCAGGCTTCTGCCTTGGGCTATATTAGAGCGAAGTCAAGCACGCACAGCGTTTTGAAGGGAGTTCCCATAGCGTAAGCTACTTACGCAATAGGAGAGACCTCTCGAAAGGGAACGTCTCGGTTACTAACGTAACCTCGGTTCCCTGAGAAGAGGGAACGACTATTGCGTAAACCGCCGTGCTTGTGCTTTAATCGGTGTTTCGCTTCAGTTGATTTAACCTGGCCTATGACAGCTTGGGGGGCTATATTTATAACCTCTGACCACACCCATTCTGGCGGGCTATGACGCGTCAGGGTGCGAATTGCCCTAATTGGACTGCGCGTCTGAGCCGTCCTGTCATAGGTTCATGCAGTTGCCGCAGCACAGCCAATGACCACGCTAGCCGCTCATCTGTGTATGCTGTGCAGCTACACTGCTTTTTAAAAAATGTTGGCTTCATATTCTCGAGAAAAGGAGTTTTCCCATAGCGTAAGCTACTTACGCAATAGTCGTTCCCTCTTCTCAGGGAACCAAGGTTACGTTAGTAACCGAGACGTTTTTGTGGCCTATAACGTTCATCTGTATGCAGTTTGCGCCGTTTCACAAGATTCGTAACGCAACTCATTTGTAAAATGCCAACACAGGAGAATAATACATAAACATCTCTCTGAAATGCGAATTGTTGTTCATCGCAATTTCAAAATAAAAGTTTAACCCTTGCACTGAGTTTGCATGTTTTGACGTGCACACAAGCTATTGTTACTTATTTTTTTTTTTTTACAGCAGCTGTTGCATCTCTACCGTAAAGAAGAGACCAAATATTAAAGATTAAGTTGACATTTGAATTAAATTTGGTTTGGCCAATATTAAACAAGGATTTGATCATGCCTTAGTCTAACCAAGCCATTGGCGCTCTCTGCAGGCATTTTTTTTTTTTTTTTTTTCGTAATGTACATAGCCTAAGTTATGTTTATATTAGTTTATATCATTTATTTTACATGGTGTACTTTAACAGCATTGTTCAATAAAACCCATATGATTACTTTGATACTTTATTTGAACAAATAATTATTGCTTGTTATTATGTATTTAGATAACACTTTACAACAAGGTTCATTAGCATTAGTTAATGTATTAACCAACATGAACTAACAATGAACAATACATTTGTAACTGTATTTATTAATATTTGTTAATGTTAGTTTCATTGTTTGTTCATGTTAGTTCACAGTAATGTTAACAAATATAACATTTGATTTGAATAATGTATTAGTAAATGTTGAAATTAATATTAACTAAGATTAATAAATGCTGTAGAAGTATTGTTCATTCTTAGTATGTTAACTAATGTTAACTAATGAAACATATTGTAAAGTGTTACATATCTGTATTTTAAGTCATTTAAAAGGCTGTTCACTTTTTATAAAAAAAATTTGTATCCGATTACTCGATGGAATAATCAGTAGAATACTCAATTACTAAAATAATCGATAGCTACAGCCCTAATACTAATGAATCCTTAACTTTGAAATCAGTATGATTAACTCAATGTTAAAAGAAAGATTGGGTTAAAAATACAACAAATCGTATAAATTACACTACGTATAAATTAAAAATATTGTTAACATTGTAATTGTTATTGATTTACCTGTGAAAAGTTGTTGTTTTTTAAACAGCAAACAATATATTTACAAGGTAGATGTAAACAAAATATTAATAGGTCAATATAAGCCTTCTTATTAAATAATTTTTTATTGTGTTTCGGTAGTGACAAATTTTGGGAGAGGAAAATTATTCCAAAACTTTCTGAAAATACAATATGATAATTAACTGCACAATTTCTAGAAATGTGTACCTTGGATATAATACAATTTGCATACATACAAAATTTGTTGAAAAATAAACATTTTCAAGACGTTTCCAACTCTGACTTTGAAACAATTTTGTAGAATGGCCCATATAGTAGAATTAATTGTAGATGCGACATAAGCATGTGAAGAATTCTATTATATAAATCTATTTATAACAAGGCTGAATGCTGGTGTACTGTGTTGTTGAAAAACAAACTAAAACTTGTATTTGAATGTAAGAGTGACTCTGTTTCGCACTCCAGAATCACTCAAAGCAAGGTTTCTTTCACCAGCACCAGAGCGGAGCAGAAGCAGAGTTTCTATGAAAGCCTGAAAAACGATCGATCAATCAATCAATCAATCAATCATTAAAAAGCCAATTGTGACTTTAAATCTCCCAATTGTGAATTGGTTTCTTACAATATATATATATAATTAAATGTATATATTTTGTTTTATATCCAACGTCCTTGGATTGAATGGGCCTTTAGATGTGATGATTTCCCTAGACATGATTTCCCTTGCTTTTTTTTCCTTTATAAATGTTGGACAGTTGGATGCTGAGTGTTTTTGAATTTGTGAGTTGCCAGGAAACAGTCTTTATAGGTTCTCTATGGTTTCATCTGATTGTTCTGTCCCTGGGCACAAACACACTCTCTCTTTCTTTCTCCTTTTCATCTGGTTACCTGCACTTTGCTGAAGATCAGTTTATCCCACATGCTGTCCATCCTCACAACTCCACTTCTTAGCTCCGCCTCTTTTCTGCTGGTGGCAAAATCCAGCAGCCATCTCTTAAGAGGAGTGTTCGCCTGTCCGAAGATCTTAACGCAAACAAAGATGAATGTATAATGAGTAAAGATGTTTAGGTATATTTAAAGACAGACTTCAACGTTAACAGTTTTTGTGTGTATAACTAAACAGTTACCTTATCAAACATGCGGTTGAGTAGTCTGGGCACTACAGGAAATACAGTGGGCTTAAGAGTCTTCAAATCATCCATCAGCAGACGGATGTCACCCTGAAAATATCCTATCCTGCCCCCGTGGACCAGAAGCACACCCTATACACACACAACAAACACAGTTATTCAACAAAAAAAAAAAAATATATATATATATATATATATATATATATATATATATACAGCAGTGGCCAAAAGTGATGTCCAGAGGAGATATTTGTTTTTAATGACACTACAAGTTTGTTTAAAACAATCAAAATATTAAGAAAATATTTTATATTTTTTTTATATTTGAAATATGAGGGAATAGCAAAATACTAAACTTGGATAAGGTATTTATCTGACAAATTATTTTTTTTGGCAAAAATGAACACTACAGCAACGGCTTTTATTTTACTATGCAAAAAAAAAGCATATAAAATCAAAAAGCTCACAGGAAAAAAGCATACATTGACTACAACATAATCAGTTACTAATGTTTTGTAGGTTCTCTCTTGGTTTTGCATGTGTTCATTGTTTTTTAGTTTTTTATGACAGCCTGGCCAGAAATTATGGCTACACTATTTGGCATGTTTCATTGCATTCTCACTAATAAAATAATTTACTCCAAGCACAACACAACACATTTTTAATAATACTTTATTTGGATAAAGGGTGAAGATGTCAATTTTCCTAGGCCGGAAATTACTTTTGGCAACTACAATATGTAAAATATGTGCCAATGGTAGAGTAAATAAATCATAGTATCATATATTTAACCAAAACATCCCTAACTTATTAATTTAATGTTTTAAAACATTTGTTTAATGACTGTGTGCATGCATAATACATACCTCAACCACTCTCTCAAACATGTGTGCTAGTGGTAGGTAAGAAATGTGAATGTCTGTCTGGTTAAGCATGCAATGAACCTGTAAAACACACACACACACGTGCAGTGTGAAATCCAGCATACCTCAACTACTCTTTCAAACATATGCGCTAGTGGTAAGAAGGAGATGAGGACATCTTGAGGACCAAGTTTCAGAAACCCCTAACCACACACACATACACATACAAACACATCAACATACAGATCATGAGGGAGGTAGAAACAGGAAACAGATCATTAAATGAGGAAATGAGGCACAAGAAAAGGTGAACATAACAGAGACAGAAAGACATTTCATTTAACAGTTAACTGACAAACAAAATAAAGGAAACAGGCTCCTAAAAATCTCATAGATCTGATCTGACATTTAAATCTCATTTGTTGGCATTTTTTTTATCTTTTTCTCAAAGATAGACTTCAGTACAATGATTTTTTAAGGATAAAGAAGCGAAAAAATGTATCTTACCTGTGTAACTTTAATGAAAGCAGAACAATTGGAAACAACGTTTCCATGTGTAAGCATTGCTCCCTTTGGATTTCCTGTCGGCAAAGAAATCAGTTACATTTATTCTCCAGGTTGGAGTCCTAAAAAATGCCAAAATATGACTTTGAAGCAACATGTAAATGAAAAAGGAAAGAAGTTTGCTTTGTTCATCAATGAATACTCAATTATTAAAGTCACATTTGTGCATATAATTTTTTCATTGGAAAGCATTGATGTGTTAACTACAAAATAATTCATTTTGTTTGAGATTAATAACAATTAAATACTTTAATACATTAATATCTAGTTCAAACATGAAATTCTAGAGGGCCCGGGCTGATAGGTCCATTACATGCAATCTACAAGCAATCACATAATCACCACATGGGACAAGCTGATTGGCCTCTGCTGATCCTGCGGCCAATGAGATTGCTTGCTCAACATTTAAATAGTCTGGTTTAGTGGTTGCTGTATACTAGTCCTGCAGCGCTATCAGAGTTCTTCTGAGACCCTCCACATCCACCTGTCTAGATCTGCTATGGGATTTATGCATGTCTACTTATGCAGCAGCAGCAGGATATCTTTCATGCTCACAGCAGTGTGTCTGTGTATCTATTAGCAGTAGCAAGTCCATACTTGCTCTGCAACAGCAGCAGAATAACAGATCTAGTCCGCATACCTGTAGTTCCACTTGTGAAGCAAATCAGTGCCAGGTCCTCTGGTTTAGGAGGCTTGAAATAAAAATTCAATACTAAGCATTCATTAAATTATGAAGTAAAAAAAATCAATAATAAAGCTATCAAATAAAACTATTAATTATTCACATGTAATGTTGCAAGTCTGTAAATCAATACAGTGCTCAGTTTTACTCACAATGGGAGTCTTGTGGTTGACTTTGCCAATAGCCTGCCAAAAGAAAGACTTCATTTAGTGCAGTACAAATAAATTAAATGGGATTAATGGGATCACTGTTTAGCAAGTGTGTTTAAGTGTGTGTGTGTGTGTGTATCAAACCTCCAGCTCCTTGAGGCTCAAAACTTCAATGCCGTTCTGTTGTGCTTGTGCAGTCAGCTCACTGTCAAAGTTCTCCATGATCACTATGGTTGTGACGCTATGCTTCCGGCCAGACACACAGTCCAAGATAAGACGAGCCTTCTCCGCGAGATCACAGATCACAGTGGAGATGGAGGCTACAACAAAAGCTCTGTTACCCACAACAAATTTCCACAAAATCACAATGTCAACACGATTTCCCATCTTCATTCAAATCTTCAAATGAAATTGAAAATAGTTCTGTTAATTAATTAAATATTAAAGGCACAGTATGTAAGTTTTGCCGCTAGAGGTTGCTTTCAAAACATTAACAAAGGCGTAGCTTGATGACGCCGTGAATGAGCGTGGAATCATGGGAGCTCCACAGCCAATGGAAAGCAATCCGACAAGACTCAGGCAGAAATCATGTTCATGGGTGAGCTAATGTATTAAAGTTTTATTAATGTTACTGTGGTATGAAGCAGGGAAGGGCTGAGAGCCCAGGACATTTTATGTTGCTGTTTTTGCTTATATCGGCCGCTGCCGCTCTCTTCGATTTGTTGTTTATGCATATTTTATGATTAAAGTTACGATTAAAGTTGTTTAACGCCCACCTCCTTTATCCCTGAATTTAAACTTTGTTACATTCATGTTTGATCACTTAAATTCACATTATTTATTTTCATTCTGATGAAATAGCAGCAAATGATGAATTATGGGTCACTTTACCTGACTTGCTTGGTGGCTGGTATGAGACACTTGTTGCACACTGCAGTAAGCTAGATCGATATTAGTACTGTAGCTGGATGACTTGTGTTCCTAAATGGCATGCAATTTATTTTAAAATGTATTGTATAAAATGCTGTATTACTGTTACTACAAATAAAGCTCTTTCTGATTATGCTGTGGAAGCCACTTGACAAAAAAGTGTTGTCTTTGAGGCATGGTAAAAATATGTTACTTGCAGTAAATCAAGAAATCAATAGATTCAAACAATAAGACTAACCGTGTTGAGCTATATAACAATGATTCATTTTCTATCGTTAAAAGTATTCAAACAGTTGCTCACCAAAAAGCATAACAAATTAAAGCGTTTCCTGGTTTTAAATGGTGTTTCCATGTTTTCTACGGAAATTAAGTGTAGCGCGGATATGATGTCATTGGCAGGTTACGCAATGACACGGCCGTTACACTGGTTAAAATAGCTGATTTCTCTGGATTTAAACATTGTTGGAAACATCTGGGATAATGTAAGTACACAAGTCAACAAAATATATATTGTTTTAGCAGTTTTTGGATATTTTAATCCAAAAATCTTACATATTGTGCCTTTAAGTAATGCAATTAAAAATGTTAAAATACAATTTTAATAAATAGGTTCTAATTAATAGTGTTTAAGTTACTTATTCAGTGAACAAAATGCTTTTCCGTGATAGGAATAGGACATTTTTAGTCGGAATAAAAAAAAATTTAAATAAAATTTTAAGTATTTATTTGCAGAAATAAATTTAAATAGAAGGGAAAGATATCATAAAACTTCTGCACAGAATTATAAAAAAATGCTGTGCGCTTGCTCACCTTTGTCAATGATGTAGCTGATGGCCTCTGTACCCAGTGTGTCATACAGTGGCACTGCCACCAGTGAATATGTGTAACATGCCAGCTCTGAAATCGTCCACTAATGTACAAGCAATTTAATCAGTTGTGGAATACACATACTTATGCACAAATAATATCATCTTAAACAGAATAAATATAGAATAAAACAGGATTAGGAAGTGCCGCCACACCTGCTGTACAATAAGTGAAGCAATTAATTAGGGCTGTCAACCTTCAATTAATGTAAATACATGACATTTTAATTAAATCATATATATTAATATTGCTGAGAAAGTTTCCAAATGAAAAAATTCGGTCACACTTTATATAAGGTGTCTTTAACTATTATGTACTTACATCAAAAAATAAGTACAAAGTAATTATTTTGTTGAAGTTGCATTGCAAAACACTTTTGCAGCTATTGAGGTGGGATACGGGTAAGATTAGGACAGATTTATTAAAAGGGAAGGGAAAATGCAGGTAATTATAATAATATAAGTACAATGTAAAAACATGTATGTACATAATAAGTGCACTCTATCAAATTATTAATTTAAATGTTGGTACAAATTAGTTAAAGAGTAAGACACAATATAAAGTGGGACCAACATTTTCAAAGTCATTACATTATTGTGGCAAACAAGTAAAGCAATGAATAGACAAAAAGTGGCTTTAGAAGTTATCATATTGTTTATACATGATTATCGGCCTACAGCCCACATCAATCCATTTTACAATCAAACTGTCTGAGGCAGATAGCTCTAGTAGGATGTGATTACCTCTGGCCTGTTCTGTGCAAAGATGCCAATGTATTTGTCTCCTGATTGACAGTGACCTCTGTGGAGTAATGCTGAACCTGCAAACTCTGCTCTGTCTGCTACCTACGAACACAAACATCATACGGAAATACATAACTTTATTCAGTTGCACAGCCACATCTGATCAAATATAAACAAGAGAGGAATTCATGAAAATTTACGAAATAAAATGCTAAACCAGTTCTGATTTAAAATCACACCGCAGACTACTTAAGACTACAGAAATCTTACCTCTTTATACGACAGCCATTTATATTGCTTGCTCGCGTTTCGTGATCCCAAACAAGGACCATTATCTATAAAAAATAAATCACAAAAATGTAAAGATCTCAAACATGATGACAAAACTTTAGGCTTAGAGCTGTACGATTCTGGATATTTTTTTTATTAAAATAGAGATCACGATTCTCCCACGATTCTGAATAGACAACTAAACAACACAGTATATTTAAAAAATATTGAATTCATCTGAATTAATCATAAAAAAAAAAGTGGTTTTAATGAATGATTCAATGACTCGCTCATAAAGACTTGTTTCATTACTGGATGGATCAGCATTTTTGAAAAAATCTTTTGAATGAATGAGTCAATGACAAATTCACAAACAGTCACTTGTCGCCACCTACTGGTGTAACAATGTTATTGATAAATCTTTATTTGAAGTGGCAACTTACTTCAAAATGTGTCATTTACTCTTTTTTGATCGCTAGGGCAGACATCAGTGTTTATATGCAATAAACTTTATTCCAGTACTTCCAAAAAAAAAATATATATATATATACAGTATATATGAAGAGTTCAGATGCAAAAGCCTCTAAGTGCCATCTTACATTTTTTTCTAGAATGATCATTTTTATCAAGCTTGTATATTTAAATTCAGTCATTTCACTTAAATGGCAATGAAAATGACCTATTAATTGTCATTTAAGTGAAATTATTGAACTTAAACCTACGAGCTTGATAAAAATGATCATTCTAGAAGAAAATTCCAGATGGCACTTAGAGGCTTTTGCATCTGAACTCTTCATATATATACTGTGTGGTTGAAAAGACTGTTTGTAAAGCTGTTTCATATCAATATATGATGATAACTGCTTTCTCTGGGTCAGCAGCAGTACGAACACAGATTTAATTGTTCGCTGTGATCGTACTTGTCAAAGATTTAATAGACATAGCCGAATCATTGACATTTTGGAATAATGTATATTATAGATCGCAATCTTTTAACGATTAATCGTGCAGCTCTAGGTGAACTATTAATTTAGTTGATTTTAATGTCTGTTTAAATGACCACTTGACTTACTTGACACTCTTAGTCCTCGTAAGAAAAACTCATACATTGTCCGAGCGTCTTTATAGTAGTATGTAATGTATGTGTCACTGTCCAATAGGATAGACCGACGAGCGTATTCACTACCCTGAAAAAACAAAACGAATGAACTATGATGTAGTTCTGTCCCAGAAAATCAAATCACAACTCATACAAATCCGCTCCCGCTTTGCTTCCACACCAGACAGATAGTCTGGAACAGCATGAACAGACACAAACAGAGTAAAATGAACAGTGAATCATCCCAGTGCATTTAATATTTGAGCACCAGAACAAAATGCTAATTTCATTTATGCATAAACAATTTTTACAGTAGCATTAACTTGTCAAAATAAACAAGAAAATAAGACTCACAGAAATGTAAAGGTCACCGAATCTTTCACTACTTTAGGGTTTGATGAAACAAAAGGACCAGACCATTAACAGCAGAAGGAAGGAAGGAAGACTTCACGCTAAAAGAATTTACAGATGGTCGTTGCTCTGTGAATCTGACAGGCTTTATATCTGTTGCCAACACGTTTCAGTTACCATAGCAAACATACAAGAAATAGTGAGAATACAAGAACCTCTGTGTTTTCCTCTTCAGCCAAAGACAGTGACAGAGATCAAGGACATACATCTATAATTACACTCGTCTGGGTGAAAGAGGCTGTTATTAGGCATCGTTACAGTCTGTGCACATGTGTACACACAAAACTGCTCATCATATGAGGACAGAATGTGAAGTTGGGGGAAAAAGCAGGAATGTGATGAAAAGACCATTCCAAAACCAGCTGTAGGTTCCAATGTTTTCAACACACACACACTACCATTCAAAAGTTTTGGGCTAGTAGTTTATTTTTTTGAGCATATGTCTCTTATGCTCACCAAGGCTGAATTTGCTCACAAAAACAGTTCAAATATGTAATATTGTGAAATATGATTACAATTTTAAATGACTGTTTAATAGATAGCACTATTTAAATAGAAAAAAAATAGAATGATCAATTTTGTTACTGTCACTTTTGATCGATTTGATGCATTCTAGCTGAATAAAAACAGTAATACGGTAGTGTATATTAAACCTTTTCTTCTACAGACAGGAATTAAACATGGTTATTATAGAAACCACAATGCATGATTTCAAGAAAACACAGCACATATTTTGTGCACTAAGATTTATTTAAATGTACAGTACTGTATGTCTGAGAACACAGATGGGCAACTTAAGACAGCTCATACAAGCAGAGTTTTGTGACATGCAGCGGGTGACCTCTTTATATGCTGGGTTAACCAGAGGAAGCCACAGTCTGTACTGCTGAACCGCTTTTAAAGGGAGCAAATAATCACTAAAATCTTGCACCTCGAGCTGAGAGACACTTTCAACCTTTCAAAATAGATTTGACTCTAGAATGCGTTCTAAGGTCTCTGACTGAAAACGTGTTTATTTTAATGCGTTACAAGTTTCGCAAGCTATGATGATGTGGAGAAATTATGACCTTGGTGGATTTGCAAGCCAATGGCTGCTAAGCGACTGTTGGAGATGAGAATCCACTAGTTTTTCTCAAACTGCTGGCAAGTTTTTTTTACCAGGTGGCCACTGGCCACACTGAATAATTCTAATGAAGAATTACCAAATTACCAAAGTTTTATGGCAAAACTTTTATGGAATCAAATTTTTTAAGTACAACATATTTAATAGCTTTGTTTGAGGTGGTTAGTAACATTGAAACAAGAAATATTCAAGTGCAACTGATGGTATAATCAATAGTCAATAATCTAAAAATTAAAGATTTACCTCATTGTTGCATGCCAGAGTTTTAGAATAGGCATCATCTAAACTGTGGTTGGTCATTTTGCATCTACAGTAGGTCTACCTGTCTATGTGGCCTTAAAAAAAACTACAATGCAGATCAGACTTTGTTTTACAGACATATTGACGAGACTAACCCTGAACTAGGGGTTGCACAGACTAGTCGACTTTAATGCTCTGCCATGACGCTTTACGCTTGACGTCGACTAGTCACTGACCATGGTCTATAGAGGGCGCACCAGGATAAGAAATCTTTGAAGTCCACATTTACAATTTCCAACAATTAAAATGACAAATAGATTTAATTTGTTACATTTATATAGCGCTTTTCTCTGCACTCAAAGCGCTTAACATAGAAGGGGAATCTCCTCAACCACCACCAATGTGCAGCATCCACCTGGATGATACGATGGCAGCCATATTGGTGGAGAAGAGACAGAGTGATGAAGCCAATGAGTATATATGGGGATGATTAGGAGGCCATGATGGACAGAGGCCAATGTGCAAATTTGGCCAGGATTACACCCCTACTCTTTCGAAGGACATCCAGGGATTTTTAATGCCAACAGAGAGTCAGGGCCTCAGTTTAACGTCTCATCCGAAGGACGGGAATGCATACTCTGCGAGCGCTCCACGAGATATGTTTGTTTATACCATCTGGATGCTCAAAATTAAACAGGTGAATGCATGTTTTAAACAGCTTATTGTACATGTAAGTTAATCGCCGATCTAAACTAATGCACAGCAGCATAGTACAGAATTTATTCAGTAGCACAGAAATGTATAGTCAACACTGTTCTGTGATTTATCAATAAAATAGCTTAGAAACTGAAAATATGTAAGGTGGGAGGAGTTGGATCTGGATCCAACTCCTCCCCCTGGATTTCGTGTTATGCAGTGAGGACCATCTCAAAAACCCGGCACAAGGCAACCCGCTTTCTAGTCTCAGCTCGAGGTTCAGGCTTATTTGTTCATTAATGACGTCATCAGCGACTAGTCGACTCGACTTTTATCACATAAATGTTGGCTTAAAAAAATCTGAAGTCATTTAAACCCCTACCCCTAGGTATAAAACTACATAAAACAACTGCATTTTCACACTTACCGGTACCTCCACGGACTGCATGGCGAGGTCACATGGTGGTTTAAGAGCTTTGGGACGGGTGGCCAGCCAGTATGTGGTGATGGCAGCGAATGCCCCCATGCCCATGAGGGTGTTAGTGGGTAAACTGCGCACATACTGCCTCACGTCGTCCAGCTCAGGCATCCGCAGGTGTCGGATCAGATCCTGGGCCTGCATTGCTTTGCCAATTCAGCTTACTCAAGTCTGAAAGGAAAAACACAGGGGAGGACACACAAAGTGATTATGGAAAAGCAAAACAGATACTGGTGTATTTTAAAATGTACTTTTAATTGTCATTTGAAAATCATTTTGAAGGGAATGCAACATTTGGTACTATTTATGACGAATATTTGACATTATTTTTGTATATGACTTGTTGGCCCTTATTAAAATGATTGTGATTGGCATTAAAGTGATTGGCAAAGAAAACACGTTTTGTACAAAAATGAATGAAGTATGAGATTTTTACACCCACCAGCTGAAATGCCCATGATCGCCACCAGAGAGCATTCCTCCCAACTCCCTTGCTTTCCCATCATGTACTCCAATTCCCATAACCCATTGCCTGGACTCATTATTGTTTGGTCACTTCCATGGTGTGTCATTATCTAGTTAGGTCTGCCTATTTAAGCCCGGTGTTTTCTGCCATTCTTTGTGAAGTCTTGTTTGTGTCACAGGGCAATTTTCTTTGGCTTCCCGTGTTATGGTTTCGATCATCTGCCTGGATTCCTGGATTTCCCTGTTCGCCTATGATTTGATTTTGGACTCAGCTGTGGTTTGGATTGTTTGCCCTGTGTTTTTGATCTCGTCTGATATTTGGATTACCCTAATAAAGCTGCGTTTGGATCTCCAATCCAAGTCTCGGAGCAGTATGTGACACAAACATAAGTGAATTCCTCTGAATCATTTTAAAAATTATTTATTGTTACAGTAAACTAGGAGTGCACAATACATAGTTGATTTTATAATTATTCTGTTATATTTATTATATCAATTATATTTACTTAAATTTGTTATTATTACTTATTTTTCTAATTTAATCAATTAGAAAAATGTATTAAAACCCAGTTATTATCTGTTTCATACTCTACATACTACATTATAATGTTGTGATGCTGTTTTCATTTTCTTAAACTAGTGTAGATTTATAAAATCAGCCAGAAAGTCAATATCATAGTGCATCCCTATACATACACACACACGCCTGTTTTATCCCAGTTCATAATAATCAGTGGACACTCAACTCATCTGAGAAAGACAGTCACAATCTTTCATTTTTATCCCTGTATGTCTCTGGTTTGTATCATTATTTCAATAGGGCCATTAAAAAAATAAATATAAATTTCAAATAAATATTTCAGCTGCATCAGCCAATAGCCTCCGGCAGTGTTTCACTGAACAGGCCCTCCTCATGGAAGTGGACTATGATTACATACAGTAATGAGGGCCCTTCATTCAGCTGAGACCCAAGAAACTTCTGCAGCTTGACTTGACTTCCATGCTCTCACACTAAAGATGGAAACCTTCACTAAAGGCTGACAGCTTCCCTGCATCAGTGAGGTGTTGGCCAGCTAATGCCTGATAATATCTCTGAAACCACTTCATCTTCATGCAGAGGGTGAAAATGAGTGATAAAGCCTGTGAACAGCACTGTTAATGTGTTGTCGATAATATGGTGGGTCTTCACCTCAGAAGTCTTTGTTAGTGTAGGGTTAGGTAGGGTAGGGTATCACACTGTTACACTCTCTCTCTCTCTCTCTCTCTCTCTCTCTCTCTCTCTCACTCTCTCTCTCTCTCACTCTCACTCTCTCTCTCACACACACACACACACACACACACTATGCATGTATATAAAATGTTAGTATATATATATATATATATATATATATATATATATATATATATATATATATATATATATATATATTCTCAAGGTAAAAACTTTCTCTTGGTTCCACTCTACTAAAAGCCCAGTGCCACTGACCTTGAACTTACTCAGGAGTATGTGAAGTACACTCACATTTACACAGCTATCTTAATGAGGACATTTCATGAATATTAGTGTTATTTATTAATTGATTTTCCAATTGAGGATGCCCCCAAATTTTACCCACATTTACCTTACTTCTGTAGGGACATTCCTATATCCACAGCACAGCACAGGTAAAAACACACACAGCTTGACATAAAGCCACTTTTATAATGGAATCAAAACTGAACGACAAAAAACAAATACTTACTGTGCAGCTCTGGTTAGGTTTTTTCGTGTGAGTGAGTAATAGCTGTATTGTAATGCGTTGTTTTGCGTTGTTTTGCGTTGTTTGCGTTGTGTCTGTTGTTGCAGTTAAACTGACCTAAGCAGTGCTGAAGGAAACTATAGCTATGAATAGCAGAATGACCCTCACGGACAGCAATACAACCACGTGGGTCTCTCTTCTTTTTCTCTCACGCTCTCTATCAATCTTTCACTATAAACTGTCACTGAATTTCCCTTCGTTTTCTCCTTTTCTCAAGTGTCTCCCACTCCTCAATGCAGCACGAATGTTTTTATAGCTGTTGGCTCAAGTATTTATGCCCTGTAGTCTGTTTTACCAGATGCAGTCGTGTATGCTTGTGTCGTGCGTGAGTGAGTCTTTTAAAATGCTTCAAAACACATGGAGATGCTGGCATCCCACACATCAATACAAAGCGTACTGTTGCTGTTCTTATCTCTGAAACATAAGCTCACAAATCCAATCCAAAGACGTGAGAGCTGACATTGCCGTGTATGTACGTGTGTGAAATTCTTGCTGAACAGCACAGTAGCTGATAGTAGTGCAGCAGATCTGGTCTGTAATACGAGAACAAGAGATGTGTGCTAACTCAAACACTCTGTACTCAAACAAAATACAGTATTTCACATGGATAAAGAGAAAAAATAAGGAACACATTCCACATGTGCCAGAAAATGAGCTCTCTCACAAATCTCACAGAACGTGTCGCTGTTAAGAACATGTCTGGGTCACATTTCACACCAAAAATCAAAACGTAAAAAAAGTAAAACAAATTGCCAATAAGACTGTCCAACATTAGTGTTAACATTAAAGCAATATTTTGCATTGGGTCATTATTTTAATTACACTTAAGATCTGAATTCGCATTAGCATAAAATAAATAACATTACTGTAATGTTAGAGGAGGAGGGGTGGTTTGTTAGGAAATTTTTTAATTATCTAGAGATACACACATATCAGCTCCACTATCAGATGATATTAGTGTTTTTTGTAATTAACAGTTGAAACTGTCTGAAACAGATGACGTTGAATATTTAACTGTGATGCAGCATTCAGTTCATTTATTTTTCTATATTATTTTGCTTATTTATTTTTTGTTTGTTTATTGGCCATAACATTAGTAATTATCGGCTTATCAATAGTGCCCTGAATTTGTGTAAGTGTCGTTGAAGATTTAAATGTTTGTGTGGTGCTGCACAGTGCTAGTGTAAACATGAAGAGTGGTTATTCATTAAAGATGTACTGTATATGTGCATTTATGCCCACATGAGACTTGTGAGAGGGGGAAGCAGCTGTGTGTGTATCTGGCTCACAGATGGGAAAATCACATGGCCGTTCTGGCAGAGCTTGTTCTCGAACTGAAAGCTAACCTCTCTCCATACTTGGGCCGCAAAGAGCACAAACCAATGACAGAGCTACACTTACAATCAGCCCACTGAGAGAAAGACAGAAAGAGTGAGACAGACAGAGAGACAGACAGACAGACAGACAGACAGACAGACAGACAGAAAGAAAGTCCTTCAGTAGAATCCAGAGGAACTTTGTGTTGCTCAATGATTGTTCTTTCATTGCACGATGTATTGAAGTTTAATTTAAACTTCCCTTTAGATGTTTCTTCTAAAATTGTTTAGGATAAATACAAATAGATACAAACTGAGATCTTAATTTTCTCAGGAAACTCAACCAAAGGTTCTGCAAACTTGCTCTCCATTTAATTTTGATGCAGAATAAGAGAAACAACTGAGATATTAAATAGTTTTCATACATACACACACACACACACACACACACACAGCTTTATTTATAATTTTGGAGGCTGGGAAAGTTCTGTTGTCACATAAATGGAAGCCAATGGAAAAAGAGAGAGAGAAGGCAGAACAAACAGCTGTTCTGACATATAATCAGGATACCAAAAATATGCACACAAACCTAATCAAACCTTTAAAGGGGTCATGACATAAGAAATTAAATTTGCCTTGATCTTTTAACATATAAGAGGTCTTTATACCATTTAAACATCCTGCAAGATTCAGAAACAGCCCGTTTTGATATTAGAGGGACTTGTGACGTCACAAGGGCAAATGTATTAGCATATGCCTGCCTTCAGAGCAAGACATCGACAAATAGTTTTACATCATCGCACCATAAACCACTTTTCCACTGTTGGGCCAAACAATAACAAGCTAGCTTTGAAATAGTGATGTTATGTTCGTGAACGAATCGATCTTTTTGAACGAATCTTTTAGGTGAACGAATCGTTCTCGTTCACGTAATCCATTGACTCTTATTTCTCGTTCACTGAAATCCCTTCCCCCACAGCAGCGCGGCGCTATTAGCAGTCATTCAGCTCAGTTAACCGGGTAGCTCTGTGGACTTTTTCAACCTCTCAAAAAATGACTAAACCTCGAGCCAATAGCCTTCGAGTATGAGATGTGACGAAGCATGTGATTTGTTGAATGTAGTGAACGAATACGCCCTTCACTGACCGTGACCGAGTTGCTTTTTGAGTCTGAACAATAGAGAGAGAGGAGCTCTTCTCGTTCGTGAACGAGTTTAACGAACTGGGACATCTCGTTCATGAACGAAAAGAACCAGTTGTTTGAACGATAATGATGGCAAACAGATAGAGCTAGGCTTGTGTAGTTGGCATATTTGCATCAAAGAAAAGAAATTTACCATTTACCATTGTAATGAAAATAGTTTAAAGGGGAACTTGGCAACTATTTCAACTTAATAAATCCGTTTAGAAATCATTTGGATGGTTAAAAAACCTGTTCTGGTGAGAATGGTGACTTTCCCCGCACCCCCCAGCGTTCCCCGGCGGAAAACCAACCGAACGAGAAACACAAACTGCTTTACGGCAATTCAACATAAACACACACGCCATATGATACTGTGTAGACACCTCGGTAGACATAGCTCCACACGATAAAGTTGGCCGGCTCCCATAATAACAAATGCACATGAGCAGCGGTAGAAGGGGGGAGGACGTTGCCGCAAGTGAGATTTTTTTACTACAGTGTTGTGAAATATACGGCCCACAGCTGTGGGGGGAGCTCGTTGAGAAAACACGCGACAACAAAAGGGAAAGTCAGCGAAGAAATGGCTAGAGTTGCCATGTTCCCCTTTAATAACGCAAGCTGATGGTTAAATGTTACAAAGACAAATGAACATCTTTCTAACATTTTTTACTTGGTTTGAGCTAAGTGGGCAGTGGGGACTTGACATTTACTTGATTTAAATGACTCTTTACCTGCTTTTCTTATATTTTATTTGTGCGTTTTAGACTTAGTTTTGTGGTAATTTGCACTTTGAACAATTTACTTGACTACTACTGTACAGTACTGGAAGCAGTGTTTTGTGTTCATGTTGTATTATTTATAAAAAAATGATTCATTACGTTTTATTAATATCATGCACTTCTCTAAAAACGGTAAAAAATAAAATTAAAAAAAAGCCCATCACTGAACGAGATCGCTGTTTTGAGTCTGAACGAGAGAGATCTCGTTCGTGAACGAATTGAACAAACTGGTACATTTCGTTTGTGAATGAAATGAATGAGAGCACCGGGAAGATCAGTCATTTAGAATGTGATTCAATCTCATTCAGCAATCAGCAGAAAGAGGATGCAAAGCACAGTGTGCACATACGATTGTTTATATATTCATATTTAACATACAGAACATAACTCAACGTTTAATATAATCCCAGATTTATGAATGTGTCAATGTCTGACCAAACAATTAAAATGTTAATTATGCAAGAAAACCTTGTGTTTTGGTCATCTGAACCACTTATTTAGACTTATTTATTAATTTAATAAGTAAATTAGGCACACATCTGAACAACGCCAAATCAGTTTTGCAAGTAAATACATTCGTTGACTTAAAGAGAAATTTTTTCTCCACCTCCGCTCTACAAAGCCACGCCACCTCCAAAACACATGAAATATATTTCCTATTTTCCACAGTCTATCAGGGTATTGCAGCAGCTGGTGAAATACATTCAAGGCAGTGGTTCTCAAAAAAATATATATATTTTTTTTTTTTTTGGTCATGCCCCCTTTTTAAACCTTTTTTAAAAAATCAGCCTGATTGAGCGAAATATGATGAATATATATGAATATATTTCTGTCAACATACCTTCTGATGTTCATTCATGTTTAATAGCTAATACTGCTCAGTATATTTAGTAGAGCTGTTATTCATTAGTTATGTGAAAGCATTCACGTTAGCTTCCAAAATTTATTTTTAAAATAACACTTGGCAATAGACACAGAATGTGTTTGCAACTATACGCCATGTGTGTTTTGCAGTCACACTTTATATTAGGTGGCCTTAACTATGTTCTTAACCATTTAATACAACATGTTAGTGCATTGTAATGCAATTTAAAGTGCATTTTATTAACATTACATAACATAACATTACCCCGACCTGACACAAGCCTTACCCCAAAACCTAACTCTTACCCCTATAATCCTAACCATAACCCTCCTGAACCTATAACCTCAAACTCATAAGCAGTAAATGGGGAAATTTTCCAGAATAGCGTGTAATAATTACACAGTCAATTCAGTCTTGTAGGTGTTTATTGTTATGTAGTTAAGGTAACCTAATATAAAGTGTGACCTGTTTTTCTACTTATTATGCCTGTTTAAGGACATTTCATTTGAATTTCCTATTATTACTTAATCTTACATAAGCTAGAACTCTAGATTATGGCCTGAAATGGGCTTGTTTAGTCATGTTTGAACTCTTTCCAGCTGAACCACGCCTAAAGCATTCTATAAGGAGTTTAAAAGTGGAGCAGCACATAATACACGCCACGTTCTACAGACAGCCAGGGGGCAATTTTGTTTTTTGTGAGAGGAAAGACTTACAAGAGAAACGGATATCAGTTTCGGAAGATCTGAAATTTAAGACAGGCTCTTTTATCTGTTAGTCTATTAAGTCGAAAATCTTAAATAACAGAGATGAGAAAAAAAATTTATTGGTAACAAACCACAGCAACGGGTGTTATTTTGGGGTAGGGCTACCAGTCCCATCCTTGGTGGATTGTTCACCAGTGACTCACCTTGTACTTCAATAAAATATTATAACAGATTCTGGCAAAATGGTCTATCAACAGAGAATAACAATAACAATATACAAGAAGTTTGCTATGCAACCTAAACCTTGAGAAAAGTGATGTAACTTAAGTTGACCAACAAAACCTGAAGATGCAGAACAAACTGTCTGCATGAATAAGAGAAAAACAAAAGGAAATTAAATCAGCCTGCTAGACAGCCAAAATTGCAGACATTCCAATCTCCTGAGTCCTGAGCGTGTCTGCTGCTCATAATTCGCAACTCCGCTGTTTACAAGTTGAAAATCTCATTCTCAATCACAACATATTCACACACAACTTTCTGTTTTGCACAAAAAAAGAAATGAGTTTACCTGACATGAGAATGATGAGCAGACAAGCTAAAAACCGTCTCTTACCACAGTATTTAAAAAAAAACAGAATTCATATCTTTTTAGATTTTTCATGCAAATCCGTCGAAATAAGTAAAGTTTAATAAATGACAAATATAATTCTTCCGAGGAGGTTAAGGTCCAAAAATAAGTGCATCTTTCAGCCCTGCATCAACGAAATTAGGCCAAATGATCTGTGGCAGATCTTGTCAGCAGACCTGTTGCACCATTCTGTTGGATGTTTTCTTAAAATCTTTAATGGACAAAGTCAACACTTTTTTTGCATCAAATAAATGTTATGTTTATGTCTAAGGTTTGCTGATGAAATAAGGTAAAATGTTAAGTTAACCCTTATTTGTAATAGAGATGTATGGCTATTTCAGGATGCCATCTAATTTGTGATGGCCAGTGATCTGGATAAGCAAATGGGAGGTTAAACGACAAGGAGTGATGCCACAACATGTCGTGGACAAAGGATGCATGGTCTCTTTATCCGATTCTGTTCTGAATTAGCTAATTAACTAACAATAGAGCGCGCGAGACTCCGAAAAGCGTCCGCCCCTCTCTTTGTCTTCTTCACACAGATCCTCCACTCAATTTCAGCCTTCTCTGCCAGAGGAGTAGCCTACGAAGGAAATTCGTCTTGGGATAAGACATGAATAACCTATATATTTTAGAAGACCGTTTTCATATTTTCTGGACTTTCTGCTGCTCACTAACTGGCAAAGGTGGAAGCGCTTTCAGCGCTCATGCGTTGCGATGTCAAATTCGTGAATGATTCGTTCTTTTGAATCGGATCTTTTCAATGAATCGCTGATCCAGTTCACAAAATCAATCTGAACGGACAAATCGGTGTCTATAGCCTATTGCTAATTTGGGATGCAGAAAGGATATTTACGCCGTGGAAAATGATCGTGCTCTGAAGTGGCTGAAAAGAACCGTTCAAAAGAACCGATTCGCGTAAATGAGTCGGACTTTTCTCGCTGCAGGCGTAATCAGTGCATTTAAAATGAGTGTTAAACTGATAATTCATGATCAGGCTGAGCGATGCACTAAACCAACAATATGCATTTGGACGTTTTTCTTCGTGATACATATGCACGTTTCGGAAGTTTTATTCAGTTTCATCGACAGGAATAGGAATAGTAGGCTATAGTCTAGCCAAGATTAAAGTAGAATTGCACAAACCTGAATGGTGTGAATGTAGCGTCCACACAGCTGTTATTTAGAGGCGTGTATGGCTCTCCTCCGCGCTGTTTTCAGATAGGAAACTGGGCGCTCGACCAATCAGAACACCCGTCACATATCTTTACGCGTATGAATTGAAAGAACGACTGCAATTGGTCATGTTTTAAGGAACATTTAAATACGCACTGTTGTGATCAACTGCGATGTTCACTAATGACACAATGAAGCTCTGTTTTTTTTTTTTTTTTTTTTTGCATCATGAAGTTAAGTATAATAAATGAGTTATAAAATTAATGACTCTATTAAAAATTCTCTATTAATTAGGCTAGTATATAATTATTTTAAACTATTTTGTTATTTTAATGCTCTATAATAGTGTGTACTGCACATCAGTAAATATTCCTCTTTGTTGACCACCAACACTAATCGTCTAACTAACATATATTTGTAAAATATTTAATAATAACAAGAAAAAAAGTAGATTTATGGTATAACTCTAAAATGTGCTGATTAAGAATGAACAAGATCTGAGAAGTCTAACAAAAAGCTTTAATTAAATATTCTGGTTACACTTTATTTTAGGTGTCCGTGTTACAGTGTAATTATGCATTTAAGTAGGCCATGTACACACCATGGGGTTAGGGTTTGGTGTAACAAGGACACTGTAATAAAGTGTTACCAAAATGCATCTTTCTTTCTTTCTTTCTTTCTTTCTTTCTTTCTTTCTTTCTTTCTTTCTTTCTTTCTTTCTTTCTTTCTTTCTTTCTTTCTTTCTTTCTTTCTTTCAACAAGCATTTAGTTGTACTTCTGTAAATGACAATAACGTGCTAGTGAGCAAGAGGGCGCCATTCAATCATAGTATTTATTTTTAAGATAGGCTACATTTATGAAGGGGGAAAAAACAAGAAAAGCTGTTTCTAAAGTTTAAATCATCAAGTGATTAGTTCTATATTGTATTTTTGGACAATATTTTTTGAATTTTAAGGATGTTCTATTGTGATGCGCGAACAATGCTGAGAGTGTCTCGTGTGAAGTGATGCAGAGGAGACTCACGGTGGCGCGCGAAGCTAAAGGATTGTGTGCGTCTCTGGCCCGGGGTCACCACGGGTCACCGCCTCTCGCATGACAACACATCGTCGGGAGGATCAACATTTTTTCCCATCAACGTAGGAATTTCAAATCTCGCAAATGTGCTACTGGACAAATGTTTATAGTGGGTGTAGTATGCCCTGTACTTGCAGATGAATTGCATCTACAAAAATAGCTGATAGATAACTAAAAAGAGCTAATTAAACTAATAAATGTTGTCTGAACCAAACAGTCTTACGAATAACAATAATACATAAATACTCGTTACTTATATAGATCTAATTAAAATTAAAAATTATTTAAAAGACATTTGAAGTCGACGTGATTTTGTCAATCGTGTTATTGTTATTTGTTCATCTCTCCACACGATGGCGCTTTCAATCTATTTATAAACATGCAAAAGGCATCTTGGAGGATTTTTTTTAAAACAGTTCGTTTTTAAATCAACTTCTGGAAAGGTCATCTCTCTCTCTCTCTCTCTCTCTCTCTCTCTCTCTCTCTCTCTCTCTCTCTCTCTCTCTCTCTATATATATATATATATATATATATATATATATATGTATGTATGTATGTGTATGTATGTATGTATGTATGTATGTATATATATAAACAAATAACCAATACAATAAATTATTTAAATAAATAAAAACATTACATTGGATAAAAAAGTGATGCTTTGACTATTTGAAGTTTCAAAATACCCAGAGAAAGAAAAGTGTAAAGGCAGTAGCACAGGGCAGGACTTATTTAATCACTCTTAAAAAGATTTGCCCTAGCAACCCTTCACACAAGCGAAAGCATCCCCTCCTGTCCGAAAAAGCCCAGATTGGTTAGTGTGTCTGTGAAAAAGTCTTAGGTTGGTTGGGAAATAAGGCGAACTGTACTGCTGTAATCAGGGTGACATGCATGACTGCGCTCCTCTAATTCTCTTTCACATGGACAGATCCTTACAGACAGAGTTCAGCTTTCAGGTAGCCTCTCTTTAAGACTGGGATCCCCATACAGAAGCGTGTTTGGACAGCTTTAAACTCTTATATGCCACAGCAATGAAACATTGATACGACAATTAGGAGAGTTTATGACTTTTATCGATACAAACTCATTTAGAAAGACTTTTTTTAAAATAAACTATTTTAGTTCGTTTTGTAGCTCTGTAGTTAAAAAAATTGCATTATTATGACTTTATAGCATTAAATAGCATTGTGTAAGTAAAAAAATTAATAAAATCTTGTCATTCAGAAAAAAATCCTACGACTTTCAACGTTTTGCAGCTTATAAATATGACTGTCATAAATATTATTATTATAAAAACGTGTAGTTTTTACACTTGATATTGAGGAATATTATGATCATAAATATTAGTTTTGATAATAGAATAGTTTCGTAATACGTATTTTACGCAATTTATAACAAAATGCATCAGAAATGTGTAAAAATTAAATGAGGCATTAGAGAAATATAATTATTGTTATAGTCTTCTTATCGAGAGAGGGAAAAAAAATATCAGCACTAAATATGGGATGAACTTGTTGCGTATACAAAGATGCAATTCTGTTCACGTTTTCCAGCTTTGTGCAGTCTATTTTTTTTCTTGGAGAGTTTCTTCCACAAAACAAACATGTATGCAGCATATCAGCTTATTCTCAAGATATTAAAATACTTTAATCTTTTTGTACTGGGTTGTTTGGTGTAATGTTGGGCGATTAAATTATATTGTGATAGGAGAAAATTCCGCTGACGTATTGCTCTTCTTCAATGCACAACACACGTTTACAAAAAACAGATTAAAAATGGTCACATTACAGAACTTCAGAATCCGAAAGCAAGTTAAAACGTTTTGTTGTGTCGGCTCCACAGAGTTTGCATAAAATGTTGTGGTAAATTCAACAATAAAAAGTAATGGGATTTTATGCTTTAGTCTGTTTCACTGGTGCTTTTCTTTTGCGCGCTATAGTATTAAAAAGTCTCCATTGCTTTGGCTTTCCAAAGAGCTTGAATTCTTTAAAAGAAAAAAAAAAAAAATCCTCACATCTTTGATTTTTCCCTCCACGATTCAACACGATATCACACTTTAAAGCGTAGCCAACCTTCAGGATTAAAACGTTCCCAGTGAAAAAAGCAGAAGATCCAGGCGTTTTGGCGCATGAAGTCTGAGTCTGGGAGTCTGGGCGAACACAATAAACCTGTTGTTAACCTTGCTGTGAAAATATGTTTGATGAAAACAGCCAATTGTTGTATGAAATGTATTCAAGTATAAAATAATGCCCTTTGTTGGGCACAAACTTGAGCAATGTGGGGGTACAAAAGTCCCCTGTGGCATGAATTGCGCTTTGGCGTCTCCACTTGGCGCGTTACCCAGACCCCTCTATACGCGATTGTTTCTTTCTTTCTAATGACATTTACCGGATCAAAACATGCTGTTAATTCGATCAGAAAGCTTCACCCTTCACAACAATACCAGAATAATTTCTTCCAAAGTTTGTTAAGTTGACCGAAATTAGGCAAATGAATAGGGGTCTCCAGGCGCAGGTGACGGAGAATAATGCGCGTCAGGACCAGCTGCATTCTTCTTTATTTCTCCTTTTCTTTTCTTTCACTGCATTATTAAAATTTAGGCCAATGAAACTATTCATTCCGCTCAATAGACATTTTCTTATAGGATAATAGGATACAAATTGAGCCCCTCTGAAGGGAATCCAGCGGTGGGTAACCCTCGTGTGCCAAAGACGGCTGGAGTCTCTAACATGGTCGGAGGGGCCGCTCGTGTGCCAGGCCGGGTCCCCACACCTGCCGAGGCCCCTAACAAAACTAGAGAATGTAAACAAAAACCCGGCCGTAGCCCATGAAAGATGGACGTGTCACCAAGTCGTGTGAGAAACGCGGCGAACAAACGGGGGGACTCCGTCTCCAAAAGGTCTCCCCTGAACTCGGCGGAACAGCCTATTATGTGCTTACTTAATTACTATAATAACAGTAGACAGGCTTTAAACCTGAGACGGGCCTGGGATGGAAGTTAAGATCGCTTGCTGAGACCCATAAACAGGCGATCGTGTGAGAAACGCGACGTGGAACAGAAAGAGACGCCTTGCTCCAGGGGCTTTGTTTTCATTGCGCGCTCTGCGCTCGCTCGTGAGCCACATCCAGCAAGGCCTGTTACTATGCAAATAATATTCTACAACCCATCACGTGTCTTTAGATAGGCCACGTGGATTAACAAAATAGGTCTGCCCCCCGCTAGCCCACAGCTTCAGGTTTTACTATTTCTTTAACTGATCCTAAGTGCACACATTAACCAAAAGCTCGCCTTTAATCCTATGGAATAATTTAGGGCCATGAATGCGCGAGCGCTTTATAAGCGGCTGCCTCCAGTCAGCTCATCTCAGTCCGAAGCGTCTAGAAAGAGGAGCGCGTACATAGTCTAGCTACAATATTTTCACAATTTCACTATAATTTTTGTCCTAGTTTTTACCAAACGATGGCGTCAAAGATGAAGGATCGCAAGGTATGTGGACATTTTGGTGGCGCACACATGATGCCAGACGATGCATGCAGACGATGGCCTCTTTCAATGATTCTAATTTTTTTTTTTTTTTTTTTTTTTTTTTTTTTTAGAACTGATTGATGGTTGTTTTTTTCTTTTTCTTTTTTTCTTCTTTTTTTTCAGAATGGCATAATATTAATATTTCCTACTTAAAACAATCGTTTCAGCATTTGGTTGCGCGCAGTTAAGAATAGGCTAAATCATTACGGAATTGGCCTACTGTAGTGCTAGAATGCTTGGTTTTCCTGGTCTTATATTTAATGTAAGCCAGTGGTTCACTCTAAAGAAATTAATTATATTATTGCACTTGGTTGCGATGTAAAAGCGCTTCCTTCAATGACGCCCTGCCGCGGATAGATGTTTTGCGCGCGTGCAGGGAAGCAGAGCGCGGCGCTGATCTCCACTCACAACTTATTGCTAATCAAGTAAAACTTACTGAAGGATATTTTATCGACCGAATAGATTATCCTCCCGAGTTTCATTAATGTAACTACCTATCCGTTGATTGTTTTTTATATTTATCAAGTTAAACTTATCCAATATAACCATGCTTATTTTGTTTTGGGTGATATGGCACTTTTGTTCCCTTAATTTATTTTTCATCTTATTATGTTCCCTTCCCACAGAAAACTCCTGTTTCTCACAAGGTCATTGAAAAAAGAAGAAGAGACCGAATCAACAGATGTCTAAACGAGCTGGGAAAGACAGTTCCTATGGCGTTGGCTAAACAGGTGGGCAACTGAAACTTTTAATGAGTTTAAGTCTTTTAGGTGCTCATGACTGCCTTGATTGTATACATAACAATGCACATATGTTATGACTAACAAAACCTGTGTATTAAAACAGAACTCTGGGAAACTCGAGAAAGCAGAAATCCTGGAAATGACGGTGCAGTATCTGCGCGCGCTCCACTCCGCAGACTTCCCGCGCGGGAGAGAAAAGGGTAAGAAACACGAATAAATAATAAATAACAAATTAGAGTAAAAATGTGAACAAATTAAATACAATTCCTCGTTCACATCGCGAGAAAAAAAATATAAAATTTCAAAACATCATATCAAGCTCTGTCTCCCATGATGAATTTCTATGGATTTTATAATAAGGTTCTTTGTTTTCTCAGGAGAACTGCTGACAGAGTTTGCCAATTACTTTCACTACGGCTATCACGAGTGCATGAAGAACCTCGTTCACTACCTGACCACCGTGGAGCGAATGGAGACCAAAGACACCAAGTACGCACGGATTCTCGCGTTCCTGCAGTCCAAAGTCGTAACCGAGCCTGTGTTTGGCACGTTAGGTACCATCTCACCAGACCCTACGGACCTTCTGTGCCAGCTGGAGTACCAGAGTTCAAGTCCAACCGAGTCAGTGTTTCAGCAAAGCCCACCCGGACACTTTTCCTGGCACAGCTCGACGCGGAGCCCCACGCTCGCGTATCCAGCGATGTCTCAGCACAGTGGATACTTATCACCGGTTCAGGGACTCGATCATCATTACATGAACTTCATCGGGCACTCACACCACAATGCCTTCAGCTTACACAATGCACAACACGCTGCTCTGTAAATACGTCTGCATATGTCCTTAATTTATATATGTACATGTTTTATTTTAATATGTAGTTATATCATGAAATAAATGATGTTTGAATAAGATTCTGTCTTTTGGCGCGATGTTGGAAGTTCTTTTTCATTGAGGAATAGGCCTATATGCTATATGTGTGCTCATTGGGAAAAAAAAAAATCAGTCATTTTGAAATTCAGCTGTATAATATCCAGATAACATTGACAGAACTGCAAACCTATGGGAGATTTTTAGGAATTTTAATGAATTAAACAAACAATACATATACAAACAATGATTTTTATGATTTTAATAAAGGTATCTTAACATGTCTAATTGCATATTTGTATTCAAAAGTATAAACAGTTATTTTCAAACTATTTATTATAGTGTTTTAAGAAAACAAGCTCATTTTCATTAAAAGGTGATTACCTGATATTTTCATTTTAAAGTGCTACAGTATTTTATCTGACACTTACATTTAGCTTTTTATATGGTGTAACCATATATATTTAGGTTGATTAAGTAATGCTAAATAACACTTTTATTTGAATAAAATCAATTAATTTAGATGTTACAACATGAAGCACATTTTAGGTTTCCAGTTTTTTTTCAGTCTAAAAAAGGAAGAAGATTCTATAATTAAAATGTAATAAATAAACAGCTACAATAACAGGTTCAATATTTAAGATCAACTACTTAAAAAAAAACAAAAAACTTTGCACAATGGCAAACTGGACATTATTTGCATAAACATTAAAACAATGTCCAAGATGTTTGTCATATGTAATTAAATATGTTTCATATAGCATTACTTTTTTTCCATATATCATTAAAAAATAAATATATATTTATTATTTTATTATTTAAATCTTGAAAATAGTTTAATGCACAAAAATATTGCAGGGTTCTTAACTTCAGTTGTGACATGCACAAATTCTTATGAAGATACCATGGCTAAATTTGTCTTTGTAACTACACTGTATTGTCTCTAGACTCTAGTGTCTCTAAGATTAACACTTAGCGTAATGGTCTGCTGGTCTGAGACCCCTTGATTGACAATAAGCTTCTCTTTAGGGGAATCCATTTGGACACAAATCCAGCCCCCCCCCCCCCCCCCCCCCCCCCCATCCTATATCCCAGTGTCTCTTCCACCTATATTTAAATAGGATGCAAATAACAAATCAAACTGATAAATACTAAATATTCCAGTGAGGGAGTCTGGATGTAAGATCTTTTAACACATATGGGCTAAAAAAGCTAACTCTTTTTTGTTTACTAATAAAATGTGGTCTGATCTTAATTTAAGTCACAATTATCTTACCATGGATTCATCAACACCAGGGTTTTTAATGCTTTTTAAGACTTTCCCAGCTACTTGAATCTCCGTAGGCCTAATGCTTTTTATGGTCCTGTGAAAGCTTTTGGGATTGAGGCATGGTTCACACCAACCAATCTTTCTTTAGAAGACCAATTTGTCCATAACGGGCTTTCTATGTCTTTATTTAAAGGGAGGACATCACCTGTGCGACCCACAACACCAATCTCACCTCCTTAGCTGACTTATATTGAGTTGGCTTTTGGCGAAGTCGTAAGATTTGTAACACAGAGGTTCGCTTACTTTCTGCACTGAGAATGATTGCTCAATGACCAATACAATTTTGAAAAGTAAAAATGTTTGTGTTATGGATTTTACCCAAAAATGAAAATTCTCTCATCACTCCCTCAAGTTGTTCCAAACCTGTATGAATTTATTTATTCTGCTGAACACAAAAGATGATATGGGTAACCAAACAGTTGATGGGCCCCATTGATTTCCAAATTATGTAAAAAAAAAAAATATATATATATATATATATATATATATATATATATATATATATATATATATATACTATGGAAGTCAGTGGAGTCCCATCAACAGTTTGGTACCCATATTCGTCATAATATCTTCATTTGTGTTCAGCAGAAGAAATAAATTCTTACCGGTTTGGAACAACTTAAGGGTGGGTAAATGATGACAGAATTTAAATTTTTGGGTGAACTATCCCTATAAGTCAGCTTGTATTTCTCTATAATTGTGAGTTAGATGAAGGTCAGACGAGTAAGAATGTATGAATAATAAATGCTGAAATCCAGAAGCGTTGACAAACATATTCTTGTGATATCAACTTCTCCCTCTCTACCTGTCACTATTAGATCCACAAAGGATGATGAAGAGGAAGGTTTGAGTTCAAACAGCAGCATCGCTTTAACAAAATGAAACAAACAAGAGACTCAAAGTATCAGTGTTTAAACAGACAACACCAGCCAATGAACTAAAGAAACTGAGGGCATTATATCCACAAAATAACGAACTAAAATACAAACTGGTGTGCTCTAATTAATCATATAATGAATTGTCAGGACAACCAAGGAACAAGCAGGAACATAAAACAAAGGAAACAGGAAACAAATAGAAACATACTAAAAGTCCTTGAAAACAAAACAAAAAGTGACTAAACGTGACGTTACCTTTATCTCACAAACACATTCACCTTCTTACTTTTTCTACATTAATAAAATATTTCCCTAGGTAATACTAAGAAACTAGTGTCGTTTGTGTGTTGTGTGCCCCTATAATTCATTATTGATCAAAGTAACTTGTTATTGAACATAGTAACATTTAAGAGATTATGTTAAGATATAAAGTGTAATTCAAAAAAACTTTTAAAACATTCCTTTCATTTCTCAATATTTGTTTTCAACATTTTACACAACCCTATTCATTACATTTCACTTTAATGGGTTGTAGACTACCCATTTATTTGATAACAGTAATTAAAAAATAACATTAAAAAACTTTCTATTTTAACTTAATTTCAAAATGTAATTTATTTCTGTGATGGTGAAGCTGAATTTTCAGCACCCACATGATCCTTTATAAATCATTCTAAAATGCTCTGATGAATAGAAAGTTCAAAAGAACATTTATTTGAAAATAGAAGTCTTTTGTAACATTATAAATGTGTCTTTTGGTCAATTTAATGCATCACTGCTATATAAAATATGAATTTCTTTAAAAAAAATCTTACTGACTTTTGAATGTATGTAGTGTTTTTCTAAAATCCTTTCTGCATTTTCTGAGACACTGCAGACATTTGTCCCTGCATTTTTACTTTTTTTTTTTCTGACATAATATTTAAGGGAGTGTCATCATCAATGGTTGCACTTATTTTAGCCTCTTCTAACTCTGCTCTGGGAAAAGATCATAGTGAAGCATTGTGAAGGCACAAGAATATTGACTGTAAATACTGCAGTGGGGAGCAGCTACATCTGCTAAGGCCATATTATGCAGTGCTGTTATATGTGATATGTGAATCAGTCTAGACAATATGTGTCATTTCCATACTTGACTTAAGCAAATCAGACACTTGTTCACTGTGGTCAGGATTAGCTTAGGGGAGAGATGGCCACCATGGTGGAAAATAAAAGAATTCTACCCTTATTGCATATCATTTTACCAGGTTCCAGTCAGCCATGACACTGATTGTTTCTGAGATGTTGGCACTTGCGTCCCTCCCTCTTTAACTGTAGAGGGTTTACTCTCTTTGGACTCTACAATGGCACAAGAAGTGAACCACACCCCCGTCTCACACACTTTTGACACCCCAAATACCAGAAACCAATATCACTCAGATATGCTCAACGGGGATACCTAAAGGTACATACTGTCCTACAGTATCCTGATGGGTACAAGACAGGTGTGATTTTGGCCCAGATAGATGACTTAAGTCTGGGACCCCTCCTCATATCCTGAATTCATCCCAATGCCGTTAAGTCTTTCTTTAAGTAAGTTGTATGGCTCCAAGAAAGCACCAAGGAAAGAGAAAAGAAAGAGGGAGAGGGATTCTGGAGAAGGAGGGAGAGGTTGTGGTACTTTGGCGGGGGTTGCTTCATTGTGATTGGACTGAAAGGAAGACAATCTTGGGTTCCTTGGGCTTCATCCTTGAGTGGACCTGAAGAAAAATAATCAGCACCATGAAATCAAAGCTCCTAAAAAGAGAGCCAGAATATAGGCATGGGACTGCAGGACACAACCACAGACTCAAATACATTATTTTATTATATAATATTGTATTATATATACACAAGCAGATATAATATAGTCTATATATAAATAGTCTCTAATGCTCACCAATGTTGCATTTATTTGATAAAAAAAATACAGTAATATTGTCAAATATTATTACAATTTTAACTGACTTTTTTCTATTTTATTGTTAAAATGTAATGTATTCCTGTATTGGTAAAGCTGAATTTTCAGCATCATTACTCCAGTCATCAGTGTCACATGATCCTTCAGAAAATATGCTGATTTGATGCTCAAGAAACATTTCTTCTTATTATTAAATTGTTGTGCTGCTTAATATTTTGTAGAAACGGTAAGGAATATGTGAATTGCAAAAGAACAGCATTTATTTGAAATATGTAATTTGTACTAATTTTATACATTTCTTTACTGTCACTTTTGATGGATCCCTGCATAATAAAAATATTTATTTATAATACTAATAAAATAAAATAAAACATACTGTCAGTCACGTTTAAATGGTGATTATGTATTATACAGAAGGATCATGGATGCATCAGAACTCACCAAGACCCACAAACACCTACATTAGCTCTTTTGGGATGAAAAGCTCAGTTGTCTGTCATACACCTGTCAGAGCGAGTAATTGATGGATGAACAGACAGAGAGATGGATGGATGAACGGATGATTGGATGAATAACACAAAGCTGTTTGCCAAAAACGTTGATGCAGAAAAGAGGAGAGAAGAGGGAGAGAAGACAAAGAGGACATGCAGATGGGAAAAACGATAATGCCATGAAAGAGGAAAGCGATGAAAGAGCACTGAGTGACCAACAAGCCAATATTAGTTTAAATCCGCAGAGGGAACACTGTGTTAAGCGGAGGGAGAAAAGCTGGTAAAATTAGACTCCTTTAGCTTCATCACACAGTATGAATCAAAACAAATGAAGCAGAGCTAAAATGGCTCAGGGTTTTATTCTATTGTCATGTAAAATATCTTAATATGCCAACGAAAGCAACCAAAAAAATGATTCTCATCTAAAGTTTTATTTATATGCAAGCAATTTTGTTAAGATAAATGTGGGTCTTGAATAAACTAAACATCTGATGCTGCAGGGTATATCATATGAAACACCATCTATATGGTGTGGGAGGTGTACACCGTCGGTATATGGTGTTTTATATTTCTATGTTCACTCAGTATGATTGACACTTTCGCAAATGATATAAGTGGAGGAAATCAGCCCAAAGGCCTACACAGACCTATAGCAGTCAGAATTTGACAAAAATATGACAAGTAGGGATGCACGATACATCAGCCACGGTATCAGCCGAAATATATGTACATTTTTGATGTTATCGTTATCAGCCTGTTAAGAAAATTTGGCTGATATATTAAAGCCAATAAATAATGGATTATTTCCTTCAGCTGAGACATTTCAGATGACCACTGTTCACCATGATGGTTTTAAATTGTTTATGATTGGAATCTTCTCTCTGTATCTTCTTTCAAAAAGGAAGATATAGTTAAGTGCAAGATGTTCAGCGCAAGTCTGTCATATATGCTACATAAAACTATTATGAGAACATTATAAATGTGTGCTTGGGAAATGTCTTTTAATGGTCAGACTTTTGTTTTTGTAATCAGGCTCTCAAAAATTATATAAAAATGTGGTTTATCGGCCAATATATCAGTTATCGGCTTTCAAATATAATGAATTATCGGTATCAGCTGAAATGTTCATATCGGTGCATCCCTATTGACAAGATTTTAAAATGAAACAATGCATCTCAAATGATCTCCCTCAGCAATCTGACATATTGTATAGCTGTGAGCTATCCCTGTTTATTCAGAAATAAAGCCATGTTTGTGGCGAGGGGGCATGGTAATGCAAAGTCTGCAGAGGGGGAACGAGTGCAGAGACGAGCGGGGATAAGGAGGTCAAGGGCATGATAACTAACACCTGTCTCTATTTCCAGTGATTGGCAGAGAAACGGGATATAAGCGCAGGATATAAACGGGATATAACCACAGACCTCGAACAGGGAGAGAGAGACTACACGTTTGGACTGTAGTTTGTGTTTGGATGCGAGGCTGAACGCCTGAGTTGATTTATTTCTGTTATTTTTGGAGACAAAATAAAAGGACTCTTTTACTCTTTTCTCGCCACCCTGACTTCTTTGTCATTTTTATTTTGAATGGTTTACACTGGTGCCCAAAACCCACAACGAAGAAGTTGGCCAGCCGCCATGCAGTCAGCTCAGAAAACGCTGCTTACGGAGCTAGTCAAGTCGCTCACCGGTCTTCACCAGACTCAACATCAAGCGCTGATGGACCTCAGACTAGAACAGGAATATAATTTCTGTCTGCTGGTCCAGGCACAGGAGGAAGTTCAGACGGTCATCCGGAGCTTGCTTGGCCGTGAGGTCGCCCCAGACGCAGGCCCTACCATCTCCCACGTCCCGCTGGTGAAGATGGGTCCACAGGACGACCCTGAGGCGTTCATGGACCTCTTTGAGAAGACAGCGGAGACATGTTGGTGGGCGCGCACCCAATGGCCGGTGCACCTGATCCCACTGCTGTCCAGGGAGACACAGGTGGCAGCGCAACAGCTACCTATAGCGAACCTCCTGGCCTACAACGATCTGAAGTGGGACATCCTTCATTGGGTTGGCCACTCCCCGGACCGACATCATCAGTGCTTCCGGTCAGTGGAGCTGGGGGACAGCAGCCGACCTTTCATGATGGCCCAACAGCTCCGGGATGCCTGGCCATCCAGCTGGCTGAAGATCATCTGGTGGTGTGCCCCGGGGTCGGCGAGCCCCTACCTAACCTCTCTCTCCCTCTCTTCCTGCTCTCTCTTTCGCCCTATTCCTGTTTCTAGGTTGCGAAGTTCTATGTTTTGTGTTTTTTTTTCCAGGGGAATAGATCTGGGACATGTGGGAGCGCGGCAGAGAGCACTGGAGCAGTCGCTCCATCTACACCTTTCTCCTCTCTCCACCAATCTCTTGGTCATCCTTCTGCCGCTGGGGTGGCGGGAAGGCCTGGGCCGGCCTGCTGGAGATGAGGGGGCCGGGTCATTTCCAGGACAGAACCGGTGCCCAGTGAATGAAGTGGTAACATTGATACGGGTCCCCGACTCCCTGTGGGCTGCCTCGATCAAGCCGGGCAGTACCAAATACCTGTGAGTATTAAGAGGGGTATATATCAGGCTTTGGTGGATTCAGGCTGTAACCAAACCTCTGTTCATCAAAGTCTGATGCAGCTAGGGATGTTGGATGCAAGCCGCAAGGTTAAGGTGAGGTGTGTGCATGGGGATGTGGTGGGCTACCCGTTACCCAGCTTTTTCACAATTATTGGGAATTTTGTGTGTGGATGCCTCTTGGGGAACAGGGCCAGGGACAGGAAAAGACTTGGCTCAGGCTGTATAGATGCTGTTCCGGCATGCTCACAGACTGTCTCAGAAGAAACGAGAACGAGGGCAGAGCTATTACCGCCTGAGTTAGATGACTTTCCTGTTGAGCAGTCTCGTGATGAAATGCTCAAAAACGCATATGACCAGGTCCGCACCGTAAACGGACAGCTACTTCAGCCTGATCAGCCACTCTCCTATCCCTATTTTTCTATTATAAAATATAGGTTGTATTGGGAGGCCCAAGACAAAGGAAGATACAACCCAGTTATTAATGCCAAAAAGCCGTCGGGAAATGTTTTTCTAGACGGCTCATTGTAGTCACATGGCAGGTGACTTGAGGGAAGCAAAGACAAGCTATCGTCTCATGGCCCAATTCTTTTGGCCGGGCATTCACTAGAACGTCTGCCGGTGGTGTGCGGTTGGCGTGAATGTCAGCTGGTTAAGGAACCGGCCATTTCAAAAGCGCCATTTCTCCCATTAACCATTAGAAGAGGTCCCCTTCAAGAGAATTGGTATGGACCTCATCAGGCCATTAGAACGTTCAGCACGCGGACATCATTTTGCATTAGTTTTAGTTGATTATGCAACACGATATTCGGAAGCAGTGCCGTTACGCACAATTTCTTCTATGCTGAATTGATGCTGAATCGATTTGCACCAGCGTCTATCACTCACAGACATAGGCTTGGTGGAATGATTTAATTGCACTTCAAAATTTATGGTTCGTAAATTCATTAAAAAATTGGGATAAATGGCTCGAGCCCCTGCTGTTCGGGGTGCAGGAGGTTCCACAAGCCTCCACTGGGTTTTCCCCATTCAAGCTTCTCTATGGTCGTCAGCCCTATGGGGTGCTTGACGTCATTAGAGAGGCTTGGGTGGAGGGGCCTTCAAATAGCCATAGTGAAATTCAGTATTTCGTGGACCTCCGAGCAAAACTCCACACATTGTTGCGGCTCTCTATGGAGAATTTGCTCCAGGCAAAGGGCAGACAAAGTCAGCTCTACAACAGGGGCATTCAAGAGGCATTCAATTTACACCGCAAGATAAAGTGCTTGTCTTACTTACTATGTCTAGTCCAAAGTTACTCGCGAATGAGGTAAGATGAACGGACAGGGGTGATTCATGTCAAATTTATCATCTCAATCTTTTAAAACGCTGGAATGAGGTGACATCGGTTAAGTTAGCAGTGGTCGTTTTGGCAGAGGAAGATCTTGGACCAGAAGCAGCTAAAAGGCAGTCAAAACCAATTCGATTGCTCTTGTCCCGGGGGGAGATCACCTCTCTCTGCGGCAGCTTACCGATTTAGCCAAGTTGCAAGCAGATTTTGCTGATGTGTTTTACCCCTGCCCGGTCGCACAGACCTCATAGAGCACCATGTCGAAACGATCTGTGGGGAAATGGTGCACAGCCATCCCTATTGTTTACCTGAACACAATAAAAAATGGTACAGGATAAATTAAAGGCCATGCTAGAGTTGGGTGTAATAAAAGAATTGCATAGAGACTGAACAAGCCTAATAGTTTTGGTATCCAAAACGGACGGCTCTGTCCGTTTCTGTGTTGATTATAAAAGGGTGAATGCTGTGTTGAAATTTGACAGTTATGCAATGCCCCAAGTTGATGAGCTGCTTTCTGAGTTGAAAGCTCTCAAACAGAGAGACCAGATACAGCACCATTGAAAAAGAGTATTTGGCTATTTGGTGGGCTATCCTCACACTCCGTTATTACCTCCTGGGACGGGCATTCACTCTCTGTTCGGACCACTGCTCGCCCCTCCAGTGGCTCCACCATATTTAGGACACCAATGCGGGGATCACCCGTTGGAATTTAGCTTCACAGCCTTTTAAGTTCAAGGTGGTCCACAGGCTCTCTAATTCCAGTGATTGGCGGAGAGGCAGGATATAATCGCCAAGTAGACCTGGGACAGGGAGAGACAGACCTTACACGTTTGGACTGTGATTTTGAGTTTGAGTTTTAACACCTGAGTTTTAACATCTGAGTGGATTTATTTCAGTTATTTTGGGAAACAAAATAAAAAGACTCAAACTTTCTCGTCACCCTGACTTTTGAACTGTTTACATTGTTCATATGCAGGAAATACTTGCTTTCATTGATCTATCCCAAATTATTTTTCAGAAAATAACAAATCGTGACTCAGAGGCCTAAGGTGGAGCTAGTCGATCGACACACCATGGCGGAGCAAGGCGGATCCAAGCATTTGGGCAGACCCACTGAAGGAGGAGCTGAGGGGCTGAAGGGAGCCAGTGGAGGCGGGGCTGAAGAACTGGATGGCTTTGGCAGAGGAGGAGGGAGAAGGAGCCTGGGTGGGAACATCTGCGATGAAGGAGACTTGGAGCTGGTCAAAACTAATGATGACAGAGGCTACTTGGGGCTGGGTGGAACCAGCAGCGATGAAGGAGATTTGAAGATAGGCAGAACCAGCAGCGACGAAGGCAACTTGGGCAAGGCGGAATGAGCGGCGATGAAGGAGACTTTGGGCTGGACATGACCAGTGGTGGAGACAGGGCTTGAAAGTGGGTGGGGTTCAGAGGGTCCAGGAGTTAACACAGGGACAAATATATATCAGGGCTAGGGGAATGGATGGAACTCTGCTCCACAAAGTCTACCTCTACCAGCACTCCCTCAGAGACGAATGTCGCTGCCGGCTCACACACATGGTCAGACTCTGCAGGCTCAGGCTACAGGTCTATGGTGGGCTCTGGTTCACTGTCCATACACATAGAAACTGGACAAATATTGGCTCAGGCTCGAGCTCCTGGATGGACATGGGGCCGGCTCACACACCTGGTCAGACTCTGCTGGCATTGGCTCTGGGTTTGTGGTGGGCTCTGGCTTTTTGTCCTTAGCAAGCTTAGGCACTGCCTTTAGGTTTGTGGCGGGTATGTGGAGGTGTTGGCTGGGTTCTGGTTCTAGGTCAGTGGGGATCGTAGATGAGGACATCGACAATGGTTAGACATATTCTAGGAAACAGAGAATGGCTTCTTGCCAACTAAAATTATCTGGTAGGTCCAGCAGACCATAATAGTTCTCTTCCATCCTATAAATAGATTTCAATGTGTCTTCATCCAGACAGGAGTGCTAGGCTAACTCACAGAACCGGGCTGAGAAAATCCAACAAAAGAAGACACTCAAGGGCAAGGGCAATAAACGTTGCTGCTTTGTCTATTTCTCTGTTTTTATTCAGTGGTTCCGGGTTCTGTGACGAGATGCTATGTATAGAATCCAAAGATTAAAAAAATACGCGTGATGCATTGCAGAATGAATGATATAAAGAGACTTTAATAAACACAGAGAATATTCACATTACACATGAAACCTTGATGTTGATGAACATGAACTGAGAGAACTAAGGGCTTAAATATACATAGGGACTGATAATCAACAGAACAAGGTGCAGGTGCAAAACTCAATCACAAACTATGGTAACAAACAAGGAACGAAAACTCAGGAAAACCGAAGCAAGGTAAATTAAACTAAACAGGGGTGCGTTTCCCAAAAACGCAAGTTCCGTTGTTACCAACATAGTTCAACAATTTGGCTTTTCCCGAAACCATAGTTCCAACGAACATTCAGCATCAAACAGCATTGCATACTTACGTGGTTGTAACTATGGTTCTCGAGCTGTGGTTAGAAGCATAGTTTCTTGTTAAATGATATGTGGACTTATGGATCATGCTCTTGGGCACAATAAGCAACCTTACATTCTCTACATTCCATATCTTTTATTCAATTTTAAATATACATTTTAATCTATATATTTTAGCATGTCAACAATCAGTGGCAATTGTGTAGAGTGCGCATGTGCGTAAAATGCACAAGGAAACTCCGGAAAATGACGAATGAGGGAACCTGCGATGAATCAAACAAAAATAAGCAAAATGACATGGAACAAAAGCAGTGAAGTAGTCATTAGGTGCCATGTTCGTTACAGCAGCATCTTGGAGATCTTGAATAGATGTATTAGCATTAGCAGAAGTTATTACTCCTGCAACTGCACATGATGTCATTAACGACAGTCTTTATGATAGTGACAGCGCCATTTTCCTTTTAGTTTTTCACCATTTTTAAATCACCTTTTTGGATTTAGTAGTTAATTTACACCAACGGTAGCCTTACACTACTGTTCAAAAGTTTTAGGTCATTACTTTTTTTTTTTTTGTAAAAAAATTAAAAAATAAAAATCTAAAAACAGCAGTATTGTGAAATATTATTACAATTTAAAATATATATTTGTAATATATTTACAAATGTAATTTATTCCTGTGATGGTTAAGCTGAATTTTCTCCATCCATTATTCCAGTTAGCAGTGTCACATGATCCTTCAGAAATCATTTGAATGTTCTGATTTGATGCTCAAGAAACATTTCTTATTATGATTATCAATGTTGAAAACAGTTGTGCTGCTTTTTTTTCAAGATTCTTTGATGAAAAGAAAGTTGAAAAGAACAGCCTTTATTTGAAATACAAATATTTTATAACATTATAAATGTCTTTACTGTCAATGTTAATGCTAACTATTACTATTAGTTAATGCTAATTTCATTAAAAGCTTCCTTCCTGAATAAAAGTTTTTTTTTCTTTCAAACCCCCCCCCCCCCCTTTTTTTTTTTTAATGGTAGTGCACAGTGACACATTAATTTGTATAGTACAAATAATATGCAAAAATCTAAAAATACTAAATACTAAAAAAATAAGCAAAATGTTGTTTAAAATAAGTTTTAGATGTAGTATAGTATGTCACGTCAACTTCCTAAATGTATTTCAATGCAAATTCAGTTTAGAGTTATTACAATGTAAATTAATTTGCATCCATATCAGTTGACAAATTAATTTTATTTGACTTGATTTTATTAAGCACACACTTTACTGTATAAAGCTTTGAAATACAATTCATGCCAACCAACCAAATCTAATATAAAGCAAAACAAATAATGTTTACAGCATGATTATAACTTCGATTGTGCCCACCTACATGAAGCCAATAGGGTTAATATGATTAGTTAAAACATTAACTTCCATCTCTCTTTGTGAAGAAGTGGTGACAGCTCCAACTTACAAATTTATAAAGCCAATGTAGCCATCATTTGTTATAAACCTCTGACCTATTGACACCTTTGGCTGAGCTGGTGTTTGGTTTGCTGGTTGTGACTGGATGTCCTGTGTTTGTCCATTAGGAGCGGGCGGTAATCCAGGCGTCCAGTGGGGTGGGTGTGAAGGGTAGAGAACACACTTTTCAGCTCTTCCTGGCTCTGGCACACTCCCCACAGCTGTAGCACAGCACCCAGCTCAGCTGCAGACAGAAGCCCAGTGCTGGAGCCATCCAGCCGGGCACAGGCTTTTCTAAGAGCCCTGGCCTTACGTTGGAGCTGCAACAACAAAACATAAGCAAAATGTGGATATTCCTCCATGCATTCACACATATTATCAACTATAAACAATGCATCACCTTTTTCCTGATCCTGCGACTTAATGTTTCCAGAGCAACAGTTTCTTTAGTTTCTCTGGGAGTCTGCAGAGCAGCTGCCATATTGGACCCATGCTTCCATATTTGACCCTGGGATAGAAAAGGCCTAAGGAATTCTGTGTAGGATACACTGACAGAAGAAAACAAATTTATGACAAATAAATCCCTTGAGGACATGAAATTCTCAGTTATGTATTATCTTGCAGGATGAATGTGAATTCTCTATAAAATATATTTTAAATGCATTCTAAATATTTAGGTTTGATAGGCTTGATCCAAATTTGGAAAAAGTAATTTGTCACGAACATATGATACTTGTGTTTCCAGTCATAAATAGTTCTGATTTATTATGACCAAAACAAGTATGAGGTGTGGTATTATGTAAACCTAAAAAAAAACTCTTTTCATATTCTTTCACAATTGTTTATGGCAATTTACTTGCAATTGATAAAACATTGTTGGTTTTGTTTGGTTTTTATACATTAAATACATTATATTTATCGGTATCACAAACCTTATTGTGTACATATATAAAATATCTGAAGCAGCAAAAGGGACTGGAACCCCAGTTTTATGAAGAATCTAATGAAGGAATGAATGAATGATTGAATGTTTTATTTCCAAAGCCATTTAGATTTATTATTGTATAATTGTTATTATTTTTATTTATTTGTTTGTTTATATATTTGCTTATTATCTCCATTTGTTGATTTGGTAACACTTTACTTGAAGCCTTTTATGTATATATAATTATATGTATAATATATTATATATTCTGAACATTGTAATGCAATTATATCTTCTCATGCAAGGCTTATTAAATGCATTAAAAATACTTTTATAAAAGCTTCAAGTAAAGTGTTACCGTTTAGTTACTCATTTAAAAAGTATTATGCACAAATGTCTTGATTTATTTATTAATCTACTTATTGCAGGGTTGATCCTCCATAATGTTTGTATGTGTGCAAGTGTATCTACCTGTCATCATGGTTGATGTCATACTTCCTGGCCAGTAAATCGCACTCATACTGGCTGAGATGAACACAGAGACTCATAAGAATCTCTTTAAATTCATCACTGCTAACAAAGCCTGTTCCAGAAAAATCCATTTCAGAGAACTCAGTCCAGAGCTCAGAAACAGACAACTCCACCTGTTGAGAGCGAGAGATAAAAAGGTTCAGAAAAATAGCATAATCATATATCTCAGCTCTTTTTAGATAAAGAACATTACACCACTGCAGAAGTTTTATTGACAGCGTGCCCCCACCTTGGCCCGTAGAGCATCCACTAGAATATCTGAGACGCAGTTGAGTCTTTTAGAGAGGCGCATGAAGTCATTGTCTCCACGTTTGGGGGGATTGTGCTTGGCATTGGGGTAACAGCAGGATTTGGGCGATGGGCCAAAATGACGTATAAACTGTTGAAAGTCCACAGTTCCATCCTGCTGGGTTAACAAAGAGGACCACAACCTCCTGACTTCTCCACGAGTTACCTCAGGATGGAGCGCTAACCTGAGCAGGATGAGAGGAAGAATGGCAAACAAGGAGAGAGGAATAAATGATGGGAAGAGGGAAAGGGAGAGATGATAATCTAAATCTAAAGAATACACCTCGCTTTCTTAGAATAATACAAACACTGTACCCTTTAAACCCCCCACACCCTAAAGACCCCCTTCATCCCCTTTATTTGAACAGCATTTAAGCTAAAACTTGGCAACCAACAGCACAGAAGCAACAGTTTCTCTCACACAGATACACAAACACAGTGTCACGCCTAAAGAAAGGACAGTACTGTGAGAAGACACACTATGAGGGGATCTGACAGCAAACAAACACTCGTCTATATCATACAACCCTGATCTTTGTCTGTTATGGTAAACATGGATATTTAAAGAAAAATGTAGGCTACATTTGGGTTTTAAGTACATATTTTTATTTACAATAAATCAAATTATTCATTGTGCTAAATAGTTATGCTGCTTTAAAGGATATATGTACTGTATATTTACCTATATACTATACAGTACATATAGTTTAATATACATACTTCAAAAGTGAGGGATTGGTAAGATTTTTATAATGTTTTGGAAGAAGTCTTAGGCTCTCCAAGGCTGCATCTATTTGACTAAAAATACAGTAATATAGTAATGCTGTGGAAATAATATTACATTTAAAATTTTTATTTATTTAAATATATTTTAAAATGTATTTGATTCCTGTGTAGGCAAAACTGAATTTTCAGCAGCCAATATTTTCTTTGTTTTCCTGTTTGTCTGATGTCATTATTAAAGCCTGCCTTTCATAATCTGAGTATGTGCCTATAGTTTTTAAGGATATTTTATGTATTGACTAATATTAGTATATATTTACAATATATCCTTAATATAAAGCTGACATCATTCACTGACATATATAAACATATATAGTTACAATTATATTGTGTTATGAAATGTGTTTGAAAGTTTGGTCACACTTTATTTTAAGGTGATGTAGTTACACATTACTACATGAACTTACTATAGTAATAACAGTAAATTATGCATAATTGTAAGTAACTAACCATAATCATAACTCTATAGTACGTACATGTAGCTAATTAATATTATTCAGTACTTATTTGAAAAAGTACAATGTAACTACGTCACCTTAAAATAAAGTGTAACCGAAAGTTTTGTACTAAACAGTTTCAGAGTAAAGGTGTTTTTATAATACATGTTCATTGAATTTTTGCAGGCGAATTCCAGTCAATTAAATTGGAATCTACGAGATCAGAAATTTTGTTGTGAGGGCAAAAGATTTGCCAATGTAGATTTCGCAACTGGTTCAAGCAGGTCACATGAATTTGCCGCACTGAACAACTGAAAGTTGCTTGGTTTGAAAGTGACTTCTGTGTGAGATGTGCTTCATACATCGCTACACTATTGACAATGGAACTTTTTTGCCAGAGAAATTTCTAAATGTATCTACTGTGACCACACCTTAAATAAGCAAAACCCCAAAAGTTGCAATTATCCTTGTTCTCCCCAATAGTTTGCATTATTAAAGTCTGACTTAAAGGTGGTAGAACTGTATTTGGTGGATATTCTGAAACCACTTTGACATTTAAAAAAATGAACCAAATAATGATTCTTAAGTTATTAACAATTAACATTAACATTTTCTGGTGCCTCAGTAGGTTTCTTCAGTTCAGTTTGGGCCTTGTTGTATTGAGTATGTGCGCATAGAGTTCGTGTGAACATACACGTATGCGTTTGTCTCTGCCTTGTAGGAATCAATCAAAGAAGCAACAGTTTCTCACCAGACACACACGCACACATACACAATGTTCACTGTGGGAGCCAGAGAAGTTGGCACTGATATGTCAGCCAAACCCTCTGTGAACTCGGCTGCTGTAAAGCCTGTTAGTGTCACTAATCTCTGAGCTGGCGAGGAGAGTTCAGTTCACCTTGGACTGGTTGGCACCGTCTCTCTCTGTGTCTGTGCACCAGTGCCACGCCACAGATTATGCAAATCCACTCGCGATGCCCCCCATTCAGACCACGACTCCTTTTAGGCCTGCCGCCATATTCCAGCCAAAAAAATGAATAGAGAGATAAAAGAGGGTGATGTAGAAAAAGAATAAAAAAAAAGGGTGGGAGAGAAATCACAAAAGGGTCAAAGGAAGAGCTGGAAAAACAGCACAGGGAGGGGAGGGAGGAGAGTAAATAAACAGATAAATAATTTATAGAAATGAAGGAGGTTCTCACATGGGGTGAACAGTTCAGAAGAGTTCAGGACACTTAACTCAGTTCACCACAACAACGCATCTAGCTCACAGACTGAAAAAAAGAGAGAGAAATACCAAAAAAAGGCAAAAGAATGGAAATGACAAGTTAAAGGAAAAGCGACAAGGGTGGAGGGTTGATACAAAAATAGATGAATCACAGATTCACTCAAAGATCAACTACATGATGCAAAAATGCAATTTATACAGACAATGACATCCTACTGACTATTAGTAACTTTGCAAGTACATTTGTTACTTGTACAAGTAACACAAGTTACTTGTAGTTAATAGAATGTCTAAAGTGGACTAAATATCTAAATAAAGTGTAAACCAGCTTGTAACCTTAAAAAATAAGTTTGAAAAGTTTTATTTTTAAATAACGAATAACCCCCATGCATTCAAAATATAAATGATAGTACTTTATAAAAAAATCAAGACAAACAATGAATATATATATATATATATATATATATATATATATATATATATATATATATATATATATATATATATATATATATATTCTGAAGAAAATGTGCTGTCTGGCCGTGTTTTGGGTGGTTGCCAGGGCATTGCTATGAGTTATGAGTGGTTGTTAGCATATTGCTAAGATGTTCTGGGTGGTTGAAAATTTGTTGTTGGGGTGTTACTTACCTCTTGTGTGTTTATGAAATCTAAAAAAAGCCATATTATTACTATGATATTTTGATCTCTAGATATGACTGGGTTCCCTTTTTCAGTGCAAGTCTATGGGTTTTGTTGGTTTTATTGTCCACTAGGAAAAACATTTATAATTCATGTAGCAAAAATTGTGCAGGATGAGTTACAAGTTTAAGATTTTAAAACATTTGTTTCTAATAAGTAACTAGATAAGAACATTTGGGGTGTGAGTGTGTGCAGTTTACGTTGTAGAACAAAACGTCAAAGTATCGTCAATGTATGTTTACCATAGGCTTTATTTTACTCATAAATTGAAAATCCCCATTATAAAACTCCATAGCAAAATCTCGAGGGAACCAGTATCAAATGAGTCTTCCGGGTTTTTACGTCATCCTTGCACCACTCTATAATAATAATGGTTGCAAGCACCCCTAATTAGAGGAACAACAGAGATACAGAGTACAGCAATGAAGCTGAAATTGAAGCAGGCATGGGAACAGCTAAACAAGCGTGCAGTAGGCCATAGAAAAACCCAGCTTCAGATCTTCACCGTGCCAGCAGCTCTCTAAGGCTCTGTACACCAAATATATTGTTATTCATGGGAAAAAAAGAGCAGGTTGTTAACTTGCACAATTAAGGCATCATTTGCCAAGAGAAAAGGCCTGCTTTCCGTTGGCATTGTCTTGGAAGACAAAAGAGTGCAAGAGCTCTCTAAAAACCAGAGCTGGGAGACTCGGGTTGACCGCATAGGTCTTGTGAGACACACAAGGGATGCTTGTGTCACGACCGCTGACTCTGGGAGAAACCCAGGACTAAACACTGCAGAGAAAGATTCAGTGATTCGGCATGGTGCTAAAGACAATGAGGAGGAATGCATTCCACATTCCAGCAGTCTGTGTGTGTGTGTGTGTGTGTGTGTGTGTGTGTGTGTGTGTGTGTGTGTGTGTGTGTGTGTGTGTGTGTGTGTGTGTGTGTGTGTGTGTGTGTGTGTGTGTGTGTGTGTGTGTGTTGGAGACAACTATATAAATGTTCCCCAGATAATCTTCTGACGTACTATCAAACTGAGAAGCTAATAGAAATAATAAAGACATTATGTCTGAAAACAGATCAATTATTCATTTGATATTCATGCTGAGAATATTCACTGTTTAATATTCTGTTTAAATTACAGAACTGTTTTATTCACTGTTAAATGAGCTGTTACTATTAAACTATGATAAAGTGTTAAATACTGGTGTTTTTATTGTAACTAATCACATAACAAAAAAGTCTTTAGAACATGGAAGAAAACAAAATGTAAGTGAATGTGTTTTTCTTATATGGTATGTCACCTTTTAAATAACTGGTACATGTCCTCCTGAGTGAGACGTCTGGTGTTTTTCTCATCCAGCTCTTCAAACTCTCGCAGTACATCTCTGTAACGATTTGCCACCACACTCTTCACCAGAATAAACAGCTGAAATGCAATACACGTTCATTAATATCACTGATTACTGTAAGAGTTGTTCTTGATGTAAAGAATTCTCATTTAGTAGTATAACAAATAAGCAAAAGTATAGTATTACAGAATGCAAGTTATTATTAATGTGAAAAACACTAACAATCATTAAACAATAATTACATTGAGTATTACAATAAGTTAAGGTTTATTATTCTCACTATTTTTACAGACATAAGAATAGACAGAATTATGCTTAACAGTTGTTTTTACCTGTATTATAAATATCTGAGAGATATTTCAGATTTTTCTAATATTTCTGATTGTTCTAGTTATTTCTGGGAGAATCTACACTACTATTCAAAACAAAAGTTTTTTTCCCCCCAAAAAAAGAAAATAAATTAATAATTTTATTTAGATAAGATAATTGAAAATAATACACGCACACATTGGGCATCAAATCAGCATATTAGATGGATTTCTGAAGGATTGTGTGACACTGAAGACTGGAGAAAGGGCTACTTGGCTTCAGCTTTAACTCGGCTTTACCATCATAGTAATAAATTACATTGTAAAATAGATTAAAATGTTATTCGTAACACTTTATTCTAGTGTCCTTGTTACATATATTACATGTACTTACTATAGTAATAACATTCAATTATGCATAATTACATGCAACTAACCCTCAACCAAATTCTAATCCTTCCCTAACCCTATTGTAAGTATATGTTGTTAATTAATATTACTCAGCACTTAAATATATAATTACACTGTAACAATGACACCTTAAAATAAAGTGTAACCCAGTTATTTTACATTGCAATAATACTTCACAATATTATTATTTTTTAGAATAAATGCAGCCATAGTGTGCATAAGGGACTTTTAAAAAACATTAAGAAATCTTATCAACCGTTAAATTTTGAATGGTAGAGTATGTTGAAAAGCAGCATTTGTACTTCTTGGAATTTACAATTGACATGTTATGAAACCAAATGAGGTCATACCTCAAGGTCACTCCGATCCTCTTCTGAACTCTTCTCCTCGCCTGTATCATGGTTCAAGGCAGGCTGGGCGACTGCCTGAAAGAGGCTGGGAACTCCTTTCCTGAGGGAGCAAGAAAAACGATAAGTCTTTGAGACCATGGCTGTGTTTTTTCAGATTTTTTGTGATTACCTATACTATGTTGGAGAAGCCCAGAGAAACCCTTAGAATGAGCAATCCGCTTTGTGCCATTCTCGCTTGAGTGGCAAACGGAGAGCTACAAGACCTGACACCGAAATGGCCTTGGAGCGCTGACCGCTTTGAGAGCAACTGGAGTGGTCAAACCATACAGACACCTGACGGTCTTGAAGTGTTAGCTAAACTATGAAGAAGCACATGAGAAAAGTCGGACGTACAAAGCCCAGCCTAGGCTAATGTGTTCCCTGTGCGCTTGGATGAGTTCATGGGGGCCGGGCTCGGCTGAGCGGATAGCCGTGGCTCTTTTGTGCTCCAGAGAGGACAACCACTCCCCAGGCTTTAGGGCAGCGGTCTGGGCCATCTCAGGGCCACAGTCCGAACGAGGTGGGCGGACCGCTGGCTTGAGAGGTCACGCGCTATAGAGCAGAGTTAGAAGCACTATGTAAAGGGAGAAATAGAGAGGAGGGACAGAGAGAGATGGTGAGATTTAAAAGACAGAGGTGCTTCAAATAATGTTGATAGCAGTTCAAAGAGGCAAACGGCAGTGACACTGACAGCAAGAGGCATTATGTTTGTGTTTGTGCATTGTGTCGATGACAACGTGAGCGTGCCTATGGGATTTTCTCAAGACAAACTGCTCTTTTCAACAGTTAAGCTGACCTGAATGAGCCAGGAATAGCAATAGGCCATGACTGTATGGTAAAATGAGTGTTTACTAAAAGCTCTGTGAGAAAAAGTTCCTGAAAATGCTACTAAACAAAGGGTGAGTGTCAATTTGCCAAACTGCTTGTCACACAGCAGGACAAATATAGAACTAAATATTAGTGGAACTGTTGGATGCTGAGGGAGGAGACCTTGTGACCCAGCCACGGACATCTCAGCAGGACTCCCATGTCCAACAGCCCTGCCACAAAACCAACACAGCAGGACGTGACATCCGTGTTAAGCCAAATAAACACACCTTAGCTTATCACAAACAGACACTCAAACGAAAAGTGCAATGAGTCAAATATCCACTGAGTCGGGTCACAAGATTTGCAGAAAATTTGAACTCTGAAATCTAAATTGATCCCTTGCTAACATTTTCGATTTAAAATAAACAAAAATAAATGTTTATCTGATTCTATGTTAGCTACCCCTATAAATTAACTAGGCGTGTGATGTGATGATACAAATAAACTGAAGAACATTCTTAAAAGTAATTAAAAATAAATAATAGTAATATTAATAAAGTAAAAAAACAAAGAAAAAGATAGGCAGTTAGTTATTTTACTTATATATATTGTACCTTGCTATAAAGAGTAAACAAATTTACAGTTTTTGCATTTGTTTTCCAAATAAGCCCTTCGAGGTAATTCACATGTGTCTCTCTTTTATGCCCATAAGGGGGCACATGACTCTTCAATTGACTTGCTAGAAAACCTAAAAAAAAGAAATTCAAAACCTTTTAGTAAACTGGCCCATTTTTCTGCTTGATAAGATTGATAAATTTGTATCTATCTATCTATCTATTGAAATTTATTGAAATTTTATATTAAAATGTTTAAAAGACAGTTTACATAGGAGTAGGATAGAACTGAAAAAAATAAATTGTCATGGTTAATGTTTCATAATATGATCTGATTGTTAAAAGTCTGCTAGTGTCTCAATTCCCTTGTGTTTAGTGTTCTATGACTTTTATTTTGATATTCTTTTGTCTGGCTGTGTCTGGATTTAATTTCCTGAGGTTTAGTTTTTGCATAGCCACTTGAAGGCAAGCCTGCAAGGTTTGCCAAAAAGAAAAAGCGAAATGCCTTCTATCGCAGCGGTACGCAGAGAAGGAGAACAGAGGCTTTTTTTTTAATGGATGTCAATGAAGGACAGGCTTCACTACACTGAATAAACTGCTTTTGTGGTAAAACGGCTTATAATTTAATGAATTGACAGCCCATCAGCTAATCTTCAACATGTTTGCTCGTAAACATTCATTTTGGATTTATCTATTTTCAGAGTTTACACAGAAGAAAATGCTGTTTTATAAGAGAAGTCACGGACAATTGTCTGACAGGTATGATTCAGTTTACGCCACTTCTAATTCATTTCTATTGTATGTTATATACATATGTGCAGTTATTGACTGTGGCACAACTCTGAATGAAATTCAATGACGTCAAGGCTGTAATGTGATTGGTTATCAAGGCACACATGATCCAAGTTGGTAGATCATCTCTGATGTTAGCTTTTGTTTCCATAGCTGACTTGTTTGGTTCCATGGCAACTCATTACCTACACCTGTTCCTTGTTAGCCTCTTGTTTGCATGTGTATATATGAGCAATAGCACACGAGTAGCAGTGCGATATCGCACAGCTACGAGTGTGATATTGCGTTTATGCAAAAGTTCGACGGCACACGCAAGTAAATAAATGAGAAACAACCACAGAGTTTTCTTTAAAACACCTCTTTTGTGCAGAACTATTTTCTTCCGCCACGGATTCAAATCTCAAGTTGACAGTTCAGTTGAGCCCAAGCCTCCGTTACTAAGTCTAAAACGTCAATTTAGAACTAGTAACGAGGGAACGTTGAGTTGCTTCATTGAAGCTTTTTGTATTATGTAGAGTACAGTATTATGAGATTGACTAAACAAGTGTATTACCTGCATCTGATATAGCATTCATTCTTCAGGTCGATGTCCATAATATTATATCCAAAAAATCATTTATAATGTCCGCTGAGGAAAGCGTTATGTTCGTCTTTGTCCTTCCCATTACAGTGCTGCTAAAAATAACTTCCTTGTTCTGACTCAATCATAAATACAGTCTTTGCCGCCATCAAGAGGCATAATAATAACTTTCACTGAAGTCCATATCACAATCATTTCTCAATAGCAAATACAACATATTATTTATATCGAATTTTTTTTTAAATTAACAACAATAGCCATTATAAATGACAATTGGAGATAAACAGAAGCAAACAATTTAGTCAAACGTACAAACAGCACTCTAGTACAGGATTCAAGTGAAATATAGCCAAAATATAGTAATGAAGCTTAATTTTCCCCTTAACCAAAATCGATTTGCTCTGGAACAAGTAATAGATTAATAAGACCAAAGATCGCCCGTTTGATGTACCCCAAATTAATTATATCTCATATTTAACCACTATCTACATAAGAGCCAGCGGTAAATTCCAGAAGGATTGGCCGAAATGACGCTGTTCTCTGTGGGTACATGAGCGACGAACGGCCGCTGACGGCCTGGAGCTCGAACCTGCAAAAGCTTCTGAACAGATCGTAAAATAGGCACTTAGATTATATATAAGTCACATATTTGAGGTCTAAATAACTACATTCTTGCCTAAAAAGCTTTTAAAACTACATTTTGAGACACAACTACAGTAATATTTATTAAAAATATGGTGAATTTGCTCGACCGCCATGACAGTCGCCACAAGCGGAGTGAAACAAACAGTGAAGTGGTTAGAGTGATGTTACTGCGCTAATATCGCACAGCTAGAAAAGGCTCTCAGCCAATCAGATTCGAGAACCAGAAAGAACCGTTGTATAAATATATTGATACCCCTGACGGTGTCTCGGTTCTTGTTTGTCAGTCGTTGTCTTTACACATCTACGTAAAGCTGTCGCGTTTCTTGTTCCACCATTAGAGTATGAACTTTGTTTTCCTGTTTGGATTTATGTTTCTTATGTTGCTTTGTGTGCTTGTGGAAGACTGCTTGCAAATAGATCCTTGCCTCTCCTCTTCCATGCTAACGGTGACAGAACGACAGTCCAGAAATAAATATGGATCTAGCAGCAGTATGCTGCCTCCTCCTCCTCACCCAGGATGATCGTTCCCTCGAGGACCATACCAGTGATTTTTTGGACCTTGCTTATCAGACCCACTACCCTGACAGTGCTTTGATTTCCTTTTTTATGCTGGACTCAATGAACAGTTATGGTTTTCTGTTTATGGTCCTCAAGGGAGATCTGTGGATTTTGTTGAGCTTGTGTTCTCGACAAGTGTTTCCTCCTTCACTGTGGGTGAGATGGAGGGGGATGTAGCCACTCGCACACCACAGACCTAGAAAATGAGCCCACTCCCAAGACCACAGAGTGGTCTCATATGGACTCCCAAAGAAAATTCACCACAAGCTCCGGTGGTTCCGGAGCGTGCACCATCGCTATATGGACTTCCTTGGCAATTGCGGACCCACCGATGATGTCGGTATGTGCTGCGCTGTCCGGTGCTCTCAGCGCTCCCAGTTTAATGAAACGTTGTCAGGGTGCAATTAGTGTATTCTACAAAAAAAGCAAAACAGTAGTTGAGAAAACGTTTTATTAAACGTTTTATATAAGGGCGTGTCCGAATCCACTTTTGCTAGTTTAACGGGAAACATGGTCAGCACGCCCGACGCATGGTCTAAAAGGTTTGTCCCTATTCTTTTAATGAGTAATGGGTGTGTTTTGGGGTAACGTGCAATAAACCAATCAGAGTCTCATCTCCCATTCCCTTTAAAAGCCAGTTGCGCTCAAGCCATGGCGGATTGCTATTTACATGGCGGAATTTGCTAGCGTAAAGACTGAACGCTTCTCCAGAGCAGACCATCTACAGGACAAGCCGGATTCAACCATATCTTTATGTACACAATGATAATCTGTTACATTGTAATCCTTTTATTTTTAATATTTGGCATGTTTGTGTGCTGCAACGCATCCCTGTGTGTGCAGAGTGTATGCACACTGTGCACCCGCCTATAGGCACATATTACCAATGCGCTTTTTTTAAATAACACAACAATACTGCGCCATTGACTTTGTACAAGGTTTTTGTTGGTCAATGGTGGAGTCTAATGTGGAGTCTAATTTTTCAGTTGCCTCAAAATAGCAAAGCGCAAACAATACGGTTGAACACACCTCGTTTTCAGACCAGCACGCCCATGGGTGAACAGATGGGAGCAAATGCATTTACTAAACAACGTGGCGCAGGACGTGAAAATGATAACTGCGTCAGGCGGAAATAGCAAAAAACACTTGCGTCGCGCCTGGCACCGCATTGCTCCGAATGTATGATAGGGCCCTGAGTTTCGTTTGCCTTTTGTAAATTGCTCTCCTCCCCCATCCACTCAGCTCTGCAAGTTCAAGTATGATAATGTAATGATGGCTCTTGAATTTAAACTTTTTACATGCTAGATACTATTTAGATTAACATACATGTATTTTAGATTGCCACCCAAGTTCAGATCTGATTCAGAGTCATTGGCAGACCCCCTCTGCCTAAGACGACTGATCTTCAGAGGATAGACAGCATGTTGTTTTAACAGACGAGGGGTCGGTTGAACTCCTTGTGGACCCACTGTTCTCCACAAGCGGAGATAGAGGGATTTGAAATAAAAAGAAGAGGGAACTTGAAGGAGGAAGGAGTCCCATCACTCGCAGAGACGAGACGCCCACAGAGATAACTGGTGAATGAATGGGCTGCTTATTTCGCTTTTATATCATCTCGTCTGAGGATGGATGGACTGAGTGAGGGAGTGAAAGAGAGGAATAAGTAGATGCACATTTATCACGTTTGGACTGTATTGTTCTGTTTAATCTGGGCCACCATCTGAGAGCAGGAGACGTGTGTGTGGAGAGAGGAATGTGTGAAAGAGACTACAAGAGCCACATGAGTGAGCTGCTGGGGCTCAGACTGAAAATGTGTGTGTGTGTTTGTGCAATTATTATTAAACATCTTTAAAGGGAAAATTTACCCCAAAATAAAAATTATGTCATTATTTACTCACTCTCATGTCATTCCAAACCTGATAGCGTTTGTTTCTACAATACAAAAGAAGATATTTTGAAAAATGTTGTTTTGAACCCCACTGACTTTCATTTCTTTTGTGTTCTGCTTTGGATATGAATGATACATCAAATCAGAAGGCTTGTTGAAAAGAGGTGTACTATTTCTTGTGACTTGACCTCCAATAAATACACTGCAGTTAAAAAGCTGGGTAAGATTTTTTTAATGTTTTTGATAGAAGTCTTGTGTATTTAGATACAAATATAGTAAAAACAGGAATGTTGTGAAATATAATTAATTACAATTGGTCTACAAATCATTCTAATATGCTGATTTGGTGCTCAAACTTTTTGTCTAATTATTAATGTTCAAAACATGGTTGTGCTGCCTTATAATTTTGTGGATACCGTGATACATATATATATAAAAAGTTAATTTTGATGAATATAAAGTTTAAAATAACTATTTATTTGAAATATAAATCTTTAATAACATTTTTAATGTCTGTTTAACTGTCCCCTTTCTGTCATATCATAGATAGATAGATAGATAGATAGATAGATAGATAGATAGATAGATAGATAGATAGATAGATAGATAGATAGATAGATAGATAGATAGATAGATAGATAGATTGATGATTGATTTGCGGTTTATGGTCAGTTTGTCTGTCGATATCGACTTCTATAATTTTATGTTTTCAATGCCTCTTTCATAAAAGGATTCACATTGTATAGCCACAATGTGTGTGTTAGTGTGTGTGTTTGTGTCCAGTTTCCCCTACAGCTGCAGCTTCAGCGGATTACCCATCATCCACACGGCAACATTACACAAGTCGTTCTTTGAACAAAAGTCATGGCTGCTATTAATGAGATGGTAATCCCGGGCACCGCTACCTCCCAGATCTGCTTCCACTGACAGGGGAAGAATGTCCAAACGGCCTGCTCACAACACCCAGCACAACACTGAGGCCATTGTCACCAGCGCTGGTCTGAGCCCTGGACCCAGCTCAAGGAGTTATCCCCTTCCATCCCGATCCTGTCCCCACACCCCCGTCTCAACCCCTTCACACCCCATGAATAAAAATTAAAGCCCTAAATGGGTGGAGGGAGGAAAGGAAAAAGAGTGAGGGACCGAAGAGAGAGAAAGAGGAAAAACAAAATGTTTTGCTGGAGATTAGGGTGGGATATCTGGGATTTTGACGTCTGAGGTTCCCACACGAAGATCTGACATCTACACATCCTATGACTGCTTGGTTTCTTGGTCTCACCATAGGGACCACACAAACTGTGAGGGGCCCAACAACCCTTAGGCCACTTTACCACCATAGAGAGAGGTAGAATAATCAAGCTAAATTGAGGCTGATGAAACGCTCTTAACACTACAAGTATTACCAGATATTTACAGTAAAAAAAAAAATATATATATAAATACTTTAATCGTTAATGCTAGAGCCATCAAAAAGTAAATAACTTATGAAAGATCAGATTTTCATACTTTTCGAGCAGTGTAAACGACCATTACTGAAGCAAAGCCTTCAAATCTACAGGGGGAATAGAGTAACATGAAATTCATCTTCATGGATAGGACTATACATCGTTATTATATTATATTATATTATATTATATTATATTATATTATATTATATTATATTATTAGATGCTATTAAAGGGGTCATGAACTGAGAGATCAAATTTTCCTTGAGCTTTTGACATATAAGAGATAATTATAGGTATATAGTTTCAGAACTGAAAACTTCCATGTTAGTCCAAAATCAGCTTTTATTGTAACCAAGCCCAGCGAACGACTCGTTGTGGAATGTGTCTATCTATGTCATAGATAGGTGAAAGACCCCCTCTGCAGAAGAAAATCAACGCCTACTTCCTCATCGCAACTTTGGCCCCGCCCACTAGCGTGTTAGTGAGATGACGAAAAGTGAAGTGCGATACAGGATCACTGGACTAAAAATAACATTACCTTCCAAAGGATCTTAATGCTAGGAATTGTTAAACAATGTGAATGTCTCAGTTGAGCATTATTTATTTGTATTCGATACATTTCACTGTGGATTCTTTGGTAAATCAGTCGTAATTTCAGCGCAATTTCATTTGCAAAGTCTCACAGCAGACACGCCCCTTCAAACAGAGCGTTCAAATCAGAGGGATAAATCAGGGTAGGAAAAATGCCTTTTATTTCTAAATTATGACAATTTCTTTGATGTAAAAATAATACTAACATTATAAGTGCACCCCAGGAAACATTATAAAACAATAAAACAATGCAGTTCATGACCCCTTTAGGAGATACTAAGAGTGCATTTCCATTTCCTTTGTTTGTTGTAGCAACACTTGTTGAATTTGTTTCTTGTCCAAGCTTTAACAAAGACGCAGCTAAACATATTCCATAAATTCTGATCATTTCAAACACCACTTCATCACTTTGCTCCTGCCCTTCCCAATATCTGGCTGATAGAAGCTTTATCTTGAGGTGGCTGATTTTGTATAGCAAAATCTGATAGAAATAATATGGATACAGTTTATTTGTTACTATCTACTCACATACCTTTATCTTGTATTGTTGCTATTAAATGTCCAATATAAGGTTCAATAATGTGATTAAACTCAGAAGAAAGCTAGAGCGGGATGTGAGCGATGTTAATCTGGTGATGTCTGAATGTTGACAGCTAAAGCTCTGTTTGACTAACATGTCAAAGTTTCACCCAAACAGAGGAAATGCCACACAGGAACTACTGACACTGGGATCAGGCTGCTTTAGCATGAATGATTTCGCATTTCTCATGGGACAGAGGGAAAGCGAAAGGGAAAGACCGACAGTTTGTAGCTGTCATTGGCGGGGCATGGTCGGCCTTTCTCACTGTTCTCTGCGAGTATAGAAGTTCTAAAGTTTTCTTTCTCTCTATTCAGGAGGTCCCTTGGACCATGGGCTTTTTCCCCACTGTTAGTATTACAAAATCCCCATTCAGTATAACCCTTGTCACCTGTCAACTAAGCCAGGCTGGTTTTCTAGGTCTTTATCCCCTACACACACTGAGAGAAAATAAAATGAGCAGCTAAGCTTAAACCCTGCCCCCATTTGATGCGTACACACACCCTACACACACACGCACGCACACACTAAAACTTCATGTCTCAGAGCTGCTACTCTAGCAGATTAAAATTCATTACCCTGTTCTATTTAAGAAACGTTTACATAGCGTTGGTTATTGTTGGTCATTCATTAGGTGGTTAGGGGAGTTCACATGGGTCCCCCAGGGTGGTCAGAACCTAATCCTCATATCCAACCATTTTAAAGCATCTTCACATAAACACAAAATATGTGGGCTCATTGCAAGAAACACGTATCATATATAGGTTATTCTCATATTCCTCTGTTTTTTTGTTCCCCAACAATGCATGTGTTGCATTTATTTCATCACTGGTTCACCACTGTGCTTTCAGCGGCATAAATATTTTGGTAACACTTTATTTCGATAGTCTACTTTAGACATTCTACAAATAACTTTGCAACTAACTACATGTCAACTACCAGTCATTAGAGTTTTAGTAAACGGTCTGCTTCATATCTGCTAACACTTTATTTTGATGGTCCTTCAACAGACATTCTACTGACTATAGGTAACTTTGCAACTATGTCATACTTATTCTACTAACCCAAACCTAACAGTAATACTGAGTTAGTTGACATGTAGTTGCAAATTAATGAGAGTTAGTTGACATGTAGTTGCAAAGTTACTTGTTAGTGGAATATCTGGTTGACAATCGAAATAAAGCTTAACCAATGTTTGAGTTCAAGCATTCTGAGTTTGAATCAAAGTTTAGATTATCTTACAATATCTTTCAAGTTCAATTGATTTGACAATTGTTTGTTAGCTATTAAACACGCAAAAAATGTTATGCCATCACAACTTTAATGGCATATCATTTAAAATTACTTTAAAATGAACTGAAATGCATATCTGACTCACATGCTAAATTCTAGGATGATTGTTTTTGCAAATAAGCTTTTACCAGTTAGCCAATGTTACACATACACTTGTAAATATAAATTTATGTTGTTTTATAGACCTGCATATTTTTTAGGCTAGCGTAGGCATCCGTACAAGCACAATGACAAAAATACAAAAGCAAAGGAGAGAGCCACCCTGAAGCATGACGTCACTAGAGACCTAATCTCTTCCCTCTTTCTGAATACAAATCATGCAAACTGTTGTAGCCACACACAAAAAAACAACACAAATAACTACTACACAATTTCAAATACTTTTCATTTAAATTATGGCTTGTATATTGTCTTATATTTAAAATTTCATTACATTTTTAAACTTTCTCTTAAACGCAGAGAAATACAGAGCATATTTGCAAAGCGATTTGCAAAGAAAAGGTTGTGTTACTTGTTGCTGAGATCAAAAATGACAATAAGCTGTGGACATGACTTCTAATTTCACTGTAATCAAATAATTTCATCATATTTTTCTTAGATTTTCAGCATTTGGCTAAAGTCTTTAAAATACAATCAGTTGAAACAGTTTTACCTATTTAAAATTAAAATAAAACCTTCTAGTTGGAGACTATTTTCACATATGGTAATAAATTGAAATATTCTAAATGAATAAACGAACAAACTACAATTGCATTGTCCATGCAATTTAAAATTCCATATTTTGTCATCATTTTTTTAATTCATTACTTTTTACTTTTTTTAAGCTCTGTGGAGTGAAATGTTTCTAAATCTCTGAAGGATCCTTGAAACCAATGCTGATCAAAATCCCAAAACAATATAAAACAAAAAGTTTTTTTTTTTTTTTATCTTAAAAGCTTACTAATTCCCTCTTATTACATTTGTAATAGGTATGCAGTCCTGCAACATTAAATAGTACAAAAAAAAGAAATCCAAAACTAGTGTGCAGTTAACATTGATATAGCAAATGTTAAGCTGACTGGTTTAAAGGCTCTGTACCTGGTGTCAAAGGCTGCCATGAAGATCGGGTACTGCACATTTCCGTGGCGGTCAAGAGGGAGCCTGTCCAACAGCTGCTCAAACTGAGGGTCGGAAATCTCCAGGCCAAACCTGTGGAGAAGGTCAGGGGAAGGTCAGCACCAGATCACTGATGTCACCACAGGCAGAGAGTCCACTCATCAGGGCCGGCCAGTCCAGCAGGTCTTAAGCATACGCCACTCATTGACCCTCTCGCACACTGCAGAGTCAAGAGGTCATAAGGTCAACTGCCCTCTTCACCCGGGTATCGCACAGAGCTGGACACACACTGGCCAGTCAATCAAGGGATTAGACTTCACATACACGTATGCACACCCTCAAATATTCACTCGCACAAACTACAACCTTCACTCGCTCCAGAAAACACAGATAAAGACAAATGAACTTATCAAAGATTATGAATAAAAATGTGAGATTGTCCTTCAGATCTGACGGACATGGTCCACACTCATTACAATACTACATACTCAAATAAAGAGGATTATGGTGAGGTAAATGTGTTTTAAAGGACAGAGAGAAAAGACAGGGGTGTTTCAAAATATCAATGATATGAGTAAATTAGGTTCTCACTTAGTTCAGACGCTAATAAGGCAGGGTCTTTTTTGAGGGGGCAGCAGTCTCAGTAATGGCTTACTTAGTCCCGTAGGCAAGAAAAAATACTTTTTAACAACTATTCATCATATACACATGCCAGTCTAGTACAGTGGTTTTTACAACCAGGGGGCCGGAGCCCACTAGGGGGCCTCACCACACTTCAAAGGGGCCACAAGATGGCTTAAATTAAAGACAAACTTTAAAACAGCAAATAAATAAATAAATAAATAAATGTAAGCTGACATTGCATTTCTTAATTTAATTTAACTGTCATTTTTATTTATGGACCAGGACTCTTACAGTATTGGAAAACCTTGTAATATGATGGAATTTTAATGTAATTTCTACCTGGAAAAGTCATGAAAAATCTAATAAACATTTTATAATGAGTATACATTTTTTAATTTTTCTATATATGTCATTCTCTAAAATATTTTATTAGATAGACATAGCTGAGAAATTGCAATTTGTGAGTAAAATAAATAAATAACTGTAATCACAAACAACTATAAAAACAAACAAATGCTAAAGAACATTGTTACTGAAAGTTATGGAATTTTATACTTTATAATTATTTTATTTTATTATTTTAATATAATATTGTCACTACTAGTTTCTGTCAATAATATTTTTTTGAAAATGAGCAGCTTTGTCATAACAACAGAAGTACCAGAAATATATTAGGAGGCCTTGGAGTCAAAAAGGTTGAGAACGAGTGTCTAGTGTTCTAATCCAATGATAAATTTAGCATTTTGTGTCACCAAATGAGAGAGCTGATGATGACGACAATATTTTTAAAATAAATATGCTGAAAGTGCGACTCGATCAGTCCATGTCACAACATTTTAGACAAACATTTTCTGCCAATTATAATCATAATCATGCAGCTTAATTATCATTTAGATTTATTTTAGAAGCTGCATTCAAACAATAAAGAGAAAATGATTTTATGAAAAAATGTACCTGCTCTCCATTGCAGCTCGAAATTCTTCTTTACTTATAGTCCCCTTATTAAGCTTGTCAATGTTCCTATACAAATACATACACACAAAGAAACACACATAGATTTTTAAAAATAAAAAATGACATTCTCTTTTAAACAAGTATAATAGAGCATTTGCTAAACGCATTCGCTGTACGTAAGTAAGAGAAAGGTCTTTTCAAACTCAAGAGAGATGCTTCTAGTTAGAGGATTTGGAGTTGAGGGAGTTCTAAAGGAAACTCATTTGAGCAGAAGTGTTTCTATGATGAGGTTCTTGGTAACAATGGAAAGGTATAATTAAAGAGACCAAAAAAACGTGTCAACCTTTGACCCAAAAGGTAGTAAAACATCTTGTGTTAAAAGAGAGAGAAAAGATACCTGTTCTCAATTTAGAGGGTGTTAATGGGGTCTTGTTCACAAGGAGAAAAGAGGAGAAAGAGTAAAAGGAAGAAAGAGAGAGAGAGAGAGAGAGAGGGATTGTACTCACTGAAAGGTCTGGAGGAGGGAGAGGTATTCTGACTGAAACAGGCGAGTTAATTTGGCCTCTATGGCACTTAAGGAGGAAGCACATCTGAGGTTCTCATCAGAATGAAACCTACAGAAAAAAAAAAACATTTCAAAACATGTTTTTCTTTAGAATATATATATATATATATATATATATAAACATTTAAGGTTCAAATATCCACTACAAATGACACTGGAAGCATTTGATAAAATAATAATAAAATACTTGCAAATATATATATATATATATATATATATATATATATATATATATATATATATATATATATATATAAGTGAAGTTATTTAGAGAAAAGCTGTATCATATTTTGTTTACAGACTACATTAGATCTAATATTTTGTTATCTATTGCAATTCATGGATTGTAAAATGTGGCTTAAGTGTTTAAATACTTTTTGGGGCCACTGTATATTGTCACCATGGTGAAAGGTTCTATACATTGTAACTGTTTGCCTGGCCCATTTTATTCATCCGCCAATCCTTTAAGCTGTGGACCACCCTAATCAAACCAAACACAGTCAGTCTAGGCCTAATGTTCAGCTGCTGTTTACTGAACCCTGTGTGCTGGGTGACCCAGGGCAGGGAGGAACTATGGGCCGTAAGCTTGTTAGAAATGGAAAGAGTTTGACTACAAGGCTTAAAGATCACTTTCTCTGGATGCTTCTGTGTAATTTGGGCTCTGTGTAAGCAGAGACAAGACTCAAGAGTTCCTGTTTCCACACTGCTCTGTTACTGGTGACAGAACGGAATTATCTACACTTATCAGAATCAATACTGTATGTGGTCATGTTCAGATAAAATCCCACCACATGCACAATTAAAAATGTTGGTGTCGGTAAGATTTTTTGAAAGGTCCAATAAAGTAATTTGACCAAAAATATTGTAAAAACAGTCATGAAAAAAAAAAAAAAAAAAAAAAAAAAAAAAAAAATGTTTTCCTGTAATGGGAAAGATAATTTTTTAAACCTCATTAATCCAGTCTTCAGTGTCACATGCTCCTTTAGAAATTATTTTAATATGCTGATTTGGAGCTCAAGTAAAATGTATTATTATTATCAATGTTGAAAACAGTTGAACTTCTTAATATTTATCTGCTTATTAAGCTGCGTAATATTTTTGTGGAAACCGTGATAAAAAAACAATTCAGGATTATTTGATACAAATGAAGTTCAAGAGAACAGCATTTATTAGAAATATAAATATATTATAACATTTGATTAATTTAATGCATCCTTGCTGAGTAAAAAAAAAATTATATATATATATATATATATATATAAAACTTACTGACATCAAACTTTTAAACAGTACAGTGTAAAAAGATTTCCTGTTTTGTTTGTTCAGCATTGACTTCGTTTGCACGAAAAATTCTGATAAATATTCAGAAATTAGATGGATTTAAACATATTCAGTTGTCTGTGTCATGTAAATACAGTGTCATATATAGATATGTCATACATATCCCAATGAATTCTGGCTACTAGCATATGTCTGTATTAATCCACTTGAATATGGAATATTTATTTATATCTATGCATCTGTATGAGCAATGTAAACTGAATGAGGCTTAAAGGATTTTAAGTCTTCACTTAAAATAATTTTAGCCTCATTCAATTTACATTGGATGTTTCTTTTTATGCTTTTAAAATCTTAGTAAGCAAAAATGTGTTGCCTCTTCGCCACAAAAAAAGAGGGAATTGCTGATGTTGTAAGAAATCAAAGCTCCATATGAATAGATCAAAGCTCCATATGAATCAATATTATTAGGATATTGCTATGTTGTAAATCTGACCGGTGTTTTGGGTTGGAGATGATCTTGTGAGTGATGCCATCAGAACTTCTGTCCTGGAAGGAGCGCAGGAAGTTCAAGTACTGCACGCAGCCCTTTTTAAGCTTCAGACCACACCGGGACAGAAACAGGCCCAGGTGCTTTGTCTTCAGATGCAGGCCAAACTTCCCTAACACCTGCAGAAAGTCTGCACCCCTCACCTGCAAACAGAACACAGACAACATTTACATCAATCAATATGATAAACCAGCCTGTTTATGAAGCCCAATGCTGTTTGTTACCCTCCCGCTGTTCTCAGGATCCAGTTGATCAAACTCTGTTTTCATCTTCTGAGCTCCTTCTCTGAATCTGTCCTTCAGCCATGTCTCAATGGCGATAGATGTGTGACGCTCCTCTTCTGCCTTAGAGAGTGCCCTAGCAGGAGCTGCAGTGAAGAGGAAGGCATGACAGGAACTTATGAACATTTTAATGATGTAATGACATAACTTCATCTTCTGATTAGTTCAAATTAGACCAAGCAAAAGCTAAATCATTAGTACCATAATGAAAAAGGATCACAGCACCCTCTATAGGTCGACTGTTGCTCAAGTACACATCTAAAGCAAACTGAAACGGCTAGTTTATCCAAAGTCTGTCCCTCTGCTTCTGAGAAAATCAATACTATTGATCTATAATCATTTTATTTAATAAGTTTAGTACAATAGTAATTTAACTTCGGTTTACTTTCACTTATGACTGTGATTGGACTACTTTTTTGATACATTTGATTACTGATTATTTAGTAAATTAACAGATAAGGACCCTTTATAAAGTAGAAAAAATCAGCTCATGAAACATTACTTGAAACTGTACGAATTATATATTATTAGCTAACAGGCAGCTTCACCTTTTGTGTCCTCAGCTTTAGCGTTAATGGAAGTGTGGTAGTTTTTCTCATTGTTTGGTTCAATCCTTCTGCTCAATCCTAATTTCTTCAGAAAAATTGCCTGTTTGGCTGCTCCAAATCCATCCACATCTAGCCTGTTTAAAAAAAAAAAAAAAAGATGGATGATTTTTTTTATTGAATTATAGTTTTTTTAAATAGAAAATTCTATTAAAAAAAAAACCCTCTGTAGTTATGTAATGGTATATATGAATGCATAAATAAATAAATAAATGCACAAATTAATAATTTCAAACCTTTTCCATAATTTTTCAAAATCTGGATCTTTCAGGTGAAGTTTGAGCTTGTTGAGAATATTTCTGAACTCTGTGGCAGAAATCCAGTTTTCAGTAAGATTGTCTGACTTGCACAAAACCTCTACACACTCCAGAAACCTACAGTGGGAGAAATGGGTTCACAATCAAGGCAAATAGCAACTTACAAGCTAATTTTTCATGTTTATGCACTATTGTTCGACAGTTTGGGATTGGTAAGATTTTGTAAATCTGATGTTTTTGAAAGAAGTCTTTTATGCTCACCATGTCTGCATTTATTTGACCAAAATTACAGTAAAATCACTACTGGTTTCACATTATACTATATTAATATTGCAAAATATTGAATATATTTTAAAATGTAATTTATTTCTTTGATAGCAAAGCTTAATTTTCAGAAATCATTCTAATATACTTATTTGTGCTCAGGAAACCATGATCTTTTTTTTTTGTTGCAGGATTCTATGTAGAATAGAAAGTTCAAAAGAACTGCATTTATTTGAAATATAAATCTTTTGTAAATACATTTAATGTCACTGATCAATTGTATGCATCCTTGCTAAATACAAGTATTATTTTCTTTAAAAAAATAAAAAAACACCTACAATTATTGAGCAAATTTTTTTTAATGGTGTATGCTGTTACACCATTCAGAAAACATTAAAATTATTGACACATTGAAAATCTCTTATTTATTTACTTTCTTTTTTTCAAAAAGAGATTGTTTAAAAATTCAGTTTCTTTTTGTCCCTCTCACACTCACAACACTCACACACACACACACACACACACACACACACACACACACACACACACACACACACACACACACACACACACACACACACACACACACACACACTGTCAACCATACATATGAGGAGGAAGAGAGCAAGAGATTAAACGCTTCTCTTTATTATGTCCCTTCATCTCTTCCACTTATCCTTTCTTTCTATTTTCAACCTTTTCGGACCCATAAATCTGCCCTTTGGGCACTTTTTATGTGTGCCACATTTCTCTTCTTTTCCTGTTTCTCTTTCATCTTTATCCCTCTCTTGTCTTTTTATTCAGTCTTTTTTCTTTCCCTCATCCTATCTTTACCATCTTTCACTTGTAGTCTCATAATCAATGTGTCTGTAAGAAAGAGAGGGAAAATGTGTGAGATTAGTCACAGAGATTTCTTCTTTTTTTTTGCTCACGGCTGGAGTGTGTCTTGGTCTGGCCAGGTCTTGCGCAATCAGTACGACACACACACACACACACACACACACACACACACACACACACACACACACACACACACACACACACACACACACACACACACACACACACACACACACACACACACACACACACACACACACACTCCAACCAAACTTTCGCACTCTTGCACACTCCCTCTACAACCTCTTTGTATTCCATTGCTGCTTTAAACAGTTAGATACAATAGTAGTACAGAGAGGGAGAAATGGAGGTGGCTGATCATCCTTTTGCCTTCTCTGAGCTGCTCTCACACTCCCTGCTGGTGAACCTTGAGCTTGAGCAGTTCACATTCTTTCTGAATCATCATGTCTTTCTAGAGAATTGTTTGAGTGATGACTTCTGTTTGTTTTTTACAGTTTAGAATCAATAATCATCATACAGTGACCCCAAAATGTATTTGTAGACTTAAGCTATGTCTGAATTCCATATACAAAATAATAAACCAAATGGCATCTATTAATGATGGTTCTCAACCAGGGGGCCAGGACTAGCTACCCATCTAAAAGGGGAACATTCTCAAAATGTTTGGCTAACATTCTGGCAAGGTTCTCTCAAAGTTAAAAAACAAACATTCTTTCAGTAATGTAAATACAATATTTATTTAAAGTGATCTGGTCTTTAATAATGTTCTCAAAACGTTAACGCAAAAACATTATTTATACATCGTTCTCGGAAGGTTTTTTTTAGACCGTCCTCAGTGCGGCCTGTAGCACGATGACGTATACTGCATTAAATCAAATATATAGTGGACTTTGTTTGGCGCAAACTCCGCCCCGCAGTCGATTCTAAAGATTTCATTACTCATGTCAATCACAGTGCTGATCGCCTACATGCTGCAACAGATACTAACCCCTAAACCTATACAACCTAACCTTCAACTGGTTTGGGAAAAAACACATCCACTGTTGGATTTTTAATGCAGTACGTCATTGCACTACAGGCTGCAGTGAGGACATCTTTTTTTTTTTTTTTTTTTTTCTCCTTGTTTCAGAATGTTCAAAGAACATTACAAATTTCCCCTTAACATTTGTGAAACAATCAAATGTAAGAAAACCTCCAGGGGCTAAAAAAAAAGGACATTTCGAAGAATAACAGCTTTACTTTATTGAGCCACAGTTGGCCTTGCAGAATAACAACAGATGTAGTTCATAACTGGACGTGTTTGACAACAATAAAGTAGCCTATATAGATATAAAAGCAATATCGCATTCTTGCTGTTGTTCTGAATAACAGCTGAAGTAAACACAGCACACAAAGCATTCAGACCAACATCACAAATCAAATGAGAAAGCGTATGACCATGCTTCTATACAACCGTTCAATAAACAATAAGTTAACTTAAGACACTATTTTAGATGTGTTCTTTCCTATTTCCATATATATATAAAATGTTTGTGAAATGTTTAGCTTGAAAAGTATGCTTATACTGTTTTTCTTTAATATTAATGCTACTTTTGTTGATTCAATTATCTGAACTGTTTATTGATATTGCCTTTTACTTTACTTTGATTTGATAATACAGAATTTTTATATTTTAATTCCCACTTTCTCCCAGATGACAACAAAGAATTTATTTTATATGGCAGTTAACTGGAAAATACTGCAGTGTGTCACGACCTCAGAGATCTCACCTGCTGCGTGCAGGTCCTCTCAGCAGGGCCAGTGTCTGGGGAATTGTAAGAGGACCTGCAGGGTTACTTTTATTGAAGCCTGGGTCTTTTAAGGCACCGTAAAACTCCTCAAAACTGATAAGCACTCGGTCAGAGAGGTGCAGACTAAACAGAAAGAGCAAGACAGTGTATTTTTTTATATGATAAATGTTAGACAATGTTTTATAGCATAACAACATAATGTTTGCTTTGAGAGTTGTAAGAGCATCATTAATTACCGGAATAGAAGGCCTTTCAGCTGTTTAGCTGTGACAGGCCGTCTCAGGAACTTTGTAAGGATTTCAAGTAAAACAGGTCTAGGAAAAGAACAAACCATTAGAAAATGAAAAAAAAATTTAGATTAACATGTGTTGCCTGTGTTTTTACCTGTTGACCAGAGGTTTGCCGTCAGGGTGGTTGTTCTTGAACAGGATTTTGAGTGTCAGAGCTCCAGTAGTTTGAATGCGTTCTTTTAACTCATCTTCCAGCTTTAAATGAAAGGATGAAATCGGTATATTGGTTAAGTGTAGTTTCTGTATTTATATATTTTTTTTATAAAAACCTTCCACTGCAACCCTAACACACTGCTGCACAAACCAAAATGGACATATTATTGATGCAAGACAAAGAACAAAGAGCTGAAGGCTTAAATACACAGAGGAAGGTAAACAACAGAACAGGGAACAGGTGTGACACTAATCAGGGACTATGACAACGGCAAAACAGTAACAAGGGAACTAAGGGTATGTCTACACGACAAAAATGTACTAAAAACAGAAAAGTTTTCCTTAGAGTTTTTCACATACAGACGACAATGTTATCAAAACTAAGTTCACATGGATCCATGAAAACGATTAAAAACACTGTATTATGCATGCCAGGCCAGTAGTTGGCAATGCCACTTTGTAAAGAAACACTATGCACCTACAGAGTGAACACATAATATGTATGTGCATGACGTCATTGTTTTCACAAATTCACGTTTCGGTTGTTTACACAGGGACAATAACAGTATCATTTTCCAAACTTGCACCTGTTTTCAAAAGTTTGCATTTTCAGGCCCCCAGAAATCCATTGTCGTGTAAATTAATGGCCAAAACGTATATAAAAAGTTTTCCATTTTTAGTTGAAAACAGTGTTGTGCATACGGCATCTAAGACAAAGACAAGACTAAACAGAACATGATCATGACAGAATGATTCTAACAAGCCAGTTCTTTTAGAGAATAAAATAAAATGTATACTCTAGAGAATAAAAGACTTGTGTTTGATGTTTTGTCAAAATATTTATACAAATTTTAAATATAGACCTATAAAACTTTAGTACTCTTTTTTCTCTCTCTCTCTCTGGAGATCATTAATATTTCTACAAAAACAGATCACAGAAACTCTTCTAAACTCAAAAAAGAAACTCTTCTAAACTGTGAAATATCTCAGAGATCATATTTCCATGTAATATTAACTGGCTTATAATAGGGTTATAAGCCTAATATGGATAGCATGCAGATTCATTTGAAAACTGCACTAACTGAATTTTTTTTATAAGTAGGCCTACTGATTGTATTAAATATAATGAGTGACAGCATTTCAAGCTTCTTTTGTGACAAGATGGGATAGAGGGGTTGAGTGTTCATCCACACACCCACTCTGACTCTTGTGACGGGTGTGTGTGTGTGTGTACCCCCACTGTGTGACTAAGGCAGCTCTCGTGACCAGGCGGAGTCGAGGGGGCCTGTGTGCTGGGTTCAGTCGGTCAGACAGACAGGACCCAAGGGATAAGACTGGCAGGGTTAATCACACACAACACCCCCTCCAGAAGACAGACACCTGCAGATTTGCAGGACTTTCTCTCTCACACGCCCATTTGCACATATACTCCCCCCCTTCTCCTTCTCTTTATCGTTCTTTGCTAATTTCTCTCCTGAGTAAACTCGGCTATACATTGGTGTTAACCACTGAGCTGCAGCTGAGATTTTATCAGTTCTTGTGTTTTATTCTACACGAGCAGTAGCTTTCTTTCTCAATGGGATAATGCCAGGCTTTGATGTCAAAAGAAGGAACACAGACCAGCAACACTGTCATTGAGAGGAAAGCACATGGGGATACTTGAGAATATGCCTGTATTAATCTCTGTAGAATCACATTGTGCATGAAACCTGCACAGTGGCTCCAAAACATGTAAATTAAAATGTTTATTTTAAATGTTTTTTTATTGCATTAAATAAAATATTAAACCAGGTTGCATCTGCAACCACTTTTTCTCAGCTCTAATTTCACTCATCTTATTTATTTATTTATTTTTGGCATAATTTTGAACTGGTCCACAGATGGAGTGGATGTATGAAGTCAGATAGCCCTAACTTCACACAGGTGTCCTAATATAGTAAGCACATGTGGAGTTCATCACATTAATAACAGACCTTTTCAAAAGTTTGGAATAATTAATTATTTACATTATTACATTAATATTTTTTAATGCTTTTGAAAGAAGTCATTATGCTCACCAATACTGCATTTACTTGATCAAACATACAGTAAAACAGTAATATTGTTGAATATACAATTTAAAAGAACCGTTTCCTATTTTAATATATTTTAATTTATTCCTGTGATGGCAAAGCTGAATTTTCAGCAGCCATTACTTTAGTCTTCAGTGTCACATGATCCTTCAGAATTCATTCTAATATGCTGAATTGGTGTTCAACTATTATTAGTGCTAAAAATATCAATAATGGTCCTTATTATTATCATCATCATTGTTATCATCATTTATTATTTTTGTTTTGGTAACATTTTGTGACATTCTTTGATGAGCAGACATTTCAAATTATTTCAAATTAATAATATTTCACAATATTACATCTTTAACTGCATTTTTGACCAAATAAATGCAGCCTTGGTGAGCATAAGAGACTTTAAGTTTTTTTTATTAAAAAATATATATAATTTGCCCGGTAGTGTATTTGAAGACTTCAGATGCAAAAGCCTCTAAGTCCATCTAAAGTTTTTGTTTAATATTAACACATTAACAGGCTCCTATGTATAGGTTTCTACCCAAGTACTGGCATTTCTGAATGGGCTGAGGCTGGGATTTAGTGAGTTTGAAGTGAATGTATTTGATGAACGTATACTATGTGTGGAGAGCATTCACTCAATATTATTATCTCAGTTTTGACAGAGGTGGCTTTTAGAGGCTTTTGCATCGGAGGTCTTCATTTGTCTTTATTTACAGTAGTAAACAGTATTAATAAACAGTAAATTTATTTTATATTGTATAATGTAAAAGCTAACCAACTATTTAAATTAAATTATAATTTTTCAGATATATCAAATTTAATAATATTCATGTATAGTGTTTAAATAAGCTACTTCATAAATACTGTACTACTGTATGTAATAGAAAGCCACTGTGTCTTTTAATCCAATAATCATAAACATATCACTGCACAGTACGTCCCACTTTATATAAGGTGTCTTTTAACTACTAGCCTATGTACTTACATCTGTCATCCATGGACCAGTGCTGGAGTATGTTATATGAGAAAGCATACTAATGGATCGGTTCTCTGATGCCGCCCTGTGACCTACACCAAACACACAAACCAGACAAACATGCTTACAAATTATTTAATACATCCATTAGGCTATTTGGGGACCAAGGCAAATAGCAAAAAAGTTTCCAAACTAGGTTGTCATGAAAATATCACAACAGAATTATGTAAATAAAAAATATTTTAATATCAAATATTTGTCAATAATAATATTTTCAGGACCCATACATGTTCCTGCAGGATACAGTTGCTCTAAATGCACAAGTCTCTGAAACTAAGAAGAGAGACTCAAGTTTCACTGACCACTACTAGACAATTCATTCCTCTGATGAGACAGCGCCCTCGTGTGGTCGAATACGGGACAGTCTGAATAATTATGAAATGTACTAATTGTTTTTTTGTTTTGTTTTTAATACCTAAGTCAAATTTTCAAGACTAAAAGTTCCGTTAAAGATTCTCTAACGTGCATTCTTCCACAACATAAAGTCAGCAGTGTTTTATTCGATGTTAACTAAAATGCATTTTGATCAAGCAACACTCACTTTCAACCGCAAGTAACTGATTAACTTCGTCATATCTGACTGAAAAAAAAAAGGCCTACTTTTTTAGTATCTTATTTAAAAAATGGGACGATCACTGCATTAAATTAATTTGCATTGGATTGAATCATGCATTTTTGTTATACGTTGTGTTGAAATCTCCCCCCTCAAAAGCAAAATCTTTAACGGAACTGGTTTCTTAAAATTTCCATAGCTAATTAGGCCTATGTAAAATGTCTCATAGTGCTTTATGTGCTCGGTGGCTCATTATTTTTTTATTTTTTTTAAACAAACATTATGTTTCACAGTCAGCAATTTATTCGTCCTCTAGCGCTGTTTCATGTGCTGAAATGTTGATTTACAGTCAGACCTTGATTTACAGTCAGACCATAAATTCACAAAGCATTACCATTAGGCCTACATTTCTATCACCAGTTGTAGGCAGTGCAGCCCCTTCATATCAAACTGCATAAATGTCAGGCTAGTGACTCACGGAAGGCAGGTAATCTGGCTTTTTCCTGGTCGTGGATGACCTCGTCTCCTTCGAGGATTTGCTCTGGAATATCTAGCCCTCTTCTTTTTCCTTTCTCCATCAAAGAACTTCTATCACTTCTGCTGCTCTCACTGCGAAAAGCGGAATCCATGCTCTCCGTCCCTGGAGACTGCGGTCTGGTTCCTCTTTGAGGCATCCAGTATCTCTGTTCTCTGCCGCAGTCTGTGGAAAAACCCCGGAGAGAGATGAAATCTGGATCTCCGAGTCTTGATGAAGGGTGTTGAATGGCCGGGAGCCGCACAGAAGCCACCGTGGACATCCTGACTGAAAAGTTTACGTTTTAAAACAACTCTCCCAGAAAGCCCTTTTCCAAAGTGCGTTACGCACTAAGAAGAAAATAGATTAAATGAGATAAATTACGCATCGAACTCAGTCGCTTTATAATGGCTTAAATGTCAAAAGTGCCGTGTAGTATAATGTTGAAGAACTTTTATGAGAGGAGATACTGTCTGCCTACTGTTTTATTACATAAGAAAAGCCAAGTTGCCCTTAGCAACAGCAAGCTCTCGCGCATAGGGTTGCAGATTACGCGGGCAAATGTTCATGTGATGTTCATACAGGAACTCGATCGAGAATACGCGTTTAGTTGGCTACTTTAATAAAGTCATACAATGCAATTTGTATGTAAATGTAATGAATCCTAACCCAATCCGTAAAAGAAAACATTTGATTTTCAAATATTTATTTTCCTAATATTTTCCAAAAAGAGGTTTTGTCAGATTTCCCTGTTGGGGTCTGTTTAGTCTCCAACCTGAAGTAAACCCACCTACACATATATAGTAAATTTGAAAACATTCTTAGTAACAGAAATAAACACTTGGCAATCTCTATTTGGCATGTTTATTCATTTCTGAGCTTCAATGAGAGAAAGTGAATAAAATAATTTTGTTCCTGTGGCTGAGGAAATTTGAGCTGATGTGTCATCACAGTCCTGGCACCCAGTCAAACTCTCATTGTGTTGTAAAGAAGAGTCTCCCACATTGTTTTAGTAACATTCAAATCCCACTCAAGAAGAATACTGCTGTATTGTAGCCCGGCAACAGCCCTAACTAACAGACTGAGAGGTGAAAAAATGGGGTAGTGGTTTCCAATATCTAAAACTGCTGTTAGAATGCGCAGGGGTCTAACACTCTACAATGGTATACATGTTATACAGTAATTAAACAGTAATATTACTCACAACTTTCCACAAAATCAATTACTCAGAACGAACTTATGTAATTAAGTGTAACATACAATTACCATCCAAACTTTGAAGTTATATATTGGGTACCAGGCACTAACACGTTATTAAGTAAGCATTTCAACATTAACTAAATTATAACAATAAATAACAAACTAAGCTTATTTGTCATTATGCAATAAATCAGTGTAGCATTACAAATAGCTTCAGAAAACGTCCTGCGTATTTTAGGACAGTCTGTCACGTGACACAGGTGCGCGTGCAGGCCACTATAGAATGAGCAAAAGTAGCCTATTCTTGTTCCTTGATCGATTTTCCAGTAAATATCAGGAGGCAATCAAATGTAACGTGTCCCATCGCGAACCTACCAAGAACTCTAGGCTACTTTTTCATTGTTCAACTTAATGTTGGCCTAATAGTGTATCTTTTAAGGTTAATTTGAATACTAATCGTAATCTAACTCAATATAATATCACAATGCAAATTCAAATGGCATATAGGCCATACATTGGCCTATAACTAGACATTTACATATAACTAGACATTTACATATAACTAGACATTTACGCATATCAGTTAAATTAATTTAGATAATAAAATGTAGTAAGCAAAATTGCATTTCTGCATTGCATTTATTTTATTTAGGCATACTTTATTCCATATGCCTACTATTTCTGTAATAGGCTACTTTTGGTGCAAGGTTCTGTGGTAAAATGATTTCTCATAATATTATGTGAGAAATAAAAGTTGTCCTTTAAACGTCCCCAATTCAATGACCCTGGACATTAATGAACTTGCGCAAGACTCGTGGCCTGTGACCCAGGATATTTATTCAGCTTTGAGATTCTGTTTGGTCCCTCGTGGATCCATCATCTGCTCCTCTCGCGATAATGAGTCTGGATATATTGAGAGCAAACACGAGCACTCGTCCATTTGAAGGGGCGTCGCAGGGGTTCTTTTAGGGTCCTTTGGTTAGTGGTGAGATTGTCTTCCAGGAGATAGGACATCATGTCTGACGCAGTGATCAGCTTCTTGAAGGATTTCTTGGCCGGTGGTGTGGCCGCTGCCATCTCCAAGACAGCCGTGGCCCCCATTGAAAGAGTCAAACTCTTACTGCAGGTACGTTTTTAAGTCAGAATCAATCATTTTAAAATATAAAAATGCTGGGTCGTTTCAACCCATGTTTGGGTCAAATATGTACAAACCCAACCGTTGGGTTTAAAATGTAATAAAAAAATATAAACCAACGGTTGGGTTTGTCCATATTTGACCCAAACATGGGTTGAAACAACCCATCATTTTTTAGTGTAGGCTATTGAATGTCCCCGTAAATAGCTTGGGGGAAAAAAGTTGAGAGTAAGTCATACATTAGAAAGAGGGTGCAGTGAACTTGCATGTCAAGTTTATTTAGTTAAAAAATGTTACGGTAAAATTCGAATCAATTAATACAATAGAATAGACTAAACAAACAGGAGAGTTTTGCCGACAATTCATTATGGCGCTGTCCATGGTGCTACTTTATAAAGCGTTACTAAGACAAGCGTCACTGACAAACAAAAAAGTGCAATTTCAGTATCGAGTAAGTTTAACTAATTGAAAAGGAGGTTCTCTGCGCTTCTGTAATCCACAACAATCCGGTGCAACCAAGGCAGGACAAAACAGAGCAGAAAAAACGTTTCGATGTAGTTACATCTTCATCAGAGACTCTGATGAAGATGTAACTACATCGAAACGTTAGTCAAGTCATTGTTATGCACCTTAAATAAAAATTGTATCAAGTAGACATCTGTGCTGCACCGGCGATTCCCTTTTTTCTGCTAAGTTTAACTAAAGTTTGATACATTTTATTTGGTCATTTAAGTAGTGCTTTACTAATTAATTAAATAAATAAATAAAGTTGAAACATTTGACCTTGACGACTTCCGTCACGCCGAGTTCCGCGTTTCAAAGGCCAATCATGGGGGTTAAGATCGTGACTGTGAAGAGCAGCGATATTTGGTGTAAGTTTAAAGTTAAAAATAGTCTGGAGGCTGCAACCCAATACTTAAACCCCACCGGGCAAGATGGGTGTGACGCCATGTGCAGCTCGCGCTCGTGGACAGACTGATCCCTAAGTGTAATCATCACACTTTTTTTGTGGCTCCTTTATACAGGATGATCATGCAACACTGACACAAGGAAATAAATGAAATTACACTCAAAAATTTATATCCCATAATCCACATCCGATGTGTGACCACAATGATATCAAGGGTGCACTCTTCCACTTACCAATTCAAACTGTGCCGCTTCACAGGTCCAGCATGCCAGCAAACAGATCACAGTTGATATGCAGTACAAAGGCATTGTTGACTGCGTAGTAAGAATTCCCAAAGAGCAGGGATTCTTGTCCTTCTGGAGAGGCAATCTCGCCAACGTCATCAGATACTTCCCCACACAAGCCCTCAACTTTGCCTTCAAAGACAAGTACAAGAAGGTCTTCCTTGGAGGAGTGGACCAGAAGACCCAGTTCTGGCGTTACTTTGCTGGTAATCTGGCCTCTGGCGGTGCCGCCGGTGCCACCTCTTTGTGCTTTGTCTACCCTCTTGACTTCGCCAGAACAAGGCTTGCTGCTGATATCGGTAAAGGCACGGCGGAGAGAGAGTTCAGTGGTCTCGGGAACTGCCTTACTAAGATCTTCAAGTCTGATGGTATTAAGGGTCTCTACCTTGGCTTCAATGTGTCTGTCCAGGGCATTATTATCTACAGAGCTGCTTACTTTGGTGTCTACGATACAGCAAAAGGTAAGCAGCTATTAGGGAACATCTGACATGGATCAAATAAATTGCTTTTAAAATACAACTCAGTGACATGGTCGAACTCTATCACTCAGGTATGCTGCCAGACCCCAAGAACACACACATTGTCATTAGCTGGATGATTGCCCAGACTGTCACAGCTGCAGCCGGTATCATTTCATATCCTTTCGACACCGTCAGACGTCGTATGATGATGCAGTCAGGACGCAAAGGAGGTAAGCCTTTTGGCACAAACTATTGTTTCATGGATTTTGTGAATGATTAGTCGATCAGTCTAACGGATAATTTTCTTTCCAAAAGCTGACATTATGTACACGGGCACAATCGACTGTTGGAAAAAGATCACTAAGGATGAGGGCGGCAAAGCTTTCTTCAAGGGTGCCTGGTCCAATGTGCTCAGAGGCATGGGTGGCGCCTTTGTGCTGGTTCTGTATGACGAGATTAAGAAGTACACATAAACATTCTCCATCCATCATGTCGATCCCATCAAAGGAACCCCTGAGTACTGTGTATGTCTTAATTGTGTAGAGTGTTAACAAACAGGGTGAAGTAGGGGAAGTGTACTTAGCCATGCTGGCCCAGGGGTGGATTTTAATCATGTGATCGTAGGTGGTCACAGCACCCTCCACCTCTACACTTGTAAATATATTTAACTCTGCCTACTGCTCCCCAGTTTTAGATGACATTCAGTCTGGTCAGATTGAAAGTTATTTTTTTCTCATTTATTTATTTGAATCAATCCCTCATAACTCTGAGAGTCTACAAGTTCTACAGTGGCTCTTCTCTTCTGTAGCTAGCTGAACACTCTCAGACTGAAGCAAGTGGCTGTACACTGGAAAGCTGACTGTTCTTGTGGTTTATTCCACCTTATGTGTTCTTTTAATAAGAATAAATCTGACAATACAACTCCTGACCGGTGCTTGTGGTTTCTTTTGTATTATTACATTATTTCTTACTGACAGATTTTATGATGATAGTAAAAGTCAAAAGTTTTGTTACAGCTGAGTAATGGAAGTGGACTCATATTGGCTTTCATAGTTTAAATTGTTACACAAACATTTTAAATGAACATAATTTATGAAGAAAAACTGTTCAAATTGTATCATTCCCATTTTAAACCAAATACAGAATATACAGTTTTTGGGGTCAGTAAGATGTTTTTAAGACATTTTGTAAAGAAATCAGTACTTTTAGTCAGCAAGGATGCATTCAATTGGTCAATAGTGACAGTAAAGGCATTTATAATGTCACAAGATTTCGATTTCAAATAAATGCTGTTCTTTTGAACTTTCCATTTATGAAACGATCCTGAATTTTTTTTTTATCACAGTTTCCACAAGCAGCACAACTCTTTTCAACATTAATAAGAAATGTTTCTTGAGGACCAAAAACAGCATATTATCATGTGACACTGAAGACTGCAAAAACTTCAGCTTTGTCATCAAAGAGATAATTAGCATTTTTAAATATATTAAAACAGAAAATAGCTATTTTAAATCATATGAATATTATTAATGCAGCCTTGGTGAGCAGAAAATACTTATTTCATAAATATTTTAAAAAACAAAAACTGACCAACCCCAAATCTTTTCTTTTTTTCAACGGAAATATATAAATATTTCAATTTCATAATATAATATTACAATACAAGTGATTATAAAATTATATTACATATTACATGGCTAATATATTATAAATTATAATCACCTTAAAAAGTATAAAAACATTACTTGATGTTGAATGCACATTAAATACTGATCTGTAAAGAAATATATAATGTAATGTTGGTTTACAATACTAATATAATAGTAATAGCCCAGTAAAGGCTAGTAACAGTAACCAATTACAGTAATGCGAGTCAAACAACATAGCAGTGTTTGCATAATAACCTTGTTAGTCTGCTATGTGTCAACAAGTGTCAGTCAGTCTTTTCAAAAGCAATTTAAGAGTGACAGGTGAATGCCTGGCATTGTTACACTGATTGTAACAGATGGAACACTGTCTAAGCATGTGTGGCACTTCATATCAGCATGCCAGCTATTCAAGTGTCATTCAGCTGGGTCAATAAACAAACCACTTTTACTTTCCAAATAATGGAACAACACTGGATATTATCGTAACTAATAAAGCATTTATTTCACATGAAATTTACAGTTTCCAACAGATGTGTCGTGTAATTAATTATTCTGATAACAGCAACATTGACTTTAAAATTATACACAGCTTACATATATATATTTTTGTGTGTGTAAAATACAGAAACTGGTTTACTTCTGAATGTCTCATAAAATGGAATGTCACACTTTATTGTCCCCAAACAGTTTAGATTGTCTCCAACAAAATCTAAAATGTATATAAGCCACACATTTTTAAGTAATTAATGTCATTAAACATTTAGCTGTGTAGATTATCTTACAAATATTTAATTTTTATATCACTCCATATCCAGACAAATTAACGTGAGCTCAAGCAGTTTGTCCAGAATGTTTCATGTTGTGACCTACAGTCATATTTTCTACAAACAGTTAGAGCAGAACATGTAAAGTGAAAGGGATTCTGAGGATCAGGACCATGCAGGCCGTGGTGTTGCCCTGTTGAGTTTAACGGTTCCCGGTCTCGCTTTGTGAGGACTACTGCCAGGTCTAGAAGTCTTCCCTGTGTTCATGGAAAGACAGGAGTTGCACTATTGTTAGGACTGTTCATTAACAATTTTGCATTAAATGTTATGCATGCAGCTAATCAAAATGACAACAGTTGTCTGTGTTCAAATACAGTGGCTAGACTCTTGTTTATCAGTAAATAATGGGGAAAGACCTACCTAACAGTTAATAAAAAAAAAATTTTTTTTAAATCAGATGGGACTTCAATTAAAAGTAAAGTAAGTTGCAATGGCAGATTTTAATCATCAGTGAAACTAAACAAGTAAAAAACAACTCGTACAAGCAAAGCACATCACAAATGGTACTGAAGGTCAAAAGGTTTTACTAGAATCAATACATTTTTTTTTTATTATATATATAAAATATAATATCATATAATATCATATATATATATATATTTTTTTTTTTTTATGTCAGAGGAGTTGGATGCAAACTGAACATGTCTTCATTCAAAGTGCCTCATGCAAACTTCGGCTTAAAGGCCCACTATGCAAGATTTGTACCTTAATATAACAGCTTCTAAATCATTTCGATGGTAAACGAACTCATAGTAGGGCGAATAGCAAAGCATGGGGATGACGCCGCTGGAAAAACCAGCAATGCAAGTTTGAGAGGTCCGACAAATCTCGCGAGAATCATGACTTGCTTTACGGCACGACGTCACATACATCATATGAAGCAGCCTCTATGGAAGACACTAGCACGCATTTCAGACGTGAATCATGGCAGAGTCAACAAAGAAAACGCGGTCAGAAGAGTGCAGAGACGGCTCTGCGTGAGTGGTATTTACGACAGTAACGTTAAATACAAGTACTCCACAGTGACTCTAGGGGTCGCTGTTTGAGAAAAACGGAAACTGCATAGTGTGCCTTTAAAGGGGTCATATAATGGTACATGCACTTTTACAAGTTGATTGTACTGAAATGTGTGTTGGCAGTACACAACCATCATAAAATGATAAAAATCCATCCAGTGTTTTTTTTTTTAACCTTCTTATACAGTATGTTTTCCCCCATCTAAAATCAAGCCGTTCGACCGTGTGACGTCACACGGTCGGACGCCCCTCCCACGATTGTTGATTGACAGCAGCGTTTCAAATCAGACCCGCCCTCGCTCGTGAGCGAGCTGTCAATCATAGTCCGCGCTGTCAATGTTGATACGCTGGAGCACTGTCTATGAGCAGAATGGCATCTAAGCGATTGTGGTGTTCTGTTCTTGGGTGTAATAAGGAACACAGCAGTCATTTTGATGTACCTAAATCCGAACCTCTGAAGACGCAGTGGCTGAGTTTGTTTTCGAAGGGAATATTCCCCACGATCAACGTCAATGCTTTCATGTTTGCGCGAACCATTTCACACACCAGACTGCTTTACAAACGAGGGTCAGTATAAAGCTGGTTTTGCTAAGAAGCTGCTCTTGAAAAAAGGATCGGTACCAACTATTCGTGTTCCTGCTGCACCTCCAGAAGAAGTGAGTGTAACGTTTTATAAACCTTTATATTAATCTTTATATTAATCTTTGCAAATTGCTAGCACGCTTCACGATGAATGCGGCTAAGGTTTACACTCGGTACATTACAGCATGTTTTCTATGTACGACGTTCTCAATATAATTAATAATCCCACGTTTATAATGAACAACACGTTATGGTTATTGTGTTATGGTTATAACAAATGGTGTATGCACAGAACAGAGGGGCGGGGTGAACAAAGCTCATTATCATTTAAAGACACATGCACTTAAATGGCGTGCTGAAAACAGAGCTGTTTTTGACCAGGTAAAATTAGTGTTTTCTTACAATACTAATGAGAATTTTTAATTAAAGTATATTACGAACTTTTAATTTAGACCCTAAAGAATCATATTATCTTGTACAAAAATGGCATTATAAGACCCCTTTAAGTTTGTGTTGTGTGTGTGCATATACCAGATGTTTTGGTGTACTTGAGTTTAACCGGTGGAAGAGCTGTAACGCTTGTTCCCATGTATCGGCACTGCTGTTGATAATCAGCTAGCTGCTCATCTCGGGTCATACCAGGAGTGGGCTTCACAGATTCTAGACGCTTCAGGAATGCCTGAAAGCACAAATACTTAATGTCAGAAATTTAATTGACTTCCTGAACTAATTTGGGCTTGCTGAATTACAATATGAATTGTTAACATGTATTATTATTATTAACATGCTGGCCAAGAATGCCAGTTATATAGCTTGTCCAAAATCCTTATGGAAAAATGTATAAACAATAAATAATTTATTAATAATAGTTCATTAATAAAATAATGGATCCAGATAATGGTTGAAAAAAATAATAATAACATAAGACACTAAACACTGATTTACATAGATTTTTCATTATATAAAACAATAAAACAAATTAAGGAACATATTAAACAAAAACGATATTAACAGCATTAATAGTATAATTATACTTATTCATTCATTGTTTTTTAACAGAATTGATTTAATTGTTTTTTTAACACAACCATGTTAATGTAAATAAAAATTCCACTATCCACATAAAATAAAATTATTTAATCATTACTAATGAATACTGCCATACCGTAAAAAAGGTTTACAATATACACTACAATAATAAATAAAATAAAAACTATTTTTGTGTACTTAAAAATGTGCACAAATTTTCACTAAAATACCACAATGGCCCTTAAAAACATATTTCTTTTTATTTGGGATGAAATATGACGGATGAAAATTCTCTCGACAGATTTTGTGTGATTCACCCTAAAGCTAAAAGCTTTCAGACATCTATGATCTCACATTAACTTGCCTCAAACAAGATGACCAAGAGAGTAGTGTGACTACAACTATGACCTCTGAAAAGCCACAGTGAACCATTGAGAATAAAAATAACCTGTGCACAAGGATCAGAATGTCACAGGCTGTTATGCCTCCGTATGTTGGTACAAACACCCCTTTGGAAACCACTCAGTAAGCAAAGCCCATGAAAAGAGCTGGGACTGGAAATAGAGTAAAGGTGAAGATAGATGTCAGCTCACTCAGTGCTCTTAAAGAAAGAGAGAGACTGTCTTGTGTTCCAGCATTAGTTGCTAGGTAGTAAAATGCTAACAAGACCTGGAGGAACATGCAGTCTGAGAGTCACAGCTCATAGTCCCTGCTTTTATTGATTAAGAAGTATTTTATTTTCATTTTCCTGTTTTCTGCATTAAAAACTGACAGAGAGGCTCTGACTCTGTAAGGTTCTGTGAGGGTGACCAAAAGAGAGAGAGAGCGAGAGAATATGCATACGTAAACAAGCAAGGTTAAGAGAGCACAAAACACAAACACACATTATGTTGCTTCGAAAAGCACGGAGCCAGAGAGATCCTCATTTACTCGCCCTCCTTCAAGTGTAATTTGAAGAGTTGCATAATACTCTCTCTCTCTCTCACTGAAGCTTAGATGAGGAAAGCACGGGGGTGAATTCGGTATAATGTCAAGACCAGCATGTGCGCAAAACTGCTTCCACCTGTCTCTTCTCGTCTCAGTCAGTGTGGTCACTGTCTCTCTGCTTTCACTGGCTGTGGCTGACAGCGCCACCTAACCCATGCACACTTTCACAGAACACTTAAATAAACCCTCACACAGAACACCATTACATGAATGAATAATATCACCAAAGAACATCTGGTAATACATACTGGTACTGGGACATCTGAGTAGAAGAGCACTGTAAATGACAGAATCGAAACATACATCGTCTGGGGTTAGGAAGATCTCCTATATTTTTGAAAGAAATGTCTTATGCTCACCAAGGCTGCATTTATTTGATAAAAAATACAGCAAAATAGCTATTTTCTATTTTTATATATTTTAAAATGTAATTTATTCTTGTGATGGCAAAGCTGCATTTTCAGCATCATTACTCCAGTCTTCGGTGTCACATGATTCCTCAGAAATCATTCTAATATGCTGATTTGGCGCCCAAGAAACATTTATTATTATTATTATCAATGTTGAAAACGGTTGTGCTGCTTAATTTTTTTTGTGGAAACCATGGTACAGCATTCATTGATAAATGGAAAGGGCAAAAGAACTGCATAAATGTAATATTTTTTTTGCAACATGTCAATCTCTACAGTCACTTCTGATCAAATTAATGCATCCTTGCTAAATAGGATAAATATAAAATAAATAAATACTTGCAAAAATTGCTCAAATAAATACTGACCCTAAACTTTTGAACGGTAGTGTACATGCATATGCTCATCATGTGTACACCTAAACACACAATTTCTTCCTTGACTGAGGCCAACAATTAATGAAAGCTTCTCTCTTATAATAGGAGTTGCTCTCAGTGTGATTAAAATTCAAATCTAGTCTAAAGTTAAAGGGGAGTTCACTGCATAACTAATAAGATAGGGAATAACTCCCTCTAGTGGAATGAGAGAAAATATTTTCTTGTGAAGAATCTGAACTGACCAGATTTTCCTTCTGGATTCGCTCTTGCTCTCGTTGTCTGTTGAGGGCGCTGTGGTAAAGGCGTATAGTTGGTGCACTGCTCCTCCGACTGCTGGTTTTGGAGCAGGCGGCGCTGGCGCTACGCGAACTAGCCGTGGAATGGGACAGTTCACGTAATAGCCGCTGATTCTCCCGGTCGATCTCCCATACCTCTTCATTTGAGAAGGAATAGTTCTTACGACTGCTGCCAACACTGCCAGGACTGGAGACCATAAGTACTCTGTCTAATTGTTTCTCTACTTTTAAAAACACTGCAAGGGAGACAGACAGAGAGATTCTTGAGAAACAGCCACAACAACAACAAAAACCATCTCGATTCATTGCACAAACCTGATCCATTCTCTCCTTCAGAACTTATACTGCCCTGACCGTCCGAATCATCATTCACAACCATCTCCTCAGCAACTCTGGGCTGATGTTGTTGAACATCTGCTGCCAAGTGTTCAGAGGGCAGAACAACATCAATGGACTGGAAGGACTAACATTTGGTGTCGAGAGAGGGGTAACATCAGTGACTGTGTCATCAGATTCTGCCACTTCTTTTTGTCGCTCTTTCTGCTTAGCTGAACCCACCCGATGATGTTTCTGCGAGCGAATAGAGCTTTTCTCGTCACTGCTGTGTGAGGACTCCGGATCGGATGATGACGAGTGGCTGCGGCTCAGCTTGTGGAATTTACCAGCAGATTTTTTAGGTGTTCCATGGGACAATCTCTTATGTTTTGTTGATCTCATATCATCCTCACTTTCATCGTCACTACGATGATATCCATCATCATCATCATCATCATCATCATCACGGTTAGCATTACCATTGATTTTCCTGAGTTTAAAAACAGCATGCTTCTCATCCAGCTCTCTTTCCTCATCAGACGAGTATGAAGATCGGCTGTTGTTCGTAGTCCCTGTGCTCGTGACACTTGGGAGTGTTGAGGAGCCTTTGAGAAGTACATCACTACTTTGTCGCTCTCTTTCATTTTCTGTCTCTTTACTCCGTCCCAGTCTGCCCTGCTGGTTTGGACCATTCTCCAATCTGGCTTTATCTTTCCTGCTCCTCCCACTTTGAACTTCACTCCCTATCTGATCCATTGAAACATGGGTCTCTTTTCCTGTTCTCTCATCATGTCGTTCTGAGGCCTTCTGTTTATTGAGCCGCCCATTCTCAGAACCATCAAGTCCATTAGCTTCACAGTCACTGTCAAAGAACGAGTGGTCAACTTCTCCCTCTAACTCTTTGGGGCTGTACATGTCTGTAGTGTGTCTTCCAAATGTACCCTCATTCAGTGGAACCTGGATAAGAAAGGAAAAAGGAAACTTTTTTATAAACCACCAACTGTTATTAGGCTCAACATGTGGAAAAATGAGTTGTCTGAACTATTTCAATGTTTTCTAGAGCAGTGGCCCACTACAGGGCCTCAGCAAACTAACAAGGGGGGATTGTTTGACTAACAATCATTAAAATAAGCCTAAAAAATACGAAATTTCTTACTTCAATGCACCCCCTCAACAACTACGGTTGTAGAACGGTTGAAGGG